>NC_081410.1:599840551-600514245 GCF_030272615.1 Cryptomeria japonica
ATGCTCTTAGAGAGGTGAAATATGTATTGCCTACTTTTGGTTGGTCACTATTTGAGTACCAGTATAGAAAGAGATTATAAAGCTTACCCTTGAGAAATAGATGATATCTAGACATGGGAAAGATTGTGGTATGTAATGTCTAGCAGCAAAGTGGTATGATGTTCAACAAGAAAAGTTCTTGCAACAAATGGGACCCAAATTATTGCATTCACAAAATCATATGTTGCTAAGGTATTTGATCTTAGAAGATATACAAACAAGGCAACAAATTTTGATTCTTTCAAGTCCAAGTATGAAGCTTCTAGGATTGTCTATAGGCCACTAAAAATTTTAAAGCATTGAGTAAAGAGTCCTAGTTGAAATGGAGTAATCATTTTTAGAAAAAATGAGCCCTTCACCATTGAGACCTTTCAAGATTACTTCATAAAAAATATATTATTCACTTTGCAAGTAAAGATGTAGAATAGAAGATACCAATCCATTTGATGTACATTCTCTCATTATGAATACAAAATTCTATTTTTCTTCCTTTTTCTTGGACAAGGTGAACAAACAGAAGACATCCACTAAGGCTAAGCATATAGAGTTTGCATTAAAGTGGTACTCTTTGATGTGCCACATGTTATTGTATGTTGTGACAGGTTTGGGATTAGACTTTGAGAGTAAGAAGATTAAATGATAACAAGAAACCTCTCGTAGTGCAGTGTTGGACGTCTCTATGGGATAGGGACTGTGAAAACTCAAATTTCATCATTTTTGAATAATTTTTCATCTAAATGTTAATGGAATACATTGGAGAACATGTGGAGAGAATTACCAAAGAGATAATGGAATTCATTAGCTCACAAGAGAAGAATATAGATTTGGGAGTTAGGGACAATTGGGGAGATTGGTTCTTGAATCCTATGAGATCTCATTTGTTACAAGTCTATGTGCCTAGGAGCACTTAATTCAAAAAGATTATCTAGTAATTGAATGAAGTTGAAAAGATTCACTTGATGGGATACAAGAAGGGTTTTATTTTTTCCACTTCTTTAAAGTGGTGTGATTTCCATGTGTCCAATATGGAAGGCTTTGATCAGATCTTTTATTTGTTGAATAGATACAAAATATATCATGTTCTTGCAAGGGTAAGTTTAATCCTGAAAGATTCATCAATATAGTTACACTCAGCATGAAGAACTTCATTTTTGTTCATGAGATAAATTTTGATGAGGATGTGACAAGGAATTCCTTATCTTTTAAGGAATAAGAAGAATGAATTGCTAATAATTGTGAAGGAATACAGAGAAAAGATGAGAAAAGATACAACCTTTTCAAGTTTCTTTGAAGAAGAACAAAATAAGGTGATAAAAATCAAGAGAATGTTAGAGAATACAGAGAAAATAACAACACCATAGGAAGAAGGTATTACATTTCAAACAAATCCTAGTATACCTATGAGGCATTATGTGAAGCCTAGGAATGAAGATTTAGAAGAAGCATCCCAAACTGTTCAGGAGGTTGATAGTGGAAAAATTAAGAGACAAAAAAATTAAAAAAATAAAGGCAAAGTTCCAATGGAAATAAAAAGTGTTGAAGATGTGCAAGAAGAAACATGAGGTATGCTAGTGGATCATGAGACAATAGGGATGATAGTGCCTTGAATTCCCTTCAATAGGATCAAATTAATTCTTTGAAGCTACAAATGATGATATAGGGGACATAATGGCCCTATCTTTCTAAAAAAAAAAATTGATGATAAATATGTTAAAAATCATGGGGGCTTCACTTATTGAACCTGGGTTATAGCACATGCGTTCATGGTATACTAAAGAATCCCCCTATTTTCAAAAATATGGCCCTAAACTTCCTTTTTCCTCACCCCCTCCCAATACATAGTCTGAATTAAAAGCCCCCCTATTTTCACCAAATATTGTATTTTTTCATAGCCGGAATTAAAAACCCCCCTATTTTCACCAATAGGCAATATATTGAACCCTCATTTTTGGGATACTAAACCCCCCAATATGATTGCACATGATATAATGTTGCCTAGCCAGTGAAGCCCCTGTGTTTAAAATTAATATTTCGAATATTTTGGGGCAATAAGAAAGAAAGATACCTACTAGAATAATCTTGGAGAGGAGATAAAGAAGGTTTATCCTTCATAGTGGTAGGAGGTAGAAAAAAAGGTCTTTGAGTTTGATTTTAACACAAACAACATAACTGTTAATTAAGGGAGGAAAATGGTGATTGAAAGTGGCATGCTACTATTACATGATTGGGAGTTAGCGATTGCCTTAGATTTTGAAATGATCAGTAGGTAGAATAAGGATTTTTCCCCCACTAAAGAGAAAGTTAAAGAAGTATTTGGGTCTATTTTAGCCCAACATTTGAGACTTTAGGAATTTAAAGAAAATCACAAGTACAAATAAGCTATATGTGGTGGAAAGTATTGATTAGTAAAGGGGAAATATTTGTTTGAGAAGAGTATGAGACACTCTAGAGCCTAAGTTAGCAACATTGGTGGTAGATACAACCATATTTAGTCAAGCCACTATGAAGAAATAGCAACAAGATAATATTGAGTTGAAAAAAAAATATATGGAGACACTAATAAGAGTGAGATCTTTGGTGGAGAAAGAAGAAACATCTTCAAGAACTACTATTCCAATAATCACAAGTCTTTTAGGAGAGGCATTTTCATTAGGCGTTGATGCCTTGCTTATCACAAAGATAAAAGACCAACTAGAAGCACTAAATGGAGATAAAATGCAAGTGTACGATAAAATAATCTCAGAGTTAGTTAACAACTACTAGCTAAAATCAATGGAAAGGTGGATGATGCATATTTTTTATCTTTAATGCTTACACTTAAGTGAAATAGCCTTATTGGAAGTTCTACAAATGGAGGATTAGATTGCGCTATGCAGAACAACCTCTGAGATTTTAGAAGCCATCTTGTAATTTTTCTTTGGGGAAGAAAATGGGATAGAGGAAAAGCATAAGAAAACCTAATCTATGGTGATGCGCCAAAGCTTTTACAAAAAAATACAGATCCTTTCTAGAAAGCGCCAAATAATTAAGCACAAAATGTTGTAGACTCTTCATTTTTAGAAAGAAAACAAACGGCATACGGTCTAACAAAAATAGAGCATAATATTCACATCTTCCTATGAGAAGCACCCACTAAGGCTTACTCTGAATGTTTATATTATTTCACTTTGCAACTAATTGTTTGTATGAATTTTGCTCACGAAGTGACATATTCTAGCTTCTAGTTATAAATCATTGTAGAAAATAGAAGAGTATTTATCATGACCTAAATCTAACCATTATTATGCTAAAAATTATAAAAGAGAAGATTCATAGTTATCAATAGCCTATCTTAAGACAATACTGAGCAAAACAAAACATTATATGAAAATAAAACTCATAAAGAAGAAAACTTGGCACAATCCACTATGTTTGATTTTTATTAAGAGCATGAACATAGAATACTTAGGTTTGAGATAATTGCTATTCTTCCCCCCCCCCATTTTATTAAGAGCATGAACATAGAATACTTAGGTTTGAGATAATTGCTATTCTTCCCCCCCCCCACCCAAAAAAAAAGGGGGGGTGAAAACTTAAATTATAATGCCAGATATGGCTTAAATACCTCCTCACTAAATAGGATAGTCACCAATGAAATAGACTCTCCATATCTGCCATCTCCAAGCAACCATCATGGAGGCTGTCAAAACTAGCTGTAGACTAATCATTTCCATCCCTTTGTGCGTGGCAGCATTGCGAGCTGGTGATCCCATTACTTCTATTGAAACCTCCTAAACTACACGGGTACCCATCTTCTCCAACTTTGACACGTGGTACCCCCTACTATGTTTGCAAAGCCAAAATAACCAGTCGCACACTTTAATCTTACTTTGGGCTCAAAACATCCCTAGGCTCGCATACTCCACTTGTGGCTCAAGCTTCTTTTGCTTTTCGTTTATTGACCCACAGCCCTAGACATGTGGCTTCATCACGTTGCCCACTCATTATGTTAGTGATCGGGCCCTTGTAAAACTTTGTCATGCCAACATGTTGTGTTCTCCATAGCAAGCATTCTCAAAAAGAAAAGGCCAGACCCAGTTTATGTTAAAAACACGAGGGACCACCACGTGGTGCCTTTGTGCAACTTAGCAAGGGAAAGAGCCTGCGGGAAAACTAAAAATCACACCATTCTCATGTGCAACACTCTCCATGATAGTATTTAGACTTAAAGAATAAAAGCCCCTGTGCTCACTAGAATGAGGCCAAAATAAATGAAAAAGTCACGAAGCCTTTCAAACATATGAGTGAATTCATTATCAAAACATTAGCTTCGCCTTGAGCTGCTAGAGGTAAATCTACAACTCTGGTCACTCTTAGGGGCCCATCTACAACTCTGGTGACTCTTAGGGCCCATCTACAACTCTGGTGACTTTGGTGACTCTTAGGGGCCCTTCCTATCTGGTTAGAATCAAAATTAGAAGACAAAACTAAAGCTATGAGGCATCAAAGCTGAGGGAGTGCAGTTTGCAAAGGGGCATAATCCACCTCCTAAGGATGTGCTTGTGCTTGTGCTTGCCAGGCCTCAAATGCTTAATCTAAATCAAACATATCCTTAAAGGAGAGATTGCTCAATATTGTTAGTGCAGTCTTAATATGAAATTTGAGTTGTGTCAAGGGATGCAAAACTCATTCAATCTATGTGGCACTTGGAGTTAGGTTGAGGGACTAAACAAATATGTGATCATGTTATTTATTTTCTAACAATTGCTTCATCTAGCTCTTGATTCAAATTGTTCCATCTGGGAGGAAAGAAGATGGAAGTCCCAATTGAACTAATTGTTCAAAATGTTATCTCATTTGCTTTACAATAGACTCTAGGGCACGATGGAAGCCAGATTCAAATTGTTCCATTTGGGATGAAAGAAGATGGAAGTCCCAATTGAACTAATTGTTCAAAATGTTATCTCATTTTCTTTACAATAGACTCTAGGGCACGATGGAACTCTTTACCTTTTAGGGCTACTTTATTACAATTAATGAATTCATTTTCCCTATTAGAAGCAAATCTCCTATCAGTAATTCCCATGGCTATCAAAACATTATCCACTATAGTATATAACTTCCTGATTAGTACCCCCAATCCTAGCACCTTTAGTATAATAGATGACAAAATTTTCTCAATGATAGTGCCCACATCAACACTTAGCTTCCATGCATCCACAATAAATTTTAAAGATGGTTGCATGGATGTTACAACATACTTTATTCTCTCACAATAGGATATATACAATTGTTGCAGTATAGGGAGAAAATTTTCTTGTTGCATAGAATTAGCTAGTGTTCTTTATAGCTATTGGATCTACAAGGCCTTATTTTTCCTTTATTCTTGTAATTTATAAGTTTTATCTAAAGAATTTAAATTTTCCTAGTGTAATTTTCCCATTTCCCGATCTCTTATTTGTAATGTGGACTCCATAATCTCTTTGAACCACTTCTCTACATCTATCAAAACTTTATCTTCATGAAGCCCTTTTTGGAATTAAGCTTCTTTATCGTATAGGTCTAGTTGCATTTGACCCTACATCCTTGAAGCATCAAAAAGATCCAACTATATCTTAGCTAGCTCCTAAATTTTCTCATGTATTTGGGCTTCTGCCAACTCTCTGCCAGTATTTTCTATGCTTTCTTTGGATTGAGCTTCGACTAATTCTTTCTAGATTTTATCTTTCTCTATTTAGACATCTTGTTGAATTTGTTTCTATAGATTGATGGTTTCAAAGAGACTTGTTTATGCTTATGCTAGCTCTTATTCTCTAACCTATAGCTTTGTATCAAAGTCCTCCTTTTCTTTCTTCTCCAAATCAATTTTGGCCATTGCTTCATTTAATTCATTTTGGAGTTTGGACTTTTCCTTTTGCTTAGATTGAAGAGCTATTGAGGGTATCATGGTTTCTTTATGTAGGCAAGTGATCTCAACATATTTTCCTTTCATTTCAACCTTTTGCCTCTCAGTTATCACCTTAATGCTTTTCAATTATTTTCCCCTTTTTTTCTATTTGTAGCCTCAGCTTTAAGAAATTAGTAGTGACAACTTTGTAACACCCTTCCATGCTTGTTTTCTAATTTGTTTCCTTTATAGTTATTATTACCTTTATATGTGTGTGGTATTGTATTAGGTGTTTGTGTGTGAATATACTTAGTTGATCTATAAGGGTGGAATATTCATGATGACTCTATGTTTTAGGACATGATGATATTTATGATGATTTATGCATATGAGGACATATTGATGATATTAGGGTTTATTGCTTGTGATTTCTTAATGGATTAGATACGAGGATGATGTATTATGATTATGATGGATCATGATGTGCTAACATGTGTTTCAAGTGATCTTATTGGAGGATTGACCATGATTATTGATACTATTGTATATCTTGTTAGATATATATATGTATATATATGTTGTGTAGGTGTTTTTTGTTTTGGTTGATGTGGGTATCAGGCAATGATTCCACCTAGCTTCATAGGTATAAGCATGCCTATAAAATCCTCGATGGTCGTATATGGATATAGTATTCAGGCCCAAGTGACCTTACCCTAGCCATCATCCCTAATTAGGATGATAATCTTAATCTTGAGTTTACTTTCTTGTCTTGTCACAAGGGAAACATCTATGTACCCTATGTCAGTGATCTTTGGTTGTGTGGTTTTTGATGGATTTATCTTGGTGATGATTATTGTCATTTATGTTGTATTTTATTAGTAATATATATATTATTAATATTAATATTAATAATATAAAAAATCCTTATTATTATTATTATATTTATGACAATGCATTAATTGAGTATATTTATGCATTTGTGTGAGTTCTATATTATGTGCAAGTGGTTTTTTGTGGTGGAGTGAGTAAATAAATAAATAAATATTATCATATGTATTTATTAGCTTTGGTGGGAGTTGGTTGTAATTTTGTGACTTAGTTAATATATTATTTATTCAATAATTGATTATTTGTTAATGTTATGATTTGGTTGTGGGTTGGTTGAATTGGTTCTGCATTAATGTACATGTTTTGGGAGAAAATTATATTGTTTGGTTTTTGAGACTTTTGGGCTTCTTTCTTGTAACTTTTGAATAGGATTTTGTGGAGATTTTGGTTGGTGAATGCTTGGATTTGATTAAGGCTTGGAATTGGAGATTAGATTTCTTGAAGTTGAATTGATTTGCTATTGGATTTTTCTATTGTTCTGAGAGGTGTTGGTTGAAATATTTGGGTGTGTAGGCTTTTCCTATTTCCTTTGTGTTTTGAATTTCGAGGTAGGGTTCTTATTCCTTCCTATTTATATTTTGAATTTATTATTTTGAAATTTTAATATGGCATGTTTATGATCATTTGTATCAATTGAAAAGTTTCTTCCATTTCTTGTTTGAAATTGATAATTTTTATTTGAAATATACTTGTTTTCATTGAGAAAATTAAGGTTGTTTTTGGGAGGCAAACAGGTACCCCTAAAATAGATCTTTCTTTCTAGATTTGATCTTCTATATCATATTTTTGTTCTTTTGGCTGCCCTAAGTCAACCTAATCAAATGCACAACAATAGGCTACAAATGTACAACATTAGCTTGCAAATCCATTGGAATTGCCCCCAAATGTGTAGGCATATTGTTTTGGCCTTGTTTGGTCCCCGGAGCATCCCAGAGGATCAATTTCATCCTCTACCCTATTTGTCATGTAATTTCGGATCTATATGATCTTTTTTGGGTTTATTTGTGTTCATATGTTCATCCATATGCTTTTTTGTTGAAGAATCTAGTTGATTCTGCATTTGGGAGTAGTTTCATGGATGAATCCTTTATGATTAAGGATTCATGAAGGTTTTTTATGAGATATTTGTGTTCTTGAAGCTCATCATTCCTTGAATTGAGCTTTAGGGTATGGGTATTTTAGATTCTCTAAGGGAGAGTGGCTCTCAATGGGGGATAGGGCCCTAAATAATCTATTAGGGTAAGTCATTGGAGATTTGTTAATCAAGTGATAACCTAATTAATGAACTAGTGTAAAACACATTAAAAATATTATATGGTGCCCCTCCCATGGCCTTGAGTGCTTGTATAGACTAAGGTTGGGATTGAAGGCTTGGTCATCCAAGGGGTGTCAATTCGACATAATCAAACCACCTTGTCTTCATGAAATGATAGTTTAATTCCGTATGAGCTATCAAATGGGAGTTGGGGCCTAAGGTGGCTACAAGGGTAACTCATGTTGAGGCTATGCGATGACACTCTTTACTTCTTGTATTTTAGTATCCTATCCTATGTGGTTATGGCTAGAAGCCTCTGGTGGTTCCTTGTCATATTTCATACTTGTCCTTATATGTGCTAGTGTTTCCCTTATGTTCCCTTGAATGTTGGTGTTGGGCTTGAGAGTAGACGTGGTTTTCCTTCCTTTTTGGCTTTTGTGTTTGGATCCTTGTGTCTATCTCTTGAGCATAGTGGGGTGGACCTAAGGATTCCACATGGTCAGGTGGTTCTTTCTAACCTCCATTAGGGATTGATGGACTTGTTTATGTGCATTGGAAAGATCCTATCTTTTTAATTCTAGTACCTTTTCATTCAAGTTTCAATTTATTCTGTTATTGTAATCAATATATGATATGTATCATTGAGAAGCATTGTAACTATATTGTAAGTGGTTCATGAACACTCCATAAGGAGGTTGCTATAATTTTAGATTCATGTAATTAGTATTAAATATAATGGTATAATAGTGTTTAGGTAGATTGATGTTAGTACCAAGTACACATATGTGATCTTTTATGATATATCTTATTTCATCTTGAAAGGTTATCATAGGAACATTTGGTTTGGTGCTTAAAATGAACATAGTTGTAGTGATATGTAATGTTATAGTTATCTCATTAATGATTAATTTATCTTAGATCTTGTTTAGAAGCATTGCATAGTAGCAATGTTACAGAACCCATAGATGACATAGTTTTAAATTTATGTTATCTTCTTCTTGTGAATTGTAATGGTTACTTTTATGATGAGTTAAAAGATGCAATGTATTATGTTTTATAAAAATATTACTATGCTATTTTAGATTGTGTGTTATTAGTCCACTCGAGTTTCTTAGTGGAGTATTACAACTTGTATCAGAGCTCATGGTTCTACACTGGGAACTCCACTGCATATGTGTCGATTACATTGTCATTAGGGTAGGTGTCCTTGGATCATGTCAATGAATGCCTATCTTCCTATATCTCTTGATTTATTTTGGCCTTTAGTTCCTTGCCTTATGTTCGTGTTGTGATTGTGTTACCTAGAGAGATGCCTCCTAGGGGTAGGGGTCAAAGGCAAGGTAGTCATCTAGGAGCCCTATAGAACCTATATCATGAAGGTTCCAAAGAGAATCAACATGAGGAGTAGAAATATATCCATTAGAGTAATAAAAGAGAAGACGTGTTTAGGCAGAGGATCAGAATGGTGATTTTGAGTGTCCTGAAGTGCTCCATCTCTTTGCAAGAGATTACTACTTGACTAAGTCCTAGGTGGAAGGGATATCAGCATGAGGAGTCTCATCATTCCTAGCACTAGAAAAGGGAGAGGACTCATACCTCTCCTCACTCTAGGATTGGTCATGGGAGAGACCATGAGTCTCCTTGCAACAAATCCATAACAGTTGGTGAGGATGCTATTTTGGTTGGACACTTGAGAGACATTTTGAGGTGTCAGCCACCCACTTTTGAAGGTGCTAAAAGTGATTCAGAGGGTGAGACTTGGTTGATTGATTTTGGTAGACATTTTTCTATGCATCCTTATGGTAGGAACATTAAGGCTAGATGTGCCATCATGCATATCAAGGGATTTTCATTGACATGGTGGCTTATGGAAGAGAAATAGATCTATCTTGACATTGGTTTTTTATCTTGGGAGATGTTCCTTCAGATATTTGAAGCCTGATTCTTGTAAAATAATTGGAGGTGGAGATGTGCAGATGAGTTTCATGATTTACGCTAGATGGCCATGTTAGTAGAGAAATGTGAGCATTGTTTCTTTGAGTTTGATTAGTATATTATTATTTGGTATGGTGATCCCATGTTGGTACAAAATTTTGTTTGGGGCCTCAATACCCGCATTAGTGAAGGATTTCCAATTTTTTAACCTAAGACCATGAAGGTTTTGGTAGAGAAGGAATAGTTCATAGAAGAGAACTTGGAGGTCAAATATGTGTTCAAATTGATGGTGCACCTCCATCAAGATCAGTTGCTAGGGAAAATCATTCCTAGGCGGTAGGTTCTTCTAGGAATCAAGCTACGCCCTCAAAGGGTGGTCAACATTAGAAAAGAAAAAATAATTCTCAAGGCAATCAGAATGCCTATGGTGGAGATCCCGAGTCAATGAAGGATAACAATCATCATCACAATAGGTGAAATCAGTCTAGTTAGCACACTTAGAGTGCATAGTAGATGTAGCTTTCATTAGTATAGTTAGCACTTGTGGTTAACATGGTCATATTGTAGTTCAGTGTCTCCATGGGACTTAACATGTATCTAGTCAAAGGTGGGATAGCTAAGAGCCTACAGTTAGTAATGTAGGTAGATATCATAGGGTGTTTGCAATAGTTGATAACCATCAGGTTGAACATCAGGGAACCACAGTTGATAAATTTAGTGTTTTATGTGGTATTCCTATCTTTATCTCATTCAGATATGATGGTTTCAATTCTTTAATATCCCCTTATTGTGTGGAGCAATGTGGGCTTGCAACAGTAAGGGAAGTTGATAGGTGTCAAGTAGAGTTGGATACTAGTTCTAAAATGGTTGTAGATTCCCTTATTTGTGGTTATGTGTTGGACATAGCTTACTTCACCACCATGGTTGACCTTCGTATTATTCCTTTGGGGTCCTATGCAGTCATGTTGGGTATGGATTTGTTGGATATGAAGTAGGATTTCATTGATTGTCGATGTAAGATGGTGCAATTTCTAGATGATTGTGGTGGGAGAGTGGAGTTAGTAGGGGTCAAGAGACCCATCTCCCTATGTATTATTTTAGCTATGTAGTTGAAGTAGTATGATGAGGTTGTCAGTTGTTCAACTTTTTTTCAATGATCTAGGTAGAGGTGAGTATAAAGAGGTTTGGTTTCCAAGTGGGATTCTAGGAATGGCATCTAAGTGTGACATCAATTTTTGTATTGATCTCGTTCGTGGGGCAGAGCCTGTTTATAAAACACCCTATCCAGTGACCACTCAAGAGCTGAGTGAGCTTTGGTTGTAGTTGGAGGAGTTGTTGACCAAGGGTTTCATTCTAAAGGAACAAGAATGGAACCCTGAGAGAGGGGGTGAATCAGTGATAATTAAAAATTTAACTTTCTAAATAATCAAACATTGATAACAAGAATGCAGAGATATCAAAAGACATTCACACAGAGAGAAAACACATAACACTGAATATACAAGGAAAACCCATAGTGCAGAAAAACCTTGGTGATAAATGTGTTTAGAGTCTATTTCTCTAATCCAACCTCACAGTTTGTTTACAACTTTTATGGGAACCAACCCAAAGTAGCACCAACCCTTGATCGAAGCACCCACTTAGATGATTTACAATAAATTTCAGTTACAATGAAGTACCTTATTACAAATGATGTTTTGACCCTGATATGTATTTTGCACCTCTGGCTCTACTACTCTCTCTCTCTTTCCGTCTGCAACTCTTTTCTCTTTGTCTCCACTCTTCACTTCACTGTATTCTCTGTGCTACTATCTACTTCTTTACTTTGTGTGCTTTTCTTTGATCTTATTTTTTCTCTCTACCATTTTCACCTCATCAATCAACAAGGATAAAGAACATCCCCATCGTGTTTTTTTTATAGTATCCCACTCTTGTACCTAAATTTCCTATAGTACCTGGATTAATTTCTCTTCTCGAGATACACAAAGATTTTATCTTCTAATCCTACCCTTCCAACTATGTTTTCTTCTTCTTTACTCAAGAAATCTCTTGTCCTCTATTTGAATTTTCTCTTCTCAAGTTGAAAAAATATTTGATCTTCCAACTACCTTGCAAATTGTTTTCCACTAATATTAAATGAACTCTATACATCTTAAAATATTATTGTTAGACACAATGCACCACTGAGAGGGGGACAGGGTGAATCAGTGGTTCTCAAACTTTTCTCTGTAGACATCCAATCTAAGCATACCATTTATTAGATCTAACTATGAACAAACTTACCGGTTAGTGAGGAGATTGAACTCAAATGCAAACATACACAAGGGGACATCCAATTACACTAGCATGTACGAGGAAAACCCAAGATGGGCAAAAACCTCGGTGAGTAATGCTACTGGAGTCTACTGCTCCAATCCAACCTCATAGTCAAAAACCTTTGTTACAATGTTTAGGGAACCAACCCAAGGAGCACCAACCCCTAACTTTAGGGCACCAACCCAAGGAGCTACAACCCCTACCTAATTTATGGGCTACAACCCAAAGGAACACCAACCCCTATCTTTAGGGCACCAACCCAAGGAGCTACAACCTGTGCATTGACCTAAAACTCAGTGTTCACAATGTAAACTTCAATTAAAAAAGTAGTTATCTAGCTACAAGTGGATCTTTTAACAACTCGATACAATCTCTCATGCCAGTAAGGTATCTCCTCAACCTTACCAGTTCTCTTCTCACTCTGACTGATTCTTCACTAACTTAGTCACTATCCCACTGGATCTTCTCTTCTTACTCCTCTCTCTTCTCACTGCTGCTACTTACCGGTTCACCTTTTTCTCTGCTGATTCTCACTTCCTTCAGCTCTCTGTCGCTTTCCATCGATACTATACTTAGTCGGTTCTATGCCTGCCTACTCTACAACTTCCTTCACCTTTTCTTTGTCGGTATGGACACCACCAGTTCTGCTCTTCTACTGGTTGAACACTTCAACCTGATTCTCCCTCACTCTTACTCTCTTTTTAGATACTCGTTGAGTACTTGGTTGTTTTTGCTCTTACTTGCAGAAGTATTACACTTCACAGTGGCACAATATTCTTCTCTTTAGCAGCAGCAAACAATCTCGCTGGCCTTCATACTTATAGCCAATTTTTCCCGCCAATGCCCAATTCAAAATCTAGGCGGTTAGGGTTTCCTAACCATCCTCGAGGAAAAACAAATCCAATCAGATCTTGCTTGATCTGATCTTCCTGACATCCATCTACACAAGTCTATCATCAACGCGCCTTCTAGAACACACTTTCCTTCTTCAGCAACCTACAAACAATCTATCGGCATACATCTTGGTCAATCGCCATTAATGGCAAGATGGGTTACTTTGACTACTCTAGTCTACTCGATTAGTCTATCCTCGATCCTCTCTTGTTCGTTCAATCTCAAGCCGCACACTTCTACCACTTCACCTTGAGCTTCGCAGTCTCCTTGAAAGTCGACCAACTTTATACCTACCCTGTCAGTGTACATTCCATCTTCATCTGATGCAGGTTCACCACGTTGACTCCATATGGTGTCCAAGTCGACCAGCTCTGCCACCTTGAGTATTCATGTCGGTCCACATGGGATCACTGACCAAACATTCTACCCGTTCCTCATCATGTCTGCACTTTTTTGAACTGTTGGTGGAATGCCTTGACTGGTCACTAGACATGACACACCTAAGCATGCACATTCCCATTTAGTGGGAAGTCTTCTGCATCTGCCCCTTGTCCATATTATCGATGGACTTACATATCGGTATACCACTTTTGATGACACCATGTCATCAACACTCGACGAACTCCATATTTATCAGGTGAGAACCTTATCTTCCTTGTCTCTTCTTTGATGTTTAACCGGTTGACATAACATGTCAACTATCACCAAGCCTATGATAGCTTCATCATCCGGTGGGAGTCCTGCTAGTTATCCTTACACTAGCAATCTGGTGGCCTGCTCATACTTCTACTTGTCCTCTGGTGTACCAAACAGTATTCTGCCACTTTAGCATGACCAATTCTCATCATGTAATCTCTTCACCTTGTTTGTATGCAACATCATATTAATGGCCCTTTTTCAGAGTGATCATATTACTGCCCATCAATCATACCGGTATATTCTGATTCTTCCTTCTACATGAAGATGGTCAGCTAATTGTCACCAATGACAACACATCAACTCTTCTCCCAAACCAATCCATCTTCTATACCGGGTGACATCAAACTCTAATGCCAACAACTTCTTGTTTACTAGCTGAAATCAATGTCAGTGATACCGGTAACATCCTATACCGGTTGACATCAATGACAACACAATGCCAACAATTATTCTACATTTAAATTACTATCTGTAGCTACTTTACCTATACATTATCTTTGATTTCTTACCAATTGAAGATCACAGATCTTCTCGAACCACTTCCATCTACTTTGCAACCACTAGCATTAAATGAATTCATACATTCCTTTATTTCTACTCTTTAAAATCATATTGTAACAAAACCACAAATCACTATTTTTGTTGTTTCCACATAGCCCTTCTCTATTAGCAATTAAATCTCATCTATTGACAGAATGGATTTGATTTTCTTCGTACATGCCACTTCCTTGAGATCTCCTTCTTCGTCATTGGGTCACCCTTTATCAATGTCCATGTGGGCCATATTTATGTCGGCATTGAAATTTCCTTCTATCATAATATTGCAGAGGGCTCAACGGTCTTCATGGTCAAACATGCAAAACTATGCTCTCTACCATCCTTATAGCTCTATTGGCCCCATGACAATAGGTGGTATCTCATCGCAACATCGTGATCAGACAGTTGCTTGTATCATCAAACCTTGCAAGACTGTAATACCTTCATTCCTATTATCTTTGTGGGCCCAGACATGACACACAGCAACCTCTTTCCACATCACCCGCTAACCTCCCATTGTCATGTCCAAGATGTGAGGATGTAGCTCAATCATTTGTTGTGACTATTTATAGTTAGATTAAAACATTTCAGCCACCTTTTGCTGTTAATCCTAACTCCTATGATCATGCACCCGATAGTCTATCATAGCAATACTTGACCTTCTCTAGTGGTTTGTCCTAACTGCTATGAACATGCACCCAAACATTTGATGTTAACTATGACGATTCCATCATAACTTCAGAGTCTTCACTAGTGATTTATCTTGTCTATTATGTTCTTGTGCTTAAATGTTAGTATTAGCTATGATGGTTTCATTGCCACCACATAGATCCCTTTGGCACTTAGTGCAAACCACTATGATGATGCACTGGGTGATCCATCAAGACATCACAACTTCCTTCGGTAGTTTGTTCTAACGGTTGTGATCTTGCGCTTGGTAGTTAATGTGACCTTGACGTGTGCTCCATGTTGGGTAGAAAAAGCATGTGAGATATTGCTCACTTAACCTTAATGCACCACTCTATAAAAAGACCTGAAATCACCCTCACACTACCAATGTGGGATTAATGGTTAAGACCAAATTATGCACCCACAAGTTTGTCCATATGAATGCTTGATCTGTTATACCAACTTGATGGTGATCAACACTTTGTCTAGCTCTCCTGCAAATGCTCATGATTGCAACACAAAAGTGATCCAACCACAATCCAACCATAAGGCATCATGCTTGTTCTGTTATGTCTACTCAAGTGCATGCATACTTTTTCATCTTCACAAAACCACTTATGCTTTGC
Source organism: Cryptomeria japonica (assembly GCF_030272615.1). Taxonomy (NCBI): domain Eukaryota; kingdom Viridiplantae; phylum Streptophyta; class Pinopsida; order Cupressales; family Cupressaceae; genus Cryptomeria; species Cryptomeria japonica. Next base: position 599,856,276 of record NC_081410.1, read on the forward strand.
CTAACTTTCTCAAAGACTTAATTCATGATGATCTTCTCAATATCGTCACTTCTCTATGGAAATCAGAACTACACCAAGCTGTCATCAATCACAATCCAATACCAATAATTTCCCCCTTTGGCATTGATTTCAACCACTCATTTTCTTCCCCCCCTTTGATAGCAATGGCAAAAGACGTTCCTACAAATTCAAACTGCCTTTCTCCCTCGATGAACAAAACCTAAATCATCTCCCCCCTTTTTTAGATACTTTTTCCCTCAAGAAATGATACTTAATGGCAATATGTTTTTTTCTTGAGTACATGACTAGATTATTGGAGATATTAAGTGCACTCGAGTTATCACACATAATGGGAATGGGGTCTAAATATTCTACCTAAATATCCTTGAGTTTTTGTTTCATCCAAAGAACTTGTGTGCAACATGTAGTAGCAACTTTGTACGCAGCTTTAGTAGTAGATAAAGAGGTTGGTTCTTGTTTCTTGATATGCCATGAGACTAATATACCACAAAAGAAGTAAGCTCCATCACTAGTGCTTTTCATGTCATCCATACAACTAGCCTAATTTGCATTTGTGTAAGTGTAGCATCCTAAAATTGTGACACTTGCAATTTCGACTGCATTTGGGTCTTCACGATGGCGTCGCAACGTTGAACCTGAATGGAGACCCCGAAACCTATTTACGACACCAAAAACTGCATTTTTCTGCACCCTGGCCTGATCCCTCCTTGCACCCTGCTGTCCCAGGAGGTGGGACCATGGCGCCCAGCACCCTGGTCCCTAGCCCTATTTTGGGCCCGATCTCTTTTGGGCATCGGGTCTTTAAGTTTGCAATTTGGAAAATAATGTTTCCTAGTCGGCCTAAGGTCGGAAAAATCAATCTATCAGCCCTAATTAACAAGTATATAAACTACATTTCCTCTCCCATTTGAGGAGGTGGAAAGGAGAAAAATATATGCAAGCAAAAGGCGAAAGCGATATTCAAACATTCAAGCATTCAAGCATTCAAGCATTCCTTCAAGCAATTGAGCATTCTAAGTCTCCATTCAAGGCTAAGTGTTGCATTCAAGACAAGGATTCAACCATTGAAGAGGAGATCACATACAACATACAACATACTACATACATTACACCTTCACATGTAAGAATACAAACATTCTTACAACAAGGTATCAGTACTTGTTTACATTACAAACATTTACATTTACAGCATTCTCATTTCTTGGTTAATTCCAAAACTGGGGTTTGACCTAAAGGCAAACCCCTCATCCCTAACCCCCCAATCGTCCTCTCTTTTCTATGTGTAGGTTGCAGGTACGCGGCTGTAATTGAAGATCTGGAATCCTTGTGCAGAGACGAATAGATCCCCCTTCGTTTCACAGATTTTTCGGAGGACCGTGTGCACGCCGGGCGCCATCGTCCTGTCAACTTTCACTCAAATTTGTAGAACAACACCGTCTCGACATTTTACTGCTAATTCCAGGTCCGCAGCTTCATCCCATATCCCTATCTCTGTTTATAAGCGAATCTTTCCTACTTTACATGCATTCCTAGTTCAATCTTTCTATCTACATTCTTTACAAAAGAGGGTATCCTTGATGTCTTAACCCTTGAAACTCATTTAGAATCCAATCTTGCATTGCGTGGGATTGGATCTTGTGGGTTTTCACCCCTCTTTTGAATGTAAAGTCTCCCCTAAGTGAAAACCATCAACCCTAGTGACTCCCCCTTCTCTCTCCTTGGAGTTGGGGAGGGGAGGACAACTAGGGTTCGATTTTTCCGCTTTACAGTAAGCTTGCAAACTAAAGTCATTATTGTTTGGATAACACAAATCATAATCAAGTGTACCCTACAAATATTTAAATATCCTTCTAGCAACATTTACATGAGATTACTTTGGGGAAGCTTGAAATCTAGCCACCATACACACAACTTGCACAATGTCTGGCCTAGAGGCAGAAAAATACAAAAGACTTCCAATCATATATCTATAGAAGGTCTGATCAACATTAGGTGACTTGTCATTTTTTCTTAACTTGCATCTAGTCACCATGGGAGTACTAACATGCTTTCAATCTTCCATTTGGAACTTCTTCAACTTGTCTTTAGCATACTTGGTTTGTGAGATGAATATACCTTTTCTTAATTGAGATATTCGCAAACCAAGAAAGTAGGACAACTCTCCTAGGTAAAAGCACAAAACTGTGTCAAATTTCAGGCAAACTTATAAGCACATGTGAATTTAAGTAATTCTGACAAAAAAATAATTTTAGTCAAAGATATGGCCTATAGAGATTAATTATAGCTATCTTATATATGGGCCACAACTTTTCCAATTGGAATTGTCTACTAAATGTATATTTTATACCACTTTGGGTCTAATTAGCAAAAAAAAAAAAATTAAAAACTCGATGTTTCAACAACTACTACTCTTATAAATAATATTTTTCTTGAAATGTAAAAATACCCTTTTATAAATTTATGACTAAGTTTTCCAAAATATATATCTTTTCATATTTTAATTATTTTTTATATTTTATTTTTATTGAAAGTAGGTCATCAGCACTAAAATATAAGGTTGATTATCTTGTAACGGAAAAATACTAAAGTTTATCTAAAAATTTTGGAAAAAATAAAAGCACTAGAGAAAAGAGTCTATGTCAAGATGATATAAATATTTTTTAATTTGGATAAATAATTAAGAAAAAAGTGACTCCAAATGGAAAGAGTTATATTTTAGTACAAGCAAATTTTCAAATTTATTGATAAACATATATACATAAAAATAATTAAAAATATATTTTTGCACTAAAGTTTCAAGTTATCAATATACACAAAAAAATTGAAGCAAAAAAGGTAAAATTTACTATATAAAGTGTGATGCCTCATGTAACTTCGCTTTCAATATTTTATCAACAACTAAATTATAGTGTTTACTTTATAAAAAAGTATATTCAAATAATTTTATTTTTTTTTTTAAATTACAAACATAAAATACACATAAAAATATACATTTTATTAGTTTACATCATTTCAAAATTCAAAACATATATTTCACTTTCTATTAATTCAATTTAATAAGTTGAATAAGTGTTGGCCATTTTCTTTATAAAAGTGTGACACAACTTTGTGCTTTTACCCTCCTAACAATGACATTTTAAACTCTAACTGCATTTGATCATCAAATTCTTTACACAAAAACTATAATCATGAGATTACCTTTTGTTTTAATATTTAGGTTGTTGTCACCACATTCTATTTTGAAGCCCTATTGATGTAGATATTTGTCCAGCCTAGAGTACCATGCTCTAAGTGTTTGCTTCATACCATACAATTATTTCCTTAACTTGCATACAAATTCTTCATTCTAATGCAATTGAAATCCTTAGCGTTGCTCAATGTACACCTCTTCTTCAATATTTCCATTTAGAAATGCTGGAAATGCTAGAAATATTCTAATTGCCTCATGTTTGGCAATAGGGGCAAATGTCTCCTCAAAATCTATGCCCTCTACCTATGAGTATCCTTTGCAAACCATCCTAGCTTTTTTTCTTATCATTTTGTCATCTTCATTCACCTTATTCATGTAGACCCACTTTGTCCCAATTACATTTAATCAGCAAGCCTTCACACCAAATCCCAAGCTTTATTCTTTTCAATCTGTTGGAGTTCTTCTTGCATTGCCTTCACCCACTTCTTACTCTTCCTAGCTTCATTGTAGTTCTTTGGTTCCATTTCAGCTAAGAGACGTAAGTTGATCTATTCATTGTTCCTTGCATGTCTTTGTTGGCTTGATGATGATTGTAATGAATAACTTCATAAGTTGTCATTGATTGAAACACATACACACACATATGTTCATATTGTCTACCAGTGTGACTTCAAAGTTCTTTATATTGCAATCGGTATACTAGAAGTTTATATCCAACTAGTATACACATGGAGACGACCGGTGTGTATTTATATATAGATATACATAACTTGACATCAACCTGAAGATCCAACGGAGATTATGAAAGGAGCATCAAAGGGAAAACAGTTTATATATTTAACTCCAACTGGTATTCTTGTTCCAATTGATATTCATTGATTATGTGATGAGTTATCACTAGTCGTGATGAGTTACCCTAACCGACAATTTTTGGCAATGTTTTTGTGATGAGTTATGATTGTTTGACCAGATACACTACACCTAGGAAATTGTGATATGATTTCTAAAGGCCGACATGAAATTTAAATGTCTATATATTGACATCACAAAGAATTATTTTGTATGAGCGAAGGAGATATTATATGAGATGATTTGATGCGAAGGAAGAAGTGTTAAGTTGCAAATTATGTTGGTAATGAAGTTTTGAGTGCATAGAGGAGGATCTATTCAAGCAAGTTGTGCTACTACTAGATCACACCACCTGTTGTTTTCTAATCACTGCAACAGTCAAATCCCCTAACCGAGTAATCTTTAACAAGCTTCATTGTACAAATCCTCTAACTAGGTGATCCATTAGTTTGGATTCAGAAATCCTCTACCGAGGTTACTCCTAACATGGTACTACCTTTAACAGGGTATAGATTTTAACTAAGCTTTGAGATCTTTAACAAGATTCACTCCTAGTAGAGCAACGTTTTGTAGACCTTAATTGGTCAGTTATCTATTACTGCAGATAGTTAACTTGTGAGTTCCATCTCACTATGGTTTTTCCCATTTGGGATTTCCACATATAAACACTTGTGTTATGGTGGATGTTTTACTTATTGTGGATTCTTTTATATCATTTTGGATTCCACTCATAGTGTTTAACAAACTTGATAAGTAATGTAGACGTATAAAAATGACCATATTCCTAAATTGAATATTTTATGTTCATTCCTCTATTTAGTTAAATCTAATTTAATTAATTACCTACATTCTTCTATTTTATTAAGTAAATTATCCAATTTACTTAGTTAAATTCACTTATGTCATTTAATTGAATAAATCATTTATTTAATTAAACCCCTTCTCTCTACTTTTAATTAAATTTATATTTAATTAATAGTTTACCCCAAATTAAATAAATCTAATTTATTCAATTTCCCAAATTGCAACCAAATTGAAATAAAACATTTTATTTTAATTAAATCCTTTTATTCCTCATCCACTTGCAAAATCCTTCATCTCCCACTTGCCTCCTAAAACCCCCTTCTAAACTCTTCTAATCACTTCTAAATTAACCTAACCCATTTCCTAAGCATTGTCACATCCCTAAGCAAGGGGAAGTCACTTCTCAAACCCTCAAAGTCTTTGAAAACCATTAAAGGCTTCAACAACTTAACTTTGAAAGTCTTCCAAACCATTAATGGTTAACTCAACCCTCCAGCATGATTAGAGACTTTCTCTAAACTCAACCCATATTTAACCCAAGGGGTCTCATGAAGCATTCATTTCTTTGACCATGGTTATCCCTTTAACCCTTGCACAAGAGTTTATCCTTTGGGTAAAAGCTTTATCCAATGGATAATCTTAACCAAACCTTAACCCTTACCCCCTAGGGTAACCATGAGGTCTTCTCAAGCATTTAATGCTTCCTACCTCTCCTCTCAACTGGTCTTATGTTGACAATTGTCACCATTTCATTGGTGCAAATTGCAAACATGGATTGATAAACTTTCAATCTTGGCCTTTGATTAACTCTTTCAATCCTGGCCATCCATTGTCCTATTTTCACTATAAATAGAGCTCTCCCTCCTCCATTTTAAGGATCCATGCAAGCTTTTAGTATCTCATTTATGCTCATATTTCATCAATACATCTAGCTTCTTCTTATTAAGAATTAATCTAGAATAACATTTTAGAGTATTTTTCTTTATCAATAGCTTAGAACATCAACTAGTATATCATGTTAGGATAGTATTTCTACTAATCTTGTCATCTTATAATCTAGTTTACTTTGTTTATAGAAGCATGCATAGCTAGGATGCATTTCATGACAAATTTAATCTAAAGCATACCTCGTTCTTGCATTTGTCATCCCTAAGCCACTTTTCTCAGTGATCTAAGAGAAAAGGTATTGGCTTGAGGGACCTTGGGAAGTTGAGTCATTCTTCATGACAACATAGCTTGCACTAGGAAGTCCTGTGGGTGTTTGAGCAAGCCTCTTTGAGACCACTTTTTCATATTTTGAGCTTCATAGACTTGCTTTTCCCACACACATTTTTGGTGCCCACCATGGGGCATCGAACCCATGACCCCATTAATCAAATCAGTTTTCAAAAATAAGCACTTTTGTAGGTACATGGGAAACATGAATCAGTGCGTGGAGAAGATTATTTAGCTAATCTCGCTAACATTATAGCGCATCTGGTACACTATTTAGCGCGTGGGGTTTATACTCTAGCGTGTCAAGTCCTTAGCTTAGTGCATCATCTTAACTAACCTTTTTCTTGTAGGTCTCAGTGTGGAAAGAAAATAGATCAGCGCATCCAGAAAATAGAGCAGCGCATTCGGAAAATAGAGCCGCATATCAGGTCTGTCTGATAGCGCATCCAACTCATCCTGTAGCACATACAGTCTGTCCTGTAGCACATAATAGAGGAAAACAAAAATGAAATTGTAACTGAACTTAAATTTAGACTTGTAGAAGTCCATCAAAACCCGGATTTTTATAACTGTTTGATTGGAACTTTTACAGGACTGACAATTTTTCACAGGTAGAGCTAGATTTTATTTGTAAAATTAAAATAGTTTTAAATTTTACTAACTTAGTTAAGTTAGTTTAAATTTAGAGTCATTTTAAGTTTTTGTTGGATAAAATTGAACTCACCTTACTTTGGGTTGTAAAATGAACCACAACAACAAACTTTTCTTGCTTTTCTAGGAGAAAAATTCTCAAATTGGGTTCTAAAAAGAACAAAACAAATTTTCATTTTTGCAAAATCAAAGGGCTTAAAAAGAATTTCACCATCCTTTGGTGTATAAAAGGGTCCATTTTAGGTTTTAGAAAAGTAAAGAATCACACAAAGTCCCAAAGTCATTTGCAACCAAAGAGGGAAGATCTTCCCCTTTGGATCGATTTATTTTGTTGACAAAACGTTGGATTTACTTTGTTGACCCTTTCTTTTCAAATAGATCAGAAAATCATTTCCATGAAAGGTTGAAATAAACACCATGTTTTTGTGGAGCAACATCTCCATATAGATCTTAGAAAATCATTGACTTTAAAGGTAAAAAGAACCTTGTTTTCCTTGTCTCGAAAGTAGAAGGTATATGCTCTCCCCTTAATTGGGTGATCAAAAAGCCAAACTACTCTTACGCTTTCAGTCATATAGAATTTAAATCCTTTAGCGGGCCTACCTTCCCGAGGGGTTGAAAAACTCTTAAAACCATTTTTTTGCCGGTGTGAAGGGAACGACCTAAGTGGGAAACGACTTTGATGCCAAGTGTTCCAACCCACTATAATCAAATGTGGAAAGTGATGAAAGTCCTTTTCAATGGTTGCACAGAGAGATTAGCCTTCCCCCAGTATCCTAGAGATACGTAAAGCCTTTGTTCTAAAGGTTGGGAAGCCTTCTGAGGGAGTTTATCACTAACGGCTAAACAAGAAGCTTGATTATGAACCTTAGCATAGAAACTTTGAGCCAAGTCAGTAACTAGACATTTGTAATATCATAGTGCAAGGGTAGGGAAGAATCTGCCCCCAAGATCACTCACCATATATCTCCCAAGATAACTACTCAATTGTGAAGCAATTCACTTTGAGTTAATTTCTGGCAAAAGGCAAAAAAATGGGCGCCCCCTAGGGGGTGACATGGCTGTTTTTTAGCTGACAGAGTATCAAGACTAGTGGGCTATGATATTTCTTATGACCTTTGAATAAAGAGTCTATTTGAAGTGCGTGTTGTATTTAAATCTATTGAAACATTGGGGATTTGCACACATCCTCGCAGAACATACACTTATTATTTAGATTGGGCAAAACTATTGTCTCTTTGGTGTTGTGCTTTCATTGGTTACTTCAGAAAATCATCTATCACTGAAAAACTCAAGGCAAAAACTCTAAAAATTACAGAAAACAATCAGTTCAGAGTAGTTTAGCACATAAGAACAACATCTTAGCGCATTGGAACTATACTTTAGTGCATCAGATCCTATCTTTAGCGCATAAAGTCTTAACAGTGACGCTTCATCGGAAATCTAAAATCAACAGTAGCAGTTAGTGCATTCTAAAAATAGTATAGCACCTGGAAGCATCAACTTAGCACGTTGAAGTCAACCTTTAGCGCATAAAGTTTAAATGTTAGTGAGTAGAAGGCCCATGTTAGCACATGACCTTCTGAGCATAAAATGAAACAGAGTTAAACAGTATAAATTAGTTAGCACGTAGAATGGGGCAACATAGCACATAGGGTCTTTTCATCAGTGCATTGAGAACTTTCTATAGTGCATAGTGTCTCTATTTTAGTTCATGATAGAAACCAGAAAAATATGGGGCAAAACAGAGCTCAAATTTGAAAATTTTGAAAACATTTTCGAAAACCTCCTTTCATCAGCCTAAGCTTCGTCAAATCAGAGTACCAAAAAATAGAGTATCAAAAGTTATTTCCCAAGTAAGTTTCTCATCAAACAAAAGCTGTCCAAAATCTAAAATTGGTCGCACGATAAGCACTTCTATCCTCTCAAAATCAGGAAACCTCATCACAGATATCAAATAGGTCCTTCAATCAAGCGGATTTTCATCCCAAAACACACTTGTTCTAAAAACTCCAAGTTGTCAAACTGAGTTTCCATAACGGGAAAGCTTATATTCCATATCATTTGACACACTTTGTCGTGAGGGGGCATCTAAACCTTCACTTGATAAAGTAAACTTTAAGATTCCAAAACAAGACAAACTGAATCCAAAACAACTCAAAGGAAACCATTGATCATTTGTGCATGACTAATCCTCATATTCTAAGAAGAAAGAATATTTATCGTAACATTAAGTTGAAGAAACAACAACCTAGTCCATCAAAACTTGCCAAAAGAAAGAAATTTTTATACATCAATCGTCAACTATTCAAGTCTCATCAAACTTTCGTACATTATGTGCGATTATATATTCAGAACAAATCAAATGAATTTGACAAAGAACCTTTGAAGACTAGAGCATTCTGTCAAAAATCTGCATTGAGTCAACAAATAAATAGTGGAGGAAAGATCAATCTAGCATTCTTTCCCAATGAGTGCATCACTTACAACATCCCTAGATTTGAACCAAAAACCTTTGAACAAAACATTGAAGAAGAGTTCATTCCTTTTGTCATAGAAAACTTCTACTAGATGCCTGTTGTTACTCGCTCTCAACAAAATAAACAAAGTGAAATGCAATCAGAATCCAACATGAATTGGAGATTATCAAATCCTTTCAAGCATTTGAATCTAGAGGATGCTGAAATTTCTGAGGAACTTCTTCAAGAATGTCAAGAAAGTGCTTCATTTCAAAAAATGGTGGAAAGACTCATGGAAAATGACAAAGAAAAATACCTACTCATGCTCACAAGCAAAGGGGTTAAACTTCCTAAAGATTTTGACACAGACATGTTTAGAACAAAATCTCAACATTATGAATATCAAGAACGACAATGAGAAGGAGGAACACGTGACCCTGACCAAGATATCCCTGAACAAAACATACTAGAACAAAATACAGTAGGACAAAACATCCCTAAGTAACACATCCCTGAGAAAAACATGTCGTTCCATATACCATTTCAACCTAGAACTAATGCAAGGGAAGAACTCTTCCCTCGGCAAAGCCCCTTTGATTGCCCTTACTCAACAAATGCAAATGTTACAAAGACAAATGCAAGACATACAACAAGGGACAACAGTAAGGTATTCATTAAATGAAATTTGTCCTTATCCATTTGATAGAATATTGAACATGATACCTTTTCCTCCAAACTCAGACATTCCCAAATTTGACAAATATGATGGAAAAAGTGATCCCCATGATCATGTTCGAGAATTCTGCACAATGAGTCTTGAATTCTTTCATGATGACACCTATTTGATGAGGTTATTCCCAAGAAGCTTGGGAGGGTAAACAATGGAATGGTTATCCAAAATCACACCTCCTGTCAGATCATTTGATGAACTGGTCAACAAATTCATAACTCAATATTCCTATAACATTCAACATGCTATCACCATGTTAGACGTCTGTAACACCAAATAGAAAAACAATGCAACATTCATGGTTTTCCTTCAATGATGGTGGCGTATGGTTTCAAGATATCCTCGGGATATCCCCGAAAAGGAAAAAATGGAAATTTTTATCGACAACTTGAATGGTGAGATGAGTTATAGACTCAAGCTTCAATGCATACCATCTTTCGCTAAATTGATTAAGAATGGAATTCAAGTGGAAGAAGCATGTGTCAAGAAAGGAATGTTAAATTCTTCAAAGAAGGAACAAGTTCATCCCATTAAAATAACCAAAACAACAGCAACTTGGATAAATCCAGATTCTGGACCAGAAACAAAAATAATGGAAATGAAGGAGGCAATGAATCAAATGATCCAAAATCTAAGCAGCCCGTGCTTGCATTATTAGGTAATACTCAGGCTATAAAGAATCCCAAAGGTGCTAACCCACACACTAATACTTACACACAGAATACCAATCAAGGTCAACCCAACACCAACAACCCCAACCATGCTCAAAATAATAACACTAATCGGGGACCTAATCCAAACTCAAGGGGTAATACAAACAACTTTCAAAAATGCATTTACACACCACTGGGACAATCACTGGAGTCGGCATTCAGAGAACTCCTGGCAAACAAAATTATCTCTTTACCAGCAATCAACAACTATGAACCACAAATCAAACCACCATGGTGGAATGACTCACACATTTTTGATTTTCATTGCAACAAAGGTCATCAAACAAATGATTGCATGAGACTAAAAAACATTGTTCAGGACATGATTTAATGGTAGATGGTCTCAAGACAAATAGTGACCATGGAGCCTTTCAGAATCCTCTTCCAAACTACAACAAGGATGGAGCTTCAACCTTGAATGATACACGTGGATCTTGTATCAATCACATCTATAATAACACCATCAATCATATATCAACTGAGGACAATCAAGTCAATGTCATCACAATTTGAGATCAACGTGATCATGAATATGTCAATGTAACAACCAGAGCTCAAAAATATGTCTTAAAATGACATACATCGACAACAATCACTTTACCCAAAATTCAATATGATCTAGTTAGCCAACTGCACAAAACTCCTACTCAAATATCTATACTAGAGTTGTTGAAACTTTCGCCAAAACACAAAGACATATTGGAACAAGCACTATTAGAAACAAATGTACCTCAAGATCTGGATGCTGACAAATTCCAAGCCATGGTCGCTCATATGACAAGGCCTCATAATCTCACTTTTTCTGAGCATGATAATATCTCATTGAGTCATCCACATAATACTCCTCTCCATATTGAAGTCATAGTCTATAAACACCGAGTAAAATGAGTATTAATAGATGGAGGAGCTAGACTTAATATATGCACCTTAAAACTTATCCATGCATTAGGCTTCTCAAAGGAGTCTATTGATCCCTGCAAAAAGATTACTATAAAGGCATATGATGATGAAGAAAGATCCTCTAAAGGAATAGTGGTGTTGTCGATTCAAGTTAGACCGATACAAAGATATACTATGTGCCAAGTCTTAGACATAGACCTCACATACAATATCTTATTGGGTCAACCGTAGATACATGAAATGCAAGAAGTGCCTTCTACATATCACCAGTGTGTCAAATTCCCCTACAATGGGCAGGAGGTTTCTATATATGTTGATCACAATCCATTTCAACATTGTAATGCAATGGGGGAAGCCCAAGATAGTTTGGTTCCACATAATATAGAAAAACAAAGTTCCTCAGCACCAGATCTTCAACAAGAGAAGTCTAAATCATTACCTAGAGATTTCAAACAAAAAATGAAAATCAAAGAACAAGGTATGGAGGAATACTCTTTGGAACCCATGTGTTTGACTAACTTACCCACATCACCTAGATCTCATGGATTACCTATATCATCAACACATCAAGCAACTCAGCCCATCACCAAGTTTGATGGCACATTCATTCAACTCGACACTTTAGCACATGAATCCGAGGAAAAGGATATCCTCAGTTGGCTATACAAAGATGAGGAAGAAGATAGAGCAGCTACTATAGAAGTAGCTATACCCACACACCTATATGGAAAAGGCTACTTAATCATGCAGGAAATGGGATACAATAGCAAAGGACCTATTGGTAAGCGTCAGGAAGGTGTCACAGAACCATTGGATCCTCCTTCACTATTAAGTAAAGACAAAAAGGGATTGGGCTTTGAACTCACTCTACTACCAAAAAAGGTACCACGCAAATATCAAAAACCTTAGTGGAAAGCAAAGAAGAAGTACAAAGAAGAATCCTGGCAACAAGCACCATTTGAGTCAGCAGAGACAATCCGTAAGGAACGTGAACATCAAGAAAGGAAGCAACATCAAGGGGAGTCCATCATTCAAAAGAAGACAAAATCTATAGAAGTCAATCATATTCAAGAGAAAATATCCAACAAAGTAGTATCATCTCTTGATAACATCATTCCTCCCCAAGGAGGGATAGTATATGAACAAATACAAAAGGTTGAAGTAGGATTTGACACAGAATTAGAGAAAACTATCAAACTTGTATCAATCATCAAAAACCTATTCTCACCATATAACATACCAGTTCACAGCACTAATAGAATCTAGGATGATACCTCTGAGACTGATTTCAATGAATATGAATGGGGTAGGTGCTCAAATGCTACTGAAGATACCGATGAAAATACTAGTTCTATATCCCTTTCTCAAGAAGAACATAGCACAGAAATTAGACTACTCGAATCTGGACCACAGAATAGCTATGACGCTAAGGAAAACAAGCAACAACATTATGAACGAGTCTATATGGAAGATGATACCATCGAAGACCTCAACAGAAACCTGGACTTCTTTAACACCCAAACCAATCACAATGAAACCTCTATCCTAACACTTACAACAATAAAACTTGATCCACCAAATGATTCCTTACCACTTGTCTTTCCGAACCTCATAGACTAGGACAAACTCAAAATTCATGATATACTAATTTTCTCGAATGATGAATCCATTATCCATTACTTATGTACAGTCAACCCAGAAACAGACTCTACCAGTGAACGAAATAGCGATGTCTACAATCAGGAGGGTGCCAAGTCTCTCAGTCGCAAAAATAAACCAAATAAAGGATCTGATGTTGAAAACCAGTCAATGGAAGCTCTAGATCACAAAAAAGTAAAGATAAAGGACACATTTGAGGGTGAAAACCTTTTTAAGGCACATAAAGATGGGAGACTTGACACTCTTACTGAACATCGATCACCCATATTGATTGAGCCCACTCAATCAATCAATATTGGTACTATAGAAGCAACCAAAAACATACACCTGGCAAATTCTCTAATAGAAGAAGAAAAACTAGAGTTTATCAAATTCTTCAAAGAAAAGCAGATCAACTTTGCTTGGGCATATGCAGATATGCCTGGGATTGATCCACAATTAATCATGCATCACTTGTCTATGGCTCCAGGAGCCAAGCTAGTTAAGCAAAAACTACGAAAGATGATTCCACATGTGGCACTCATGGTCAAAGCTGAATTGAAGAAACAATTAGACATCAGATTTATTTGACCTATTGACTATGTAGAATGGATTTCAAACATTGTGCTACTTTCAAAACCAGATGGCAGTATCAGAATATGCACAAATTTTAGAGATGTCAATAATGCCTGTCCAAAGGATGACTTTCATTTACCAAGTATTGAGATAATTGTAGACCTCACAATAGGCCATGCAATGTTATCACTAATGGATGGTTTTTTAGGATATAACCAAATCAAGATCGCTCCAGAGGATCAAGATAAAACAACATTCACCTATCCATGGGGAACATACTATTGGAATGTCATGCCTTTTGGCTTAAAGAATGTTGGGGCAGCTTATCAACAAGCAATAACAACAATCTTTCATGATATGATGCATACCTTCATGGAAGACTATGTGAATGATTTACTAGCTAAATCCTTCACCAGAGCAGAACATCTAAGCATCTTAGAAAAGATTTTTGAGCGATTGGAAAAATTCCAAGTCAGGCTCAACCCTAAGAAGTGTGTCTTCGGGGTTACATCAGGAAAATTGTTAGGCTACATAGTCTCAGAAAAGGGAATTGAAGTGGATCCAGCAAAGGTACAAGTCATCATGGAAATGCCACCACCAAAGAATATCAACCAACTCAGATCTCTACAAGGATGGCTCTAATCAATCAGGCGATTCATCACTCAGCTAGCAGATAAAAGTCTACCATTCAATCATCTGCTACATAAAAATGTACTGTTAAGATGGGAAGCCAAGTGTGCAGAATCCTTCTATCAAATCAAACAATATCTGATGAACCCACCAGTTCTGGTACCACCAATAGTAGGAAAGCCACTTATTCTCTCCATTTCGACAACAGATAAATCTCTGGGGGTACTGTTAGCACAAGAAGATCAACAAGGAAAGGAATGAGCAGTATACTACATCAGCAGGACATTGAATGGCTATGAGCTCAATTACACATTTATTGAGAAAGGCTGTTTAGTTGTGGTCTTCGCCTCTCAAAAATTCTGCCACTACATGCTAGCTCACATAATTAAGCTAGTCACAAAAGTTGATCCTCTCAAATATTTACTCTGCAAAGCAGCTCTTACAAGCAGGTTAGCTAAATGGGTCATGATTCTCAGTGAATTTGATATCCACTACATGGAGTGAAGAGCTATCAAGGGACAAGTCATAGCAGATCAACTAGCAGGAGAACCACTACCTGGTAAACAACCAGTGGAGATCGAATTTCCAGACAGGGACATTCTTGCTATCTCTACAAAACAATGGACCCTATACTTTGATGGATCATTTACCCAACACAGCTTGGGTGTCGGTATTTTATTCATCACTCTAGAAGGACACACCATACCAAGATCCTACAGACTTATGTCTCCATGCACAAATAACATTGCTGAGTATGAAGTGTTAGGGTTTCAAGCAGATCCGAAGCAAATATGAACTAACAATTATATACATATTTAAATACAAAAGACAAAGAAATAAAATAGGACACAGATAACACAAAGATTTAACGTGGTTCACCCAGAATGGGTTATGTCCACCATACACAGTTGTCCAATCTTTCTTATTATCCAGCAAAAACAATACATCAACCTTACAATGCCTTAAGCATCCCAGTTGCTTATAACATGCATTTTTAAGGCAACAAGCAAAGTCAGCCCTTTTAGGGTTTTATTACAATGTCGATTTTCATCAACGAAAAATGGCAAAAAAAAATTTCTCAGGGGCTTCCACCCCCGAACCCCCACTTTTCTCGGGGGCTGCCACCCCTGAACCCCTGTTCGGGGCCCAGCCTGGCCCTAGACCCCAGTGAGGATACGTGTTGAGTGTACAGTACTTTGCTAATCAGTCGCCACATTTTAACAATCTCCCACTTGGAGATTGATCAGGCTCCACACCAAACAATCTCCCACTTGGAGACTGACACTACACGACACCACTGTACATGCAACATCTGCTGGATAAAACACTAGGACTCAACTGGTATAAATTCCATAATTATCAATCAAGAAGACCAACAGAAACTGATGAAGAAATCAGCTTCTTCTGTGGAACTGCCTTCGTGAACATATTGGTAGGATTCTCACTTGTGTGAATCTTCTCAAGCCATAACTGACCCTCCTCCAAAATAGTCCGGATGAAGTGGTACCTGAGCTGAATGTGCTTTGTCCTTGAATGAAAAGCAGAGTTCTTCGCAAGATGAATGGCACTCTGGCTATCAGTATAAAATGGGCTATCCTCTTGTGTCTGACCCAATTCCTCCAGAAAACATTGCAACCAAATCATCTCCTTGCTGGCTTCTTTAGCAGCAACATACTTAGCTTCAGTGGTTGAAAGTGCAACAACCTTTTGCAGCCTAGAAATCCAACTGACTACAGTTCCCCCTATAGTAAAAACATACCCTGTAGTACTCCTCCGTGAATCAATATCACCCGCCAGATCAGAGTCAACAAATCCACTTAGAGCAACGTTAGATCCTTTGAAACATAATGCCTTCGTAGTAGTTCCTTTCAAATATCGAAGAATCCATTTCACAGGATTCCAATGTTCCATACTCGAATTACTCATAAACCTGCTCACAACTCCCACTGCATGTGCAATATCTGGCCTTGTGCATACCATTGCATACATCAGACTGCCAACAGCTGATGAATACAGGATGTTAGACATTTTATTAACCTCTTCCTGTGCCTTTGGGTACATCTCCTTAGTCAATTTGAAATGACTAGCCAAAGGTGTACTAACTGCTTTTGTATCCTGCATGTTAAATCTTTTCAACACCTTCTTTATATACTCGCTTTGGGACAAATTCAAGGTTCTATTTTTCCTGTTCAATGTAATCCTCATACCAAGAATTCGCTTAGCTGCACCTAAATCCTTCATAGAAAATGACCTGGCTAATTTCTATTTAAGATCATTTATATGTTGCATGTTAGACCCAGTGACAAGCATGTCATCAACATAAAGCAACAGGATAATATAACTGCCATTATCAAATCTCTTAAAATATACACAATGATCAGAATGACATCTATGATAACAATGTTCAGGCATGAAACTATCAAATTTGAAATACCATTGTCTGAGTGCTTGCTTTAGGCCATACAGACTTTTCTTCAACCTGCACACCAAGTTCTCCTTACTTTTGACCTCATATCCCTATGGTTGCAACATGTAAATTTCCTCCTCCAAATCTCCATGTAGAAAAGCTATTTTGACATCTAATTGTTCAAGATGTAAATCATTTGTAGCCACAAGACTAAGTATAGTTCTAATTGAAGTCATTTTTACAACTGGACAAAATATTTTATCCTAATCTATACCCTTTTTCTGTGCAAAACCTTTTACCACACGTCTGGCCTTATATCTTTTCTGACCTCCTTTCTCTTCCTTTAGCCGATAAACCCATTTGTTAGGCAAGGCTCTTTTTTCTGCAGGTAAAGGGACTAAGTCCCAAGTCTTATTTTTCATCAAGGAGTCCATCTCCTCTTTCATGCCTAGCTCCCACTGTTGTTTGACATCTACCTGCATTACTTCTTCATATTCTTCTAGTTCACTAGAATCCGTTAATAAAATAGAATACAAAGAAGGAGAAAATCTTTCAGGGGGTCTACTTGTCCTCGTAGAACATCTAACACTTGCAGAAGTTTATGCGACAATCTATTGTTGCTGAGCATCAGGTACCTGTGGCATTTCATTTTTAGGAATCTCATCCAACACCACATATTCTTGTTTGTCCTGTTCATGCTTCTTTTCCTACATCTGTTCTTTATACATAACCTTCTCATTGAATATAACATCTCTACTTCTAATTATTTTCTTATTTTCAAAATCCCATAACCGATAGCCATATTCATCTATCCCATATCCAATGAAAGTACATTTCTGAGATTTAGCATGAAGCTTGGTTCTGTTTTCTTTATCAACATGAACAAAAGCTTCGCAACCAAAAGTTTTTAGAAAAGAATAATTTACCTTTTTACCAGTCCATGCCTCCTCTGGAATACCACCATCCAAAGGAATTGAAGGTCCTCTATTTATCAAATAGACAACAGTATATACAACATCTACCCAAAAATATAAGGGCAATCCAACATGCAATCTCATGCTCCTCGCGGGTTCCATGATAGTCCTATTCATTCTCTCTGACACACCATTTTCCTATGGAGTTCCTGGAACTATCTTCTGCTTTCTAATCCCATTTAAGGAGCAGTAATCCTCAAATGCTTTGCTGCAATACTCACCTCTATTATCCAATCTGAAACACTTCAACTTTTTTCCTATCTCATTCTCAACCAAAGCTTTCCTTTTCTTAAAAGTTTCAAAAACATCTGATTTTTGTTTTAGGAAATATACCCATGTTTTTCTTGTTGAGTCATCAATAAAAATAACATAATAACAAGAGCCACCAAGAGATGATACCTAAGCTGGTCCCCTTACATCTGAATGTACAAGCTCTAACTTTTCACTCTTCTTCTCTTTCCCAACCTTGAGAAATCTGACTCTTTTTTGTTTACCATAAACACAGTTTTCACAGAACTCTAAATCAATCTTCTTTAGTCCTAGCAATAGATTTTTGGAGTGAAGGGTTTTCATCCCTTTCTCACTCATGTGCCCAAGCCTATGGTGCCACATTATCAAATCTGTTCTTGCAACATTTATTGTTGTTATCCTTGCAGTAACTTTATTTGTAGCAGCTAAGGTAGAGTAAGTGTTACTAGTACATAGATATAATGTGCCTACCTTCGCACCTTTAGCTACTACTAATGATCCTTTAGTGACCTTCCACATACTGTCTAAGAAGGTAACTATGCAACCTTCACTACCTAGTTGCCCTGCAGAAATTAAATTTCTTCTTAAATTAGGAACATGTCTTACCTCCTACAGAAACCAGTCATTACCATTCTGCAACTTGATCTTTATCTTTCCTTTTCAAACAATTTGACAGGGCTCATCATCACCCAAATATACCTATCCAAAATCACCTTGAACATAATCTAGAAAATAATTTTTATGTGGTGTAGCATGAAATGAAGCCCCAAAATCTATTACCCAGGAATCATTAACATTATCCAAATATAAGATTAAAGCATCTTGTAAAGTATTACTTGCATTATTAGCTTGCTTACTGTCATTTTCATTTTTGTCTCCTTCTTTGTTTTTCCAAGACCAACAATCTTTCTTTAGATGACCAGGCTTTCTGCAGTACCAGTAATCTTTCTTTCCTCTAGATTGAGAGCGTCCTTTCTTTGACTTCCCTCGTGACTTCTCATTCCCAGGGCCTTTTCCTCTTTCCTTTGATCTTCCTCTTCTCTCCACATTCAAAACACTACCTGATGATGTTGGAGTCTCACTTGTGCTTTTCCTTCGCATTTCCTCGCTTAGGATAACACCAACAATATCATCAAGTATCAAAGTATTTTTACTAGAGACAGAGTTACTTACAGCCATAACCAAGCTATTCCAGCTTTCTGGCAAAGAACATAAAATCAAGAGAGCCCTAACCTCTTCTGCAAAGGTATTTTTTACCGAAGATAATTGACTGGTAATTGTATTAAATTCATTTAAGTGTTCCGCCAGATCCTCCCTCACTCATTTTCAAATTAAACAAATGCTTCATAAGAAATACCTTATTCGAAGCTGAGGGTTTCTCATACAACTTAGCCAATGTTGCCATCAAATTTACAACCATTTTTGCTTCTGTTATATTGAATGCTACAAACAACACAAGGCACAATCGAATGGATCCCAGTGCCTTTCTATCTAAAATATCCCACTCTTCATCTGACATTGTAGTCGGTTTCTTTGTCTTTCCTTCCAATGGCCGTCGCAAATCCTTTTGATACAGGTAATCCTCCATCTGCATTTTCCATAACTGATAATTCTGGCTGTTAAACTTTTCGACCTTGAATTTGGAATCCTCCATTGCTCCCACTCAAATCTGAGAGTCCTACCAATTTACAGAATACCTCGCTTTGATACCGATTGTTAGGGTTTCAAGCAGATCCGAAAGCAAATATGAACTAACAATTATATGCAGATTTAAATACAAAAGATAAATAAATAAAACAGGACACAGATAACACAAAGATTTAACGTGGTTCACCTAGAATGGGTTACGTCCACCATATACAGTCCTCCAATCTTTCTTATTATCCAGAAAAAATAATACATCAACTTTACAATGCCTTAAGCATCCCAACTGCTTATAACATGCATTTTTAGGGTAACAAACAAAGTTGGCCTTTTTAGGGTTTTATTACAATGTTAGTTTTCATCAACAAAAAATGGCAAAAAAAATTTCTCGGGGGCTCCTGCCCCCAAACCCTTGCGAGGATACGTGCTGAGTGTATAGTACTTTGCTGCCACATTTTAACATGAAGCACTATTCACAGGAATCAAGATAGCTATAGAATGGAAAATCACATAATTAAAAGTCTATGGAGATTCACAACTGGTTATCAATCAAATCAATGATGACTATCAGATGAAAGATGACAAGTTGCTACCCTACAAAAGAATGGTGGATGACTTTAAATAGTACTTTGTACACATCAACTTCGCACAAATACCAAGGTTGGACAACAGAGCAGTCGATGCAATGGCTACTATTGCTTCACTACTACAAATTCCAAAGCAACAGTCTCGTTATGAATTCTTGGTAGAGAAACTGTTTTTCCCGGCCTATGACAATTCCGCATCCCAGGTCATCTATGCCTTAACTGGTTTAGACTCCCCCTTATATGGAACGTTATATGAGTATCTTAAGACCAATATCCTACCCATTGACTTGTCCTGAAACCAAAAATGTAACTTTATCCGCCAAGCTGCCTGTTATACCCTTACTACTGATACTTTATACCATCAAGGTCTAGATGGTACTCTTCTTCATTGCCTTGATTGTAATGAATCTGACTCCACTTTATATGAGCTGCACGAAGGTATCTATGGCACACATTCCAGTGGTACTACTCTTTCTAAAATGCTTCTACAAATGGGATATTACTAGCGGACAATGGAAAAAGATTCTTATGAATTTGCAAAGAAGTGTCCTAAATGCCAAATCCATGGCAATCTTATACATGCACCAGCATAGGAACTACAACCATTCACAACATCCTGGCCCTTTTATCAGTGGGGACTAGACTTAGTCGGCAAAATTCATCCTTCATTTTCTAATGGGCACAAGTTCATTATCACTGCAACAGAGTACTTTACCAAGTGGATTGAAGCAGTCCCCATGACCACAGTGACTAGGAAACAAATTGCCTCTTTTATCCTTAATTATCCAATCTACAAATATGCCATTCCAAGTTCCATCATCATAGACAATGGGCGACCTTTCAAAAATCAGGATGTGAGAGAACTATGTGAATGATTCAAAATCCATCGTTTCTCTACACCATACTACCCATAGGGAAATGGTCAGGTAGAAGCATCCAACAAAATGATATTGAAAATTTTAAAGAAGACATTCAATGATGTAGGCAAAGATTGGCATGTACAACTCAATCCAACACTTTGGGCATATATAACTAGCATCCGCACACCGACAAGAGCTACACCATATTCATTGGTGTATGGATCATAAGAAATTTTACCCCTGGAGGTAGAAATTCCATCTCTCAGAGTCTCTTTGAAAGGCTTAATGCCAAATGAAGAATATCGAGTTAACCAACTGCAAGAACTTGAGCTTCTAGATGAAAGACACTAATGTGCCTACACTTATCTCAAAGCATATCAGCAACGCATGTGCAAAAGCTACAACCACAAGGTCATCCCTAGAAACTTCAAAATAGGTGATCTAGTGCTCAAAGAAAATCCTAGAAATCAATAGGATCGGGAAAAGAAAGGGAAGTTTGAACCTAACTAGTTGGGTCCATATGTCATCATCTCAGCCTATGGATCAGGCACCTATCAACTAACTACCTCAAAAGGAGATGTGCTTGATGAACCCACCAACAGCATCCATTTGAAGAAATACTACACTTGAGCAGTCTCAATGCATGGAAAAAGTAAAAATACAAAAAATTCAAAAAATTAGAAAAAGCAAAGAAAAAGATGCAATAAAAACAAATGGTGAAAACCTAGCAAACAGGCACTATAGTGAGAGGACGGCTCCTCCATCTATTCTTATCAAACTTTTGTATCCATGCATCCAAGTCCTATCGACCATTGACCAACACCTTTATCAACCTAAGCATTATCTAGGACATACTTAGCGTAGTCACTATCCTTGTTATCACATATCATTTCATCATATCCCACCATGGCTTGGTAATCACTGCACAAATCCACATTGGGCAATACATTTAGCTAGGGGCAACATCGATCTACATCCTGTCCTATCAACATATCACGCATTGTAGCAGACTAGACAAATCATGTCAAAACCAAAATTCAACAAAACATGAGGAGAATCAAACACAAATACATTTAATGGATTCACAACACATGATAGATGATTTTATGAAGTAACAAATGTTTGCATCTTGCATGAAGTTTTGACTATTTTTGCATTCAAACTCTTTTTGAACTATTCGATCCTCTACATTTTCTCAACAATGCATCAAGCTAGAGAAAGTAATGAGGACTCCAATATCTTTTTAGTCTTCTATCTAGGAGGCGATCACTTGTACTGTACAAAGACTTGTCTCGAGACGTGATTCAAAGCACATCACTAAAGACATGATTCCACTTTGCATATACAAATGGTTTAATCTTGTCTGTTTATCCACAAGCAACATTCAGGTCATCTTGGTTCACTTATACCTTGATGCTTATGCTATCTTGCAATATCAAACATCATGGAAATTTTTCTCGGGTCATTATGGTTCAATTATACCATTATGCTTGTATAAATTTTCAACATATCCCAAACAAATCAATGCTCAATGATGACACTACAAAGAAAGCAAAACAACATGTGGCTATATAGGGATGACCAATGCAAAATAAGGATGCTCAAAACAATTAGTTGCATATCATTTTACAATTAGTTGCAAATCATTTTACAATTAGTTGCATATCATGCATCTCATTTTCAAGATACATCTCACATCATATCATATCCTACGTCTCATTTTCAAGATACATCTCATACATCCTGCATTATCACATCATATTCATCACATATAAAATCGCATAAACATCGCATCATCATATAAAAAGAATCATCCATAACACATCACATGAGGGTCAAAGAAAATGGTGTCATATATATATATATATATCTCAAAATGATCATATGTACAAAATATGTCATGTATGCGCCCAACACAACAAAATGATTAAAATACAATAGAGACACCATCTCTTAGGTATGAATATCTCTCGATAGTGATGGTCTCGCAGCAGATGTCCCAGCACTTGGATCTCTAGGTGGATCATGTCTAGATGGCCCTATCATGCCTCTTCTCTCTGTGCTTGACCCAGTCTCTCGGGATCGACTGGATCTCGACTATGTGAAACTCTGAACTCGGTGCTCCCTGGGCACCACGTCCTCATAGTGCCTCCTATATTACTCCACCTCCTTGGCTCTTAAAGCCAGCTCTCTCAAAGTGTCTGTCATTGGGCCACCTGCTGTCGCTCTTTGCAAACTCCCTGCAAGCTCCTTAGCTCAGCCTAACTACTCCAAAACTGTATCCCGCTCCATGGTCAACTATGTGATCTATCGCTACTATGTCAATAGTTGTCCCTGCAACTGCTATACTGACAACTGTAGGGCCCTAATCTGCACATCCTCCCGATGAGTCCAGATCCAAATTTGAAGGGCCACTTGGGAAGAAGTACTCCCCATCCTTTCCCCTATCCTCGGTACTGGTGGGGGTAGCAAATCAGTCCTCCTCCTCTGAGCTAGTCGTCTCAACTCATCAGTCCCTCCCACCGCTGCTATCACCTTTCCTACTATCTCCTCACCCCCCTCCATAATCGCCAAACCTCCCCTCTGTCTATCCATCACAGCCTACCATACCACTCTCTCCACTCGAATCCCTCTATCCCCTCAACCTCTACCTCTGTCTCCTATCCTCCCCCAATCTCCTCTCCCTCGTTGACCTTGGCCCTCTCCTCCATCATCTCCCCCATCATCAAATCCCTCATCACCACCTCCATCCTCCCCATCATCATCAAAAGCAGGATGCATCTCCGCTACATCTGATATCTTGGCCACTGCAAGAGCTGAAAACAATTTGGCAAACTCCTCCATCATGCCCACATCTAATATCTCAAGGGCATAGTCCCATATCTGGCCAACTAGTTGAATGAACTCCTCTACTGCTGCCGCACTATCAAGAGTGGGTCCCCAATCTGGTATATCTTGCCCTCGTCGAGCATATAAGTAGGTCCCCTATGGTATCCCCTGATGTCATCCATACTGTCGCAAAACTCGAGTGACTAGAAATCTCTCTATAACAAAGGGCGTCCACCTATCAGATATCGGGTCATGAAGACATAAGGCATCTCCATCCCATCCTCTGCCCATACCTGCACCTTGTATATGGTCACCATACGATCATATAAATATCATCTAGAACCCTCCTCCAGTTCTCTAGCTTGCCCAGCTTACACTAGACAACTATCCCTCGGTATCTGTACACATACACACACTCGACAGGCCTATCTTTGTCCACCAGTGGCCTAACTGCGGGAATATGCTCCCAACACCATACCTGTAATAGTGTCACTCCCGCTGATAAACTACCATACCCCAAATATACCCCCTCATGCAAATCCCTGTATAAGTGGGCTAGCATAGCCAACCCCCATGCAAATCAGCAACCCTATGTCACCATCTCCTCCAAAACCATTCCACATCCTACAGACAGTCCCTTCAACCTCCAGTCAAGACATAGGAGCCCACCTATGAAACCTACCAGTACTAATGGAAGAGGAGCATAATCCAAATCCAAAAACTCCTACCACGAGATCTCGTATCCACACACTATGTCATCCTAAAAAATCTGGCGCAATGCCTCTATCCCACCCTCCTCTGACTACTCATAAGGAAGCAATGAACGTACCATAGGAATCCAAAGAATCCAGTAGCAATCCTCTTGCATCACTATAATCTCGCCTATAGCCAAATGAAAGGTGTTCGTATCACTGTGCCACCTCTCAGCCAGCACTGTCAATAACCCCCGACTCACAATAAATTGAGGCATATCTAATAAGGAGGATAGGCCACACATATCAATAATGTCTCTGTTAGCCTGCGTCAATCGTGGTATCAATGCCCACGGTCTAGGAAATTTCTCTCGTGACTACACCACTCCAAGACACTCCTATAAAAAAGAAAAATAGGTCCAATATCAGTTTCCTCATCAAAACATAGATATAAAAATCACATTCATATCCAAAACTTGAAAACTTTGAACAAATCTAAATCAAGTTCCACATCAGATCAATCCATCAAATCATATTAACTTGTAATACAACTCAAGTTTCAAATCATATCAACTTGTAATACAACTCAAGTTTTCAAATCATATCAACTTGTAACACAACTCAAGTTCCATATCAGCTTGTAATACAATTCAAGCTCAGTAATTCATATCCAACACATTCATATTCAAAAACTTGAAAACTTTGAACAAATCTAAATCAAGTTTCACATCATATCTAAATCCACATCAAATCTATAATAACTTGAAACATCACAAATCCAATCAAGTTATGACAGCAGACACACAGGCGGACAATTTGCACCTATCTTGGCAGAACTAACCTCAACCTACCAATTTTCTTCACCCAAAAAAAATCACACTTTACCACAAAAATTTTCCCTATGCGCTAAACAAACTTGTCTACGCGCTAAAATATCCTCATGCGCTAACCTATGCTCTTCATGTGCTACAAAACCTACCCTATGCACTAGACAAACCCTATGCACTACGAAATTTATCGTATGCACTACGAAACAACCCCGACATGCTAAAACATAAAATCCGCATGACAAAATTAAAAACATGATCAAAAATGACAAAATCAAAAATCAAAAAGGGGTCAAAAGGGTTGACTTACCGGTGGTCCATATGTGGCAGGCCTCCGATACCTCCGTACGCGCTTGAATCGATGAGAAGAGAAGGGAACCGACATTTTGTCTTTCTCTCCAAAAGTCTCTCTCTCCAAGGTAAACAAGCACAAATGAGACAAAACAATGCACTTTTCCCCTTTTATAGGGTGAATTGAAATTAGGGTTTGGAGATGGGGCATGTATCTTGCTCATGGTTTCCGTCTAACCCTAACAAACATTATTTATTGGGAGATGAATCAACTTTTCACATTCCACATTGACAAAATTTTAAAATGGAAACAAAATTATCAAATTAAATCAAATTTTCCAAATTTTGATTCATCTCCTGAGGGGGCATTATCAAACATCATTTATCAAATCTGGGGCACAACATGAAAATCTTAAAAATGACATCACACTGATCATAATCAAATTTTGATGACACATCATTTTATTTGAATTAACATGTGCACACACGTCACTTCAAAGTGGGGCAAAATGTAGACGTATAAAAAATAACCATATTCCTAAAATGAATATTTTATGTTCATTCCTCTATTTAGTTAAATCTAATTTAATTAAATTACCTACATTCTTCTATTTTATTAAGTAAATTATTCAATTTACTTAGTTAAATTCACTTATGTCATTTAATTGAATAAATCATTTATTTAATTAAACCCCTTCTCTCTACTTTTAATTAAATTTATATTTAATTAATAGTTTACCCCAAATTGAATAAATCTATTTTATTCAATTTCCCAAATTGCAACCAAATTGAAATAAAACATTTTATTTTAATTAAATCCTTTTATTCCTCATCCACTTGCAAAATCCTACATCTCCCACTTGCCTCCTAAAACCCCCTTCTAGACTCTTCTAATCACTTCTAAGTTAACCTAACCCGTTTCCTAAATATTGTCACATCCCTAAGCAAGGGGAAGTCACTTCTCAAACCCTCAATGTCTTTGAAAACCATTAAAGGCTTCAACAACTTAACTTCGAAAGTCTTCCAAACCATTAATGGTTAACTCAACCCTCCAACATGATTAGAGACTTTCTCTAAACTCAACCCATATCTAACCTAGGGGTCTCATTAAGCATTCAATGCTTTGACCATGGTTATCTTTTTAACCTTTGCACAAGAGTTTATCCTTTGGGTAAAAGCTTTATCCAATGGATAATCTTAACCTAGCCTTAACCCTTACCCCCTAGGGTAACCATGAGGTCTTCTCAAGCATTTAATGCTTCCTACCTCTCCTCTCAACTAGTCTTATGTTGACAATTGTCACCATTTCATTGGTGCAAATTGCAAACATGGATTGATAAACTTTCAATCTTGGCCTTTGATTAACTCTTTCAATCCTGGCCATCCATTGCCCTATTTTCACTATAAATAGAGCTCTTCCTCCTCCATTTTAAGGATCCATGCAAGCTTTTAGTATCTCATTTATGCTCATATTTCATCAATACATTTAGCCTCGTTTTATTAAGAATTAATCTAGAATAACATTTTAGAGTATTTTTCTTTATCAATAGCTTAGAACATCAACTAGTATATCATGTTAGGATAGTATTTCTACTAATCTTGTCATTTTATAATCTAGTTTACTTCATTTATAGAAGCATGCATAGCTAGGATGCATTTCCTGACAAATTTAATCTAAAGCATCCCTCATTCTTGCATTTGTCATCCCTAAGCCACTTTGCTCAGTGATATGAGAGCAAAGGCATTGGCTTGAGGGACCTTGTGAGATAGAGAACCATGGAACCAACCTTGGGAAGTTGAGTCATTCTTCATGACTCCATAACTTGCACCAAGAAGTCATGTGGGTGTGTGAGCAAGCCTCTTTGAGACCACTTTTTCACATTTTGAGTTTCATAGACCCACTTTTCCCACACACAAGTATATCTACCGGTTAGTGTTTAAAGTAGTATTGTTTTTTGTGTCACCGATTCACCCGCCCCTCACAGTGCTTTACAAGTCCATCAGTCTTCTCCTTGTTTCCAGTGATCTGATCTTCAGGATGATTGTTTTGCACATATCTATTTGGGAGTTTGTTAGTGACTTATTGTTCACTTTCAGCTTATTCATCTTCATAACATGGTTCCTCCATCTGATTTATGATTTTTAGCTTTCCTTTTTTGCAAGTCTTCATCAATTATTACATGTACACTTTCAATGAATTTCTTGGGATTTTTGTTGTAACATTTGTGTGCATGATTGTGAGTTGAGTAGCCAAAGAATATTCCTTCATCACACCTTGCATCAAAAATTCCTAATCCATCCTCATCTCTTCTGATAAAAGATTTACTTCCAATAACTTTAAAATACTTTACAGAGGGTTTCTTGTCATACCATAGCTCATACGATCTCCTCTTGCTATTTACTCTTAGTTGTACCTTGTTCAGTGTGTAGGTTGTTTTGTGGACTACCTCTTTCCAATAAGTATTAGACGTATTTGACTCATTTAGCATTCTTCTTACCATTTCTTTGGCTATCCTATTCTTTCTTTGCACAACACCATTTTGTTGTGGTATTCTAGAAGCAAAGTATTGCCTTTTAATTCCATGTAGTTCATAGTAATCTTCAAACTCATCCTATGTAAAGTCACCTCCTTGGTCCAATCTCAAACATTTTAGCTTATTGCCACTCTCTTTCTCAACCATTTTCCTTAAAATATTGAACTTGTCAAATGCTTGTGATTTAATTTCATACTTGAATAGCCATCTACAAGTAGCATGAAGTAATTTCACCTTTTAGAGATCTCATCCTAGTAGGACCACATAAATGAATGTGCACTAGTGATGTAGGAGCATCCTTGGTTCTTGACAATCTTGCATCAAACCTAGAACATTTTCTTTTTGTTATGTAGTTTCAACATTTATTTCTGTTCTTCTTTGCATTTGCACACCAGATCTTGCAAAGCTGGATTTTTCTTGTGGACATTTTCATCTACCGTATCCTAGGTCCACGGGACATTTGGATCTATTTCTAGCAGGTTATCACTTTTGAAATCTGGGATAGTTTTTCTAGCCAGAGCACCAGAGCTAATTGGACCTATTTTGCTAAGAGAGAATCTTATGGATCATTTCCATAGCTTGCAAAGCCTAATTTCATTGCTCCCAACATTCCTTGGCTTATGGTCGACCATCCCTTGGGTCTGCAAATCATTCTATGTTGTTTTTGAAGGAGTTCCTTTGGCGAAGACCGACTTGGTTGTTTTAAATGTTACATCTTCTTCATTCAGCAATTGTTCCACCTTGGGCCGATGTTGATCAACATTGAGATATGAATATCATATAAATCAATGTAATAAAGTAGATAGACACATTTTTTGGTAGGTATGATAAAGATAGAAGATTCAGAGTTGGCTCGTATTCTTTCTTGAGCTCAAATACTATATTTGAGCATATTTGTAATTAGGTCTGTGTGCTGAATCTTATAAGCCCACATGTTGCCAGCCAATTGTATTTAAATTCTTGATATAATATAAGTTTGATTTTGCATTGCCTCCATCAAAGATTACTATTTGTGTTGAGTTTCATTTGTTGCACGGTTCAAACTATTCTCTTTGAGGACTTACTCCTACTGTGACTACACCAACTAGTTCCAATGGTCTTGTGGTTGAGTATTCCTTTGTCCCTAAACTTACTTTAGTTTTCTTTCCCTTTTGACATTCATCACATATGGTTTTTTCTAGTGTAGTAATTTTAGGTATGTGTCTCACATGTCCCTTTGAGCTCACTTTGACAAGATTGTCAAAGTTTATATGGCCTAGTCTTTTGTACCATAACCAACTCTCATCCACTTGTCACATCATGCATTGTGATTCATAGCATTCCTTCAAGTTATACACATTGACATTGGTCCTTTTACCTTCTGCAATTTGCTTCCTCATTTCACATCCCTTGGAGTCAAAGGTAAATGTGTAGCCTTTTTCATACATTTGACTTACACTAAGTAAGTTGTTTTTAATCCTTCAACATAGTATACATTATGTGCTTTTAACTTACTATCAATACTTAATGTTCATTTGACTTTTGTCTTGATGGAAGAATTGTCACCAAATCTAACTGAGCCTCTACTCCAATCCTCAATTTTTATGAACTTTATCTTGTCTCTTGTCATGTGGTTGGAGCACCCACTATCAACTACCCAGAGGTTTTGTCTCTCTGCATGCAATTTTGTTTGGACAATTAGACTTGATTCATCTTTCTCCTTTTCCTTCTCTACACACACTTGGTTGGTTTCTTTCCTCATCTCCGTAACAACATTCTGATAAGATTTGTTTTCCATTCCTACATCTACTATCTTATTATGTTTTATATCTCTTGATAACTCAATGATGAACGGATAGTACCAAACTGGTACCGAAAGGGGGGGTGAATCAGTACAGACAAAAACACAATCTTAAACCAGTTTGTCAGCAGACACTATGCTTTGACAGACAAATAGCAACACCGGTCTTAAACATAGTACAACCGGCAAAACCTAGAATAGCTAAGACAAGCATAAACCGGTTGACACTTATCTTTTCATACAATCTAATACTTCATTTCCATTTCACCCTAGTGCATGAACAGGTAATCTATCATCAAAGATATATAAACAGCTAGATTAACATGATTTACCTTCACACACAAATCACTTAAACCATCACATGAATAACACCACACATGACACATATTTTTCACTTGGAAACCCAACTTGGAAAAACCATGGTGGGGATGAATACCCACGAGCTATTTTTGAACTCTTTAGAAGTCTTCTCTGTTAGGAGCCTTGTCCAGTTAAAGACTGATACAATAGGTTCTATTAGGATCCGATCTTGTTAGGGATCACCCGATTAAGGGATGGCTAGAATACCCGGTTAAGGGTTAAACCCTATTAAAGGTTACCTTGTTAGAGGATTTCAAGAACTCAATGGTTTTGAGTCACCCTATTAAAGGATTTACAGTAAGTCGGTTAAAGCTACCCTGTTAAGGGATTTCCCAACTGTTGAAGTGGTTAGAGATCAACAGGTATTACAATGATCTGGTAACAACACTCAATGCCAATGCAGATCCTCTTTAGCTACTCTTCACCTTCTGTACTTACACTTTGCAGGTATCACTTCTCTCTTTTGCTCTGGCAAGAATCACATATCTCTTCACTTGGATACTCACACACAACTTTTGCCAACAACCTCAGAAAGAAACACAACATTGACCTTATAGGAAATAGATAGGTTAGTAGCATAAACCCTAAACCCTAAACCTGTTAGGTTGAGAAATTTAAACAGTTCAATCATGACCATTGAGCACATTTCATTAAATGCAATAGTCTTGAACCAATCTCAAGATGTTCTCCATCATTCATTTTCCACCAATTTTATGGCGGCTGATAACCCATCATGCGTTATCACCGTTTACAGACTTTGCACATTCCCGAGGTAGATAGGGACAATCTCCTTCATGCAAGATCCTTCACGTGCACAAGCTTGTCATGGCAACACGATCTGTTCTTTGTTACAATGCTAACTCATCACACAAAGTCACTGGTTGAGTCACATAGGCTTGAGGCACTTCAACCAGAAACCTTGAAGTTGAGACTACCAATTGATAGTCATACAAAGCTTCCATGTACTGGTTCCCATAACCATATGTCGGTTCACCTTGAACAAATACACCGCTTCACTTTGGCACATATACCGGTTCACAATGTTATACTGGTTCTTGGTAACATACAGGTTCTCTCTTCTTCAACATATTGATATCAATGACAACATTCAATGTCATCATGTCCTCATACCGGTTCACATAATGCCAATAATCTCCCCCTTTGGCATCGATGGCAATATACAAAGATATCTCTCTGCTTCACATCTTCTCCCCCAATTTCTACAGATATCTTCTACGCTTCACTTCTTCTCCCCCTTTGACAACAATGCCAAAGTGGAGACACAAGCTTCCCTATTCCATTATGTAGCTCCCCCTTAGGAGTAGCATCCTTCAACAAATCAATCCTGAAGAAAAATTTGACTATGCAATACTTGACTGATCTGGAGCATATACCTTTAGTTTACCCCCTTAAGGGGTAGCACCCCTAACTCAACTCTTAAGTACATAAATGTAGCCTTTGGGAGAGGCTTGGTGAATATGTCTGCTAACTGCTCCTTACTGGAAACATGTTCTAGTGCAATCTCTTTGTTTTGAACCTTTTCCCTTAAGAAATGATACTTAAGCTCAAAGTGATTGGTTCTAGAATGTAAAACCGGATTCTTAGAGATGTTAATTGCACTAGAATTGTCACACAATATACCTACCGGTTTAGATACAGGAACTTTCAAGCCATTTAATACATGTTTCATCCAAATTGTCTGAGTGTAGTTCATGAAAGTTGCAACATACTCTGCTTCTTACTCATCCTTGAGACCGGTCTACCACCGAGAAAGAATGCACCACCAGTTGTGCTCTTCCGGTCATCCACATTACCTACCCAATCAACATATATGAATACTTTCAAGTTGAAATCCTTGCTATATGGATACCACAATCCATAATCAATAGTTCTATTCAAATACCTAAGAATCCACTTGATTGCAACCAACTGGGATTCTCTTGGAATTTTCTGGAACCTTGCAGTAATGGCAACTGCATGTGCAATATCTAGTCTCCTATGTACTACATAATGCAACTTACCAATCACTGATCGGTATTCCTTCTCATCAACCAATGCTGAGTCATCCTCCTTGGATAGTTTACAACCAGTCACCATCAGTGTACCAACCGGTTTGCTATCTTCCATGCCAAAGGTCTTTAACACCTCTTTGACATACTTGGACTGAGTGATAAAGATTCCATCTTTCATTCGCTGAATCTATAGTCCAATGAAGAACTTAATCTCCCCTATGAGTGACATCTCAAACTCTTTCTTCATCTCATCTACAAAATCATGACTCATCTTGTCATCTCCACCAAAGATAATGTCATCAACAAATACCTCACAGATCAAGATCTGATCTCCTTCAAACTTCAAGTAGATATTGCCATCTTCACTTGTTCTCTCAAATCCAATCTTCACAAGATGGGAGTGCAGACATTCATACCATGCTCTAGGTGCCTGCTTTAGACCATATAAGGCTTTATGTAGACTACATACCATGTCACTATCTTTAGATAGGGCAAACCCATCTGGTTGCTCTATATACACCTCCTCTTCAAGTACACCATTTACAAATGTAGATTTTACATCCATTTGATATACTTTGAATCCTTTAAAAGTTGCATATGCAAGAAGCATACAAACTCCTTCCAATCTGGCTACAAGAGAAAAGGTTTCTCCATAGTCTTCTCCTTCTTCTTGAGCATATCCTTTACACACCAGTTTAGCTTTGTTTCTAATCACTGTTCCATCCTCATTCAGCTTATTTCTAAAAACCCATTTGGTACCAATGACATTTTTATGCTCTGGTCTGGGTACCAAAGACCATGTACCATTTCTCTCTATCTAGTCAAGTGATAAGTCAATGATGAGTGAATAGTATGAAACTGTTACTAAGAGGGGGGGTGAATCAGTACACGCAAAAATACAATCCAAAACTGGTTTGACAACAAACACTTCAAATGACTAGCAGACAGTGATACCAGTTTGAAACACAGTGCAACCGGTAAAGCTAAGAATGTCTGAGTCAAGCATTAACCAGTTACTCACTTAGCTTTTCACTCAACTCGAGACTACACTACCATTTCACCCTTATGCATAAATAGGTAATCTATCATCAGACCACAATAACAGCTAGTTCAACATGTTTTATTGACAGGCATAAAACACATAACCATCATATGCTTTACAAACAATAGAAAATCATCACAAAATAAAAGCATCACACATGACACACGTATTTTTCATGTGGAAGCCCAACTGGAAAAAACCACAGTGGGGATGAATACCCACAAGCTATTTTTGAACTCTTTAGAAGTCTGCTCTATTAGAAGCCTTGTCCGGTTAGAGACATTACAATAGGTTCTGCTAGGAACTAATCCTATTAGGGATCGTCCAATTAAGGGATGGCTACAATACCCGGTTAAGGGTTAAACCATGTTAAAGGTTACCTTGTTAGAGGATTTCAAGAACTCAATAGCTAAAGGATTCTGAACTCAGTAGCTTTGAATTACCCTGTTAAAGGATTTTCAGCAAGGCGGTTAAGGCTACCCTATTAAGAGATTTTCTAGCTATTGAGGTGGTTACGTATCAACAGGTGTTACAATGATCTGGTAACAACACTCAATGCCAATGTAGATCCGCTTAAGCTCCTCTTCCCCTTCTGCACTTACACTTTGCAGGTATCACTTCTCTCCTTCTGGTTTGGCAAGAATCACATATCCCTTCTCTTGGATACACACACAACATTGACCTTATAGGAAAATAGATAGGTCAGTAGCATAAACCCTAAACCCTAAACCTATTAGGTTAAGGAATTCAAATGGATCAATCCATTGAGCACACTGCATTAAATCCAGCAGATCTTGATACAAACTCAAGACATTCTCCATCATCCATTTCCACCGATTTTATGGCAGCTGATAACCCATCACATGTTATCACCATTTTTACAGACTTCGCACATTCCTAAGGTAGATAGGAACAATCTCCCTCATGCAAGATCCTTCACACACATAGGCTTACGTGGCAACATGATCTGTTCTTCTTTACAATGCTAACTCATCACACAATATCATCGGTTGAGCCACACAGGCTTGAAGCACATCAACCAGAAACCCTAAAGTTGAGACTACCAACTGGTAGTCATACAATACTTCCATATGCCGGTTCCCATAACTATATGCCTATTCATCATGAACAAGCACACCGCTTCACTTTGGCACAAATGTCAGTTCACAGTTTTATACCGGTTCTCACATATGCCGGTTCACATCTCTTCAACATATTGACATCAATGACAACATACAATGTCATTATGTCCTCATATCGGTTCACATAATGCCAACAATCTCCCCCTTTGGCATTGATGGCAATATACAAAGATATCTCTCCACTTCACATCTTCTCCCCTAATTTCTACAGATATCTTCTCTACCTCACATCTTCTCCCCCTTTGACAACAATGCCAAAGTGGAGGCACAAGCTTCCCTGTTCCATTATGCTGCTCCCCTTGAGGAGTAGCATCCTACAACACATCAATCCAAAATAAATTTGACTATGCAATACCTGACTGATGTGGAGCATATGCTTTTAATTCACCTCTTAAGTATGTAAATGTAGTCTTTGGGAGAGGCTTGGTGAATATGTCTACTAACTGCTCCTTATTGGAAACATGCTCCAGTGCAATATCTTTATTCTGAATGTTTTCCCTCAAGAAATGATACTTAAGCTCAAAGTTCTTGGTTCTAGAATGTAAAACCAGATTCTTGGAGATATTAATTGCACTAGTATTGTCACAAAATATACTTACCGGTTCAGATATAGGAACTTTGAAGCCATTCAATGCATGCTTCATCCAAACTATCTGAGTACAGCTCATGAAAGCTGCAACATACTCTGCTTCTGCTATAGATTGAGAGATACAACTCTTATTTTTACTCATCCATGAGACTAGTCTACCACCAAGGAAGAATGCACCACTGGTTGTGCTCTTCGGGTCATCTACATTACCAGCCCAATCAACATCTATGAACACTTTCAGGTTAAAATTATTATTTTATGGATACCATAACCCATAGTCAATAGTTCCTTTTAGATACCTAAGAATTCGCTTGACTGCAACCAGGTGGGATTCTCTTGGACTTTTCTGGAATCTTGCAGTAATGCCAACTACATGTGCAATATCTGGTCTGCTATGCACTACATGATGCAATTTACCAATCATTGATCGATATTCCTTGTCATCAACTAATGCAGAGTCATCCTCTTTGGATAGTTTACAACTGGTCACCATCGGTGTACCAACCGGTTTGCTATCTTCCATGCCAAAGCTCTTCAACACCTCTTTGACATACTTGGACTACGTGATAAAGATTCCATCCTTCATCTATTGGATCTACAGTACAATGAAGAACTTAATCTCCCCTATGAGTGACATCTCAAACTCTTTCTTCATCTCATCTACAAATTCATGACTCATCTTGTCATCTCCACCAAAGATAATGTCATCAACAAATACATCACAAATCAGGATCTGATCTCCTTTAGACTTCAAGTAGATATTGTTATCTTCACTTGTTCTCTCAAATCCAATCTTCACAAGATGGAAATGCAGGCATTCATACCATGCTCTAGGTGCCTGCTTTAGCCCATATAGGGCTTTATGTAGCCTACATACCATGTCACTGTCTTCAGATAGGGAAAACCCATCTGGTTGCTCTATAAACACCTCCTCTTCAAGTACACCATTGAGGAATGCAGATTTTACATCGATTTGATATACTTTGAAGCCTTTAAAAGCTGCATATGCAAGAAGCATACGAACTCCTTCCAATCTGGCTACAGGAGCAAAGGTTTCTCCATAGTTTTCACCTTCTTCTTGGGCATATCCTTTGCACACCAGTCTGGCTTTGTTCCTAATCACAGTGCCATCCTCATTCAACTTATTTTTGAAGACCTTTTTGGTACCAATGACATTTTTGTGCTCCAGTCTGGGTACCAAGGACCATGTACCATTTTTCTCTATCTGTTCAAGTTCCTCTTCCATTTCCTTGATCCAGTCTTCATCCTTATGTGCCTCTTTGAATGTTTTAGGCTCGAATTCAGAGATCATACATGAGTTTTCTTTGACTTTTCTTCTTGTAAGGATTCCTGCATCCTTATCTCCTGTGATCTGCGTAGGATCATGATTTAGCTTGACATACCGAGGAATGGTCTTGATAGATTCCTCTTGCTTTTCTTCTTCATCCTCATCTCCATCAGTATCAGCATCTACATCTTCCGGTGTAGAAACATTGTTACTGATACTTAGTTGATTGACAACCAGTTCCCAGAAGGTTGCAACTGGTTCATTTACCACTTGCTCACTGTCAGTTTCCTTAGTTTTCTCAGAGGTTTCATCAACTCTTACATTGATGCTTTCCACAATTCTCTGAGTCCTATTGTTGAAGCACTTGAGAGCTTTGCTCTTGGTGGAATATCCTATGAATATACCCTCATCACATTTTGCATCAAATTTACTTTGGTGTTCACTCCTCTTGACATAACATTTGCTACCAAATACTTTAAAGTAGTTAACCATAGGTGTCTTACCGGTCTAATACTCATAAGGAGTTTTATCCTTACCTTTCTTGATGAGTACCCAGTTCATTGTGTAGACTGCAGTGCTCACCATTTCTCTCCAAAAGGTGTGAGCTACCTTTCTTAAATCAACATGGTTCTAGCTGCTTCAACCATAGTCTAGTTATTCCTCTCTGCTAGGCCATTTTGCTATGGAGTCCAGGGGTAGACAATTGCCTCTTGATGCCATGTTCTTCACAGTACTTGTTGAATTCACCGGAAGTGAATTCCCCTCCTTGATCAGTTCTCAAGCACTTGATCCTTTTACCACTTTCATTCTCAACTAATGCTCTGAAAGCTTTAAACTTTACAAAGGCTTTAGACTTGTCTTTCAAGAATGTTACCCACATCATTCTTGAGCAGTCATCAGTGAGAATCATGAAGTACCTATCACCCTACACACTCCTAGTTTTCATAGGACCACACAAATTAGTATGCACAAGATCAAGCAAGTTGTCAGCAGTGAAAGATTTACCTTTAAAGGTTGAGGAAGACATTTTCCCCAATTGACACTCTATGCACAAGGTATTATCTGGTTTGCTTAGCACCAGCAACCCTCTAACTGCCTTGATCTTACTGACCTTTACAATGTTATCAAAGTTTACATGGCAGAGTCTCCTATGCCATAACCAGCAATAATCAAATTTAGCCATAAGACATGTACTTATATTTGCATTCAGATGAAATAGATTACCTTTGGTCTGCATGTTGGTGGCCACCAATTCACCGTTCTTTCCTTTGATTCTACAAACTCCATTCTTGAATTCCAGAGTGAGGCCACTGTCATTCAGCTGGGCAACACTTAGAAGGTTGTGTCTAAGACCATCAACCCAATACACATTGTCAGCACTACTCTTTCCATTCAGAGAGATGGACCCTTTGCCTTTGACCATGCATGGTGTATCATTGCCAAAGTGAACCACACCACCATCATACTCCTCCAAGGATAGAAACTTGCTCTGGTCACCAGTCATATGGTGAGAACAACCACTATCAATGATCCACTCATTAGAATTATCAAACTAGGAGATAAGAGCCTTCTTGTCTGACACATCTTCCTTGATAGCAACAAACATAATATCTACATTTATTTCATCCTCTGATTCTTCATCTGTGACACCTTCATCAACTGCCACAAAACAATTTCTCTGGTTTCCTCCTTTGAATTTCTTGAACCTTTCCGGTTTGTCCTTGTTGTCACCATTAGGACTGTTTACAGCAATATGTCCTATCCAGTTGCAAGAAAGGCATTTCAAAGGTAGCTTACCTTTGTATTTGTCGATTCCTTTAGGAATTTTCCTGGCAAGGAGAGCTTCAAATGCCATCAAAATCTCCTCATCATCCATTTCTCTGCTCTATCTTGGTTCACCCTTAGTGTTAGTTTCTTTTCCTTTTCTGGATGGTATAGCATAAGCTTTAAAAGCTGATTTAGTCTTTTAAACACTGCCATTAAAACTATTTAGTTCATAGGCTATCAACTTTGCTATGATGGAGTCCAAGGATACCTTAGTCTTGTCTATTGATCTTAACTCCTGAATAGCAGCAACCCTTATTGCATAGACCGACAATAGGGATCTCAGGACTTTGCTTACCATAGTGGAGTCTTCTATTTTACCACCTACACTCTTGATATCTCCAACAATGGTTTTGATTCTTATTCCATACTGTTGAATGGTCTCACCTTCAACCATCCACATATCTTCAAACATCCCTCTCTAGCTTTCTTCTTTAGCCTGTTTTACATGCTCATCATCGCCATAGATATTTTCAAGAGTATCCCATACCTCTTTGGGATTTACCTTGTCCTGGACATCAATAAACTCAATGTTAGATAAACTACTAATTAGGGCTTCCATGACTTGCCCATTTTCCTGTATCTCTCTCTTTTGGTCATTGGTGAGAGTACCAGTAGGGGCAACATAGACATTCTCAACATAGCTCTAGTATTGAGCACCCATGCTTCTAATGTATATCTTCATCCTATCTTTCCATAAACTTAAAATTTCCCTGTTAAACTTTGGACCTTCCCTCTTCATCATTTGACTGGGATTGTTACCTCAAGCGGTTTGACCTAGAGGACACTCTGATACGAATTGATAACTCAATGATGAGCGAATATTACCAAACAGGTATTGAGAGGGGGGAGTGAATTAGTATAGGCAAAAATACAATCCAAACCCAGTTTGACAGCAAACACTTCAAATGACTGGCAGACAATGATACCGGTTTGAAACACAGTGCAATCGGTAAAGCTAAGAATGTCTGAGTCAAGCATTAACCGGTTACTCACTTAGCATTTCACTCAACTCGAGACTACACTACCATTTCACCCTTATGCATAAATAGGTAATCTATCATCAGACCACAATAACAGCTAGTTCAACATGTTTTATTGACAGGCATAAAACACAGAACCATCATATGCTTGACAAACAATAGCAGAGAATCACAAGATATAAGCATCACACATGACACACATATTTTTCATTTGGAAACCCAACTGGGAAAAACCATGGTGGGGATGAATACCCACAAGCTATTTTTGAACTCTTTAGAAGTCCACTTTGTTAGAAGCCTTGTCCGGTTAGAGACATTACAATAGGTTATGCTAGGAACCGATCCTATTAGGGATCACCTGGTTAAGGGATGTCTACAATACCTGGTTAAGGGTTAAACCCTGTTAAAGGCTACCTTGTTAGAGGATTTCAAGAACTCAATAGATAAAGGATTCCGAACTCAGTAGCTTTGAATTACCCTGTTAAAGGATTTTCAGCAAGCCGGTTAAGGCTACCCTGTCAAGGGATTTTCCAGCTGTTGAGGTGGTTAGAGATCAACATGTGTTACAATGATCTGGTAATAGCACTCAATGCCAATGTAGATCCACTTAAGCTCCTCTACACCTTCTGTAGTTACACTCTGTAGGTATCACATCTCTCCTTTTGGTCTGGCAAGAATCATGTATCCCTTCTCTTGGATACACACACAATTTTTTCCAACAACCTCAGAAAGAGACACAACATCGACCTTATAGGGAAATGATAGGTCAGTAGCATAAACCCTAAACCCTAAACCTATTAGGTTAAGGAATTCAAATGGTTCAATCCTGACCATTGAGCACACTACATTAAATGCAGCAGATCTTGATCCAAACTCAAGACATTCTCCATCATTCATTTCCACCGATTTTATGGTGGCTAATAACCCATCACATGTTATCACCATTTTACAGACTTAGCACATTCCCGAGGTAGATAGGAACAATCTCCCTCATGCAAGATCCTTCACGCACACAAGTTTACGTGGCAACATGATATGTTCTTCTTTACAATGCTAACTCATCACACAATATCATTGGTTGAGCCACACAGGCTTGAAGCACATCAACCGGAAACCCTAAAGTTGACACTACCAACTGGTAGTCATACAATACTTCCATATGTTGGTTCCCATAACTATATGTCGATTCATCATGAACAATCACACCGCTTCACTTTGGCACAAATGTCGGTTCACAGTGTCATACCAGTTCTCACATATGCCGGATCACACCTCTTCAACATATTGACATCAATGACAACATACAATGTCATTATGTCCTCATACTAGTCTAGGTAGCAAAGACCATGTACCATTTCTCTCTATCTATTCAAGTTCCTCTTCCATTGCCTTGAACCACTCTTCATCTTTATGTGCCTCTTTGAATGATTTTGGCTCAAATTTAGAGATCATACATGAGTTTTCTCTGACCTTTCTTCTTGTAAGGATTCTTGCATCCTTATCTCCTATGATCTAGTTAGGATCATGATTTATCTTGACATACCAAGGAATGGTCTTGATAGATTCCTCTTGTTTTTCTTATTCATCCTCATCTCCATCAATATCAACATCTACATCTACCGGTATAGAAACACTATTACTGGTACTTGGTTGACTGGCAACCGGTTCCCAGAAGGTTACAATTGGTTCATTTACCACTTGCTTACTGCCGGTTTGCTTAGTTTTCTCAGAAATTTCATCGACTCTTACATTGATGCTTTCCATAATTCTCTAAGTCCTATTATTGAAACACTTGAGAGCTTTGCTCTTGGTGGAATACCCTAGGAATATTCCCCCATCACATTTCGCATCAAATTTGCTCTGGTGTTCGCTCCTCTTGATGTAACATTTGCTACGAAACACTCTAAAGTAGCTAACCATAGGTGTCTTACCAGTCCAATACTCATAAGGAGTTTTATCCTTACCTTTTTTTATGAGTACTCGGTTCATTGTGTAGACTGCAGTGCTCACCACTTCTCTCCAAAAGGTGTGAATGACATTTTCTTGAATCAACATAGTTCTAGCTGCTTCAACCATAATCTGATTATTCCTCTCTACTAGGCCATTCTGTTGTGGAGTTTGGGGGGCAGACAGTTGCCTCTTGATGCCATTTTCTTCACAGTACTCGTTGAATTCACCGGAAGTGAATTCCCATCCTTGATCAATTCTCAAGCACTTGTTTCTTTTACCGCTTTTTTTCTCCACTAATGCTCTGAAAGCTTTGAACTTTACAAAAGCTTCAGACTTATCTTTCAAGAATGTGACCCACATCATTCTTGAGTAGTCATCAGTGAGAATCATGAAGTACCTATCACCTTGCACACTCCTAGTTTTCATAGGACCACACAAATCAGTATGCACAAGATCAAGCAAATTGTCATCAGTGAAAGGTTTACCTATAAAGGTTGAGGAAGACATTTTCCCTAGTTGACACTCTCCGCACAAGGTATTTTCTAGTTTGCTCAACATCGGCAACCCTCTAACTGCCTTGATCTTATTGGCCTTCACAATGTTATCAAAGTTTACATGGCAGAGTCTCATATGTCATATCCAGCTATCATCAAATTTAGCCATAAGACATGTACTTATATTTGCATTTAATTGAAATAGGTTACCTTTGCTCTGCATGGCAGTAGCCACCAATTCACCATTCTTTCATTTGATTCTGCACACTCCATTCTTGAATTCTAGAGTGAGACCACTATCATTCAACTGAGCAACACTCAGAAGGTTGTGTCTTAGACCATCAACCCAATACACATTGTGAGTACTACTCTTTCCATTTAGAGAGATGGACCCTTTGCCTTTTACCATGCATGGTGCTTCATTATCAAAGTGAACCACACCACCATCATACTCTTTCAAGGATAGAAACTTGCTTCGGTCACCAGTCATATGGTGAGAACAGCCACTGTCAATAATCCACTCATTGGAATTATCAAAGTGGGAGACAAGAGCCTTCTTGTCTACACATCTTCCTTGACAACAACAAACACAATATCTTCATTTTCTTCATCTTCTGACTCCTCATCTGTGATACCTGAATCAACTGCCACAAAATAGTTTCTCTAGTTTCCTCCTTTGAATTTCTTGAACCTTTTCGGTTTGTCGTTGTTGTCACCATTAGGACAGTTTACAACAATATGTCCTATCTGGTTACAAGAAAAGCATTTCAAAGGGAGCTTACCTCTGTATTTATTGGTTCCTTTAGGATGTTTCCTGGCAAGAAGAGCTTCAAATGCCATCAGAATCTCCTCATCATCCATTTCTCTGCTTTGTCTCGGTTCACCGCTAGTGCTAGCTTCTTTTCCTTTTCTGGATGGTACAACAGAAGCTTTAAAAGCTGATTCAGTCTTTTAAACACTACCATCAAAACTATTTAGTTCATAGGCTATCAACTTTGCAATGATGGAGTCTAGGGATACCTTAGTCTTGTCTATTGATCTCAACTCCTGAATAGCAGCAACCCTTATTGCATAGACCGGTAATAGGGATCTCAAGACTTTGCTTTCTATGCTGGAATCTTCCATTTTACCACCTACACTCTTGA
Organism: Cryptomeria japonica; assembly: GCF_030272615.1. Taxonomy (NCBI): domain Eukaryota; kingdom Viridiplantae; phylum Streptophyta; class Pinopsida; order Cupressales; family Cupressaceae; genus Cryptomeria; species Cryptomeria japonica. The sequence continues at coordinate 599,899,155 of NC_081410.1, forward strand.
TATCTCTGACAATAATTTTAATTCTTATTCCATACTATTGAATGGTCTCACCTTCAACCATCCACATGTCTTCAAACTTCCCTCTAAGGCTTTCTTCCTTAGCTTGTTTTACATGCTCATCACTGCCATAGATATTTTCAAGAGTATCTCATACTTCTTTGGGATTTACTTTGTCTTGGACATCAATAAACTTAATGTTAGATAAATTGCTAATTAGGGCTTCCATGACTTGCCCATTCTCCTGCATCTCTCTCTTTTGGTCATCGGTGAGAGTACTGGTAGGGGCAACATAAGCATTCTCAACATAGCTCCAGTGTTGAGCACCCATGGTCCTGATGTATATCTTCATTCTATCTTTCCATATACTAAAATTATCTCTGTTGAACTTTGGACCTTCCTTCTTCATCATTAGACTGGGATTTTTTCCTCAAGTGGTTAAGCTTATAACACAAAGGACCTAGAGGATGCTCTGATACCAATTGATAACTCAATGATGAACAGATAGTACCAAACTAGTACTGAGAGGGGGGGTGAATCAGTACAGAAAAAAACACAATCTTAAACCGGTTTGTCAGCAGACATTGTTCTTTGACAAACAAACAACAACACCAGTCTTAAATAGAGTACAAATGGCAAAACCCAGAATAGCTGAGACAAGCATAAACTGGTTGTGTAGCGTCGTAAATTGTACGCACTTGCTAGGGTGGTACAATTTCACACCTAGTTTAGCACCCGCCTTGGTGCATTTTGCATTTTGCATTGCATTTCCCCTTTAGCACTTAATTAATTAAATTAATTAGGTCTAAGGTTCTATTTTATCATCTCCCATATCATAAAGTTGGGCCCTTTTCATTAAAGTGTGCCCCTTTCATTTTATTCTTCCAATACATCATTTAATCTAAAACCCTAATTAGGTCCTATTTTGAACTTGGGGGCTTGATTTCGGGGGTCAAAACATCTCGAAATCATCTGTAACTTCGGGATTCTCTCTAAAATCATCATATCTGATGGTCCTGAAAATTTGGTGAAAAGTTGTCAGGACCATGGCACCCGGAGTGCACATGGTCCTGGACATTTTTCCCGAAATTTTAGGAGCGCGATCCAATCATAAAATAGAGCTTAACCCCAAGAAATTGGCGGGAGATTCAATCTCTAGGTCGGCCAAAAGTTGAAATTAGGACCTAGGGTTTCATATATAAGAGCTCTCTTTCTTCATTTGAAAGGATCCAGATTTTTGGTTTCAAGGACCTTCTATGCAGCAAAAGAGAAGATCTTTGAAGACTTCAACAACATTCAACATCCATCCATCAAGCATCTATCAATTTCATTCATCCATTTAGGGTTTTGAAGGCATTAAAGAACAATAAGGGATCACCGACTGAAGATTGGCTTGTACCCTTCCCTTGGGGTTGGGTATGATTTCATGTTGTTTTTATGTCTTTGCATAAGCTTCATCATATCATTTGTATTCATGCTTTAGATCACTTTGCATCTTGATTTGGAGCATTTACATCATCATGTACAAGCGATTAGGGTTTACTTTCTAGGTTGCTCTAGTTTGCTTACTTGCATTTTAGGATCTTGCACACACACAAGGTCTACACACACACTACTTTTACAATACAACTTGGCTATTCGTGGAGGTGGAAATCACCAAAGCGGGGGTTTGACTAAGGCAAAACCCTATATAGCCGCCCACCACACCTTTTCAGATATAAGTGCAGGTTTCGAAATTCGGACGACGCCGCAAGTTGCAGATCCGGGAGAAGCAGGCCGAGACAACACTCCACACCAAGTTTTAGAGAAAAAGACCAGGACAGGGGCGTGGAGCGCCCTGGTCCCAAGGACAGGGGCACTGGGCGCCCTGGTCCTTCCGTTAGACAGCAATTTTCAACACTTTTGACAGCTTTTCAAGTTGCAAAACAGCAGTTTTCAGAGCAGTTTTAGGGGCAGAATCAGGACAGTGGCACCCGCGCCCCCGTCCCAAGCATTTTCATTCATATTTTAACACCGGGTATGCATTTACATTCTTGTCTTGTCCTTGTGTTTACAGCTTTCCATTATTTAAGTTCAATTCTGCAATCTTGTTATTAGTTCATACTTGCACTTTGGGGTGGGGAATTGAACTTGCATCATTTTATCTTCCAATTACAACAAAGGAATAGAAATCCTAATAGGTAGCCCATGGCTTTCTCTTCCACAAAAAGAAGTAACCAATTGTGTGATACCTCTAGGCTCTTTCGTATTCCACAAATGTGTGATTGAAAGTGAGATTAGGGCATGTTTGCTTAGTGTCACTTTTTCCCCCACACATTTTGGTGAACCCGACGTGAACTCCAATCTTCTCTAATTCTGATTTATGTTTTCAAATTTGAGTGTTTATGCTATTTCAAATTCAAATTTGTATTTACAAGTTTTAATTTCTTGCAAGAATCAAAAAAATTTAGAGGAGATTTTTGCTAAAACCCTAATTTTTCAATTCAAAGTTGAACTTGTGGATAGCTTAATTTGGATCAATAATTTCAAATCTGATTTAGGAACTCATTTGAATCATAAATTTCATTTTTCTAAATCTACATTCTAAGTGCTTGCATTGGTTAAAATTAAACATTTCCTTCTATTTTGCATGTGTTATCATTTGAAAGAGGAAAATTGTTGTCATGATGCATTCATTTCATAGATGTGATAATGGGTTAGCTTCCCTTGTTTCAATTTTTCCTTCTCCTAAAGAACCTCCCCCCATCTATAACAACATTTTAGTGCCTAAAAGAGTTGCTACCAATCCCTTTGAGACTCTCCCATGCTCTAAGGATGAAGACTTTAAGAGTGATCTTGACAATTCTCCTAAAATGTGCCCTTCTTATTTAGCTATCCTAGAGGAAGAGAATGATATCATAAACACCTTTCTTAATGTTACTTCACCTTCCCTACATGATGCCTCTCTAAGTGAAAAGGTATTGATGGACATTGACTTATTTTCTCCTAAAGTTGGTCCTTCCAATGGGGGCATGTTAGTGCAACAAGATGTTATGAACACTTCTTTCAAAGATCTCCTTCCTAAGCATGAATCTTTGGAGAAATATGTTCATGTTCCTCCTAAAAAACACTCCCTTCATGAGGATCCTTTTGTGCAAGAAGATGACATTATCCCTACATTTCCTAGTGATGACATTTCCTTTTCCAACAAAATTCCCACTAGAGATGATGAATTAATGATAAATGCTTACCCTTCTCCTAAAGTTTGTCTTACCCATAAGCATCCCTTAGAGAAAGAAGATGAAATAATAGGCAATTTCCTTAATTCTCTCTCCCCTAAAGATCATATTGAATATATTTTGAGGAAAGAGGATGAGTTTAACACATCTATTGATGCTCTCCCTCCTAAGAATGAGGAATTAATAAACAATGTTATCTCCTCTCCTGAAATTGACAATACTTTAAATATTCCTTTCAACAACTTCACTATTTGGGATGAACCATTAGAAGAAGGTGTAGATTATTCTCTACCCTGTGAGAGAACCCTAGCCAAAGGGGATGAGATCAAGATTGAAAACTCCCTTGATAGTTTCTCACCTTCCTTGAATCTCAATTATTCTCCCTCTAAAATTAAAGCATCTCCCTCTCCTCAACTTGGTTCTACTCACAAGGAAACCCTAGCTCAAAGCAAGATGGTTAACATCTCTTTCAAAGATCTTCCTCTCAGAAGTGAGACTTTAGAGAGTAATGTTGATTCTTCTCCTAGAGAGTTTATTCCCCATGTAGATCCTTTGATGATAGAGGATTACATGACTTTTCCTAGTATTACTCTTCCTACTGGAACGTCAATGCCTACCCCTTGTCTCTCTCCTAAAATTGATTTAATCCGTGATAAGATTTTAGTGCAAGAGAAGACTATCAATAGTTCTTCCAACACTTTTGTTCATTCCTCTGAATCATCCTCAGTCAATTTGATACATGTGAATGAAACACCTAACAAACCTCTCTTCACTGTCCAAGGTGCTTGTCCTTCTCAAAATTCTCAACCTTTAAATAAGCCTATCTTAGTGGTCCAAGGTGGTTACGCTAATGATTCTTTTTGCACTCCTAAGAAACCTATTATTACTGTGCAAGGAGGTTATTCTACTAAGAGCCCTTATGAGTATGCTAAGCAACTGACTAGAGAGAGTTATAATGTGGTTGCTCATACCTATAACACAAGAAACAATAGGCAACCTAATCCTCCTCCAGTTATCCCAACTTCACTTCCTCCTTCCCAACCTATTCTTCCTCAAGCTCCTCATATTTCACAAGTTCTTAGTAAGGAATATGATCTCATAGAACAACTTAAAGTTACCCCTGCTAAGATATCCCTTTGGGATTTGATTCAAACTTCTTCCGCTCATCACGGGATGTTACAAGATGCCTTGAAAGATTTGAATGTTCCTCCACCTAATGCATCTAGTAATATAGTGTCTTTGGTTAACTCTGTGATGAATCCTAAAGCTCAAATTGTGTTTACTCAAGATGAGTTACCTACTAGTGAAATTCAACATCAATATGATCCTTTGATGATTGTGGTTATCATAAATGCTACTACTATAAGACGAACACTAGTAGATAATGGCTCTGGTCTTAATGTGTGTAGCATTAATCTCTTGCATAAGATGAATGTGGATACATCCCTTATTGAGCCTGACTCTCGTCCCATTCGAGGCTTTGATAATGTGGCTAAGTCTTCATTAGGTATTATCACCTTACCCATCACAGTGGGACCTGTTACTTTGCCTACTCCTATCGATGTTATGTCGGGAAATCTAACATACAACTTGCTATTAGGGAGACCTTGGATTCATAGTATGCAAGCTGTCCCCTCTACATTGCATAGACAAGTTAAATTTATTTATAATAATAAGACATATACCTTGATAGGTGATACTAATTTTCAAGCTTGTTTGCAAACATCCACTTCCAAAGGGAGTTCTTCTAAGCCTTCCTCTTCTAGTGATGACTCGTTAAACAAGAAACCTATGGATGAATCATCACCCTTTGATAATCAAGAAGATTCTTCTCAACTTGAACCTACACATGAAAAGGCTTTTGACCCTGAGAAGGTTCTCGTAGAAGATGATTGGGGATCTCTTGATTTCAATCCCAGCTTTGTAGGTGAGTATAGGGTTCCTCCTAGAGAGCTTAAAGTTAAAAAGAAGGAAGAAACTAGAGATCAATCAGTCTTACCTGAACTTATGAGCAATAATTTTGTGGCCGCTTCTCAAACTTCTTCTCCTCACACCTCTAATTCTGAAAAATTTGATTCTTTGTCTTATGAAAAACCACCTTTTCTTTCTGAAATGGCTAATCGTTATGGTCGTGGTTTTCACATTTTGGCTAAGAGTGGCTATAGTGGAAATGGTTGTTGCGCAAATGAACAAGGAATTAAAGTTCCTTTAGAACATAACATGCATGAATATTCATTTGGACTTGGATATAATCTTTCTAAGCCCACCAAAGCATCTAAAAGACCATCTATCAATGTGAATGCTATATTTAGTAGTGATGATGATCTCACTTCAACTAAATCATCTTCTACTTCTATCAACTCTCATTCCCCTCATAAGGAAATCTTGGCGATGAACAAATCTCTTTATGACTCCCCTCAAATTTCTAAATCCACTTATGAATCTTTATCTCCTATTCATCATAAAGTCCTTTCCTCCAGGGATAAGGCTCTAATAAATTACACTCATCTTTATTCTAAGATTTCTCGTAACTTTCCTTCTTCAATTTTTATCATTTTATACATGTTTTTTATCTCACTTATAGTTGAGCATTTAGCATGTCATATTCAAATGCCTTATTCAATCTATCATGTCTTTAAATAACATTAATGGCTATTATGTTGCTCATCATTATGTGACATTGGTAGCTCATTTACTGGGGGCTCATTGTCATTCATGATGGTACAATTTCAAGTGCAATCATATTTTTGAAGCAACATAATAGCCTAATTTTTCTATGTTATCTCTTGTTCCTATGGGGTAATAATGTGGAAATATTGATCATCTTTTCTTTAGAATCCTCTTTTCCTAGATATGGGAGAAGATGTGTATTCTCTTTCTTACCTTACCCACTTCTTGTGAGGAGCATTTTACATACACTAATGTCTTGCTTGCATGAACTCATGTGAGTATGTAGTACATTTTTGTGGGTATGTAGTACATTTTGTTTATGTCTAAATCTCTCCCTAGAAGATTGTGTAAGTCCTTCTCAGGCAATGATCTTTCCTTATTTTTATCTAAGGATCCACTTTTTCCTATTTCATGGATGGTGTGAACTTTATTACTTGATGTTATTCCTTGTATGCATTTGTTGTTGTTTGTTCAAGGATTCTCTCTTAAAAGAGGTGTAAGTCCTTGACTACAACCTCTTTTGCACTTGGTAAAATACATCCATAATGAATTCACTCTCCCAATTGGGTTAAAAAGAGCGTCATCCTTCATTATGAATCACTCTCACCTCGCAAAAGAAGGAAGTATTGCATTCTTATTCTCTTCTTTGTCTTATTCTAGAAGATGTTATATTTGTCTAAGACAATTCCTCTCGGGGATAGGTGTCTTTTGTACAAAGATCTCTTCTCCTCTAAAGATCTCCTTTACGCATACTACAAGATATCCCTTTTCAACTATCTTATCCTTGCTTAAAGAGTAAAAAACTCTCTTGCTTGGATCTATGACATTGTTGCATTTTTGGGGTATCTTCTTTTGTGATGAAGGTAGGTATCCTTGTTCTACTTTTCTTATGACATAAACATTACACTTTTTGAGCAATGGGTCATTCTCGGAACCAGAGCACAGACTCTTAGAGCGAGATGTCTCCATTTTTCTTTTATGCAAGGTGATTATTCTCAGAACCAGAGCATAGACTCTTAGAGCGAGATGTCATGCTTTTGTACTATACATATACAGGTTGTAGCATACTTGGGCATAGACTCCTATGAGGTGCTTCTAACCTCACTTACACACACATGCACGAGGTTGAGTGGAACTAGCGGCATAAGGCTAGACTTTCTCACTCTCCTCACTTACATGGATCACCTAGACAGACTCTGGGGGCTAGTTTTCCATGTCCTTTTTCCCATGGATCACCTAGACAAGATCTAGGGGCAAGAAGTCCATGTTTTCTCTCTCACTATTCTTTTCATGGATCACCAATGTGTGTATTCATGCTTTTTTCCTTTCTTTTCTTCTCTTTGCATTTTTTTTCCATTTACATCCTTCATCTTGTGTTAGAGAACTCTCAAATCCTCACACTCTTTGTTGTGTTGGAATTGAGATTTAGTCCTCTTTCTTACCAAATGATTCTCCATTAATTTTTGATCTCATATCAAATCTTCTTGTGAGCATTTGTCATCAATATTCTTTAACAATTCGAAGTGGTAAACATGATACCCTGTTTCAACTCACTAAAATTAGCAAGCCGAAATAGGGGGGGGCATATAGCTACCCTCAAATTTTCATCACCTTCCTTAGTAAGCATTACGTGATTTTGTGATCTAACGTGTGTTTTGTAGGGTGCGGTTCCTAACTGAGTACTGCAGATGCCGCTGGGGGCTTTGTCCGACAGACTTATGGATATATCCTTTTTCAAATAATGTTTACTTTTCTGTACTTTAGCTTGCATATGCACGTAGTGTTCATATGACCGCTAAAGTGGGGGCTAAATGTAGCATCGTAAATTGTATGCACTTGCTAGGGTGGTAGAATTTCACACCTAGTTTAGCACCCGCCTTGGCGCATTTTGCATTTTGCATTGCATTTCCCCTTTAGCACTTAATTAATTAAATTAATTAGGTCTAAGGTTCTATTTTATCATCTCCCATATCATAAAGTTGGGCCCTTTTCATTAAAGTGTGCCCCTTTCATTTTATTCTTCCAATACATCATTTAATCTAAAACCCTAATTAGGTCCTATTTTGAACTTGGGGGCTTGATTTCGAGGGTCAAAACATCACGAAATCATCTGTAACTTCGGGATTCTCTCTAAAATCATCATATCCGACGGTCCTGAAAATTTGGTGAAAAGTTGTCGGGACCATGGCGCCCGGAGTGCACATGGTCCCGGACATTTTTCCCAAAATTTTAGGAGCACGATCCAATCATAAAATAAAGCTTAACCCCAAGAAATTGGCAGGAGATTCAATCTCTAGGTCGGCCAAAAGTTGAAATTAGGACCTAGGGTTTCATATATAAGAGCTCTCTTTCTTCATTTGAAAGGATCCAGATTTTTGGTTTCAAGGACCTTCTATGCAGCGAAAGAGTAGATTTTTGAAGACTTCAACAACATTCAACATCCATCCATCAAGAATCTATCAATTTCATTCATCCATTAAGGGTTTTGAAGGCATTGAAGAACAATAAGGGATCACCGACTAAAGATTGGCTTGTACCCTTCCCTTAGGGTTGGGTATGATTTCATGTTGTTTTCATGTCTTTGCATAAGCTTCATCATATCATTTGTATTCATGCTTTAGATCACTTTGCATCTTGATTTGGAGCATTTACATCATCATGTACAAGCAATTAGGGTTTACTTTCTAGGTTGCTCTAGTTTGCTTACTTGCATTTTAGGATCTTGCACACACACAAGGTCTGCACACACACTACTTTTACAATACAACTTGGCTATTCGTGGAGGTGGAAATCACCAAAGCGGGGGTTTGACTAAGGCAAAACCCTATATAGCCGCCCACCACACCTTTTCAGATATAAGTGCAGGTTTCGGAATTCGGACGACACCGCAAGTTGCAGATCCGAGAGAAGCAGGCCGACACAGCACTCCACACCAAGTTTCAGAGAAAAAGACTAGGACAGGGGCATGGAGTGCCCTGGTCCTGCCAGGACAGGGGCACTGGGCACCCTGGTCCCTGGGACAGTTGCACTGGGCGCCCTGGTCCTTCTGTCAGACAGCAATTTTCAGCATTTTTGACAGCTTTTCAGTTTGCAAAACAGCAGTTTTTGGAGCAGTTTCAGGGGCAGAATCAGGATAGTGGCGCCCGCACCCCCGTCCTGAGCATTTTCATTCATATTTTAACATCAAGTACACATTTACATTCTTGTCTTGTCCTTGTGTTTACAGCTTTCCATTATTTAAGTTCAATTCTGCAATCTTGTTATTAGTTCATACTTGCACTTTGGGGTGGGGAATTGAACTTGCATCATTTTATCTTCCAATTACAACAAAGGAATAGAAATCCTAATAGGTAGCCCATGGCTCTCTCTTCCACAAAAAGAAGTAGCCAATTGTGTGATACTTCTAGGCTCTTTCGTATTCCACAAATGTGTGATTGAAAGTGAGATTAGGGCATGTTTGCTTAGTGTCACTTTTTCCCCCACATAGGTTGACACTTATCTTTTCATACAATCTAATACTTCATTTCCATTTTACCCTAGTGCATGAACAAATAATCTATCATCAAAGATATATAAATAGCTATATTAACAAGATTTACCTTCAAACACAAATCACATGAATAACACCACACATGACACACAGATTTTTCACGTGGAAACCCAACTAGGAAAAACCACGGTGGAGATGAATACCCACAAGCTGTTTTTCAACTCTTTAGAATTCCGCTCTATTAGGAGCCTTGTCTGGCTAAAGATTGATACAATAGGTTCTATTCGAAACTGATCCTATTAGGGATTGCCCGATTAAGGGATGGCTAGAATACCTGATTGAGGGTTAAACTCTATTAAAGGTTACCTTGTTAGAGGATTTCAAGAACTCAATGGTTTTGAGTCACCCTGTTAAAGGATTTACAGTAAGTCGGTTAAAGCTACCTTGTTAAGGGATTTCCCAACTATTGAAGTGGTTAGAGATTAACAGGTATTACAATGATCTGGTAACAACACTCAATGCCAATGCAAATCTGCTTTAGCTCCTCTTCACCTTTTGCACTTACACTCTGTAGGTATCACTTCTCTCTTTTGGTCTGGCAAGAATCATGTATCTCTTCACTTGGATACTCACACACAACTTTTGCCAACAACCCCAGAAAGAAACACAACATCAACCTTATAGTAAACAGATAGGGTGGTAGCATAAACCCTGAACCCTAAACCTATTAGGTTGAGCAATTCAAACGGTTCAATCCTGACCATTGAGCACATTGCATTAAATGCAACAGTCTTGAACCAATCTCAAGATGTTCTCCATCATTTGTTTTCCACCAATTTCATGGCAGCTGATAACCCATCACGCATTATCACCGTTTATAGACTTCGCACATTCTTGAGGTAGATAGGGACAATCTCCTTCATGCAAGATCCTTTACGCGCACAAGGTTGTTGTGGCAACATGATCTATTCTTCATTACAATGCTAACTCATCACATAAAGTCACCGATTGAGTCACACAGGCTTGAGGCACTTCAACTGGAAACCCTGAAGTTGAGACTACCAATCGGTAGTCATACAAAGCTTCCATGTACCGGTTCCCATAACCACATGTCGGTTCACCTTGAACAAACACACCGCTTCACTTTGACACATATACCGGTTCACAATGTTATACCGGTTCTCACATATATCGGTTCTTGGTAACATACGGGTTCTCTCTTCTTCAACATATTGACATCAATGACAACATTCAATGTCATCATGTCCTCATACTGGTTCACATAATGCCAACAACTCTTGATCTGTAGTGCTTAGCTACGTGAGCATAGTTTTGACAGTAGTAGTATTTTATACTTTTGTTGAATGATGAAGTAGAGGGGTTTCCATTTGACTAAAAACAAATTCTCCTACACTCATAGCTCTTATATCCAAATTCATTACAGTGATAACATATAACATTAACGTCCCTTAGGACAGCAAGTGATTCTTATTTTTATAGTTTGGAGCAAGTCTGAGCATGACTCTACAATCTGAAATTTTATGTCCATATGCATTATATTTGCAGCATTAACCATGAAATTGAGAGGAATACCAACTATTATCGAAGGAATAGTTCCACATTGGCCTCCTTGAAGCACCATATCTCGGTCCTCTAAAACTCTTCCTTGTGTCCTTTTCTTTGGTTAAGCCATCATCATTCATCTTAGCCTTCCCTTTTCAAACAACATCATTACTTCTTGTAGTAGAAGCAACATTCTCCATCTTTGAAACATTACTAACTTTTAAGGTTTGCTCATGACCATTGATGTTTGAAGATATAAATTTTTTATAGGTTCTAATCATTTATAGCAGATTTTTTATATTTGGCATGCCATTTCTTTAATTTACTTAGTTCTTCAAGAGAACATATTAATTATCCTTCAAGGTCAACTTTAGTATCAACTTCATCTTCCTCATCACTATCAAATAGATCTTTATTATTAGAATGAGCTCTACTATCATTATTTAAAATCTGCTCCTCATTCAACACCTTTTCAGTCATGAACAAGTTAACTTCCTTTTCGTTATCACTATAACTCTCAACTAACATCACTGTGTAAGGTAAAGAGACATTTCTTCTATTGTAAATTTCTTCTTCTTGGTCTACAATACTTTTTTCCTAAGCTCTTCATACTTTTATTCTCATCATCTCCCTTCTCTTCATATGGACACTTAGCAGAAAAATGTCCTATTTTACCATAGTTGAAATATTTGAAGGGGAGTTTACCTTTGTATTTTCTTGATCCTTTCTTTAGCTTCCTAACAAATTTTTATTCAGCGGTGTTAGAGTCATCTTCATCTATACTTGTTGCTACTTATTTCACTTTCTTAGTCATTTTTAAAGAATCCTCTCTCTTTGAAGTTTCAACACTAACAATCCTCATTTCATAAGTTGATAATGAACCAAATAGTTCATCCATGGAGAAGGTTTTCAAATCTTTATCTTCTTTAGTGGAAAAGACTTTTGTGTCATATTTTTTTGTTAGTGATCTCAATACTTTCTTGAGTATGAATTCATCTATAACATCCTCTCCTAGTCCTCGTGTAGCATTAACTATTTCATCCACTCTTTGAAGATAATCAATAATGTTTTCTTCTTCCTTCATCTTCAGTCCTTCAAAATGACCTCAAAGATTTTGTAGTTTAACCTGCTTTACCTTCACATCCCCTTTATATATTCTTTTTAGCTTGTCCCATGTTTCTTTTATAGATGTGCAGTGCATAACTTTGACAAACTCTGTATCAGATAGGCCACTCAGGATAGCATTCTTGGCTTTAGCATTGTACTCATATTCTCTTTTGGCATCAAGGTTTGGAGGAGGAGTTTGAGGAACTATATACCTATTTTTAATTGACATCCAAACATAAAAACCTAGGGAAGATTAGTAGATTTCCATTCTTCTTCTCCAAAAGGTATAGTTAGCCCCATCAAACATGGGTTCTTTAGTAGAGGAGGATTAATTTCTAGCCATTGTGCTCACAAACAAAAATCTACCCAAGTTAGAGAAATATTTATCTAATAAGGAACTTGGCTCTGATACCAATTGATTGAACACAAATGGAACATTGAGAGCGGGGGCATGCATCAATGATAATTAAAAATTAACTTTCTAAACAGAAAAAACACTAATAATAGGAATGCAAAGAAATCAAAAAACATTCACACTGAGAGAAAACACATAACACTGAATGTAGGAGAAAATCCCATAGTGGGGAAAATTCTCAGTGAGAAATACTGCTAGAGTCTAGTGCTCTAATCCAATCTAATAGTATAAATAGTTTGGTTACAACTTTTATGGGCACCAACCCAAAGGAGCACCAATCCCTAATCTGAGCACCCACCCAGATGATTTACAATGAATTTCAGTTACAATGAAGTACCTTGTTACAAATGATGTTTTGTAACTTTGATATGTATTCTACACCTCTGCCTCTGTTTCTCTCTCTCTCTCTCTCTATTTGCAACTCTTTCCTATTTGTCTCTACTCTCTTCTTCAATATATTTTCCCTACTACTATCTACTACTTTACTCTTTGTACTTATCTTTAACATTTTCATCTCATCAGTCAAAAAGGACAAATAATATTCCCAACATATTTTTTTTATAGTCTCCCTCTCTTACACCTAAATTTCCTGCCATACCTATAATAATTTATGTTCTTGGGATACACAAAGATTTGATCTTCTACTCCTACCCTTCACACTATTTTTTCTTCTTCTTTACTCAAGAAATCTCTTGTCCTCTATTTGAATTTTCTCTTCTCGAGCTACAAAAATATTAGATCTTTCATCTACCTTGCAAATTATTTGCTATTAATATTAAATGCACTCTTTCCATCTTAAGATATTATTCTACATTCAAATTGCTATTTGTAGCAAATTTACTTGTACATTGTCTTTGATTTCTTGATAACTAAAGATCATAGATCTTTTTGAGCCACTTCCATCTTCTTTGTATCTGTCAACATTAAATGCATTCATACATTCCCTTATTTCTACTCTCTACAATCAAATTGTAACAAAATAACAAATCACCATTTTTGGTGTGTCCACATAGCTCTTCTTTGTTAGCAATTAAATCTCATCTATCAACAAAATGGATTTGATTTTCTTACATGCGTCATCCTCGAGATCTTCATCTTTTTCCTTAGGTTTCCTTTGGTCAATGTCCACATGGGCTGTATTTCATGTCAAAATTCAAATTTCCTTCTATTGCAATATCACAGAGGGCTTGACAATCTTCATGGTCAAACATGCAAAAAATACGCTCTCTACCATCTAGCTCTATTGGCCCCACCACAATGCAAGGTATCTTATCACAACATCAGGACTAGATAGTTTCTTGTATCATAAAACCTTATGTACCCTTTATTCCTACTATCTCTATGGGCCCCAACATGATGCGTGATAGCCTCTCGCTACATCACTCTTTAACCTCCCACCGTCACTTCCAAGCCACGAGGATGTGGCTCAATCATTTGTTGTGACTATTTATATTTAGATCACAACATCATAGCCACACCTAGTGGTTAATCCTAACTAGTGCAATCATGTTCCTGAAAGTCTATCACAACATCACAACCTTCTCTAGTGGCTTGTCCTAACCACTACAAACATGCACCCAAACATTTGATGTTAACTATGATGGTTCCATCGCAACTTCCTATCTTTCACTGATAGTTTATCTTGTTCATTGTTATCTTGTGCTTGCTGGTTAGTGTTACCTATGATGGTTTCATCGCCACTTTACAACTCCCTCTAGAGATTAGTGCAAACTGCTACGATGATGCTTCAAAGGGTCCATCATGACATCACAACTTCCTCTGGTGGTTTTTTCTAATAGTTGTGATCTTGCACTTGGCATTTTATGTGACCTCGACACATGCTCTATTTTGGGTAGTAAAATCATGTGAGATATTGCTCACTTAACCTTCATGTGTCGGTCTATACAAAGACCTTAAACCACCCTCACACTGCCAATGTGGGATTAATTGTTAAGACCAAATTATGCACCGACAAGTTTGTCCACTTGAATTCTTGATCTCTCTATTCTACCAACCCGATGGTAATCAACACTTTGTCCAGCTCTCTTGTGAATTCTCATGGATGCAACACATAAGTGATATAACCATATTCTAACCATTAAAGCATCATGCTCATTCTATTATGTTTGCTCAAGTGCATGCATACTTTCTCATCTGCTCAATGACTTAATGCCTAATGAGTAGCTCAATATTGTTACTTCCTGATGGTAATGAAATCTACACCAAGTTGATATCAATGGCAATCTAATTCCAACACATTCATCCTAGTGTTTCCCTATGGGGAGAAAATATCATTTTTGTTAAGAAAGAATAATCTATTCACTTGTGTATTGATTATGGGCATATGAATAAGGTGATAGTGGATAACTGATATCCATTATTGAGGATTGATGATCTTTTTGATAAAATGAAAGGAGACAAGGTACTTTTGAAGATTGACCTCAAGTCAAGATACCATCAACTTCATATTCATGAGGTTGGCATTCATCAAACTATATTGTACACTCATTATGGACATTATGAGTTCATAGTTGTCTCATTTGAGTTAACCAATGCACCTTTAGTTTTCATGAGTTTTATGAATGAGGTATTTTGTACCTACCCTAACCAGTTTGTCCTTGTGTTTCTTGATCATATATTGGTATATTTGAGGAGTATGGAGGAACATGAGGACCACTTACATTAGGTTTTGTAGTGCCTTTCTGAGAATCAACTTAATAGAAACTTGGCCAAGTGTGAGTTATTCTAGACATAAGAAAATTATTTGGGCCATGTCATTTAGGAGAGGGTATTACAGTGGATCCCTCTAAGATTCGGGCTATTCTGGATTGGCCAATGCCAACAAATGTCTCAGAGGTTTGTAGTTTCATGGGTTTCACTAGTTATTACTATGGTTTTATTTAGGGTTACTCAAGGACATGTCATGTTATCACTTCTCTTTAGAGGAAAGGGAAGAATTTTTTTTGGACAAAGCTCTTAACAAGTGGTTGATGAGTGCACTTATCTCGGTAGTACCTGATCCAATAGGTGATTTTGTGGTGTGTACAGATGCATATTTCTAGGGTTTAGGGGAAGTTCTTATGTAGGATGGACGTGTGATTTCCTATGAGTCTCACAAACTCAAGGATCATGAGATTCTACCCTACCCATGGTATGCAATTAGTAGCTATTTTGAATGAACTTGTGCATTGGAGACATTTTATTTTGGGTCATTAGTTTGAGTTGCATAGTGATAATCACAATTTGCAGTATATCTTTACTCAACCAAACTTGAAAGCTAGGCAACATCACTGAATGGAGTTCTTCTATGAATATGATTTTGATGTTCATTATATTTAGGGTAAGGATAATATGGTAGCAGATGCCATTAGTAGTAGGAGGGATGATATTTTGGTGATGACTCTTAGTGTTTATTTATAGAGTCGAATCCTTGGATCACTTCCAGTGGATACTTAGTATTAGGAGGTGAAAGTAGAGATAGAGTTAGGGAGAGTTTTGGAAGGCAGGTAGATAGTCTTCTGCATCATTTTGATCATATCTATGTTTGGCCAATAGAGGGTCTTCATAATTTAATTATATCATAGGCCCATCATGCATGCTATTATAAACATCCTAGTGTCAAGAGATACATGTAGATCTCAATATTTTGTATCATTGGTCATGGATGAGGTGATATTTTGAAAATTTTGTATCTAGATGTTTGGAGTGTCATAGGGTGAAAGAAAAGCATCAATATCCTTTAGGAATTTTGCAGTTGAATCTTGTACCAGAGTGGAAGTGGGACATCATATCAATGGATTTTATAGTGGGGTTATTTATTGCTTTGTATTTCCATGATGCTATTGTAAGGAAGTAAAGTAGCAGAAACAACTTCCTACACTAACCTTGAGAGGAGAGTAATGCAAAACTTTTTCAGATCATTACAACAGTTACAGAAAATAGAAATAGATATAATAGCAATCATACCACAACACAATGATTTACGTGGGGAAAACCCTTTCGGGAGAAAAACCCCACCCTCCAAAAGCAGCTCAATATTTTATTCAGCAATCAAAAATAGATTACAAAATACTTGCAGAGCAAGCTCTTCGCAGGAGTAGCACTAAACAGAGATTCAGAGGCAACTCAATAGCCATAGGACTCTTACACACAACCTCTATCTCTCACACCTCATAAATAGGAGATACAATACAAGAAACCGTCAAACGGTATTACAAAACCATGGGCTAAAACCACCCAATAAGGTGTAGCCGACCTTATCTCCCTTCTATGACATGTTAAAGCACACATCAACACGTGTCGCTCCCTTTTACAGCTCATTTATGTATTCGATACAAATTATTTTTCCTATTTCAGGAGTACAAACTTCCGGAGGCCATAACTTGAGAACCGGGTGTCCGATTGACGAACTGTTTGAAGCGTCGGAAAGCTCGTGAAGTGCTCTATCACCTCGTAACCCGCTTCGCCGGTTACGGCAACTTTTCAGGGCGTTTCGGAGCCTCTAAAGTCCCCAAAATTAAGTTTAAACATTTTATTGCACCCCTCCAAGACGAAAACTTTAATATCTTCAAAACTAGTTGTGACCTTGCGACGAAACTTTACCGGAATGCTTATCTAGCCAACCAGAAGCTTCAGGGAGAGTTTCGCACCATTTCATGCTCAAATAAAAACTTACTATAAATAGTAACCTCACATAAATGCAAGGTTGAGACACCATTTTTCCCAACAAATCTCCCACTTGTCGAACACCTTGCATGAGCCGAAGGGAATGTCAACACAAAGAATCAATTGCTAGGGGCCATAAGGCCCATAGACTCTGAACACCATCTAAACTTCTCTGTGCTCACAGCCTTAGTTAAAGCATCTGCAACATTCATCAAAGTGTCCACCTTAACCAGCTTCACCCTACCATCTTCGACCATATCTCTAACAAAATGATACTGAACATCAATATGTTTGGTCCGGGCATGAAATGTCGGGTTCTTAGCTAGGCTAATTGCACTCTGACTGTCACAGTAAACTGTCACTGTACCTTGTTTTATTCCAATATCCGAACACAGTCTCTTAAGCCAAATGGCCTCTTTACAAGCATGAGTAGCTGCCATATACTCTGCTTCAGTAGTGGATAAAGCAACCACAGCCTGTCGCTTACTCATCCAACTAATTGCACCACCAAACAAAGTAAACACATAAGCACTGGTGGATCTTCTGCTATCAATATCACCTGCCCAATCTGAATCCACATAACCAAGGATATCAAGGGAAGTCATGTCTCCAACTGAATTACCATGATAACACAAAGAATACTCTGAAGTACCCTTCAAATATCTAAAGACTCTTTTGACTGCATCCCAATGAACTCTACCAGGATTAGACATATATCTAGAAAGTACTCCCACTGCTTGGGCAATATCTGGTCTAGTACAGACCATAGCATACATCAAGCTTCCAACCGCACTCTGGTAAGGCACTCTGCTCATGTCTTCCATCTCCAATGGGGATGTAGGACAATCTGAAATAGATAGTTTCGTTCCAACTGTAAAAGGAACACTCAATGGTCTACAATTCTGCATGTTGAACCTCTGTAACACTGAATTCACATACTTACTCTGGCCTAGCCATAGCTTTCTGTTCACCCTATCTCTTCTAATTTCCATCCCAAGAATGTGCTTTGCTGCACCAAGATCTTTCATTTCAAATTTAGCAGCGAGCTGAGACTTCAGTTCTGAAATCATACCTTTCCCTTTACCAATGAATAACATATCATCAACATACAATGCAATGAATAAGAAATGATCACCATAAGATTTATAATAAACACAGTGATCTGATTTAGAACGTTCAAATCCCAAACTCAACACATATGTATCAAATTTCTGGTACCACATCCTAGGACTTTGTTTGAGGCCATACAAAGATTTCTTCAATTTACAGACCAAATTACTTTTGCCTTTCACCACATAGTGCTCTGGCTGTGTCATATAAATATCTTCCTCCAAATCACCATGAAGGAAAGCAGTTTTCACATCCATTTGCTCAACCTCTAAATCATAAGCAGTAGCAATAGAAAGCAAAAATCTAATAGACGTCATTTTTGCAACAGGAGAAAATATCTCACCGTAATCAACACCCTCAACCTGAGAGTAGCCTTTTGCAACCAACCTTGCTTTATACTTCTCAATGCTTCCATCTGAACCAATCTTTTTCTTGAACACCCATTTACAACCAACAGGTTTTTGTCCTTCAGGCAATGGTACAAGATCCCATGTATCATTCTTTTTCAAAGCTGCCATTTCTTCCTCCATAGCAATCTTCCAGGATTCTGCATCATTCATACCTAATGCCTCTTCTACAGATTTCGGTTCATCCACACTAGTATTCAGAGCAAAAATACATCTCCAATCATCAGGTGAATACCTTTCAGGTGGTTGTCTATGTCTTGTAGACCTTCGAACAAGCTGAGTTGGAGGTTCTTCCTCCTCTTCTAAAGATTCAGAGCTAGACGAGCTCTCCTCAAATTCTTGCCTATCTAGGGGTCTTGATTCAACTCTTTTAGGTGTAGAAGGAAGTTGAATCACATCTTCTTTTTTAGTCTGTTCTGGATGCAATGTAACAGAAGGAGACTTAATTTCTCTAAAAATAACACTTCTACTATGAATTACCTTTTGTGCAACAGGGTCCCAAAGCTTGTATCCTTTCACACCATAACTATACCCGATGAAGATACATTTCATAGCCTTGTTCTCCAACTTTGTTCGCTTCTCCTTTGGCACATGTGCATATGCCTCGCAACCAAAAACTCTAAGATGTCTCAATGAAGGCTTGTGACCTGACCATGCTTCCATAGGCGTTTTATCAACAAGAGCTGATGTAGGAGACCTGTTAATCAGGTAGCAAGCAGTGGCAACAGCTTCAGCCCAAAACTTTTGTTCGAGACCAGCACCACTCAACATACTCCTAGCCTTCTCCATCAGTGTCCTGTTCATTCTTTCTGCAACTCCATTCTGCTGTGGAGAATACGGAGTTGTCTTCTGCCTGTTAATTCCACAGTCTTTACAGAATCTATCAAAATCATTAGAGCAAAACTCACCGCCATTATCAGTTCTCAAACATTTTATTTTCTTTCCAGTCTGCAACTCAACCATTGCTTTAAATTCTTTAAAATGACTAAAAACTTCAGATTTACTCTTTAGAAAATAAACCCATGTCCTTCTACTAAAATCATCAATAAATGAAACATAATATATGGATTTTCCAATCGAAGAGACATCTACTGGACCAAACACATCAGAATGGATAAGATCCAAAACACCACAAGTTTAATGAGAACTCGAGTAAAACTGAACGCGGTTTTGTTTTCCATAAATGCAATGCTCACAGAAATCAAAGTCAAGGTTACAGTCATTCAAACCTTCAACAAGGTTTTTATTTTTCAAGGTCCTTAGACCCTTTTCTCCAATGTGGCCAAGTCTCTGGTGCCATAACATAGTCTTCTCTGCAGGTAACTTTGCTTCAGACGAAAGAGCACCCTTAGGTACCCAAAAACCATTTCCATCTGCTGAAGGTGAAACCTTCAAATCTTCTAGTGAAGTATCCACAGATTTACTTTTTACAGAAGTGCTATTACACTCAACAGTGTATGCTTCAAGCTTATACAAAGTGCCAAACCTGACACCTCTAGCAACTACCATAGCACCCTTAATCATCTTACACCCTGCTTCAGAAAAGACTACCTGCACACCCGCATCTATCAGTTTGCTCACAGATAACAAGTTTCGTTTTAATCCAGGGATATGCAGCACACCATTAATCCTTTTTATTCTACCATCAGAAAACCTGATTCTAACTTTACCTCGACCAACAATGTCTAGTTGTGAATCATCACCCAAGTACACCTTACCTCCATTAAATCCTTCATATTCAGAAAACCAATCTTTATTGGAAGTCATATGAAAAGATGCACCTGAGTCAATTAGCCAGGCATCATTACCTGCATGAGTCGCCAAAGCCGCAATAAATGCATCGCCATCTTCCTTGTCGGACTCAGAATCAGAATCGAACTTTTTCTTTTTCTTCTTCTTTTCTTCTTTGCAGTCCTTACAGATGTGACCCGGTTTACCGCAATTCCAGCAAATGACTTTGGACTTTCCAGGAGATTTCAATCTCCCTTTGGATTTGGACTTGCCACGCTTCTCATTCTTCTTGCCTTTCTCCTTAGGTCTTCCATGAATGGTTAGGGCTTCCTTTGAACTGATGGATACCTTCCTTCGCATCTCTTCACTGAGTAGGGCACCCACCACGTCTTCAGATTTCAAAACAACAGAAGTACTACCGATAGCCATAACAAGAGAATCCCATGAATCAGGCAAAGAACAAAGCAAGATCTGACATTTCTCCTCCTCGTCCATCTTAACACCGACGGATACTAATTGAGCCACAATCATATTGAATGCTTCTAGGTGGTCTGCAATTCGTCCACCCTCTTCCATCTTCAAGGAATACAATTTCTTTCTTAAGAAAATTTGATTTAATAAAGATTTCACTTGATACATCTCACCAAGCTTAGTCCATAGCTTCTTTGCAGAGTTTTCTTCATGGACATTGATTAGAACAGAGTCTTCCAGGCACAGTCTGACTAGACCCTTGGCTTTTCGGTCCATAACATCATACTGAGCTACCGCAGTAGGATCTGAGGGCCTTTGGACATTCGCATCAACAGCATCCCAAAGATCTCGATCTATTAGCAGATCTTCCATCTTCAGCTTCCACATCTCAAAATTACTTCCATTAAATTTCTCCACCTCTATTCTCCCTGACGAACTCGCCATCTGAATATTCCTGCAACAGGATAAAAAAGTGTCTTCTGCACAAGCTCCCACTCAAATCTGGATTAGTTCAAAAAACCCAACTGCCCACAATTGAAACCAAAGGTGATCAGGCTCTGATACCACTTGTAAGGAAGTAAAGTAGCGGAAACAACTTCCTACACTAACCTTGAGAGGAGAGTAATGCAAAACTTTTTCAGATCATTACAACAGTTACAGAAAATAGAAATAGATATAATAGCAATCATACCACAACACAATGATTTACGTGGGGAAAACCCTTTCGGGAGAAAAACCCCACCCTCCAAAAGCAGCTCAATATTTTATTCAGCAATCAAAAACAGATTACAAAATACTTGCAGAGCAAGCTCTTCGCAGGAGTAGCACTAAACAGAGATTCAGAGGCAACTCAATAGCCATAGGACTCTTACACACAACCTCTATCTCTCACACCTCATAAATAGGAGATACAATACAAGAAACCGTCAAACGGTATTACAAAACCATGGGCTAAAACCACCCAATAAGGTGTAGCCAACCTTATCTCCCTTCTATGACATGTTAAAGCACACATCAACACGTGTCGCTCCCTTTTACAGCTCATTTATGTATTCGATACAAATTATTTTTCCTATTTCAGGAGTACAAACTTCCGGAGGCCATAACTTGAGAACCGGGTGTCCGATTGACGAACCGTTTGAAGCGCCGGAAAGCTCGTGAAGTGCTCTATCACCTCGTAACCCACTTTTCCGGTTACAAAAACTTTTCAGGGCGTTTCAGAGCCTCTAAAGTCCCCAAAATTAAGTTTAAACATTTTATTGCACCCCTCCAAGATGAAAACTTTAATATCTTCAAAACTAGCTGTGACCTTGCGACGAAACTTTACCGGAATGCTTATCTAGCCAACCAGAAGCTTCAGGGAGAGTTTCGCACCATTTCGTGCTCAAATAAAAACTTACTATAAATAGTAACCTCACATAAATGCAAGGTTGAGACACCATTTTTCCCAACAGCTATCATGGTCACCATGGATAGGTTGAGAAAGGTGGCACAATTCTCTACTATTCTATACCATTTCTTTGGTAGATTGAGTATTTATGGAGGACATTGTTTGATTGCATGGTATTCCTTGCAAGATTATTTTAGATCATGATCCTATTTTCATTTTTCTTTCTAGACTTTACTTTCAGCATGCTTTGACAGCTCAACTAAACTTTAGTTTAGCATACACCCTAAGACCAATGGGAAAATAAAGAGAATTAATCAAGTGTTTGAGGATATGCTAAGTATGTATATTATGGATCAACAGGATTTGTGGGAGGACTATTTGTACCTAGTTAAGTTTCCATACAACAATGGGTACCATAGTTCGATTGGTATGTTGTACCCCATTGAGTTGGGATCACCTAGAGGATCAAGTTCTTTTGGGTCTTGAGATGCTTTGGGATATGTAGCAAGTGGTTTACATTCGAGAGCATTTGGTTATAGCTTAGGATCGTCAGAAGAAGTATGGAGATGCTCATAGATGGGATCATCATTTCTCAGTATGAGATCTTGTATTTTTGAGAGTGCACCCATGAAATATTCCAATCCATTATGGAAAGGGTTATAAGTTGGTGCCACAATTTATAGGACTTTCTACGATCTTGGAGAGGATGGTCTTGTTTCCTACCATCTTTCTTTCTCATCAATCCTATTTTGCATCCATGATACATTCTTGTTTATGTGCTTAGATAGTATATTCTTTATGTGATCCATGTTATTGATTAGAATTATTTGTAGGTAGAGGATGAGCAACTTTCTTTGGAGCCCATTCACATTCTTTAGCATCATAGGTTGATCGTAAGGGTTCAAGACATCAAGTATTTAAGGATCCAATAAGATTTTAATGTTGAGGCTTTAGCTACATGGGAGGATTATTCAAGGATGAGAGAGTTGCATCCCTATTTGTTTGTTGGCTTCTAGAAGTAAGCCTAGTTCTAGGGGGAGGATGTAATATGCTTTCGTTCCATTTTGTTTGCTTGAATTTATATATGTGTGGTATCCTATTAGGTGTGTGTGGGGGCATGTCCTTATTTGATCTATGAGGATAGACTATTCATGGTGACTCTATGTTTTAGGAAATGATGATTATGATGATTTATGCATATGAGGACATATTGATGATATTAGGATTTATTACTTATGATTTCTCAATAACTTAGACATGAGGATGATGTATTATGATTATGATGGATCATGATGTGCTAACATGTTTTGCAGGTGATCTTATTGGAGGATTAATTATTATTAATGATATTATTGTATACCATGTTAGATGTAATTATGTATATATGTTGTTCAAGTGTTTTTTGTTCTGGTTGATGCAGGTACAAGTCATCAACTCCACCTAGCTTCATAGGTATGAGCATGCCTATACAATCCTCGATGTGGTATATGGAGATAGCATTAAGGACCAAGTAACTTAACCCTAGCCATCATCTCAAATTAGGGCAATAATCTTTGTCTAGAATCTACCTTCTTGAGTTTCCATGAGGGCAACATTTGTGTACCCTATGTTAGTGATCTTTGGTTGTGTGATTTTTGATGGATTTATCTTGGTGATGATTATTATCATCTATCATATTTTATTAGTAATATTTATTTTATTAATATTATTAGTGATATAAATAATCCTTATTTTATTATTATTACTATATTTATGACTTAATGTATTTGTTGAGTATATTTATGTGTTTGTGTGATTACTATATTATGTGCAAGTGTATTTATTTGTGGAGTGAGTAAATAAATAAACATTATCATATATATTTTATATTTTTAGTGGGAGTTGGCTATACTTTGAGGAATTAATTAATAAATTAGTTATTAAATAATTGATTTTTTGTTAATGTTAGGATTTGGTTTTGCATTCATGTACATGTTTTAGGAGAGAATTATATTGTTTCATTTTTGAGATTTTTGGCCTTCTTTCTTACAACTTTTGGATGGGACTTAGTGGAGATTTTGGTTGGTGAATGTTTAGATTTGATTTAGGTTGAGAACATGAGATTGGATTTCTTAAAGTTGAATTGATTTTCTTTTGGAGTTTACTATTATTCTGAGAGGTGTTGGCTGAAGTATTTGGGTGTGTAGGCTTCCCCATTTCCTTTGTATTTTGAATTTTGAGGTAGGATTCTTCTTCCTTCTTGTTTATCATTTGAATTTATTATTTTGAAATTAAAATATGGTGTATTTATTATCATTTGTATCAATCCAAATATTTCTTCCATTTTGGGTTTGGAATTGATAGTTTTTGTTCAAAATGTACTTATTTTCATTGAGCAAATTTGGGTTATTTTTTAAATGTATTCTTTGTATTTATTCAAAGCTCTTGTGAATGAATTTTGTTTGTTGTTTGGAGGTATACGGGCACCCATAAAATGGGTCTTGCCCATATTTTATCTCCTTTATTGTATGTTTGTCCTTTTGACTACCCTAAGCAAATGTACAACAACAGGTTACAAATGCACAATAGGTAGAAAATGCACAACATTAGCCTACAAATGTGCAAGAATTAGCCTCAAATATGCAGGTCTATTGATTTGGCCATGTTTGGTTCCCAAAGTATCCTTGATGCTTAATTTGGTCTTGTACTCCATATATCATGTGATTTTGGGTCTGTATGATATTTTTGGGTTGATTTGTGTTCATATGTTCATCTTTATGCTTGGTTGTGGAAGAATCTATTGTAATCCAGGAACACTAAGAGGGGGTGGTGAATCAGTGTTCTACTAGTATGATTAATTTTAACCTTATTAAAACATGCATACACCAAACAGTATACTGGTACATATAGAATTGAAAGAAGTAAAGCAACCAATAAGCTAGTCACATAAATAAATACCATAAAAAACAGAGTTATACGTAGAAAACCTTGAAGAGGAAAACCTATGGTGGGATTTGTGACCCGCAATATCAATCCATTGTCCATATGAAGAGATATTATAAAATATAGGGGCCTGCACTTGCACCCTAGAGCACACTGCTCAATCACAAAATGATCCTCACTGACTGCATATAAATCCAAACTATAATCTAGAGAAATGAGTGAACTACTAAGATAACATCTTCTATGCCAGAATACAGTTCCGGTTAAACTTTGTTTGTTCTGGTCTGAAACCCTAAGCCCTTTACTGGAATAACCCTTACATAAGTCTCCTCACATACATAATCTCTTTGATATAATTCGCATCTTCTTCCTAATACATATTCACATCTTCTTCTATTTATCAAAATGATCTAACCATCTAACCTATATACCCTATACAATTTATCATGCCTTATGTCGGATTACAAAGATAATTACAATATATATATATATATATACATGTCGGCTAGATAACATAAATACATGAATATCAAAAACAATTGCTGATGCTAGCTCTAGAAGATGTCGACCTTCAATATCGATAACCAAATTCTAAACCATGTCGGCTTGCATTGCTGGTAACTAAAGAAATAATTGCATCTTGCTGGTGATGGTGTCGGTGTAGGTGTAGTGTCTATGAAGTGCCTGTAGGTACACAACTGAACCAAAATAGGAAGCCAGAACAAGATACCATGTTGCCATCAATGACAACATAGTGAAACCAACCAATTGAGTGTCAACTGAAAACAATCTCCCTCTTTGGCATTGATGGCAACACTCATGTGAAAAATGATCATGGTTTCATCTATCACTTTCATCCCGAACTTGCTCCCTCTAACTGAATATCCATCAATACAAAATACTCCATATCTCCATCTCTCCACCTAATGTATACAACTCCCTCTTTTTCTTTTTCACATCTATATTACTCCCCCTTTGACATCAATGCCATCAAAAATTCCAAAAAGTATACCAAAAATCCAAAATCAGGATGAAGAATGAAAATACTGTACAATGAATATCCCAAAAATATCTTACCGGAGCTTAACATATTTGAAATTTTTTGGATAAGCCTTCTCTACAATCTCAACATAAGTATCCCAACCATATCTAAAAGTTTCAAAAATTTATACAAGTCCATTTAGTATATGAGCAAATGACTCTTTCTCACTTAACTCTTTCGGTGTGGGCTTACCAACCATATCCATACACTCCTTCTTATGTACACTGAGTGACTCCAACTGGGGACTCACCAAACCTCTAAGACTTCTATCTCTTCTAATGATTTTGTCTTTTTCTTTCTCAAGAACAAAAATTTGGGATTCCAAAACAAAAATCTGGCCATCAATGGATGAATTCAATGAATTCAATCATTCAAAAGAATTGGCTATACCTGTAAATTTCTCCTGAAATTCCTTAATCTTCTTATCCAAATTAATTGTAAGTACATTTGTGTAACAACATACTCTATAAATATTTGTACACTGCTTTAAAGAATTGTCTATTAATTTCAACCTTTCATCAATCTTTTGTTAGGTCCCGGAGACAACTGAGAGGGGGGGTGAATTAGTTGTCTGATAAATTCAAACCAAAAACCACTTCACTAACTTAATCCTTAATACCGGTAAACCAGTTAAGTATGCCGGTAGACAGTCTTAACAGTAAATTGCTATACTAGCAAAGATTAATGCATGAAACATAAATACAAAGTCATCCACAACACATAACACCAATATTTGTACGTGGAAACCCTATAAGGGGAAAAACCACGATGGGAAACCTTACCCACAATCAGATGATACTATTGTAGATAGTAAGTGTACATAAATGGGGTCTACACATGCAGAAAGGCCAACAACCTAGAGCTCACTGCTCAAGCACAAAATGGGAGTCACATTGACTATAGTTGGATGGTTAAATCCAATAAGAATGTATTGCACAAAATAGCATCTTCATATGCTGGATTCAGTACTGGTGTAATGCTAATATACTTTCACAAAAACCTAGCTTCACCTTCAAATGATGTCATCATGTATACCTCTACTTAATCTCGCATATACCTTCACACAATTCTTTTTTGCATTCCACATTCGATCTTACAAATAAGATCTTACATTTATACCATAACCTAAGACCAATTTTAGTAGGTCAACTCTACAAGATATTACAATAAAAACATTTTACAATCAATATAATATCGGATGCAATAACTAATTAAACCTATCAGCTTAATGCATTTACAACAATAATAAATCATCTTCATAGCGTGCCATGCTGGTCTGGAAAAGGTAAACCTACCAGTGTAACCCTAGGTAACCCTGGACCTATTTACCGGTAAAACCAAATATGCAAATATGAATATATCAATGATTAATTCTTCAAAACAAAGTGTCCACATGATTTCTTTGACATTACCAGGTGTCTTCCATATCATTCCAAGTGCCGATGATCATTATATCTTGCTGGTGAACTATATACCAGTAACTGTGCAATAGTTACTTGCTTGTCGATGAATGTTGTTGGATCTCCAAAGTGCTAGTGTTTTAGTACGTGTTGACATCAATGACAAAACCATACCAAAATACCAACAATCTCCCCCTTTGGCATTGATGGTAACACAAGATGGAAAAACCATCAAAGTGCCTAAATAGAAATGCCAAATACCAAAAACCAACAATCTCTCCCCCTAGGAGCAACATGTGTTTATCTAAAGATTTTTAATACCAGTCTCTTAAAAGATAATGTGTTTTTCCATAGATATCTCTCCCCCTTTGACATCAAATGCCAAAGTTATAATAAAACCAAGTTCATATACAAAATACCAATCAATTCAATATACCAACTACTCCCCCTGAGAAGTAGCTTCCTCATCAAAGATCGGAGTAAAAGATTTGTCTTTCAATTCTGCCAGTTGATGACAATCATCAACTGTCTAAGTTTCTACCAGTGGTGGTATGACCCCAAGCTGATCTCTGAGATATTCAAAAGTCTCCTTAGGCAAAGGTTTTGTAAAAATATCTACAAGTTGTTCTTTAGTATTCACATAAACCAGTTTTATCTCTTTTTCTTCAACTTTTTCCCTTAGCAAATTTAGTTTGATAGAAACATGTTTTGTTTTAGAATGTAATACCAGATTCTTAGATATATCAATTGTTGTAGTGTTATCACAATATATAGTGATAGGTTCCTTGCATTTTACCTTTATGTCTTTCAACATTTGTTCAAGCCATAGTACCTGTGTACAGTTAGTTGCTACTGCAACATATTCTGATTCCATTGTTGATAAAGATGTACAACTCTATTTCTTACTCAACCAAGAAACTAATCTCTTTCCAAGAAAAAATGCTCCGTCGGTGGTGCTTTTTCTATCATCCACATCTCCTACCCAATTTGCATCTGTGTATGCACATAGATCAAAATTTTCATCTCTAGGATACCATAATCCAAGATTTGCAGTGCCTTGTAAGTATCAGAAAATCCTTTTTACTGCTTATTCATGATTTTCCTTAGGATTACTTTGAAATCTAGAAACAATGCATACTGCATTCATAATATCAGGTCTGGTTTGTGTCAAATACAGTAAACCTCCTATCATAGATTTGTATCTAGTTGGATTAATAGGTGTAGATTCATCCCTTTGAGATAATTTGTCATTTGTAGTCATATGTGTGCTTACCGGTTTAGAGTTCTCCATCCCAAATTTCTTTAGTAACTCTTTCAGGTACTTGGATTGACTCAAAAATATACCTTTGTCAGTCTATGAAATTTGCAATCCTAAAAAGATTTTTATTTCTCCAATCATAGACATTTCAAATTCTTGCTACATTTTAACAGAAAATTCCTTACATAATCCATCTTCTCCTCCAAA
Organism: Cryptomeria japonica; assembly: GCF_030272615.1. Classification (NCBI taxonomy): domain Eukaryota; kingdom Viridiplantae; phylum Streptophyta; class Pinopsida; order Cupressales; family Cupressaceae; genus Cryptomeria; species Cryptomeria japonica. Next base: position 599,928,218 of record NC_081410.1, read on the forward strand.
GATTATATGATAAATGAATACTTCTATAATCAAGATGTCATCATTAGTTATTTTGTAATATAAATTGTTGTCTACATTTCCTTTAGTAAAACCAACCTTTAAAAGATACTTATCCAACCTTGCATACCAAGCTCTTGGGGCTTGTTTTAATCCATACAGAGCTTTTCTTAACTTGCAAACCATTTCATTGTCATCTATCAAAGAAAATCCATCACGTTGTTTAATATAGACTTCCTCTTCAAGATCTCCATTCAAGAATGCATATTTAATATCCATTTGATAAACTTTGTAGTTCTTGTGAGTTGCAAAGGCCAAGAATAATCTGACTGCCTCAATTCTAGCTACCGGTGCAAAGGTTTCATTGTAATCAACTCCTTCTTTCTAACAATATCCCTCACACACTAATCTTGCTTTATTTCTGACAACCTTACCATCTTCATTAAGTTGGTTTCTAAATACCCATTTAGTTCCAATTACATTTTTATCTTTAGGCCAGGGAACTAATGTCCAAGTATTATTTTTCTCAATTTGTACTAATTCTTCTTCCATAGGTTTAATCCAAAATTTATCTTCACATGCCTCATTAACAGATGATGGTTCAATTTGAGAAATAAGACATACCTCTTCATTTTCCAATCTTCCTCTTGACATAACTCCTTTAAATTTGTTTCCAATTATCTGATCTTCAGAATGATTCAATCTTAAATACCAGGGTGTCTTAGTTTGTTGTTGTTCTTCAATTACTGTGGAATCCTCTAATGGTACCAGGGTAACTAGATCTTCATTTTGTACCGGTGGATTTAGTGTAGGTTCATTTGTCACAATTTCTGTTGCTGATTCAGAATCTATATACTTTGAAGTTCCTCTAAATTGTTCATCAATCTTTACATTTGTACTCTCAACAATTTTCTGCAATCTCTTATTAAAACATCTATATGCCTTGCTCTTAGATGAATAGCCAAGAAATATTCCTTTATCACTTCTAGGATCAAATTTGCAAATATACTCATCTCTTCTAATATAACATTTACTTCCAAAAATTCTGAAATACTTAAGAGTAGAAGTATTACCAAACCATAGTTCATGAGGGGTCTTATCGGTTTCACCTTTGATGTGAACTTTGTTGAATGTATAGACGGTTGTGCTGATTGCTTCTCTCCAATACACATGTGGTAGATTTGCTTTAGATAACATACTTCTTGCTACATCCAAGATAGTTTTGTTTTTCCTTTCAACAACTCCATTCTATTGTGGTGTCTGAGGTACTGATAGTTGTTTTCTGATTCCATTCACTTCACAGAATGTATTAAAGTCCTTAGATGTGAATTATCCTCCTTGATCTGATCTTAAACATTTGATTTTCTTACTAGTTTCATTTTCAACCATTGCTTTGAACAGTTTGAACTTTCCAAGTGCTTCTGATTTTTTTCTAAGAAAAGTAACCCAACACATTCTAGAATAATCATCAATAATTAGCATGAAATATCTATCACCTTGTAAGCTTTTAGTTCTAGCTGGACCACATAAATCAGTGTGAATCAAATCAAGAGCATTATTGGATTTTTCTGGAATACTTTTGAAACTAGCTCTAACTTGTTTTCCAAATTGACATTCCTTACAAATCGTATTCTGAGGTTTCACAATTTTAGGTAGATCTCTAACTACCTTAGAAATACTTATCTTAACAATGCAATCAAATTTTACATGACAGAGTCTCTTATGCCATAACCAACTTTCATCTATATGTGTAATCAAGCATGCCTTTTCACTGTTATTCAAATGAAAGATATTACCTCTAGTCTGATTACCAGTTGCAATTTCCAAACTAGTTCTATTCATGATTTTGTATTTTCCATTCTTAAATTGTAATTGAAATCCTTTCTCAACCAATTGACCAACACTTAAAAGATTATGCTTTAATCCTTCAACATAGTAGACATTGTCAGTGTTATGCTTACCATCAAGAGTTATTGTACCCTTACCTTTGATTGAATAGGCTTTGTCATCTCCAAATCTTACTAAACCTCCATTGTATTCTTGAAAGTTCAAGAATTTACCTTTGTCTCCAATCATATGATGTGAGCATCCTGAGTCAATGATCCATTCATCCTTTACTTCAACTTTAGCTGCTAGGGCTTGTTCTACCAATTGAGCAGTAGGTTCCAGTTGATCTTTTGTTGTAGCTGTAGACACCTAAAAATGGTCAACGCTTGCGGAGTCATACTTTAACATTTGCGCATTGCCTCATTTTAGGTTTTTGCATCGCATTAACATTTCTCCTACGATTCGCACTTGGTCTTTATCATTTGCGAGTATCGAGTCTTTCTTTTGCATTCTTCCTTCATCTCACTTTTGAATTTGGTCTTGTCGACAACAATCTCCAGTCATGATTTTGATTGATTTTATCCTGTCGCATCAATGTGCGTGCTCATTTGTCATCATTTTGGACATCGTCAATCCTAATTAGGGTTTTGTCCTCTTATCAATCTTGTCATCTGGTGATCAATTTATCATCAATCCTTATCATTTTCAATCTTGTCGTTTTAACAATCGATTTGTCATCGATCGTTGTCATGTTCGATCTTGTCATTTTGCGATCGATTTGTCATCGATCGTGGTCATTTTCAATATTGTCATTTTGCAATCTATTTTGTCATCGATTCTTGTCTTCTTGTCAATCTTGTCATTTTGTGATCGATTTATCATCGACTGTTGTTTGTCTCAATTATGTCAATTTGGATCAATTTGTCATTGTTTTTCGTCAATTGGCGCATTTTCTCAATCAAATCATTTATCACATTGGTCATTTATTAATTCAAAATCATGATCGATATCAATTATCTTCAATCAAGACCTAATTGTCATTCTCGCATTGCTAATTCATCTTCTAGGGTTTTATGATTTAATCATTTAACCTTGTGTGTCATTTCTTCCTCTAGGATTAATAAATTGTTTATTTATCCTAAGTCTTCTCATTGCAATTAAATGTTCATTTAATTGGCTAATTATTCCTCTTTTTGTGAATTAATTAATAAATGACAAATTATTAATTAATTTACCTACTTCTTAATTCCTCTTTTTCTAATTTTCTAATTCTTAATTTCAATTTCCTCTTATTTCTCTCCTAAATTCATGGAAATGACATGTCGATTTGTCATAATTTGTCATAATTGACAATCAATTAATTTTTGACATAGAAGTTTGTCATAATTTGTCATAAATTATCAATCAACAAATTTTGCATAGAAAGTGCATAATTTGTCATAATTTGTCATAATTGACATAATTGATTTACAATTTCCATTTGAATTGAATCATGCTAATCTTGTCATCTCTCCAATGTTTCTATAAATTGGATGAATTTCTTCAATCTTGGCTAATAATGAGAATGAGAATAATTAGATTATCGAATTTCTAATCAATCACATTTCGAGTACTCTTGATCAACCATCTTGTCTACTTGTTTTCAATCATGTGTGTGCACTTGTAGGTGAGATCCACAACAAAAACTATTTGGAGAGGAAAGAAGAACAATGGAGCCGCATGAAGGAAGCATTCAGATCTGCATATGGTTTGCATAGTATTTACTTTTGAATGTTTTATCTTTATGTCTCTATTGAGTGTGTTTAGGATAGATCATTACATTTTAGTTTTCGTGATTGAGGTAGATTAGTATTTTGATTGCTTGTGATGATTTCCGATTTCCTAGCTACAGTAGCAACAAAAACCGATCCATTGTCTATTGGATCCTCATCAGAATCATCAGTCACACCTTCATCAACAATGTAACAAGATTTGTCTTTGTTCTTAAATCTGTATCTCTGATATTCAAGATTAGGCTTGTATGTTCTTCTAGCTTCTTCTCTTAGTCTAGCATGTCTATCAGGGCATCTCGAAGCCATATGACCAATCTTATTGTAGTTAAAACATTTAAAGGGTGCTTTACCTTCATACTTACTTCCAACTAGACCTTTTGGCATTTTCCTCGCAAATAGTGCTTCAAGTTCTTCAAGCTCTTCATTCTCCTTCCTAGTTTCTTCAAGTTCTCTTGCATAAAAGGCTTTCCAATTTGATTTGTCAAATGATGGAGCAAGTGATGTTGATTCTTTAAAGGCCAAATCTGTCTTTATAGTAGCAATAGGACCAAATTCCTCAATTTCAAAAGCTGAAAGTTTTCCAATCAATATATCCCTAGTTACTGATGTATTAGGCATTGTTCTCAACTCATTTATAGCAGTAACCTTCATTTTATATGCCATTGGCAATCCTCTTAAGATTTTTGAAACAATTTCATCCTCACTCAAGGTTCCTCCACAACATTTAATACTGAAAACAATTTCATTTACTCTTTCCATAAAGGCATAAATCCTTTCATCTTTTTCCATTTTCAGATGTTCATACCTGACTCAGAATCTTTCAAGTTTTGCAATCTTGATTGTGGAATCTCCTTCATTCAGTGTTTCCAAATGATCCCAAATAGCTTTAGCAGTAGACCTATCTGATAATCCCATGATTTGTTGATTTGACAAAGCGCTTAAAAGTGCTTCTCTTGCTTTGCAATCATTCTCCTCATCTTTAGCTAAGGTAGTTGGAGTAGTCTGACCAGCTATAGCAATAGTATAACCATTCTTTCTAACTTCCTAGATGTCCTTACCAATTCAATTCAGATGTGTCTCCATTCTGATCATCCATATCCCATAGTTGGTTCCATCAAGTTTAGGACTATCCTTCCTGAAGTAATTAGTAGACATTGGATCTCCTCAAGTTGTTAAACTTCTGCAAAAAGAGGACTAGGCTCTGATACCAATTGTTAGGTCCTGGAGACAATTGAGAGGGGGGGTGAATCAGTTGTCTAATAAATTCAAACCAAAAACCACTTAACCAACTTAATGCTTAATAATGGTAAACCAATTAAGTATGCTAGTACACAGTGTTAACAGTAAATTGCTATACCAGTAAAAATTAATGCATGAAACATAAATACAAAGTCATCCACAACACATAACACCAATATTTGTACATGGAAACCCTATAAGGGGAAAAACCATGATGGGAAACCTTACCCACAATCAGATGATACTGCTGCAGATAGTAAGTATACATAAATGGGGTCTACACATGCAGAAAGGCCAACAGCCTAGAGCTCACTGCTCAATCACAAAATGGGAGTCACACTGACTACAGTTGGATGGTTAAATCCAATAAGAATGTACTGTAAAAAATAGCATCTTCATATGCTAGATTTAGTACCAGTGTAATGCTGATATGCTTTCACAAAAACCTAGCTTCACCTTCAAATGATGTCTTCGTGTATACCTCTACTTATTCTCGCATATACCTTCACACAATTGTTTTTCGCATTCCACATTCGATCTTACAAATAAGATCTTACATTTATACCATAACCTAAGACCAATTTTAGTAGGTCGGCTCTACAACATATTACAATAAAAACATTTAACAATCAATATAATATCCGATGCAATAACTGATTAAACATGTCAACTTAATGCATTTACAACAATAATAAATCATCTTCATAGCATGCCATGCTGATCTGGAAAAGATAAACCTACCGATGTAACCCTAGGTAACCCTAGACCTATTTACTGGTAAAAGAAAATATGCAAATATGAATATATCAATGATTAATTCTTCAAATCAAAGTGTCCACACAATGTCTTCGACATTACTAGGTGTCTTCCATATCATTCCAAGTGTCGGTGATCATTATATCATGTTGGTGAACTATATACTAGTAACTGTGCCATAGTTACTTTCTTGCTAGTGAATGTTGTTGGACCTCCAAAGTGCTAGTGTTTTAGTAGGTATTGACATCAATGACAAAACCATACCAAAACACCAACATCTTCTTCCTCTTAGAATCAATTACCTGATCAAATGTAGCTATTTTTGCTTGTGTGAACCTCTCCAGTGCTTGTCGGTTTGAAATTTGTTGCAAGGATTGAAAATCCTTTGAAATGTGCTTTGTAATTATCTTAAGCTTGTCGGATGGGCTCGCTTCTTTGTCAATCTTGCACTCTAGGACTAGTCTATGCAAAACAGTGATAGACTGATCAATAATCCCTTTATCCATAGATCCTTCCTTCATCAATTTTTGTGCAGCCATCATCATGAGTTCAGTAGGACTCATCTTGATTATGTTTTTCTTTTCAACCTGTGAGGTGTCAATTGACAACAATGATGGACCTACTAAAGTTTCCTTATTGGATTCCTCTTTCTTCTCCTCTCATGTTTTATCCTTTATAGTTTCCTCACTTGCACTGGTAGCTTCGCCACTTGGTGCAGTCTTAGTAACTGTTGGTTCCTCCCTAGGAACTGTAACTTCATCTTGTACATCTGTATCTAAAGGAATGTTGCCCTCAACATTAGTATATTGTACATTATCAACTTTTACACTCTCTATATTTACTGGTATCTGAACATTTTCCTATACATTTGTATCTACCGAGGGCTTAATTTCCACTATCTTAATATTTTTCAAAATTGAGGGTGAAGTACCCATAATACCCTTTCCTTTTCCTTCAACTAGGGTGTCTGCAGTATCTTTCTTAGATTCTGATGAAGTATTAAAGCCATGGTTCTCTTCAAAGAACTTAACCCATGCCTTGTTGGTCTCCTTGATTATCTCATTTACTCTTCCTAACATAAGACTGATTATTCTATGTTTGTTGTTAAAGATTTTTCTATCTGCAACCTCAAGGGTCCTATCCATTTCTTCTGGAGCAATAGAACCAAAACAGATAACAACTCCTGTATCTTAATATGCTTGTCTTCTTGCATTGTTGATAGTCTCCTAGCATCTAACATATCATTCAATTATGTCGGTATTTGGTCAAAATATCCAAATATAACAATATTGCTTCCTCTATTCTCTTTGTTCATCATCCTCTAAGTTTTCATAATAAAACTATACATTATTTACAATACCACCCTTAGTAATCTCATTAACTAACTCTGCACAAGTTTTTGGTGGAATGATAGTTACATTACAAGATTCAATTGCTAGATCAAAGTCAGCCTTCTTCTTCCTTCTACCAGTACCGGATGGAGTTGAAGGTGTTACTTTTGGTGCTTGCTTCTATCTTGGTAACCTGAATGTCACTTTCCTAACCGGTTTCTTTTTATCCTCTACCTTGGTTTCTACTATTTTCTTCCTTATAACCCTTTTGAAAGCCAGAGGTGTGTCATCCTCAGATGTAGACTCTGTTGCAATAGGCTCAATGAATACTTTTGGTTCTTTTCTCTTTCTTCCTTTCTCCGGGACATCATCAATCAATGCTTTGATGTCTTGTGAAACTTTTTTTTATAAACTTTCTTGCCTTTCCTTCCTGCTTCTCTCTCTTCTTCCGGTTGAACTCAGTTTCAACTTCTTGAGTTTTCTGCTTTGCAGTACCACAGGGCTTCTCAGCTTCATCAACAGGTGTATCAATCAACATTTTTTCATAAGCATCTAAAATTTGTGTATCCACTTCATAGCCCATTTCCTCAATCTAGATCTTCTGGGGTTTGACCACTTCCACGAGTGTTTCATCTTTCTTCACCAAGAAGCATATATTAGCTAAGTATTTCTCAACAATATTCTTAGGAACCCTTTCTCTAGATTTCATAGCCTTCTGGAATGCCTTAAAATATCCCCATACTTTGTCACCCCTTCGATTGCCCAATTTAGCAATCGATTGTTTTAGTTTCCTCCCTACCAAGATATCAAATGCCCATTGTATCTTCCCAAAAGTGGGAGTCTCATTCATGAAAAATAGAATTAAACAGACAATTAGGTTACCATAATGGAAAGTCCCTTTCTTTTCTCCTTTAATCTTTCCTAGGTTTATCAACGGTTCATCCAACCACATAGATCCAATTTCTCATTTTTCTCTCATCATCCATTAAGCTGCAAAAATGCAAGAGCTAAAAACAAAATTTTATTGGTTTGATTGAGTTGCCTTATAACCAATGACCATGCTACTGAATCTAATGTCTATGTTAGTGATAGTGCTTATTCTCATAGAGTTCCTATCCGAAGTTGCACTAGTATTCTTGTTGACATAATCATTAGAAACCTTCTTATCCGAACACTGCCCAACTTGTGGTAAATTGGTGATCACCTTGATGGCCTCCTTTGTAATCTTATATGGTCTATCTAACCAGATAAACTCTCCATGTACTCTGCTCAAAACATACCTAATGATTTGATCTTTGAATTTTAGAATGTCCAGAATGTCGGTAAACCCTAAATCCTCAATGTGCTTTTATTCAAGTTTAACCTTTCCTGAATCTCCCATAAGCTCAATCATGTACACGCTTTTGATATCAGACATTCCCAAATCCTCAATGTGACAGTGTATGTACGCCCTAATATCTTTGACATACACAATTCCTTTCAGGACACGGGAAAAAGTGCCAACTGAATCTTCGAGGGTAGCCACATGTGGATACCGCTTGAAAATTGGCCTGGGACAGTCCTTGACCTCAACTATAGTCAGATTTACAACAAAGATAGGTATAGATGATGATCTCGCTTCCATGATTAAAGAAAAATACCTGTGAATTGCTTCTCATGAAAAACCCTAAAGATTTCTTCCAATTTGCGGTGAAATGGCTCAAGAAGATATCTGACTACACCGAATCACTTTGAATGCAAGGTGATAAAAAAATGAAGTAGATTCAACCTTTTATCCTCCAATAAAAACCCGAATCTTTCATTGACATCAATGAATTTTGGTGAAAGATACTGAATCTTGAACAAAACATATCCATGTCGGATAAGCATCTCCAATATCTCAAACATCTTCCAGAACCTCTTTCCAGGGCATATGCAACATCTTCATGAATTTTGCCTACCCCTAAGGAATCTACCTCAATTACCAGATGAGATACTTGCTGGTGTAGGAGGAACCTCTTCTGTCGGATAAGTAACCAGTACATTCCCATCTACAGATTGATCTTCAGTACTTTTAACCCATCTTTGGGTATGATCTTGCCGGATTTCATTAACCTTTTATTTCCCTTTCTCATTTGATCCTCCATTACCAACCGATGCATTTATGCTTCTACAAAATTTAGCAATATGTCCAACCTCATTACATGCATAGCATGTAACATTGTTCTTTTGAATTGCTTGACCTGCACTGCTTAGCCATATGTCCAAATTTTCTACATGCATAACACTTAACATTCAAATCCTTTGTCTTATGACCATACTTATTACATTTAGAACATTGACCAGGAGCAAAATCAGGGTTCTGATTTGCTCTATTTCTACATTGGCTAGCCATGTGACCAAATTTATTGCAAACAAAACATCTACCATTAAATTTATAAGCATTAAACTACCTTACCGATGCCTTATGGTTTTGATCTTTATTTGCAGTACTGGAATTTTGTCCTTGCTGAAATCCAAGTCCACTGGAATCTCCATTATGCCTTTGTCTCTTCAATAACTCATCTAGTTATGTTGAACTAATCTTGAATTTTTCTTTATACTCACTTGCAATAATTATATTATCTCTCAGAATTATTATTTGTCTCTCAAGCTCTTGTTCATTACTCTGTTATTGTACTAAATCAGTTCTCAACATATCATTCTCATAAACCAACCTACCACATTCTTCAAATTTGTTCTTCAGAGATACAACAAGATTTTCTTCCTTTTTCTTCTGGTCCTCAATCTCTTTAGACATTCTCATTGTTATAGCTTGCATTTAATTTCTCATAACCATGTTCTCCCGACTCAGCTTCTGACACTATTCCTTAAGTGCATCTTTCTCTTCATCATTCTGATTTTGCAAAAGTTCCTTCCTCCTAGCTTGAATAGATGATAGCCTCTCCTATAGGAAAAGAATGAATTTCTGAGCAAAATTTAATTCATTTTGTAACGTCAAGTTTTTCATCCTTTCAACATCATAATCTTCAAGTGCCATCTCAAGTTGCTTTTACAAACCCATGTCCATGGATTCCAGATTCAAGGTCTCCCTGAAGCTGTTAAACTTCCTTCGAGGCACAAGGCTCTGATACCAATTATTGGAATCCAAGAACACTGAGAGGTGGGGGGGGTGAATTAGTGTTCTACCAATATGATCAATTTTAACCTTATTAAAACATGCATACACCAACTAGTATACTGGTACATATAGAATTGAAAGAAGTAAAGCAACCAATAAGGCAATCACATAGATGAATACCATAACACACAAAGTTATATGTGGAAAAACCACAATGGGATTTGTGACCCGTAATATCAATCCACTGCCATATGAAGAGATATTACAAAATATAGGGGCCTGCACTTGCAAGAAGGCTTACAGCCTAGAGCACACTGGTCAATCACAAAAGGAGCCTCACTGACTACATATAAATCCAGACTACAATCCAGAGAAATGAGTGAACAACTAAGATAGCATCTTTTATGCTAGAATACAGTTCTGGTCTAAAAGCCTAAACCATTTACCAGAATAACCCTTACATAAGTCTCCTCACATACATAATCTCTCTAATATAATTTGTATCTTCTTCGTAATACATATTCACATCTTCTTCTTTATATCAAAATGATCTAATCATCTAACCTATATACCCTATACAATTTATCATGCCTTATGTCAGCTTACAAAGATAATTACAATATATATACATGTCAGCTAGATAACATAAATACATGAATATCAAAAACAATTGATGATGTTGGATCTAGAAGATGGTGGCCTTCTATACCAATAACCTGATTCTAAACCATGTTGGTTTGCATTGCTGTTAACCAAAGAAATCCTTTCATCCTATCGGTGTCAGTGTCAGTTTAGGTGTAGTATTTGTGAAGTGCCTACCGGTACACAACTGAACTAAAACATGAAACCGAAACAAGATACCATGTTGCCTTCAGTGACAACATAGTGAAACTAGCCAATTGAGTGTCAATTGCCAATAGAATCTAGTTGATTTTGCATTTTGGAGTGGTTTCAAGGCTAAATACTTAATGATTAATGCCTTCAAGCTCACATGTTTATGGCTATGTGTTTTAATTCCTACATGATGACAGTATTTTCTTCTTGTATTCTAGTATCTTATCCTATGTGGTTGTGAGTAGAAGCATCCAATGGATCCTTGTCCTTTTATGTCCTAGTGTTTACCTTATGTTCCCTTCGATGTTGGTGTTGTTCTTGATAGTAGACCTATTTTTTCTTCCTTTTAATCTTTTGTGTTTGGTGCCTTGTGTCTATCTCCTAAGCATGGTGGGGTTGACCTGAGGGTTCCACATGGTCACATGGTTATTGCCAACCTTCATTGGGGACTAGTGGACTTGTTCATGTGCACTGGAAAGATGTTGTCTTCTTCATTCCAGTACCTTTTCATTCAAGTTACAAGATATTTAGTTATTGTAATCAGTATATGATATGTATCATTGAGAATCATTGTAACTATATTGTAATTGATTCTTGAACACTCCAAAAGGAGGTCAAGATATAATTTTAGATTGATGTAATTGGTATTAAATGTAATAGTAGAATAGTGTTTAGGTAGATTGGTGTTGGTAGAAGCTTCTCATATGTGATTGTATGATATGTTGAAAGTTTATCATAGGAACATTTGGTTTGGTGCTTAAGATGAACATAGTTGTAGACATAGGTGTTCTTTATGATATGTAATGTTATAGTTATCTCATTAATGATTTATGTATCTTAGATCTTGTTTAGAAGTCTTGCATACTAGCAAAATTATGAAACCCATAGTGGAAATAGCTATAAATTAATATTTTATCTTCTACTTGTGCATTGTAATGGTGAATTTTATGATGATTTAAAAGATGTAATGTATTATGCTTAAATAAAAAAATTATTGATATGTTATTTTAGATTGTGTGTTATTAGTACTCAGGGGTTCCTTAGTTGGGTGTCACATGCTTTATGCAATTTTCCATAAGTTCTACCTTATCTTAAGGGTGGGTCTAACTATGTTCTGGTATATCTCTTCCTTTTTAGATTCTTCAACATGCAAATGCCAAAAAGATCACAAATATTTATATTTAAATTACTTGATATGCTTAGGGTTTTCCCACTAAAAATGGTCTTATCATAATGACACCATCTCCTACACTCTACATACACAATCTACCATAGAATACAATAATACCAACACCAACATGTCGATGTTGCAACATGTAACTCTTCGCTATGAGGGCACAAATAGATTTTTGTCTTAAGATTTGGGCCACTAAGCCAAAGGTATTGGATCAATTTCTAGAATATTATGCACCTGTACTAGCTTCATGTACAATAGATACATTCTCTTCCTTCTGTCTCCATACCATAATAGTCTTTTTCTTAGATTCATTTGATTTTCCTGGAGAAGTCACATTCCTACATATATTAGAAAAATGTCCAAACTTGTTGCAATTGTGACTCTTGATATTCCTATGTCCCGAATTCACTCAATTTGTTCTAGATCTTCACTAATTAGATTTATTATTAGAACCATAGGATATATGACAATAACCATGATAGGGATTATTCATCATGTTCATAAATGATCCATTTAATCCATTCACAAAAATTCTATAGCTTCCATTCATACCTTGATTACTGCAGTTATTAGCCTCGTGTCCAAAACTCATACACTTAAAGCATTGAGTATTATGATCTTTACTTTATGTTGCATTCTATATCCGTATGTCTGAAACTTTTGCAATGAAAACAATAACCATTTAATGATGGGTACCTTTGAGCATTTGGTTGATGGACCAGAGGTTTATTTGCAATAGGATTTTGAACCTTGTTTGCATCTTCAAGATTCTTTTTAGCTTCCACCTTCTCTTCTTTGCCTTTTCCTTTGTCATTATAACTTGAACATTCACTAGATTGAGAACCTAATATTTGTTTTATCTTTATGAGATTTCTGCATAGACAACAATTTATCTAATAATGCATTGCTTTCAATGACATTTGCTTTTGACTTTAGCTTCATGATTTCTTGTTCTAATATTCCATGTTCTTTTGACTTTTGATTGATTTTATCCTTCAAACTTTTTTCCACCTTCTTGCTTTCTTTAATTTGTAGCTTCAAACTCACAACAGTCTCATTTGCTTGTTTCAACTCTTTATTAACTTCTTGATGACTATCTTTGAACTTCTAGATATGATTTCTCAATTTTTTGACACATTCATCGCTACCTTGGCATTATCTTTCAATTCTTTATTCTCAGGTTCCACACTCTCTAGATATTCAAGGGTTGTCATCAACTATTCATCCAAATAATATTCTCCCGCCATATCCATTGGAGTCAATCTGTCAATTAAGATCTCCCTCATGCAAGGAAGTTAAGTAGCAGAATAAGTTCCTACACTAACCTTGACAGGAGGATAATGGAAAAAATTTTACAAATTGCTACAACAATTACATAAACTTAACAAAAATTGACATAATAACATGCATACCACAACACAATGATTTACGTGGGGAAAACCATTTCAAGAGGGAAACTCCACACTCCAAAAGTCACCCAATATATTATTCAAAAATTAATAATAGATTACAATGTACTTGCAGAGTAAGCTCTTCATAGGAGTACCACCAACCAAAGATTAAAAAGTAACTCAATATTCATAAGACTCTTACACACAGCCTCTATCTCATGCACCTCATATACAGGAGATCTAATACATGAAACTATTGAATGGTATTACAAAACCATAAAGTGGAACAAAACTTGTTTCTAATATGCATGCCCAATGATGTTTCAAAACACACATCAACATGTTTTTCTCCTTTTTATAGCTCATTTATGTGTCCAGTGTATTTTTATATTTCCTATTTCATGAGATGAATCATTGGAAGTGTCAAAAATCTCATGAAGTGCTCTATCACCTCGTAATTGTTACTCTATTTATACCCACTTTTAAGGACATTTTAGAGTCTCTAAATTCCTTAAAATTTAATTTAAACCTTTCATCGCAACCTTCAAAAATGGAAACTTTAATATCTTCAAAATTAGTTATGATCTTGCGACGAAACTTTATCGACATGCTTGTCTAGCCAATCCAAAGATTTGGGAAATTTTTTAAACCATTTTGCCTTCAAATGAAAACTTACTATAAATATTAACCTTATGTAAATGCAAGGTTGAGACACTATTTTATCAACACCTCAAGTGGTTAAGTTAGCAATAAGGGATCGATCTCTAATACCAATTGTTGAATGAACCAAAATAATGAGAGGGAGGGTTGAATCAGTATTCCTCTTATGAGAAATTTAATATTGAACTTTGAAAATTTTAACTTCTTATCAATTAACCTCACCTAAAAAGAAATGCATGCAACATATAACTAAAATGAAAGAAATACACAACCATAAGAGAGATACCATATTTAACTCTCAAGATAATATAACTGGTTATATGAGATTACAAGGCTCATTGCCCATAATACAATAGATTACTACCGAAAGGTTCACTACCAAAAACTAGAGACAAAAAAAGAACTAAGAAAATTGCATCTACACATGGATGGGATCAGTTCTTGATAAGCTCATATATCCAAACAACTTCTTGCAATAGATTTGGTCAAGAATCGTTGTACTTCTAACTCAATTTATCTTCTCCAATATTTGCAGTAGATCAGGTTAAGAATATTTGCACTTTCCCGAAGAATACTTCTTCATCAAACTTCTACGTGATTTCCATCAATACATTCTAACAGCCAAATTACACACTACAAGCACTGGAACGTCAAAATAAGAACAAAAACATTCAAGGTCATTTAGATTTGGAATGATCATATCCTTTAACTTTCACAAGCACACTTTCAAAGCATTAAAAAGCAATCCAACTTGACATAAAAAAATTAAGATCACAATTAACATATTTCTAAAAGATCATTACCAACGACCAAAATGCAAAGCACTACAAACACTGTTGAACACACTTTTGAAGCACAACTCCCAGAGCACCAAAATAATTGCCACAATTGAATCCAATTCTAGATCAACATGAAAAGCATATCCATGTACTGACAACACACAATTTTGAAGCAACACCCTTCTAGAAAACACATCTGCAACATCAGCAACAATTGTAACATATCTAGAACCCAGCTTATTAAAAAGGTTCTTCACCTTCATGCATACATACCTATCTTCTGTAATACCCTAAAAATGCTCATCTAAACCATGGCCCCCTAATCTCGACAACATGACCAAGGTCTTAACCAAAGGCAATTAAAATTAATCTTGAGCACACAATTAATTTCTTAAATCATCAAATGTCACATAGCAAATTAATCACTCTGAATTAATTAAATTATTTAATTAATTGATCATTCCAAGTAAATAGTTTTTAAATAATTATCCTATTTATTTTACTAAATATCCTAGTATATTTAATTAAATAAATCAATTTACCATTAAATCATCAAAAAGAGAATTAATTGAAAAAAAGGAATTAATTGAAAAAAAGAATTAAAATTTGAGAAAAGAAATCAAATGGAGATATCTTGAAAATAAAATTAAAAATTGAGAAAATCTCAAAGAAAGCAATTAAAACAATTCAATCTCAAAATTGAATGAAATAGAGAATAAATCCGTTTTTTCTGATTTTATCTTAATTTTAGTTCAATTTCCTTTAAAACTAAAAAAAGAAGCCAATCACATCAATTCACCTAGATTGTGCTTCTTCTTGGAAAATCTTGACCACTCATCATCATTTGATCTCAGTCGTTGGTTTCTTTCTAAATTTTCTATAAATTCAGGCCCTCATCTCCTAATCAAGGATCCTGGAGAATATATTGTTATCATGCTATTTTTGCTCTAGGTTCATTAAGATTTCATATTGAGAATATTTGCATATTAGTTATTGCATATTTGTTAAATCATCTAGCTTAATAATACTTAAAATCATGTTGGATTAATCATGTATATCTAGCTTAATCTTGCATCCATTTAGCTCAATTTCATACTCATATAGATTAAATCCTTTGTTTAGGTGTTGTCTAGTCACTGGTGTTGCATACAAAAATCTGAGAGCAAGACTAAACTGATATCTAGTAGAAGGAAATAGGTTCCTTGGTGATGGTTTATTGTTCATTGTTAATTGATTTACTAACCATGCATCTTATGACTTAATTGAAGTGTATTGTATTCTAGATACAGATACAATCCACTTGTCACACACACATTTTTGGTGCCCACTGTGGGGCACAAAATTCAATCCTTCGGCCTCAAAATCACTTGTTTATTTTTCAGGACTCATCCATACAGTCTCTAAAAAAGGTCGTACGAGTATCTATTCTCCATCATACGAAGTTCTGTTGACTCCTATCTTTTACCGTTCGGTTCAGAGAGAATACGCATACAAGTTTTGCTTTGAATATTTGATTTTGTGTTTTGTCATTCGGGTCTGTGCGAATACTCGTATGATAAGGTATATATTGTCGTATCAATTTTTGTTTTCTCGTTTCAAAAATAGTATACTTTTCAGGGTTTTTTGTGAATAAAATTTGGATTTTACTAACGCTAACGTTAACCCTGGTCTGTCTTCTGTCTGCTTGAGATTTTCACAGCCTAACTAACTTTTTGTAGAATGCTTGTCAAATAATTTATCAATTGAACATACGCCTACCAAAGAATCAAAAGAAAGATGACTACTAATGCATTGTTCTTGTAGGTTGCCTAAGGAGAATCAATTAAACATTGTGTATTCATTTAGTATTTTCATAGGCACTTAAATTGTTATTTGGTTAACGAACAAATCTGTTTTTTGTGCTTGAAGAAAAATTTGAGAGGTAGGAGAGTATGCTCTTGTCTTTTACAGACAATTGGAAATCTAGACCCTTGAAGTTTTTTCTAATTTTTTAGATTTGTGCACCTTTAGCGGGCTTGTCATAATGGGAAAAAGTAATCACCCTATGAGAATGACCCAAATGAGTACAACTGGACCTAAGAATTCCAGCTCACTATAATAAATAGGCCTCTACTGATTAAAGTCTCAAATGATGAGATCATTTGAGTTTTCTCTTTGAGATCTCTCATATTGGGTATTTTATAGGGCCTCACAGTCTCAATCACGTTTACATGACTACAACTTGTTTCGGTACCTTGTCGGGCTATAGGCCTCAATCATGCTTGTGTGACTTCAAGGGGTAATTTTGAACAAAATTCCTGACTAAGAATTGTAAGATAGATGCCACCCAATTCACCTTTGAAAGGGGGAGAATCTTTGTGCAAGAGAGATAGTAACTCTCCCAAGACACTTGCCATATTGTGCCCCCATTAGCATTTGGAGTTGGCTAATATAGTGTTGAGAATCCATTGCGTGAGACTTAGTGGTCGTATTTTGATTAGCTATTGGGTGTCTACCTAAGTCTGCAAGCAAATGTTTTCTTCTCTAAGCCAACTTCTATAGGGTAAGCCTGTTGTGCTTGAAAGTCATTATACATCTTACGTGTTTACTATATTTTCATCCCTAAAACTGAAACTGAAATACTAAAACTGGAGAAAATAAATCAAAAACATTAACAACTCAGTGATCCAAGCTCTTTCTGTGTCCAAAACTAGTCTTTGTTAGGTGTCAAAACTTTGTTTGTCAGAATTTCATCTTTTCCAGTCTTTTGTCATATGAGTTTTCTGAATTGTCATCTTGCTACATATTTATTATCATACAAGTCATCATTGATCCTATCAGTTTATCATCTGGCTCTATTAAAACTGTCATACTAGTCTGCACAATTGTTGTCTGGTCCTTAGCATACTGTCATACAAATAACTATCATACTCAATAGATTGTCATCTAGATGCCACCAAACTATTGTACGATTTTAGGTAGCAACTCGTACGAAAAATTATCTTTATCATCTGGGAGCTTCTAAACTATCATCTGGGTCTCAAAACTCTGCTATATGAATTCTTGATTTTTTTAGTCCAAAACCTTGTCTGTCTACACACTTTTCCAGAACTATCATAATTATCTAAACAGTCAAACTTGCCTAATCAGTCTACAGTGAGCAAAAAATTGGTCATCATAATTATGAGCATAAACAATCTTGATAGTGTACCCCTATTGTTGTGTTGCATGATTTTGTCAATCATCTCTCGGCTAGTTCAATTATCTACTTATCAAACTTCAGTGACTTAGACCACGTATTACATAGGATAGATCATTCCTAAAACTAGACTAAGTCTTAGTCACTTCTCTCAAATCACACTAAGTTTCTTAGATCATGTCTTACACAGGATAGATCTTTCCTAAAACCAGATGTATTTTTAGTTACTTCTCTCAATCACTATGTTAAACGAACAACTAGTTGCAATTTGATCTTGACTTTTGCATCACATCTAGCTCTCAGTCATATCAGTCATAAGTGCCTGTTCAAACCAGAATTTCACATAAGAAAGATGACATAGGTAAAGGGCCATCATTTTCTTCAAAAGACAATTCTTTTTTTGTAGAAGAGCCCATCTCTAATAATCCTTCATCATCAAATCTACCAATTTTTGATCAACCCTTATCTCCCACCATGTCTAGAGCAAGGCAAGAAAGACAAGTTGCTAAACATGATACTTATGACAATCTCAACACCCATGCTACTGATAGTGATTCCTCATCGAGTGATTATGAAGCATTTGAACCTACAGAAGTTGTTATAAATAGTTGTCTAAATGATAAACATTTCCAAAAAATGATGATGATCATCATGTCTAGAGAAAAGGAAGAATTCTAGAGCTAGCAAAGCAAGGCACTAAACTTCCTATTGATTATAAAATTGAAACCCTTATTAATAAATAATTGCAAGTGTCACAGATTGAAATCACAGAACTGAAAAACAAGGATAAATCATCGAAGCAATATTCTTTAGACACGATATGCCCATTTCCATTTGAAAAGACCCTCTACATGCCTCCATTTCCTTCAAAAGTGGATATTCCTAAGTTTGACAAATATGATGGAAATGTAGATCCTCAAGACCATGTCAGAGAATTTGGTGCTTTATGTATGGAGTTCATGCACGAACAAACATCTCTAATGCACCTTTTCCCGAGGAGTTTAGGAGGACAAGCTATGAAATGGTTTTCAAGCCTACCTATGGGAATACAATTTTTTGAGGAATTAACCAAATTATTTCTACAACAATACTCCTATAATATTCCTCATCCAGTCACTGTGATTGAGCTTTGCAATACTAAACAGAAAATAGGAGAGCCCTTTCTCACTTTTCTTCAACGTTGGAGAAAGATGTTCTTTAGATATTCATGACCTATTCCAGATTCTGAGAAGATGGATAATTTTGTCAATAACCTAATCCCTGAATTGAAATACAGTATCCAAATGCAAGTGTATCCTTCATTCAACAAAATGGTAGATAGTTCCCTCAGAATGGAAAATGTGCTTATAAATAAAGGAGATATATCACTATGGAAAGAAACACAACAAGGTTCTAGTTCCAAAGAAAAGAATAAATACTGGAAATACGGAAAAGATAACAACATAAACATTGTTAATGATGGAGTGGTAGAAACTGTTAAAGCAAAATCAAAAACCACAATATTTAATCTAGCTAGTGGCACACAAGCACTCAAAGTGGCTGAAAGTGCAGTAAAAAATCCTCCAAAAAAATCAAAAGAATGGTTTAAAGAGAAACCTTGGCTTTCAAAGCCTAAACGTGATTTCACTCCTCTGGAAGAATCATATGAATCAACTTTTAATACTTTATTAGCAAATGATCTGATAAAATTTCTAGATAACTCTAGACCATATGATCTAGAAGTTAAACCCAAATGGTGGAGAGAAAATGAATACTATGAATACCATAGAAACAAGGGTCATACAACAAATAACTGCATGAAACTCAAACATGAAATTCAAGATCTCATCGATGCTGGAAAAATTATTGTTGGAAATCACATGACTAATGTTCATCACAAAGCTTTTAAAGATCCCTTACCTTCTTATGAACAAGGTGATTCCTCAAAATTGAAGGGAGGTGCCAGAGTCAATTATACCTACACTAACAATGACAATGTGATCAACATGATTGAATCTTCCCAACCCGAGTATTGTAATATGATCATAATCAAAGATAAATAAAATAAAACACAAACTGCAAATGTCATGACCTGCACTCAAAACAAGGTTACTCTCCAAGGAGCTAGTTCCTCAACTCCTACTCAAACAACATCAAACTTACCCACTTCTTCAAATAGAAAACCAGATACAATAACAGTTAAATCTAAATAGCTGGCTTCATCATCCTCTCCTAGTTATAGTATTGTCGAACAATTGAAAAGAACTAACGCACAAATCTCCATTTTTGAATTGCTTAAGATCTCTTCTGCTCATAGAGAGATCCTAAATAAAGCTTTACTCACTACTAATGTCCCTAAAGATTTAGATGTAGATTGGTTTCAATCTATGGTGGGTCACATGACTTCGCCTCATTATCTCACTTTCTCTGAAGAAGATGATAACTCACTAAATCACCCACATAACCTACCATTATACATCGAAGCTATGATCCAGATGTTAGGTCTTGAGAAGGACAACTAAGAGGGGGTGGAGGTGAATTAGTTGTGAACCAGTTGTCAATAAATTATAATCCAAATACAAGTTATTCCAATTTAACCTTAATGTCGGTAAACCAAACTTAAGTGTCAGTAAAACAGATTAACAGATATAGTAGTATTGGTATAACTTAATGCATGAAACATAAAGAGAAACAACATCCACAACACATAACAAAGATATTTTGACGTGGAAACCCAGTAAGGGAAAAACCATGGTGGGAAACCTTAACCACAATCAGATGATGCTACTCCAAATAGTACGTGTATACAAATGGGGTCTGGACATGCAGAAAGACCAACTGCCTAGAGCTCACTGCTCAAACACAAAATAGGAGTCACACTGACTATACAGTTGGATGGTTAAATCCAATGATAATGTATTAATCAAAATAGCATCTACAATGCTGGATTCAGTACCGATTAAGCTCTGCACATGAGTGTCAAAACACCTTCATAACCTTCCTTCAACCTTCAAATAATGTCTGCATGATTCGCACAAGGATTTGCTTATTTTCACTCATCAATATTTGAATACACTCATCATTACCTAAGCCACATTCTTCAATAAGATCTTACAATCATTTATACAAAACCTAAGACCAAATGAATAGGTCAGATCACTAAAGATATTACAATTAAATCAAGTACAAATAAGTCTTGATGCGATACAACATGTCTGCTCAATACATTTACCACAATAACCAATCAATAAATAATCTCCATGATGTGTTGTGCTAATCCAGAGTACCGGTCCATAACCTAGACTTATCTGCCGATAAAGGCAAATCTATCAACCTGATTAGACCAATAAGAAAAACACCAAAACCAAACTTCCAATCCATGTCTTTGACATAACCAAATGATCTCTAGATGATAACAAGTCATCATCGTTGTCGGTGTACAATATAACCTACTAGTGAACACATACCGGTGACTATGCATAAGCTATTAACCATATAACAGTGAACATAATGTGAACCTCCAAGAAGACAAGTGTTGACATCAATGACAAAACTAGTGAAACACATGAAAAAGTCATCCATAATACCAACAATCTCCCCCTTTGGCATTGATGGCAACACTAGATAGAAAAACATCTAAGTGCTAGAATAATAGAATGCCAAAACCAGTAAACCAATCAATCTCCAAAGATCAATACAAAGTTCTATAATAGAAACCAAATATACATATCTAAAGAGTATATCTCTCCCTCAATGAATAATCTCTCCCTAAAGGAATAATGTTTTTCCATAGATATCTCTCACCCTTTGACATCAAATGACAAAGTAGTTAAGAATTCAAAACTTAACATTCAGCTAACTACTCCCCCTGAGAAGTAGCTCTCCTCCATCAAAGCCAGAAAAAGATTTTTCTGTTAGTTCCTGCGAGTTTGATGCCAATCTTCAACATCTAAGTGTCTGCAGGTGGGGAAACTACCCCAAGATGCTCTCTGAGATATTCAAATATTTCCTTAGGCAAAGGCTTTGTAAAGATATCTACAAATTGCTCTTTAGTATTCACATAAACCAATTTCACTTCATCTGCTTCAACATTCTCTTTTAGAAAATTATACTTAATAGAAGCATACTTTGTCTTAGAGTGAATACTAGATTCTTTGATATATCAATTACTGTTGAATTATCACAATAAAGGATTATTGGTTCTTTTCATTTTACCTTTATATCCTTCAACATTTGCTTAATCCATAATACCTGAGTACAATTAGTTGCTGCTGCAACATATTCTGATTTTGTTGTTGATAATGATGTACAAGTTTGCTTCTTACTTATCCATGAAATCAATCTTCTACCAAGAAAGAATGCACCGCCAGTGGTACTCTTTCTATCATCTACATCACCTGCCTAATTTGCATCGATGTGTGCACATAAATCAAAATTTTCATCTTTAGGATACCATAAACCAAGATTTGTTATGCCTTGGAGGTACTGGAAAATCCTATTAACTGTTGATTCATGATTTTCTTTAGGATTGATTTGAAATATTGAAACAATGCATAATGCATTCATTATATCAGGTCTTGTTTGTGTCAAATACAATAAACCTCCAATCATAGATTTGTACCTTGTTAGATTAATAGGAGTAGAATCATCCTTCAATGTCAATTTATCAGTTGTAGTCATAGGAGTACTTATCGGTTTGGAATTTTCCATTCCAAATTTCTTCAAAAGTTCCTTCAAGTACTTTGTTTGACATATGAATATTCCTTTATCTATTTGTGAAATTTGCAAACCTAAAAAGAATTTTATCTCTCCAATCATAGATATTTCAAATTCATTTTGCATCTAATTAGCAAAGTCCTTACATAATCCATCTTCACCTCCAAAAATGATATCATCTACAAAGACTTCATTAACCAAAATATCATCATTGGTAACTTTGTAATATAAATTATTGTCAGTATTACCCTTTGTGTAACGAAGCTTCAAAAGATATTTATCCAGTCTAGCATACCAAGCTCTGGGAGCTTGCTTCAATCCATATAAAGCTTTCCTTAACCTGCAAACCATATCCTTAATATCTGTCAAAGAAAATCCATCAGGTTGTTCAATGTAAACTTCATCCTCAAGATCTCCATTCAAAAATGAACATTTTACATCCATTTGATAAAATTTATAGTTCTTATAAGATACAAATGCAAGAAATGGTCTAACTGCCTCAATTCTGGCTACCGGTGCAAAGGTTTCATTATAATCAATTCCTTCTTTCTGTAAATAACCTTTATAAACTAATCTTGCTTTGTTTCTGATCACTTCTCCATCTTCATTATTTTTATTCCTATATACCCATTTAGTTCCAATTACATTTTTGTCTTTAGGCTGGGGAACCAATGTCCAAGTATTATTCTTTTCAATTTGTTCTAATTCATCTTCCATTTCTTTTATCCAATGTTCATCCTTACATGCTTCAATAACAAATGTAGGTTCAATTTGAGAAATTAAACATACCTCTTCATTTTCCAGTCTTCCACTAGTCATAGCACCTTGATTCTTGTTTCCAATTATCTGATTCTCTGAATGATTCAATCTTACATACCTAGGTTTGTTTGATTAACATTCACAGTCTGTTGTTCTTCAGTCACTGTTGAGTTTTCTGATGATGCTGGTGTGACTGGGTCTTCATTCTATACTGGTGGAGTCTATGCCAATTCATTTATAATCATTTCAACTACTGGTTCCATAGATCTTGATTCTCCTCTAAAGTGTTCATCTATCTTCACATTAGTACTCTCAATGATTTTCTGTAACCTTTTAATATAACATCTATATGCCTTTCTTTTAGATGAATAACCAAGAAATATTCCTTCATCACTTCTAGGATCAATTTGCCAATATACTCATCACTTCTAATATAACATTTGCTTCCAAATATTCTGAAACATTTAAGAGTAGGAATATGACCGAACCATAGTTCATAAGGGGTCTTACCAGTTTCACTTTTGATGTGAACTCTATTGAAAGTATAAATCGTTGTATTCACTACTTCTCTCTAGTACACATGAGATAGGTTTTCTTCCATTAACATTGTTCTTGCTGCATCCAGAATAGTTTTGTTCTTCCTTTCCACAACTCCATTCTGTTGGGGTGTCTGGGTGTTGATAGTTGTCTTTTGATTCCATTCACTTCACAAAATGCAATAAATTCCCTAGATGTAAATTCTCCTCCTTGATCTGATCTTAAACATTTGATTTTCTTGTCAATTTCATTCTCTACCATTGCCTTGAATATCTTGAATCTTCCAAAAGCTTCTGATTTCTCCTTGACAAAATTAACCCAACACATTCTAGAATAATCATCAATTATTAGCATAAAGTATCTATCTCCTTGTAGACCTCTTTTTCTTGTAGGACCACATAAATCAATATGAATTAAATAAAAAATATTATTGGATTTCTTAATAATTGTCTTAAATGTTGTTCTAACTTGCTTTCCCATTTGCCATTCCTTACATACCAGATTATGATGTTTCACAATCCTAGGTAAATCCCTTACTACCTTAGTTGAACTGATCTTTACAATACAATCAAAATTCACATGACAGAGTCTTTTATGCCATAACCAACTTTCATCAATCTGCGCAATCAAACATGTTTTATCATTGGTATTCAAGTGAAAGATATTACCTTTAGTCTAATTACAGGTTGCAATCTTCAATCCAGTTCTGTTTATGATTTTGCATTTCCCATTCTTGAACTATAACTAAAATCCTTTTTCCACTAATTGACCAACACTCAAAAAATTATGCTTTAAACCTTCTATTGGTATTTTGGTATCGTTTTGTCATTGATGTCAACACCTACTTTGAAGATCCAACAACATTCACCAGCATGCAAGTAAATTGTGCAATAGTTACTGGTATATGGTTCACCGGCAGGATATATTGTTCACCGGTATCTGGAATGATATGGAAGACACTTGGTAATGTCGAAGACATCATGTGGACACTTTGTTTTTAATAATTAATCATTGGTATATTCATATTTGCATATTTGCTTTTACCAGCAAATAGGTCTAGGTTATCTAGGGTTACACCGACAGGTTTATCTTTTCCAAATCAGCATGGCACGCTATGGAGATGATTTATTATTGTTGTAAATGCATTTAGTAGACATGTTTAATCAGTTATTGCATCGGATGTTATTATTGTATAAAAATGTTTTATTGCAATATCTTGTAGAGCCGACCTACTAAAATTGGTCTTAGGGTATGGTATAAATGTAAGATCTTATTTGTAAGATCAAGTGTGGAATCCGAAAAAGAATTAAGTGAAGGTATATGCGAGATCAAGTAGGGATATACACAAAGACATCATTTGAAGGTGAAGTTAGGTTTTTGTAGAAGCATATCAGCATTACACTAGTACTGAATCCAGCATATGAAGATGATATTTTGTGCAGTACATTCTTATTGGATTTAACCATCCAACTGTAGTCAGTGTGACTCCCATTTTGTGATTGAGAAGTGAGATCTAGGCTATTGGCCTTTTTGCATGTGCAGACCCCATTTATGTACACTTACTATCTATAGTAGTATCATCTTATTGTGGGTAAGGTTTCCCACCATGGTTTTTCCCCTTACAGGGTTTCCACATACAAATATTGGTGTTACGTGTTGTGGATGACTTTATGTTTATGTTTCATGCATTAATCCCTACCCGTATAGCAATTTACTATTAACACTGTCTACCGGCATACTTAACTGGTTTACCGGTATTAAGCATTAAGTTGGTTAATTAGTTTTTGGTTTCAATTTATTTGACAACTTATTCACGCCCCCCCCTCCCAGTTGTCTTCGGGACCTAACAATTGGTATCAGAGCTTAGTCCTCTTTTGCAAAAGTTTAACAACTTGAGGAGATCCAATGTCTACTAATTATTTCAAGAAGGACAGTCTTAAACTTGATGGAACCAACTATGGGATATGGAAGATCAGAATGGAGACACATCTGAATTGCATTGGTAAAGACATCTGGGAAGTTACTAAGAATGGTTATACTACTGTTGTAGCTAGTCAGACTGCTCCAACTACCTTAGCTAAAGATGAAGAAAATGATTGCAAAGCAAGAGAAGCACTTTTGAGTGCATTATCAGATCAACAAATCATGGGATTATTAGATAGGTCTACTGCTAAAGCTATTTTGGATCACTTGGAAACACTGAATGAAGGAGATTCCACAGTCAAAATTGCAAAACTTGAAAGCTTCTGAGTCAGGTATGAACATCTGAAAATGGAAGAAGATGAAAGGATTTCTGCTTTTATGGAAAGAGTAAATGAAATTGTTTTGGGTATTAAATGTTGTGGAGGAACCTTGAGTGAGGATGAAATTGTTTCAAAAATCTTAAGAGGTTTGCCACCGGCATATAAAATGAAGGTTACTGCTATAAACAAGTTAAGAACAATGCCTAATACATCAGTAACTAGGGATACATTGATTAGAAAACTTTCAGTCTATGAAATTGAGGAATTTGGTCCTCTTGCTACTATAAAAACTGATTTGGCCTTTAAAGCATCAACATCATCTGCTCCATCATTTGACAAATCAGACTGGAGAGCCTTTTATGTAAGAGAACTTGAAGAATCCAGAAAGGAGAATGAAGAGATTGAAGAACTTGAAGCACTATTTGCAAGGAAAATGCCAAAAGGTCCAATTGGAAGTAAGTATGAAGGTAAAGCACCCTTTAAATGTTTTAACTGGAATAAGATTGGTCGTATGGCTTCAAGATGCCCTGATAGACATGCTAGACTAAGAGAAGAAGCTAGAAGAACATACAAGCCTAATCCTAAATATCAGAGATACAGATTTAAAAAGAACAAAGATAAATCTTGTTACATTGTTGATGAAGGTGTGACTGATGATTCTGATGAGGATCCAGCAGACAACGGATGGGTTTTTGTTGCTATAACAGAAGATCAACCAGCACCTACTGCTCAACCGGTAGAACAAGCCCTAGCAGCTAAAGTTGAAGCAAAGGATGAATGGATCATTGACTCAGAATGCTCACATCATATGACTGGAGACAAAGATAAATTATTGAACTTTCAAGAATACAATGGAGGTTTAGTAAGATTTGGAGATGACAAAACCTGTTCAATCAAAGGTAAGGGTTCAATATCTCTTAATGGTAAGCATAACACTGACAATGTCTACTATGTTGAAGGATTAAAGCATAATCTTTTAAGTGTTGGTCAATTAGTTAAGAAGGGATTTCAGTTACAATTTAAAAATGGAAAATGTAAAATCATGAATAGAACTAGTTTGGAAATTGCAACTGGTAATCAGACTAGAGGCAATATCTTTCATTTGAATAACAGTAAAAGGACATGCTTAATTGCACATATAGATGAATGTTGGTTATGGCATAAGAGATTATGTCATGTAAACTTTGATTGCATGGTAAAAATCGATACTTCTAAGGCAGTTAGAGATCTACCTAAAATTGTGAAACCTTAGATTACAATTTGTAAGGAATGTCAATTTGGAAAACAAGTTAGAGCTAGTTTCAAAAGTATTCCAGAAAAATCCAATAATGCTCTTGATTTAATTCACACTGATTTATGTGGTCCAGCTAGAACTAGAAGCTTACAACGTGATAGATATTTCATGCTAATTATTGATGATTATTCTACAATGTGTTGGGTTACTTTTCTTAGAGAGAAATCAAAAGCACTTGGAAAGTTCAAACTATTCAAAGCAATGGTTGAAAATGAAACTAGTAAGAAAATCAAATGTTTAAGACCAAATCAAGGAGGAGAATTCACATCTAAGGACTTTAATACATTCTGTGAAGTAAATGGAATCAGAAGACAGTTATCAGCACCTCGAACACCACAATAGAATGGAGTTGTTGAAAGGAAAAATAGAACTATCTTGGATGCAGCTAGAAGTATGTTATCAGAAGCAAATCTACCACATGTGTATTGGAGTGAGGCAATTAGCACTATTGTCTATACATTCAACAAAGTTCACATCAAAGGTGAAACCGGTAAGACCCCTCATGAACTAAGGTTTGGTAATACTCCTACTCTTAAGTATTTCAAAATTTTTGGAAGTAAATGTTATATTAGAAGAGATGAGTATATTGGCAAATTTGTTCCTAGAAGTGATGAAGGAATATTTCTTGGTTATTCATCTAAAAGCAAGGTATATAGATGTTTTAATAAAAGATTGCAGAAAATTGTTGAGAGTACAAATGTAAAGATTGATGAACAATTCAGAGGAACTTA
Organism: Cryptomeria japonica; assembly: GCF_030272615.1. Lineage (NCBI taxonomy): Eukaryota > Viridiplantae > Streptophyta > Pinopsida > Cupressales > Cupressaceae > Cryptomeria > Cryptomeria japonica. The sequence continues at coordinate 599,956,518 of NC_081410.1, forward strand.
AAGATATATAGACTCTGAACCAGCAACAGAAATTGTGATAGATGAACCTATATTGAATCCACTAGTATAGAATGAATATCCAGTTACCCCGGTATCATCAGAAGATTCCACAATAATTGAAGAACAACAGCAAACTAAGACACCCCAGTATGTAAGATTGAATCATTCTGAAGATCAAATAATTGGAAACAAATTTAAAGGAGTTATGACAAGAGGAAGATTGGCAAATGAAGAGGTATGTCTTATTTCTCAAATTGAACCATCATCTATCAATGAGGCATGTGAAGATAAATTTTGGATTAAAGCTATGGAAGAAGAATTAGGACAAATTGAGAAAAATAATACTTGGACATTAGTTCCCCGGCCTAAAGATAAAAATGTAATTGGAACTAAATGGGTATTTAGAAACAAACTTAATGAAGATGGTAAGGTTGTCAAAAATAAAGCAAGACTAGTATGTAAGGGATATTCTCAGAAAGAAGGAGTTGATTACAATGAAACCCTTGTACTGGTAGCCAGAATTGAGGCAGTTAGTTTATTTTTGGCTGTTGCAGCTCACAAGGACTACAAAGTTTATCAAATGGACATTAAATGTGCATTTTTGAATAGAGATCTTGAAGAAGAAGTATACATTGAACAACCTGATGGATTTTTTTTGACAGATAACAATGATATGGTTTGCAGGTTAAGAAAAGCTCCGTATGGATTGAAACAAGCCCCAAGAGCTTGGTATGCAAGGTTGGATAAGTATCATTTGAAGATTGGTTTTACTAAAGGAAATGCAGATAGTAATTTATATTACAAAGTAACTAATGATGACATTTTGATTATTGAAGTATTTGTAGATGATATAATCTTTGGAGGAGAAGATGGATTATGTAAGGAATTTTCTCTTGAAATGCAGCAAGAATTTGAAATGTCTATGATTGGAGAAATAAAATTCTTGTTAGGTTTGCAGATTTCTCAGACTGATAAAGGTATATTTTTGAGTCAATCCAAGTACTTGAAATAATTACTAAAGAAATTTAGGATGGAGAACTCTAAACTGGTAAGCACACCTATGACTACAAATGACAAATTATCTCAAAGGGATGAATCTACACCTGTTAATCCAACTAGATACAAATCTATGATAGGAGGTTTATTGTATTTGACACAAACTAGGCCTGATATTATGAATGTAGTATGTATTGTTTCTATATTTCAGAGTAATCCTAGGGAAAACCATGAATCAACAGTAAAAAGGATGTTTCGGTACTTACAAGGCACAACAAATCTTGGATTATGGTATCCTAAAAATGAATTTTTTTATCTATGTGCATACACAGATGCAAATTGGGTAGGAGATGTAGATGATAGAATAAGCACCACTAGAGGAGCATTCTATCTTGGAAATAGATTAGTTTATTGGTTGATTAAGAAACAGAGTTGTACATCTTTATCAATAGCAGAATCAAAATATGTTGCAGCAACAACTAACTGTACACAGGTATTATGGCTTAAGAAAATGTTGAAAGACATAAAGGTAAAATGCAAGGAACCCATTACTATTTACTGTGATAACACTGCAACAATTGATATATCTAAGAATCCGGTATTACATTCTAAAACAAAACATGTTTCTATCAAACTAAATTTTCTAAGGGAAAAAGTTGAAGAAAAGGAGATAAAACTGGTTTATGTGAATACTAAAGAACAACTTGCATATATTTTCACAAAACCTTTGCCTAAGGAGACTTTTGAATATCTTAGAGATCACCTTGGAGTCATACCACCACCGGTAGAGACTTAGACAGTTGATGATTGTCATCAACCAACAAAATTAAAAAGACAAATCTTTTATTCCGGTATTTGATGAGGAAGCTACTTCTCAGGGGGAGTAGTTGGAATTTTTAATGAACTTGACTTCTGTAACTTTGGCATTTGATGTCAAAAGGGGAGAGATATCTATGGAAAAACACATTATCCTTTAAGGAGAGATTTGTATTGAAAATAAATCTTTGGATAAACACATGTTACTCCTAGAGGGAGAAATGGAGATTGTTGGTTTTTGTATTTAGCATTTTTGTTTTGGCACTTTAATGGTTTTTCCATCTTGTGTTGCCATCAATGCCAAAGGGGGAGATTGTTGGTATTTTGGTATGGTTTTGTCATTGATGTCAACACCTACTTTGAAGATCTAGCAACATTCACCGACATGCAAGTAAACTGTGCAACAATTACTAGTATATGGTTCACCAGTAGGATATATTGTTCACCGGTACCTAGAATGATATGGAAGACACTTGGTAACGTCGAAGACATTGTGTGGACACTTTGTTTTGAAGAATTAATCATTTGTATATTCATATTTGCATATTTGCTTTTACCGGCAAATAGGTCCAGGTTATCTAGGGTTACACCGGCAGGTTTATCTTTTCCAGATCAGCATGGCACGCTATGGAGATGATTTATTATTGTTGTAAATGCATTTAGCCGACATGTTTAATTGGTTATTGCATCGAATATTATATTGTATAAAAAAAATTTATTGTAATATCCTATAGAGCTGACCTACTAAAATTGGTCTTAGGGTATGGTATAAATGTAAGATCTTATTTGTAAGATCAAGTGTGGAATATGAAAAAGAATTAATTGAAGTTATATGCAAGATCAAGCACGGATATACATGAAGACATCATTTGAAGGTGAAGTTAGGTTTTTGTAGAAGCATATCAGCATCACACCGGTACTGAATCCAACATATGAAGATGATATTTTGTGCAGTACATTCTTATTGGATTTAACCATCCAACTGTAGTTAGTGTGACTCCCATTTTGTGATTGAGCAGTGAGCTCTAGGCTATTGGCCTTTCTACATGTGCAGACCCCATTTATGTACACTTACTATCTGCAGTAGTATCATCTGATTGTGGGTAAGGTTTCCCACCATGGTTTTTTGCCCTTACAGGGTTTCCACATACAAATATTGGTGTTATGTGTTGTGGATGACTTTATGTTTATGTTTCATGCATTAATCCCTACCGGTATAGCAATTTACTGTTAACACTGTTTACCGGCATACTTAACTGGTTTATCGGTATTAAGAATTAAGTTGGTTAATTAGTTTTTGGTTTCAGTTTATTTGACAATTGATTCACCCCCCCCCTCTCAGTTGTCTCCGGGACCTAACACCTTCTACATAATAAACATTGTTAGTATTGTGCTTACCATCCAAAGATATAGTGCCTTTTCCTTTGATTAAACAAGCTTTATCATCTCCAATCCTTACTAGACCTTCATGAATTTCTTGAAATGATAATAATTTTCTTTTATCACTAGTCATATGATGTGAGCATCTGGAATCTATAATCCATTCACCTTTTTCTTCAATTTTTGCTGCCACTATCTGCTCTAGTATTTTGACAATAGGTATTGGTTGATCTTCCTTTATTGCAACAAAATCCCATCTGTTATCTACTGGATCTTCATCTGAGTCATCTGTAACACCTTCATCTGCATGGTAACATGACTTATCTTTGTTTTTTTTGAATCTATATCTCGGATATTCAAGGTTAGGCTTATATGATCTTTTTACTTCTTCCCTTAATCTTGCATGTCTATTAGGACATATAGATGCCATATGACCAACTTTATTGCAATCAAAACATTTTAAAGGTTCTTTACCTTCATACTTACTTCCTGTTGGACCTTTAGGCATTTTCCTTGCAAATAGTGCTTCAAGTTCTTCAAGTTCTTCATTTTCTCTCCTCATATCTTCAAGTTCTTCTGCATAAAGTGCTTTCCAATCATTTTTGTCAGATGATGATGACATTGATGATGATGATGATGCTTTGAAAGATAAATCAGTCTTAACAGTAGCAACAAGACCAAATTCCTCAAGTTCAAATGTTGAAAGTTTCCCAACCAATGTATATCTAGAAACTAAAGTATTAGGTATTGTTCTGATTTCATTAATAGTAGTTACTTTCATTTTGTAAGCCGGTGGAAATGCTCTTAAAACTTAAGATACAATTTCATCTTCACTTAAGGATCCTCCATACCATTGTATTCCTAAGACAGTTTCATTAACTCTTTCCATAAATGCATAAATTCTTTCATCTTCTTTCATTTCCAAATTTTCATACCTGACTCGAAAACATTCTAGTTTTGCAATTTTGACATTGGTATCTCCTTCATTCAGTGTCTCTAGCTTATCCAAAATAGCTTTAGTAGTAGATCAATTTGATAATCCCATGATTTGCTAATCTGATAATGCACTCAAAAGTGCTTCTCTTTCTTTGCAATCATTGTCCATGTCCTTAGCCAATGTTGGTGGATGAGGTTGATTTGGAATAGGAGCAACATAGCCATTCTTTGTAACATCCCATATATCTTTTCCAATGCAGTTCAGATGTGTTTCCATTCTGATCTTCCATATGCCATAATTAGTTCCATCAAGCTTCAGACTGTCCTTCCTGAAAATATTTGTTGCCATAGGATCTCCTCAAGTTGTTAGGCTTCTGCAAAAGAGAACTTAGCTTTGATACCAGTTGTTAGGTCTGGAGAAGGATAATTGAGAGGAGGGGGTGAATCAGTTGTGAACCAATTGTCAATAAATTTTAATCCAAATGCAAGTTATTCCAATTTAACCTTAATGTTGGTAAATCAAACTTAAGTGTCGATAAAACAAATTAATAGATATAGCAATACTGGTATAACTTAATGCATGAAACATAAAGAGAAACAACATTCACAACACATAACAAAAATATTTTGATGTGGAAACCCAGTAAGGGAAAAACCATAGTGGGAAACCTTACCCACAATTAGATGATACTACTGTAGATAGTATATGTATACAAATGGGGTCTGCACGTGTAGAAAGGCCAACTACCTAGAGCTCACTAATCAAACACAAAATAGGAGTCACACTGACTACACAATTGGATGGTTAAATCCAATTATAATGTACTGCTCAAAATAGCATCTGCAATGCTAGATTCAATACCGGTTAAGCTTTGAACATGAGTGTCAAAACACCTTCATAACCTTCCTTCAACCTTCAAATAATGTCTGTGTGATTCGCACAAGGATCTGCTTATTTTCACTCTTCAATATTTGAATACACTCATCATTACCACAACCACGATCTTCAATAAGATCTTACAACTATTTATACAAAACCTAAGACCAAATGAATAGGTCGGCTCATTAAATATATTATAACTAAATCAATTAAAAATAAGTCTTGATGTGATACAATATTTTGGCTCAATACATTTACCACAATAACCAATCAATAGACAATCTCCATGATGTTTTGTGTTAGTATGGAGTACCGATCCATAACCTAGACTTATCTCCTGGTAAAGGCAAATCTATCAACCCGATTAGACTATTATGGATGCTTTATTTTTATGCATTATGGATCTAGAACTTATATGATTCCATGATTTGGATAACATTGCTATATGTTGATGCTTTCTTTATATTGTTGGGAAAAATGGTGTCTTAACCTTGCATTTATGCGAGGTTACTATTTATAGTAAGTTTTCATTTGAGCACGAAATGGTGCGAAACTCTCCCTGAAGCTTCTGGTTGGCTAGATAAGCATTCTGGTAAAGTTGCGTTGCAAGGTCACAGCTAGTTTTGAAGATATTAAAGTTTTCATCTTATAGGGGTGTAATAAAATGTTTAAACTTAATTTTGGGGGCTTTAGAGGCTCCGAAACGCCTTGAAAAGTGGCCATAACCGGCAAAGCAGGTTACGAGGTGATAGAGCACTTTGCGAGCTTTCCGGCGCTTCAAACGGTTCGTCAATCGGACACCCGGTTCTCAAGTTATGGCCTCCGAAAGTTTGTACTCCTGAAATAGGAAAAATAATTTGTGTCGGATACATAAATGAGCTGTAAAAGGGAGAAAAACGTGTTGATGTGTGCTTTAACATGTCATAGGGCATCTAGAAGGGAGATAAGGTAGGCTACACCTTATTGGGTGGTTTTAGCCCATGGTTTTGTAATACCATTTGACGGTTTCTTGTATTGTATCTCCTATTTATGAGGTGTGTGAGATAGAGGTTGGGTGTAAGAGTCTTATGGCTATTGAGTTGCCTCTGAATCTCTGATTAGTGGTACTCCTACGAAGAGCTTGCTCTGTAAGTATGTTGTAATCTGTTTTTGATTGCTGAATAAAATATTGAGCTGCTTTTGGAGTGTGGGGTTTTTCTCCCGAAAGGGTTTTCCCCACGTAAATCACTGTGTTGTGGTATGAATGCTATTATATCTATTTCTATTTTCTGTAACTGTTGTAATGATCTAAAAAAGTTTTGCATTACCCTCCTCTCAAGGTTAGTGTAGGAAGTTGTTTCCGCTACTTAACTTCCTTACATATATGCTTTATGATATAGAACACTACATGATTTTTGAATAGGGTGAATTGCGGTGATAAATGTCATTATGGGATTTGTAGGACTTTACTATGATATGATGTATGTTTATGTGTGGAGAAAAATTATGAGAATTAGGATAATTGCTTATGTGAAATTACTTGGATATAAGATGTATTAAATTGTTCAAATGTAAATTTGCATGCAAGTGTTTTATGTCCATTATTATTCTTGTGTTTTATATTATATGAGGTTATTTGAAGTTACTAATGTGTAATTGAGATGCGTAGGAAGTTATCTATGTGACCATGGAAATATTACGAAGAACCAAACCTAGACCTATGTATGTTCGTAAAGCCAGGGTTTGTCTATTTGGAGAGACAACACCCCATTTGTGTCGTATTTTATTCATAATAGTAAATGATGCATGTGTGTTAAATGTTATTTAATTGATTTATGTAAATCCCACAAGAGACACAATTTCATGTATAATTTTGTAAAAGTATTTTCTTTGTGTCACTTGACATATGTGTGGATTTATGTTTGAATTTTTAAATTTGTCTCTTGGTGGGAATTGTTTAACTATAGCTTTTTCAATTAATGTAATGAGATTCTATAAATGCCTTGGGTAAAGAATCTTTGGGATGGTCAACATAGGTTTGACCAGAAAATAAACTTTAGAGGGGTTAAAAAAGGGTTAAATGGACACCTAGGGGTAGTTTAATAGGGTTTCCTAAAGCCCATAAGGTATACCTAAGGGTTAGAGGTAATTTTAGGCAAGTTTCTACTCCCATGTGATCTTTTAGACAGCCTAAAAAGTGACTTTTCTAAGTTGTGCGAAAATTGAATTAGAAGACTTGAACTAAGTTGGAAACCTTCCTTTTCGAATGAGAGTTCCCTTTCCCATTTTACCTTACCTTCCTTTTTAGTTTTTAGAAACTTGTGAGAACTCTCACAATGGGCTTCTTAAGAAAGAATTAGAAAATTAGTGGGTAATCACCCACTCTCCATTTTTGGAGACAAGAGAATTTTGAAAAGAAAAAAAGATAGAATTTGGATAGGGAATTTTGGCTAAGGGTAGAAAGAGAAGAACTGTGGAATTGGGCTGCTCATCCTCAACAAAACTAGCATACCTTTGGGTAGTTTAAGGTTGGTTGTATTTTTCTTATAATGATTTCTTATTGCATGTGTTTTTGAAAGTAATGTTGGTGTAAAAGACAAGTTTTCATGCATGTTTTCTTGGAAATTTATTTGGTATTTTGTGTTTATGCAATGTATGTGTTTTGGGAGTAATCAAGACCTCCTACTCTTGGGAGAGAGGAGGATCTTGTGGGTGGTAGAAGTGATAGCCCTCAAGTGAGAGGCTCTCATTATGAGAGTGATCACAAGGGATTTTATGTGACCCTTGCTGCATGGCTTGTTTATGCATTGGGGGTCATAAAGAGGGAAATAAGGCATGAATGCCTTGGGGGTATAAGGAATATGGGGTTGTGATACTTGATGTATCTGGTTTGCCATGAGGTGGCTATATGTTTTTTCATACGTGCAGTCTCCTTAGGGTAGTTGGTCCACTACCACCCTTGGAAGGACATCACCAATGTATGGTGCAGTGTAGCCCGGGTTGGGATTATGTTTGAGCTTGTGTATTCCCTTGTCTTTTGTGTTTGCATGTGTGTTACCTATCTAGGGCTTGGTTCTCCAAGCTCGGGGGTGGCTACCAATTAGCCTAGGCTGGGAGGTGAGCTCTCCATGGTCATAGCTTTTGATTTAATTGCACGTTGCTAGAAGAAACTAGCAGGACAAGTAGATGTGGCTGGATTTAGTTGTTGCAGAAAAATATTGTAAATGTAATTTATGTTCTTTGAAAGTCCTCACTTGATTGAAAGGAGAGACCTATTTGTAAAGTGACTATGAAGTCTTGTGAATGAGTAAAATTTATGTAATATTTATTCAAGCAATACTGTAGAAAAGAAAGAAGTAACTTTGGGTTAGTTCCCTAAATTTCTAGAAAATAACATTGTTGTGTTTTAGGATATTTTGATAAGAAGGCGATTCATTTATTCCTTTTATGCTTTGAAACATGAATATTAGGAAAGAAATGCATTTGACTTGCATGCATCAGTTCACGGTAATATAAAAGTCATTTTTATTTAATTCTGTGATTTCATTTTTATCTTTGATTTTGTCTTTTATTTTAATTACAGAAAATATGAGATTTAGTTGTTGTTAGATTTTATTAAAGTTGTTATCTAAATAGTTGCTGTAGAATTTGCAGAATCTATAAATTTAATTATTGTAGAAATTGAAAATCTTAATCTATTTTAGATTTAATTAGATAAAATCTATAGAAACAGATTACATGAAATAAATAAGATCCTTGAGTGCTATTTTGAAGTGATTTAATTCTGCCTTTATGTCATTTTTGCTAAAAGAAAATCAATAACTAAATAACTTATCTATTTCTTTTTAGCAACTAAGATTTTGATAAAGGGGAAATAAACATAATGATTGAACCTACATATTTATTGTATAGAAAATTGATACTCTAGTTATAACATGCATTTATTTTGAAAATAAATATATATATATATACAATTATATATATATAATTATATATTTAACAAATTTGCATACCTGTGTCTATGAGTAAAAGAATTCATTCTTAGAAATAAACAAAATACACTTATTTATATGTTTATATATATATATACATAAGTAATAAGCATATATATATATATATATATATATATATTAAAAGGGATATATATATACTTTAAAAATATATATATATAAACAAACTTTTAAATTTTTATTTTTTTTCATGCCTTTTCGGGGCCGAGCCCACTGTGCTTTGCATAGGGGTCGGCGGCGCCTCCCATTGTGCAACACACAGTGGTCGGCGGGGCTGAGCCCACTATGTGTTGCACAGTGGGTGGCTTCGGCCATGTCGTCCCCCCCCTTAAACTGTGCCCCCTCCTCAGCCATGGCCGCTACCCGAGGGTTCCCAATTCGGCCCTGCGCAAAAATTGTTAATCAAAAAAAATATAAGTATAAAACCCTAGCCCGGGTAGGGCTAGGGTAATGATAATAGAAATGATAAAAATTATAATTTTAGGGATATTTTATAATGCAAATCCCTAACTAGGGTTGCATGGCTTTATTTCCATAAAGTTTGGGAAATTGTTAAGGAAATTAAATTTATATATTTAGATATGTATTTGTATATAAATATAAATATTTATTTACACATGTATGAAAATAAAAATAGATAGTTGTAGAAATTATAGAATAAAGTATAACTTTAGATTTTAAATATTTATTTAGTGTTGTAGATTTTAAGAGTATATAAAATCAACGGGGTAAACATTATTTTTTTTAATCAATCTAGGAGTATTTCTTTTTTATTTTTTAAAAAGGGGTTGAGATTTAATTAACATACTTGGATATAGTGTTTTTTGTGAAATTAAAACTTATAGGATGTTTTTTCGTCAAAGGCTTAATTGTACCTTAATTAATTTAATTTAAGCACATTTTAATTATGGATTAAAATGGATGCTAGGAGAATAATTTTAATTTAGCTTTCTAAAATCAATTAATGGCTATCCGAGATTAATTTTGCCTGCACCAATTAATTATCCAAGTTAGTTGACTTATTAAATTTGAGTAGACAATAAAACCATTCATTTAGAATTACGCATTCAATTTTATTTAATTTCGATCATTTGAGCTTGTAGATAAAGTTAATCTAAACATAGTTAAGACAAAACATGTTGTAGCATTTTATATTTGCTGAATTAATGCTTTTAAAAGTTATGTTTTAAAAAAAAATTATTCCATTCTTGCCCTAAATTTTGGGCTTGACAAGACTAATAAGAAAAATACCAAAACCAAACTTCCAATCCATGTCTTTGACATAACCAAATGATCTCCAGATGATAACAAGTCATCATCGCTATCGGTGAACAATATAACTTGCTGGTGAACACATACCGGTGACTGTGTATAAGCCATTAACCATATACCGATAAACATAATATAAACCTCCAAGAAGAAAAGTGTTGACATCAATGACAAAACCAATGCAACACATGACAAAGTCATCCATAATACCAACACCAAAAAGACGGAGTCAAACGTGTTTTGATAGATGGAGGTGCTGGGTTGAATATTTGTACCTACAATCTACTGAAACAACTGGGTTTTTCTTGAAAATGTCATTGATCAAACAAAGAAAATAACAATCAAAGCTTATGATGAAGAAAGAACCTCTAAAGGTCTAGTACTATTACCGATCAAGGTTGGACCTATGGAAAGAGATATTATCTTTTAGGTGCTTGATCTTCCTCTTTCATACAACATCTTACTAGGTAGGCCATGAATTCATGAAATGAAAGCAGTACCATCTACAATATATCATAAGTGTTTGAAATTTCCTTATAACGGAGTTGAAGTCAACATTCCTGCTAATACTAGCTATACATGTAATGCATTAATGTAGAGTATTGATACCTTTGTTCCTCATAATAGAGCAGCCTTTACAGCTCATGAAAGTTCAGAAACTTTGATGAAAGATTTAGAAAAGAAATTAAAAATTGCAGGTACTGGCATGGATGGATACAAAATAGAAATTGTACTTTCACTAATGTCTCTTCCTCCATCACCAAGATAGTCGGGAAAACCATAAGAGGTTATGAAGCCACAAACTTCAACTCCAAATGTCATTTATGATGGTATCTTTGTACAATTCTCTACTTCCCTTGAAGATGAAATAGAAGAGGATGTTGTTCTCAAATGGCTTTTCAAAGAAGATAGTAAAAACAAAGAAATATGACATTATGAAATTTGCCTGACACAATATGGTCCAAGCTATAAGATGATTCAACGCATGCGACCAGTCCTCCAAGAAAGCGTCAAGAAGGTATTTTTGAACCTATTCAGCTATAAACTAAGTCTACAAATGATAAAGCTAGACTTGGATACAATCTAAGAAAGTCGTTAGATCAGAAACATACATCTCATCATCAACCTAAGTGGAGGAAAAGGATACTACCTTCAACTGATAGTTCTGATACTTAATGTAAGTATAGATCCAATAGCCAACAAGATGAGAGGGGGGGGGGGGTGAATCATACAAACTTAATCTTCCATAAAAACATCAGATTCAACCTCGATAACATATACTTCAGTAATATAACTAAAACTGCTAAACATGCAAACTCAAAAGCATATAAACATCATAAACCTCATAACACTAGATTTAATGTGGAAACCCAAATAGGGAAAAACCACTATGGGATTTTGAACCCACTAAGAAATATACTCTTCTAGAGTATGCTCGGTTAAAAACAAATCCTGTTAAAGATTACAAACACATTGCTAGATGTGACCCGGTTAAGGGATTTCCCTCAGATCTGTTAGGATCTTCACCTTGTTAGAAGTCACCTTGTTAAAGGATTTCAAACACTCAATCAGAATGTCACCTTGGTAGAGGGTTTTACAAATAAGACTGTTAAGTCCACTCAGTTAAGTGATTTTCTATCACTTTCACAAAATAATAGTAATAAATCTATTTGTAACTTCACATTTAAAATGCTAAAGCAGATTCTTATTTGCTCAATACAATCTAGACATAGAACTAATCTTGTCCATCTGCTAGGCTTCTATACTCTATTATTCAAACAGGTCTTCAAGCTTTTGTGCTCGGTAATCATTTTGTAGCATCCATGTGCATACATTTGCCTGCATACATTGTTTATCAATAGTTCCCTATTTATAAACAATTCGCCAACCACTTAATCTCCTTGATCAAATTTCCCATGATCAATCATAGCCATCAGATCTTCAAACTTTGACTAGGTTCAATGTATCCTTCGATCTAAAAAATGTTTTACCCTGCCTTGAAACTTGCATACATTTCTTGGAACTTGTGCTAGGGTATTGCAGTTCAATCTGAGCTATAGATCTTCATGCCAATTTTCCTTTGCCATAGATTCATTAACAAACTTCATGCATGACATAGGAATCATTTTATCAATTCCAGCTCATCAGCTTCCTTCATTAAATAATGCATCTAACCATTTAGTGTATTCCATTACAGCTCAGTTACAACTCAGTAACAACTCCGTAAATACTAAACTTCACTTGGTAGACATTCTACCTTCATTAACTGATAGCGATAACCTTAGGGTTTACCGACTAGGTTCTTTGCTCGGTAACATAGTATAGTATTAACCTTACAATTTACAACATATGTATGATGTTAAAATAATCTAAATATCATGATCTCATCATTGTCTGACTTGGTAATAGTTGCCCATTGAATACCTTATTCATCCCCTTATTCATCATATTCTTTCTGTGTCTTTTACCGACATCTTTATACTCTTCAAATCATACTTCTCAAGATATGGCAACATCATACTGAATTAGAAAATCAATTTCTTGACATTAATGAAAAAATAATAATATCAAGATAGTAAACATCCTTAATCAGTTATATCCATAATCATCAACAACCTTCTTAATATCCTTATTGAAATGCCAATAATCTCCCATTGTCTGTTATAATGCCAAATGACAACAATCTCCCCCTTTGGCATTGATGGCAAAACCAATTGATTTTACCTTATAAAGATTCAGATTGTTGTGATTCTGAAATGCTAAAATGCTCTCTTGCTGTCAACAAACTTCTCCTATTTTCTTTAGTCTTCTCCTCCTTTTTTCAATCTTTAGTTTCAGTCTTTTCAATCAGTCTTCTCCCCCTTTGATGACAATGCCAAAAAGTAAAGAACTAAGATATAATTTCTTCCTATAGGAAGTGATTTCCTGCTGTTGTGTATCAACTGAGTCTCAGTTAGAGCATTTTGTCTTCAATTCCCATTCCTTGCATTGTATCCTGCATTATTTCCTGCACACCTTTAGAAAACTTCCTAAAGTGTGTAAATCAGCATCAGCTCTTAAAAGATATTCGATAGAGTCATTGAATTGATGCTTTCACCAAACTCGATCAGTGAGTAGAAGATAGGGGTAGGACCCCTAACTTACTTCTAAGATATTCAAAAGTGTCCCTTGGTAGTGGCTTGGTAAAGATATTTGCTATTTGTTCCTTTGTGCTAACATACTCCAACACCGCTTTCTTCTCTTGAGCTTCTTCTCTAAGATAATGATATTTGATAGAGATGTGCTTTGTCTTAGAGTGCATAACAAGATTCTTCGAAATGTTAATGGCACTAGTATTATCATAGAATATAGTTACTAGCTCGGTAACTTTCTCATTTATACCTTCCAACAGTTGTTTGATCCATGCTATGTTGGTACAATTGAATGTTGCAGCAACGTATTCAGCTTCTGTTGTTGACTGTGAATCACATCCTTGTTTCTTGCTAGGCCAACTCACTAGTCTTTCTCCTAAAAAGAAAGCTCCTCCACTTGTTCTTTTTCTATCATCAATGTTGCCTGCCCAATCAACATCAGTATACACTTTTAAATCAAAATCATTTCCTTTCTGATATACTAAGCCATAATCCTCAGTGCCTTTTAAGTATCTAAAAATTCTTTTGATTGTTGTCATGTGTGTTTCCTTAGGATCTGCAGATAATCTTGCAACTATACCTACTGCATGTGGTATGTATGGTCTGCTGTGAACAACATATTGTAGCTTTCCAATCATGGATTAGTAAAGTGTCTCATCAACAGATGTAGATTCATCATTCTTTGATAATTTATAGTTGGTAGTTATAGGAGTACTTATTGGTTTTGAATCCTCCATTCCAAATTTCTTCAAGATTTCCTTTATGTAATTGGATTGAGTAATTAAAATCTCATTTTTCATTTGCGGTATCTCTAAACCTATAAAATACTTTATCTCACTGATTAATGACATCTCAAATTCTTTGCTCATTTCATTTCCAAAGTTCATGCATAGAGAGTCATTTCCACAAAATATAATATCATCAACAAATATGGCTGAGATCAGTATTCCATTTTTATCATTCTTCATGTACATATTGTTGTTCTCACTTGTCCTTATAAAACCGATTTTAATCAAATAAGAGTACAATCTTTCATACCATGCTCTAGGTGCTTGTTTCAGACCATATAATGCTTTGTTCAATTTACATACCTGATCTTTATTATTGTCTTTAATAAATCCTTTAGGTTGTTCAATAAAAACTTCTTCTTCTAATATTCCATTCAGAAATGCAGATTTGATATCCATTTGATATACCTTGAAGTTCTTGAAAGCAGCATATGCCAACAATGTTCTTACTCCTTCAAGTCTAGCCACAGGTGCAAAAGTTTCACCATAATCAATTCCTTCTTCTTGAGCATAACCTTTGCAAACTAGTCTTGCTTTATTTTGAATGACCTCACCTTTTTCATTTAGCTTGTTTTTGAAAATCCACTTTGTACCGATTACATTTTTGTCCTTTGGTCTTGGGATTAGTTTCCATGTGTCATTCTTCTTGATTTGATCAATCTCTTCTTTCATAGCATTTTTTCAATCTTCACTGTTAAATGCCTCTTTCACTATTCTCGGTTCAAATTCAGATATCAGACATGTGTTCTATCTTAGTTTGTTCCTTGTCATCACTGGATCATCCTTATCTCCTATAATTTGACTTGGTGCATGATGTCTTCTGACATACTTGGCTAATACAGGCTCGATAGGCTCTGTATGATCTTCTTCATCACTTAGTAACTGGATATTCTCTTCATTTTCTTCAACACTTTTATCGGTTGGACTTGTTGGTTGAACATAGACAAACTCATCATAATCTTCTAGTTCTTTGGAATTTCCTTCATCATTTCTTTATGCAAATTCATCAATTTTCACATTTGCACTTTCTACTATTTTGTTAGATGATTTGATCAGACATTTAACTGCTTTCCTTCTAGAAGAATAACCTAGAAATGTTCCTTCTTCACTTTTTTGATCAAAGTTGCCATTTCTATCATCTTTGTGTACATATCATCTACTTCCAAAGATTTAAAAATAACTTACATTAGGTTTCTTGTCATACCAGATTTCATATGGTGTCTTCAAAGTACCTTTCTTCAGTTTTACTCGGTTCAAGGTGTAAACTGCTGTGCTTATTGCTTCTCTCCAAAATGTTTGTGGCACTTTCTTTTCAATTAGCAGGGTTCTGGAACAATCCACAATAGATCTATTTCTTCTCTCAGCTATTCCATTTTGTTGTGGAGTTCTCGGTGCAGAGACTTGTCTTTTAATACCATCTGCATTACAGAATAAGTTGAACTCATCAGATGTGAATTCTCCTCCTCTATCTGATCTAAGACATTTCAGTTGTCTTCCTATTTCATTTTCAACTCTTTCCTTGTACCATTTAAACATTTGAAAAGCTTCTGATTTTTCTTTTAAAAACATAACTAACATCATCCTTGAATAGTCATCCACAAATAATATGAAATATTTATCACCATAATAACTTTGAAATTTCATAGGAACACAAAGATTGGTGTGGACAAGATCTAAAATTTCCTTAGAAGTGTAAGACTTACTTGTAAAGCTTGATCTTGTCATCTTACCCATCTGGCATCCTCGGCACATAGCATTCTTAGGTTTTTTAAGACTCAATAGACCTCTTACTCATTTCTTCTTACTTATTTTGATTAGATTATCAAAATTTACATGACAAAACCTTTTATGCCATAACCAGGTATCATCTATCTTTGCATATAGACACTTGTTCCGAGTTGAGTCAAGGCGAAATGTGTTACCTTTTGTTTGTGTCCTGGTAGAAGCTAACTTTCCATTCTTGTCATGAACTTTGACAATTCCCTTCTGAAATTCTATTCAGTAACCTATATTGTTTAGTTGTGCTACACTCAACAAATTGTATTTCAAACCTTCAACCCAATAAACATCATTACATCTTACATTGTCAAGAAGTGTTATAGATCCTTTACCTTTCATTGGACATGGTGCATCATTACCAAATCTTACATAGCCTCCATCATAATCTTCTAACATAACAAACTTGTGTTTATCACCTGTCATATGATGTGAGCATCCACTATCTATGATCCAAGAATCATTAGTATTTACGTGAGATATTAGGGCTTTTTCTTCATACCTTTCTTCATCTGATCCATCTTTGATAGCCACATAAACTACTTCCTCTGTATCAGTTTCATCTGATTTATCATCATTGGATTCCTTATCAGCTATTAAGCATGTCTTTCTATCTCTTCTTCTGAAGTCTCGGTGTCCTCTGTAATGATTGTCTTTCTGTCTGTCATCTCGGTAATCTCTCTTTTCAGTAGAATCTTTATCAAGACAGTTAGAAGCCATATGTCCTATCTTATCACAATTGAAAAATTTCAAAGGTAGTTTTCCTTTTTACTTACCTTTGCCTCTCGGGAGCCTTCTGGCTAATAGTGCTTCAAACTCTTCCTGCTTTCTGATTTCCTCATACAGTTTGTGTACTTCTTCCATGTTCTTATGAAATCTTTCACTTGCTCCACTATGATCTCCTTTAGAGTACTTATACTTTCTTTCATTGTAATCATTAGATTCATCAAGATGAGAAGAACTAAATGCAGATTCAACTTTATTTACCGAAGATCCACTGTTATCAAAGTTACTTAAATCAAATACATGTAGCTTACCAATAGTAGCATCTAAAGAAACTGGCATATTAGGTACAGACCTCAATTCATTGATTGCAGAGACTCGAATTGCATAAGCCGGTAGAAGGGTTCTTAACAACTTACTTGTTATATCCTTTTCTTCAATAGTTCCACTAGCTCCTTTGATTTGATTGACAATCTCATTTAGTCTTGTACTATACTGAGTTATGTTCTCACCTTCATTCATCCACATAGATTCAATTTTTCCTCTTAGACTATCTAATTTTGCTCTTTGAACATATTCATCTCCTCTAAATACTGATATGAGCTTATCCCACATAGCCTTTGCATCATTGTAGCCTTCTAGATTATTAAACTCTGAGTTAGTCAATGCAGATGTTATTTCAATCATTGCTTGGATATGTTCTTGCTTTGCCTTTATCTCTTCCATTGTCAATGGATAGGTGCTCAGTGTGATGAAATCATTCTCCAGATAATATACAACATATTCTCCAACTCCTGATAGGTGCAGCTTCATCCTTTTCTGCCATGTAGAGAAACTTGACCTGTTCAGCTTCGGTGCATCCCTCTTATACATCTTTGGATCTTTGCCTCAAGTACCTTTAAACTTTTCTTCCAGAGTCCAAAGCTCTGATACCAATTGATAGTTCTGATACTTAATTTAAGTATAGATCCAATAGACAACAAGATGAGAGGGGGGAGTGAATCATACAAACTTAATCTTCCATAGAAACATCATATTCAACCTCGGTAACATATACTTCAGTATTATAACAAAAACTGCTAAACATGAAACTCAAAAGCATATAAACATCATAAACCTCATAACACTAGATTTAATGTGGAAACCCAAATAGGGAAAAACCATTGTGGGATTTCAGACCCACTAAGAAATATACTCTTCTAGAGTATGCTCGGTTAAAAGCAAATCCTGTTAAAGATTACAAACACATTGCTAGATGTGACCTGGTTAAGGGATTTCCCTCAGATCTGTTAGGATCTTCACCTTGTTAGAAGTGACCTTGTTAAAGGATTTCAAGCACTCAATTAGAATGTCACCTTGCTAGAGGGTTTTACAAATAAGACTGTTAAGTCCACTCGGTTAAGAGGTTTTCTGTCACTTTCACAAAATAACAGTAATAAAATCTATCTGCAACTTCACATCTAAAATGCTAAAGTAGATTCTTATTTGTTCAATACAATCTAGACATAGAACTAATCTTATCCATCTACTGGGCTTCTATACTCTGTTATTCAAATAGGTCTTCAAGCTTTTGTGCTCGATAATCATTCTGTAGCATTCCTGTGCATACATTTGCCTGCATACATTGTTTATCAATAGTTTCCTATTTATAAACAATTCACCAACTACTTAATCTCCTTGATCACATTTCCCATGATCACTCATATCCATCAGATCTTCAAACTTTGACTAGGTTCAATGTATCCTTTGATCTAAAAAACTTTTTACTCTGCCTAGGAACTTGCATACATTTCTTGGAACTTGTGCTAGGGTTTTGCAGTTCAATCTGAGCTATAGATCTTCATGTCGATTTTCCTTTGTCATAGATTCATTAACAAACTTCATGCATGGCATACCAATCATTTAATAAGTTCTAGCTCATCAGCTTCCTTCATTAAATAATGCATGTAACCATTTAATGTATTCTATTACAGCTTGGTTACAACTCGGTAACAACTCAGTAAATACTAAACTTCACTCGGTAGACATTCTGCCTTCATTAACCGATAGTGATAACCTTAGGGTTTACCGACTAGGTTCTTTGCTTGGTAACATAGTATAGTATTAACCTTACAATTTACAACATATGTATGATGTTAAAACAATCTAAATATCATGATCTCATCATTGTCTGACTCAGTAATAGTTGCCCATTGAATACCTTATTCATCCCCTTATTCATCATATTCTTTCTATGTCTTTTACCGACATCTTTATACTCTTCAAATCATACTTCACAAGATATGGCAACATCATACTGAATTAGAAAATCAATATCTTGACATCAATGACAAAATAATAATATCAAGACAGTAAACATCCTTAATCAGTTATTTCCATAATCATCAACAACCTTCTCAATATCCTTATTGAAATGCCAACAATCTCCCATTGTTTTTTATAATGCCAAATGCTATAAGATGATTCAACACATGGGATATTTAGGTACCGGTCTTCCAGGCAAGTGTCAAGAAGGTATTGTTGAACCTATTTAGCTATAAACTAAGTCTACAAATGATAAAGCTAGAATTGGATACAATCTAAGAAAGTCGTCAGATCAGAAACATACTTCTCATCATCAACCTAAGTGGAGGAAAAAGATACTACCTTCAACATCACAAGAAATCAATACTCAACAAACTCAGGAAGAGTATGAAAATGAACAAGAAGAATTGGCAATCAAGAGAGAAGAAATCAAAGGAATTAAAGAGTTTTTTTCACCACTAAACATTCTGCTCACATATACAGGTAGAATGCAAATAGATGATTTAGAAATTGACTCAAATGAGTATGAATGGAGTCCAGATTATCTCTTAGATACTATTACCGCGTCATTTATTCTTCATGCCGAGAATGGGTCATAATTTCCTTTATTTTTAAGTTGGAGTCCTAGTTCATACCATATTGCCTTGGTTTGAGTCTTCAAATGCGGCCTCAAGTCCTTTCTCTAGTCATTTTCGTCCAAGTTCGGACAATTCATTGTACTCCTTGAATGCGTCAAACCATTCTGAACTAGGTTCAATAGGTTCTACAGTGTTTAGAAAAGGTTCTTCGTACTAACATTTTCTCCAAGTTTTTGCAGCGGCTCTTTAATAAAGTTTTTCTTGTTCGGTGACATAATATTTGTGTTGAACTTGTTAAACTAAGTTCAAAGGGTTCGAATATGTTCAACGTGTTCAACACGGCAAAGCGGTCAACAGTTTGACGTAGTGTACATCCTGAACTACTTGAACACTCAATAAGTTGGTTCAAGATGTTCACATAGGTTCGATGCTGGTGGGTCCTGTGGTTTCTAATGTTTCAAGAAGTGCATTTATTGCTAAATACGGAGAGGTAGAACCATATTGTAAAGTGATGTCGTTCCTTGGTTTTTTCGAAGTAAGTGAACGTTGCGGGAACTGGCAACTTCTTAAAGTACGCCGCCACGCATTCAATGCATGTGTGCGGGGGTCTAATCTATCAATTCGCCATGTTCGGAATGAAATTGTGAAATCATTGCATTTAATGTGTCTGCATTATTACCTTTCTTTATAAGGTATGAAAATCATTTGTGTTCTACATTTGCTCTTGCTGCTGGATTTGTGTTTATATTGTCCCTGGATAGGAGTTTTTCTTGCCGCTAGCCGTGAAGGTGAGTTTTTCCTTATTCTCTCCAGTGTTTTCCCTTGCATTTTCTCTCATACAGAGGTTTGGTTTCATTGCAATCAAGTTTGGGTTTCTTGTTTTGAAATCATGAAGTCCACCCTGCACTTGTTTGGAAACATCTTTAGCATGGCGTCCATAGAAGCCATAGTTAGTGATACTGACCTCAAGGGTGAGAACCTTGAAGATTTGAAAGAAAGGGTGTTCAGGGGTGTTGATAAGTCTTTCTGTATAGAGATTTTGAGTAGTGGACTTTTAGAAGCTACAGCCTTTCCTCTGGCAATCCCTTGTCCGGAGCTTGTTCAGGAGTGTATTGCCAGATACGACCCTGTATCTGAAACCATCAAAAGGGATAATAGCGAAACCCTTCTTGCCATTAACTGCGAAGTGATTGCTTCGGTGTTCAAAATACTAGATTATCAGTTTTCTAATTTCTCCCCTGCTCAGTCAATTAGTGAGTTCAATGTAGATAGAGCTAGACACAGGAATAATGTGGCAAAGTACTGGTTGAAAGTCCCTCAGAGATGTGGTTCTAGACTGCCTAAAAATCCTAACAAGAACCACATGTTGCCGCATATCCACGATGTAATGCTTCTGTTACATCGAGCCAGAGGTTCTGCGAAAGCTTATAGCTTTGATGATTGGATATATTGCTATGTACAATTAGTTCTCGAAGGAAAACAATATCTGGATTGGGCAGAGTTAATTGCTGATTCGATGAAAGAGCAGTTGAGTTTAGCTAAGAAATTTCAACAAAACTTCTTCATGTCCTCATATCTGTTGTATTGTCTGGCCTGTGTTAAGGAGTTAACCGACATACCCAAGCAGCCCATTGAAGAAGATGTTCCGATGTATGAGTTTTATCCAATGCTACAAAAGGACAATGCCCTACAAGATTTCAGAAGGGTACATAATGCATTCCTGGGCGATATGTATCATGAATTGAAAGGTACAAAAGCAAAATGGATTTCAAATGAGGCACAGGCCTTGATTAAGAAGTTTGGAAGCTTTTACATCCAATTTCCACACTTTTGCTATATACGAGTGGGAGGCTTTGAAGAGGAACCCTTCAAGCTTCCGCATTTCTATTTTGATTGTTTTGTCCTAGTAGAAGTATGCCGACAATTGACTTCCATGGTCAAGAAGGAACAACCAAAGGACAAGTGGGAAGGTCATTTTCCAATACATTTGGGAGTGTTATTCTGTAATTCAATGTCTGATGCACTAAGTATAGGAGCGGACCTTTGAAATTTTAATTTCTCTCTGTATGCTGAAAGAAAAGGGTTTGACAACAAAGGATTTTCTCGAAGCCTTGGTTTAATTCCTTGTCTTCCCACGCCACAGTTAGAAGATTTCTGGGAAGACTGTTTAGATGAACTTGAAGTCTTCAAAAGAGAAAATATGAGACTGGTGCTAGAATAGGTTATTTCTCTGCAAATAAAGATAGAAATTAAAGGGCTTGAAGAAGATTATCTTGAACTGTTTGAACCAGGGTATTTAGCCCACGCAAAGATTGAAATGCCCCCAATTAATTGGGATGAAGAGGAAAATGATGACATTCAATCGACAATCAAATGAGTTCTGGACAAAACAGTGGCATGGGTTGCCAAGAAGAAAGCAATGAAGCCAGACGCCAAGCCTCTTTCTATGAGAAGTATGTCTTCATGAAAATGTCCTTCTAACAGTGCTCCTGTTCATGTAGGTAAAGAAATCAAGTCACCTCAGCCTAGACGTGGACCTAGCCCAACTCTGGATTTCAGTACCCCTCGACATACTCAATCACGTAGTGTCACCCAGAAGAGGATGGATCAGGTCAAGGATATGGGAGCTAAAGATGCCATACTTGAAACTTAGATCTTTGAAATTGAAGATTTGGATGGTGAAGTTGCTTGTGCTCTAGACTCTCAAACGGTGACTGTAGCAATGACGCCACCCCCAAAAATGATTGAAGGAACTTCTCATTCTATTGCGACTCCTAAATGGTTAACACAATCAGTGAACAAGAAAAGGAGCTCTCTTCCTGTGAGCATTCCAATTCAGGAGATGGTTGCCAAGTACTCTAAGAAGAATCCAAAGCCAAAGAGGTTCAAGACCACCGCACACCTAAACAATGACGAGGAAACTGGTAAGTGCACAGCGGGAATTGCTTCTTACAAACTGAGAGATGAGAACAAAGAGGCCGGTTCTGATGATTTTGAAATAACAAAAATAGAATTGGGAAGGATGAGCAGGGATACAGATAACCATTTGTTCCAAGTGTCAGCAAAGAAGATGCTTACTTGGTCAGAGAAAGATGGATGGGAGAAAAGAGAACTTAAAAGACATATCAGTGTTTTGGCTCAGTTAATCGAGAGCATCTGTTGCCTTGGAGCAATGCCAATATCCCATGCCACTGAGAATTTTGACCCAACTTCTCCAAAAAATAAGAAGTTGATGGATCAAGTTCAATGGGCTAAAAGCATCACTGAAGTAGTTGAAAAATGGATTGAACAAGTGATCAAAGATGGTGAAAAATACATTACCAACTCCTAGAAGTTGTGTGATGAGGTATAGGGCCTGATTTCCGAAATCCAAAATCAATTTGTACCATGGGAGAAAGAAGAGCACAAATGGCAAAATGTCCTGCCTCTGTTTACCAAAATCGAAGAGTACAGAACTACCAGATTTCCACAGAACATTCAATTAAACTGGTATCTGATGAATGCCAACTTTTCGTGCTTAAGAAGACTATCATGTGGCGGGTGCTCACCTTTCAGTCGGTAATTGCGGATACAAAAACCTCTGTCTATGAACTCCAGGATTTGCAGAGCAGTATTGTCAAAGATAATAAAGTGGTTAATCCTGATTATGACTGGGAACTAGGAATCTACAGGGAAGGTACATAGGAAGCAGTCAAGTCATTCTGGTTGAACATGGAGAAGATCAGAGTTAGGAGTAGTTTCACGCCAGAGGATATAACCAAAGTGGCTAGGATCAAATCAATGGTATTCATTGGGAATGATCAGCTGCTGAAGCACTCAAAGAAAATGGTGCAACACAAGTGGAATAAAGAGGTGGCAAAGGTGAAGCTTATTGCAATGAAAGTCCCAAGCCAATCAATGATCCAAGAACTCATGGCTGCTCATGATGCTCATGAAAATGGAGAAGAGGGTGATGATGAGATATAACATAGTGCATCCACTTTGGGCTTGTTTTCTTTATTTTTAAAAACAAAATATTTTTCTTAGTTATGCAAAATCTCTTGGACAATTGTCCCAATATACTTTCTGTTGGTTTCGTAACTATTTTATCAGGGAGTGGTCGAGTTTTTAGGGAGACCCCCCCATTTAGACTATAAATTAAGTAGAATCGATGGTAGAAGGGTTAGATTTTTAGTAACTGATTTTAAAGAAAATTGGAACGTGTGTTTGTTTTTGTATTTTCTCATTCCTAATCAAAGGAGGAATCAGATGGTTGAAATCTGTGGTGAAAAAAGATTAGCAGATGTATCGTTATGTCTTTGATTACATAAAGATATATATATGAAATCTAGTGATATTGTTTTTGGGGAGAAGAAAGATCTGTGAATTTTGAATCCAAATGGATAACTTGTCTTTGCATATTTTCATCCGATCAGGAAACAGTATTTGATTATTTCATTGCAGTTTTTCATTATCCCTCTGATGTTCTTTCCTTTGAATGTGTTGTTTACTCTGGAAAAGATTCATGTTTGTGGGTGCATTCATTTTCTCTGAATCTATTCATCTTTATTTGGAAGAAGTATATTGAACTTTGTTTCAGTTACTGTAATTACATACTTTGAAAATTAAGAAGATAGTTTCCATTATTTATGAGATATGAAGAAAGTTATAGCCTTTCATCCAAGAATGATATAGGCAGCCTTATACACTTTCTGGTTAAAAGCTTTCATTTTGGATATAAATATAAAAATAAAAACATACTTTATGAAAATCTAGATAGGGAGCTATACCTAGGCAAAATTCAGAGGGAGGTGATTGATCAAATGCCGACCCAACTGTTTAGTGAACCATGTGTTCTTAAAAGAAGGTAATAGAGTCCTAAAATTAATCATTTGAATGCAAAGAGCAAAATTTGTTCACTAACAGATTTTTGGCGGCTCTGCTGGGGAGCAAAACCAAAGAGAAAACCAAATTTTTCAATAGACCAGTATGTCATAAACGTGAGCCCATAATAAGAAAAAGTGTTTGGAGTGCAGGAAGATTGTTGAGATTGAGTCTTGATTGAAGTAACCTTTTTTTAATCATCCTGGATTCTCGTCCATATACTAGAGCACAAAGGAAAGAAGGAGTAATTGATAATTGTTTTGAAGAATTGAAAAATCTGTCATTTGCCCCAAGTTTTACTCCTAGAAGGAAGGCCAAAAGAAGACCTTCATCTCCTAACAGAGTTACTCCTATATCTTCTTCTTCCCCTCGGAAAGCACTAACACTTACTGGAATTCAAGCTCCACCTCTTGTAACCATTCATCCAGTATTCATTATGGCTCAACCCTGGGGTGCGGCTATTGGACCTCTTTCTCTCATAGCCCATAATCCGCTACCAAAAGGAGAAAAGGATGTTTTACCCAAATATAAAGGTGATGGGAAATTTTTAGTTGAAGAGAATTTGAACTCTTTTAATGTAGCAACGAGGATCCTAGCAGTTCAATATGAGGACGTGGTTGTTAGGCATTTTGCCCAAACCCTCACTGAAGGGGTAGCAGAATGGTTTAGCCAGTTGCAAGCAGGATCCATAACTGACTAGCAAATGATGAAAATCGCTTTTGAAAAAAGATTCCAAAGTGCTAATGATGAACACACGCTACTAGCTCAACTCACACAGATGAAGAAGGAAATTCATGAGCCGATGAGGGATTATGTAGCAAGATATAATAAGATTATTCACAAAATTCCTCAAGCTAAAAGACCAACTGCAGATAATCAACAATGTTTCTTCGTAAATTCCATGCCACCTGATGTAGGATTTCACCTCAGAAGAAGTAGGCCGCTCGACCTAGAAACTGTACAAAACGAGGCTATAGAGCTTGAAGATGATCTGATAATAGCTGGCAAATGGAGGAAGGATGTACAAATTCCTCAAGGACAATCTCAAGCTTCTACGTCCTCTACCAATCCAGTTGTTCAACGGTTTGTCAATGATATGATTCCTCTAAAGAGGCAAATACCTAAGCCTGGAAACTCTTATCCACAACCTTATCAGGATATAAGCAGGAGAACCCCAAATCAATATAACTATGGATGACCATTGCAACTTCCTACAGCTCCACAAAGATTACAGATAGAAGCACCTCCTGACAAAGGTGTCATGTGTTCATTTCATCTTACCACTAATCATGATGGGCTTTCATGTCCTGATATGATAAGACATGTTCATATGCAAAACACAAAGGACGAATTAGGAGAGCTCACTGAAGCAGAAAGAATTCAAGAGGCACCTGGCGACTCTGGAACATTCTACCTCGAATATGAGTCAGATTCAGAAAAGGGTAGTAACATTTTGGCAACTCTTGAGGGCTCTTCATGTGCGATCCTAACAAGGAATCAATGAGCCTCCTAGCCTTCTTCCTTTGTGAACCCTTCTAGAAACAATTTCAAAAGCAAAGATCTCTCAGGTAATAGTTTTTCAAAGGTTCCCGAGGTTAAGATTTTGCAAAGGAATCATGAAGATCATAAGAGTTCTTCCTCTTCTTCCTCCTTTGATATCATTGAATTCTGTAAGGCCTCGACCGTTCAATTACCTACCACTGAGTACTTAAAGCTTAACCCAAAAGAGTTGGATAAACTGGTCAAATACGTTAAAGGGGATTCCTTTTCAGAGTCTCAAGTACACGGGTGTATGGAAAATAGTGATTTAGCTGCTGCCGAAGGGTCTTCATCTATCCCCTGCTCATTAGCTAATCTGGCAAATTCCTGTGCTTTTCATGACACAAGGTCTGGGCATGAAGTCAAGATTCCAAAACCTGAACCTTTCTATATTTCCCTTCTCCTAAATGGTCAAAAGTTAAGTAATTGCATAATTGACTCAGGAGCTTCAGACAATATAATGTCTTCTTCTATGGCTAAATCTTTAGGTTTAACCCTTACTAAAATGTTTGGAAGATGCTTTTCAATGGATGGAAAATAGGTTCCTCTTATTGGTTAGGTAAAAGACGTCCAGGCAGTGCTGGCAGCATGCCCAAACAAAAGAGTAAGATTAACTATACTGGTCGCTGATATTCCGACAAGTTACGAAATGCTTCTGAGTAGGACGTTTTGCAAGGACCTTGGAGGCGAAATCAAAATGGACTATCTGAAGCTGTTATTCCCCTTGGAAACTAGAAAATCAAGCTTGAACCTGAACCCAAGAATAAGTATACTGTATTTCCCTTAGATAACCCGAAAGCCCAGATTCTGTTTCAAGAGTGTGAGTTTGGAAACTATCTTATCCTTGCGCCTAGTGAAAAGAAAACAGATAAGACAGCTAATGAACTTAGTGGACTATGGCAGATGGAGTTTGATGGAAGCTATGCTAACTCCGGTTCTGGAGCAGGGGTGGTTTTGTTGTCACCAACTGGTAATATTTTCCCCTTTTCCTTCAAGTTGGATTTTAAAAACACTAATAATACTGCTGAATATGAGGCACTATTATTGGGATTAAGTGAGGCTAAATGTAAAGGAATTAAGTTGCTTAAAGTCAAAGGTGATGCAGAGTTAATTTTTAGGCAGGTGAGGAATGTTTATACAGTTAAGAATGATAGGTTAAGGCATTACAGGAATAGAGTTTTGGATGAGATAGAATTCTTTGACGCCTTCTCGATTGAAGCAATTCCGAGGGAACAAAATAGTAGGGAAAATTCATTGGCTGTGTCTGCCTCACTTTTATTACCACATCCAGCTTTTAAAGATAACTCATATAGGATCGAAATGATCTATAGGCCCAATGTTCCCGATAATATAGATCATTGGCAGGTTTTTGATGCAGATGCACAGATCAAAGATTTCCTAGAATGTGCTCAATCATTTTCTCAGTCATATTTTGAAGGCTCTAAGAGTGTTTGCAAAGAGTTCAACCCAGACCCAGAGGTAGATCCTACAAATAGCTTTATTCAGCTCAAAGGTAACAAAATTCCTAGGGGGTTAGTGACTCTAGAGAGATTTTTCACCAGAGATGACGCATTCATAGGTAATAAAGTTCCCAAGGATGATGGGAAAGGAAAATGTGAGAAAATAAACTTGGGAGATGAAGCTAATCCAAAAGAAGTGACAATCGGCCGGTGTTGTTGTGCAAAGGAAAAGAGAACACTTGGTACACTACTTAAGGAGTATATTGATGTTTTTTCTTGGTCTTATGATGATCTGAAGGAGTTTAGAAATGGACATTTTCAACATCAGATTCCGCTGAAGCCAGGCGTCTCTCCTTTTAGGCAAAAATTAAGGAACTTTAATCCCATAATGGCAGATGCAATTTCTAAGGAAGTTGAGAAAATGCTTAAGGCCTGAATCATATATCCAATTCACCATTCCACCTAGGTAGCTAAAATTGTACCTATAAGAAAGAAAAATGGGGAAATTCGTATCTGTGTTGATTTTTGGAATTTGAATCAAGAAAGCCTGAAGGACAACTATGCCTTACCAAATATGGATGACATATTACAGACAGTGTCTGGGTCAGAGATGATGTCGATGTTGGATGGTTTTTCTGGTTATAACCAGATATCTATAGCAGAACATGAGCAGCACAAGACAACATTCATCACTCCATGGGGAACATTTGCATACAACCGCATGCCTTTTGGTTTAATAAATGTCGGAGCCACTTTTCAAAGGGCTATGGATTCCTCTTTCAAGGATTTTTGAGACAGAATAATTGTAGTTTATTTGGATGACCTCACGGTGTTTTTAAAAAAAAGGACAGATCATTTCCGAGATTTGAGTGCAGTATTACAGCGTTGTCGTGAACACGGGATTTCTCTGAATCCTAAGAAAATAGTTTTTTGCGTCACTGAGGGCAAATTGTTAGGACATATTGTCTCAAAAGAGGGAGTCAAGATTGATCCCAACAGGGTTAATGCAATTCAACGTCTCAGTTTACCCTCTAGCCGGACTGGAGTAAGATCGTTCTTTGGTCAAGTGAATTTCCTAAGGAGATTTGTTCCAGAATTTGCTGAGACCACAAAACATATTGTTGGCTTGCTAAGTGAGCAACATCCTTTCAAGTGGACCGAAGAAGCCAAAAATCCTTTCGAGAAAATTAAAGGATTAGTTGCAAATGCGCCCACTCTTGTTAACCTAGATTTCATGAAGGATTTCATTCTGTATTGTTACGCATTAGACCATACTATGTCTAGAATTTTGTTGTAGTTGAATGAACATGGGGCTGAAATGCCTATAGCATTCATGAGTACTTCACTCAAGAAGCACGAGCTCAGATATTCACCTATGGAGAAACATGCATATGCTGTTGTAAAAGCCATGAAACAGTTTCGATATTATATCCTGCATTCTCACTCTCTGGTTTTTGTTCCAGATTCAGCCGTGAAAAGCATTTTGACTCAACAGGAAGTTGGGCTAAATAAGTGAGCAACATGGGTGACAAAAATTCAAGAGTATGACTTAGATATTTGCCCTATGAAGACAATTAAAGGGCAGGGCTTATGCAAGTTGATAGCGGAAAATGAAATAGAAACTGAAGCGGAGTTACCATTAACTCTTTTTGTTGGATTGCAGGATACTTGGTTCTCTGATGTAGCCTACTATTTAACTTATGGTAGTTTCCCAAATCATCTGTCGGCTAAAGAACAAAGGAATTTAAAATTAAAGGTTGCAAAGTATGTAATTTGGCAAGATGTTCTATAGAAAAAGGGGTTAGATGGAACGTACTTAAGGTGTGTAGATAAACCTTAACAACAAAAGCTCCTGGAAGCTTATCATGGAGATGTTTGTGGTGGACACTTTTCATCATCTGTTACTGCTTTCAAAATTTTAAGAAATTGTTTTTATTGGCTCGGCATGTTTTGGGACGCCTATATTCACGTAAAAGAATGCGAAAAATGTCAATTGTTTTCTGGGAAGCCACATTTAGCAGCACTGCCTCTAAGGCCTATAGTGATGGATGAACCTTTCACACACTGGGGCATTCATTTCATAGGCCCAATAAACCCTCATTCCAGTGTGGGTCACATGTATATTTTGACAGCTACTGACTACTTTACAAAGTGGGTAGAAGTCATTCCCACCAAAAAGGCCAATTCAGAGATTGTATGTAATTTTCTCATGGATTACATCCTAGTTCGTTTTGGGGTACCCCAGAAAATTGTGACAGATAATGCGTCATATTTCTCCTCTGAAGAGTTGACCCTGTTTTGCTATGATCATCAAATTTCACTTTCACATTCTTCTGATTATTTTCCACAGGGCAATGGTTTGGCCGAATCTAGCAACAAGAATTTGATAGTCATCATGAAGAAGCTAGTTGACAAGAATGCTAGGAATTGGCATAAGAAGTTATATGAAGCTTTATGGGTGGATAGGACCACACCCAAGAGGGCTATTGGGATGGCACCTTTTGAACTTGTGTATGGTGTAGGAGCGAAACTTTCTTTGCCACTGGAGTTATCAGCAACCAAGCTACAAACAGTAGTGGAAAATTCCTTCTTTCAAAATGCTTTGGAGAAAAGAATCATGTATCTGACAAAGTTAGAAGAAGAGAGAGAATTGTTGGTGGATAGGATTTCAAAGCATCAGAGCCGAGTAAAGAGGATTTTTGACATGCGAGCTTGACCAAGAGGTTTCCTAGTAGGAGATGAGGTGCTACTATGGGACAAAAAGAAAGAGTCCAAAGGTGCTCACGACAAGTTTGATTCATTGTGGAAAGGTCCTTTCAGAATTTGTGAAGCAGTAGGACAAAATGCATTCAGACTCAGCTATGCTGATGGAATGATCCTACCTTATACCTACAATGGGCAAGATCTCAAGCTCTCTAAATTGTAAGTCCAGTGTTTGAGTCACTTGTACATAGTAGTCTAGGTATTTTTGGTTGTGCTTTTCCCCCTTTCCCTGTTGTTTTATGTTTTGCGAAACCAAAGTCTGTGAGTTCTTTGCATTTTCCTTTGAAAAATACAATCCCCAGTCAGAGCCAATGTTACCGCGTCATTTATTCTTCATGCCGAGAATGGGTCATAATTTCCTTTTTTTTTATGTTGGAGTCCTAGTTCATACCATATTACCTTGGTTCGAGTCTTTAAATGCGGCCTCAAGTCCTTTCTCTAGTCATTTTCATTCAAGTTCGGACAATTCATTGTACTCCTTGAATGCGTCGAACCATTTTGAACTAGGTTCAAGATGTTCATTTAGGTTCAATAGGTTCCGTAGTGTTCAGAAAAGGTTCTTCGTACTAACATTTTCTCCAAGTTTTTGTAGCGTCTCTTTAATAAAGTTTTTCTTGTTTGGTGACATAATATTTGTGTTGAACTTGTTGAACTAAGTTCAAAGGGTTCAAATATGTTCAACGTGTTCAACATGGCAAAGCGGTCAACAATTTGACACAACGTACATCTTGAACTACTTGAACACTCAAGAAGTTGGTTCAAGATGTTCACACAGGTTCGATGCTGGTGGGTCCCATAGTTTCTAATGTTTCAAGAAGTGCATTTATTGCTAAATACGAAGAGGCAGAACCATATTGTAAAGTGATGTCATTCTTTGTTTTTCTTGAAGTAAGTGAATGTTGTGGGAACTGGCAGTTTCTTAAAGTATGCTACCATGCATTCAATGCATGCGTGCGGGGGTCTAATCTATCAATTTGCCACGTTCGGAATGAAATTGTGAAATCATTGCATTTAATGTGTCTGCATTATTACCTTTCTTTATAAGGTATGAAAATCATTTGTGTTCTGCGTTTGCTCTTGCTACTGGATTTGTGTTTATATTGTACCTAGATAGGAGTTTTTCTTGCTGCTAGCCGTCATCCAATTATACAGTCGCGAAGGTGAGTTTTTCCTTATTCTCTCTAGTGTTTTCCCTTGCATTTTCTCTCATATAGAGGTTTGGTTTCATTGCAATCAAGTTTGGGTTTCTTGTTTTGAAATCATGAAGTCCACCCTGCACTTGTTTGGAAACGTCTTTAGCATGGAGTCCACAGAAGCCATAGTTAGTGATACTAACCTCAAAGGTGAGAACCTTGAAGATTTGAAAGAAAGGGTGTTCAGGGGTGTTGATAAGTCTTTCTGTATAGAGATTTTGAGTAGTGGACTTTTAGAAGCTGTAGCCTTTCCTCCGGCAATCCCTTGTCCAGAGCTTGTTCGGGAGTGTATTGCCAGATACGACCCTGTATCTGAAACCATCAAAAGGGATAACAATGAAACCCTTCTCGCCATTAACCACAAAGTGATTGCTTCGCTGTTAAAAATACCAAATTATCAGTTTTCTAATTTCTCCCTTGCTTAGTCAATTAGTGAGTTCAATGTGGATAGAGCTGGACACAGGAATAATGTGGCGAAGTACTGGTTGAAAGTCCCTCAGAGAGGTGGTTCTAGACAGCCTAAAAATCCTAACAAGAACCACATGTTGCCGCATATCCATGATGTAATGCTTCTGTTCCATCGAGCCAGAGGTTCTACCGAAGCTTATAGCTTTGATGGTTGGATATATTTCTATGTACAATTAATTTTGGAAGGAAAACAATATCTGGATTGGACGGAGTTAATTGTTGATTCGATGAAAGAGTAGTTGAGTTTAGCTAAGTAATTTCAACAAAACTTCTTCATGTCCTCGTATCTATTGTATTGTCTAGCCTATGTTAAGGAGTTAACCGGCATACCCAAGCAGCCCACTGAAGAAGATGTTCCGGTGTATGAGTTTTATCCAATGCTACAAAAGGACAATG
Organism: Cryptomeria japonica; assembly: GCF_030272615.1. NCBI lineage: Eukaryota > Viridiplantae > Streptophyta > Pinopsida > Cupressales > Cupressaceae > Cryptomeria > Cryptomeria japonica. Next base: position 599,988,766 of record NC_081410.1, read on the forward strand.
CCCTACAAGATTTCAGAAGGGTACATAATGCATTCCTGGGTGATATGTGTCATGAACTGACAGGTACAAAAGCCAAACAGATTTTAGATGAGGCGCAGGCTTTGATTAAGAAGTTCAGAAGCTTTTACATCTAGTTTCCATGCTTTTGCTATATACGAGAGGGAAGCTTTGAAGAGGAACCCTTCAAGCTTCCGCATTTCTATTTTGATTGTTTTGTCCTAGCAAAAGTATGCAAACAACTGACTTCTATGATCAAGAAGGCATAGCCAAAGGACAAGTGGAAAGGTCATTTTCCAATACATTTGGGAGTGTTATCCTGTAATTCAATGTCTGATGCACTAAGTATAGGAGCGGACCTTCGAAATTTTAATTTCTCTCTGTATGCTGAAAGAAAAGGGTTTGACAAAAAAGGATTTTCTCAGAGCCTTGGTTTAATGCCTTATCTTCCCACACCACAGTTAGAAGATTTCTGGGAAGACTATTCAGATGAACTTGAAGTCTTCAAAAGAGAAAATATGAGACTAGTGCTGGAACAGGTTATTTCTCTACAAATAAAGATAGATATTAAAGGGCATGAAGAAGATTATCTTGAACTGTTTGAACCAGTGTATTTAGCCCACATAGAGACTAAAATGCCCCCAATTAATTGGGATGAAGAGGAAAATGATGACATTCAATCAAGAACCGAATGAGTTCTGGACAGAACAGTGGCATGGGTGGCCAAGAAGAAAGCAATGAAGCCAGATGCAAAGCCTCTTTCTACAAGAAGTATGTCTTCACCAAAACGTCCTTCTAACAGTGATCCTATTCGTGTAGGTAAGGAAATCAAGTTAGCTCAGCCTAGACGTAGACCTAGCCCAACTCTGGATTTCAGTATCCCTCAGCATACTCGATCACGTAGTGTCGCCCAGAAGAGGATGGATCAGGTCAAGGATATGGGAGCCAAAGATGCCATACTTGAAGCTCAGATCTTTGAAATTGAAGATTTGGATGGTGAAGTTGCTTGTGCTCTAGACTTTCAAACGGTGACTGTAGCAATGATGCCACCCCCAAAAATGATTGAAGGAACTTCTCATTCTACTGCGACTCCTAAATGGTTAACAACCTCAGTGAACAAGAAAAGGGGCTCTCTTCCTGTGACCATTCCAATTCAGGAGATGGTTGCCAAGTACTCTGAGAAGAATCCAAAGCCAAAGAGGTTCAAGACCACCGCGCACCTAAACAATGATGAGGAAACTGGTAAGTGGACGGTGGGAATTGCTTCTTACAAACTGAGAGATGAGAACAAAGAGGCCGGTTCTGATGATTTTGAAATAACAAAAATAGAATTGGGAAAGATGAGCAGGGATACAGATAACCATTTGTTCCAAGTGTCAAGAAAGAAGATGCTTACCCGGTCAGAGAAAGATGGATGGGAGAAAAGAGAACTTAAAAGACATATCAGTGTTTTGGCTCAGTTCATCAAGAGCATCGGTTGCCTTGGAGCAATGCCAATATCCCTTGCCACTAAGAATTTTGACCCAACTTCTCCAGAAAATAAGAAGTTGATGGATCAAGTTCAATGGGCTAAGAGCATCGCTGAAGCAGTTGAAAAATGGATTGAACAAGTGATCAAAGATGGTGAAAAATACATTACCAACTCTTGGAAGTTGTGTGATGGGGTAGAGGGCTTGATTTTTGAAATCCAAAATCAGCTTGTACCATGGGAGAAAGAAGAGCACAAATGGCAAAATGTCCTGCCTCTGTTTACCAAAATCGAAGAGTACGGAACTACCAGATTTCTCACAAAACATTCAATTAAGCTGGTATCTGATGAATGCCAACTTTTCGTGCTTAATAGGACTATCATGTGGTGGGTGCTCACCTTTCAGTCAGTAATTGTAGATGCAAAAATCTCCGTCTATGAACTCCAGGATTTGCAGAGTAGTATTGTCAAAGATAATAAAGTGGTTAATCCTGATTATGACTGGGAACTAGGAATCTGCGGGGCAAGTACACAAGATGCAGTCAAGTCATTCCAATTGAACATGGAGAAGATCAGAGTTAGGAGTAGTTTCACGCCAGAGGATATAACCAAAGTGGCTAGGATCGAAGCAATGGTATTCATTGGGAATGATCAGCTGCCGAAGCACTCAGAGAAAATGGTGCAACACAGGTGGAATAAAGAGGTGGCAAAGGCGAAGCTTAATGCAATGAAAGTCCCAAGCCAATCAATGATCCAAGAACTTACGGCTGCTCATGACACTCGCGAAGATGGAGAAGAGGGTGATGATGCGATATAACATAGTGCATCCGCTTTGGGCTTGTTTTCTTTATTTTTAAAAACAAAATATTTTTCTTAGTTATGCAAAAACTTTGGGACAACTATCCCAAAATACTTTTTGTTGGTTTCGTAACTATTTTATCAGAGAGTGGTCGAGTTTTCAGGGAGACCCCCCCCGTTTAGACTATAAATTAAGTAGAATCGATGGTAGAAGGGTTAGATTTTTAGTAACTGATTTTAAAGAAAACTAGAACGTGTGTTTGTTTTTGTATTTTCTCATTCCTAATCAAAGGAGGAATCAGATGGGTGAAATCTGTGGTGGAAAAAGATTAGCAGATGTATCATTATGTCTTTGATTACATAGAGATATATATATGAAATCTGGTGATATTGTTTTTGGGGAGAAGAAAGATCTGTGAATTTTGAATCCGAATGGATAACTTGTCTTTGCATATGTTCATCCGATCAGGAAATAGTATTTTATTATTTCATTGCAGTTTTTCATTATCCCTCTGATGTTCTTTCCTTTGAATGTGTTGTTTACTCTTGAAAAGATTCATGTTTGTGGGTGCATTCATTTTCTCTGAATCTGTTCATCTTTATTTGGAAGAAGTATATTGAACTTTTTTTCAGTTACTGTAATGACATACTTTGAAAATTAAGAAGATAGTTTCCGTTATTTATGAGATATGAAGAAAGTTATAGCCTTTCATCCAAGAATGATATAGGCGGCCTTATACGCTTTCATTTTGGATATAAATATAAAAACAAAAACATACTTTATGAAAATCTAGATAGGGAGCTGTACCTAGGCAAAATTCTGAGGGAGGTGATTGAACAAACACCGACCCAACTATTCAGTGAACCATTTGTTCTTAAAAGAAGGTAACAGAGTCCTAAAATTAATCATTTGAATGCAAAGAGCAAAATCTGTTCACTAACGGATACATCTACTACAAAAACTCCTCAAGCATCTAGTGTTATCATAGATGAAGCACAAGAGATAATATTCTTAAAGTTACAAAAGGAAATAGAAGAAATCAAACTAAAAAGACAAGAAGACTATGAACAATAGCTGAAAGAAAAAAGAACACAAGACAATTCTTCACCTACTATATCTCCCTCTAATGAGATAGAACAAATCAGGTATGGAACTACAAAAGAAGAAGTAGAAGCTACATAAGTAGGATGAGTCATTAGTCTAGAGGAAGCCGAATGGAAAAGATGATAGAGACTAACAGAGCCATCAAAGTCATGTCAATAGGTATAACAAATACAAGTGATCAATGAACTAAATCATGAAGGAACTTGCAGCATCAAAGATGTAGGTATTGATAGTATACATACTTTTACTAAATCACTTGAAGAAGAGTAAGAAACTTCATCTTATGAATCTAATCACTCTGACATAAGCTCTATCTATGACAATACCTATTTAACATCAAACTATGACTAATCGATCATGAATGTTGAGATTCTGTCTGCTAACACTGTTACTATCACACCACGATATGTAGTCCATTATGAAGTAGGGGAAGATGCTAGGATTAGGTTTGTTGGGTTAGGTCCCCTAAATATTGACTTGCACTTCAATAATCGTGTTGTAACTCTTCCTGGTCTCAAGAAACTTATGCAAGGTAGTCTCTAGGAACGCGACTTATCGGTCTGAAGTTATGATGATAATACCAAGAACTCCCTTGAACATGTTAAAACTTTATCCTTGGTACATTGAGAACTAATTGACTGTGCTCTTCAAAACCAACCTTTGAATATACCTACCTTTTCCAATGACTACATATTAGCCTGTTATTTTAATGCAGTTGAACTAATAGACTCTTTCACCAATGAACAAAGTGGGAACATAGCAATAGCAAGTGTCAAGTATCTTACTCACAAAAATCAAAAAAAAGAAAAATAAGAGATTTGATGGAAAAAACCACACTCTGGTGGTTTCAAAATAAAAAATAATAAACATAAAGGACATACCTAATGGTGAAAACCTCTTTGAGGTACCTAAAGGTGAGATACTTGACATTTTGCCTAATAACTTTCAAGAGCGATCATCAGTACTAATTGAACCTACATAGCCAATAAACATTGGAATAGAAGAAGTTCATCACACCATACATGTAGCTCAATCCTTGTCAACTGAAGAACTAAAAGAATTTGTAGATTTCTTCATGGAAAAGAAGATCAATTTCGCATGGACATATGTTGATATGCTAGGTCTGGATCCTGACCTCATCATGCATCATCTCTCTATTACTCCTGGAGTTAAACCTGTTAAACAAAAACTTTGAAAAATGAATCCTCACGTTGCATTGCTTCTTAAGGATGAGCAGGAAAAATTGCTAAAAGATATATTTATCAGAGCAATAGATTATGCCGAATGGATATCTAATATTGTACCTGTATCTAAACCTGACAAATCAATCTGTGTCTGCACTGATTTTAGAGATTTAAATAAGGCTTGTCCGAAGGATGATTTTACACTACCTGACATAGACATAATTGTAGACATGACTACTGGCTATGGAATGTACTCTTTAATGGATGGTTTTTCAAGATACAATCAGATCAAAATTGCACCTGAAGATCAGGAGAAAGCAACATTCAACTATGCATGGGGAACCTTCTACTAGAATATAATGCCCTTTGGTTTAAATAACGCAGGTGCTACTTATCAAAGAGTCGTAACGGTAATTTTTCATGACATAATGCACAAAAACATGGAGGATTATGTCTATGACACTCTAGTTAGGTCCATGAAAAGATCAAGACATCTATTAGAACTAGGTCCAATATTAGATAGAATGGAAAAATTCAAACTCAGATTGAATCATAAGAAATGTGCATTTGGAATTACATCTAGTAACCCCCTAGGATATATTGTTTCAGTGAAAGGAATTTAAGTAGATCCCAAAAAGGTAAAGGCTATCATGGAAATGCCATCTCCAAATAATATCAATCAAATGAAAAGTTTACAAGGATGCCTCCAATCAATAAGACACTTTAATTCTCAGCTAGCAGATAAGGTTCAACTATTCACAAAAGCATTACAAAAAGGAGTCAAATACAACTGGTGTGAAGATTGTGAACACCATCTAAAACAAATCAAGGACTATCTTTCTAATCCACCCATATCGACGCCACCAATTCAAGGTAAACCATTGATTCTATACATATCAGCTACCAATACATCATTGGGAGCACTTCTGGCACAACGAGATGAGAATATAAAAGAAAGAGCTTTATATTATATCAACAAGACTTTGGTGTCCTATGAGATGAACTATACTATCATAGAAAAGGCTTGCTTGGCATTAATCTTTGCATCACAGAAATTAAGACACTGCCTATTAGCACATTCTATTAAGTTGGTCACTAAGATTGATCTGCTCAAATACCTTCTTAGTAAAGAAACACTTACAGTAGATTGGCTAAATGGGTCATGGTTCTTAAAAAAATTGATATTGAATATGTAGAACATAAAGCCATCAAAAGATAGGTCATTGCAGATCAACTTGTTGAGGCTCTGCTTGAAAACAATCAACCTTTGCACATAGAATTTCTGGATGAATCCATCATGCACCTTACTCATTGATCATGGAAAATGTTCTTTGATGGGTCTTTCACTAAACATGGTTCTGGTGCTAGAAAATTTTTATTACTCCTCAAAAATATTCAATCACAAAGGCTTACAAGATTCTCTTCCCTTGCACAAACAAAATTTCAGAGTATGAAGCTTTGGTAAATGGGATCAAGTTGGATATCGAATGGAAGGTTGTTGAATTACACGTCTATGGAGACTCCTAGCTGATTATAAACCAAATCAATGATATATTAGACTAGAGATGAGAAATTGATACCTTATAAGAGAATGGTCGATGATCTCAAGCAATACTTCACCTTCGTATCATTTCAACAGATTCCAAGATCAGCAAACAAAGCAGCAGATGCTATGGCTACCTTGGCATCTATACCATAGCTACAAGAATCTAACTTCCACTTTGAATTCCTAGTGGAAGAGTTACATTATCCTGCCTATGATTCTCCTGAGTCCCAAATGGTTTGTTCTATTATTGCACCTGACTCATCTCACTACAACCACATTTACTCTTACCTACATGACCAAATTATCCCTACTAATCTTACTCGTAATGAGAAAAGGAACCTAATCCAAAGTGCTTCATGGTATGTCATCATCGCTAATGACCTATTTAGGTGAGGTTTGGATAGTACTTTGCTTAGGTGTCTAGAAACTGAAGATTCTCAACGCTTATTATCTGAAGTCCATGACGGTATTTGTGGATCTCATTCAAATGGTCTAACTTTAGCTTGAAAACTACTAAGGGTTGGCTACTACTAGCCAGATATGGAGAAAGATGCTATAAATTTGCTAAAACTTGTGAGAAGTGTCAACTACATGGAAAACTCATACATACTGCAGCAAGGGATCCAATACCTTTCATCACACATTGGCCTTTTCAACAATGGGTGTTTAATCTCATTGGCCAAATTTATCCTACATCATCTAACAGATACAACTTTATTATAACTACCACTAAGTACTTCACTAAGTGGGTAGAAGTGGTTCTGCTAATCAAAACAACCAGTAAACAAGTAGCTCTATTCATCCTTAACTATATTATCTGTAGATATGGGATACCTTCTTCCATTGTGATTGACAATGGAGGGCAATTCAAAAACAAAGATCTAGATGAGCTATGTGAAAAATTCAAAATCAAAAAACAATGGCCATCCATATACTACCCTCAAGGTAATGGACAAGATGAAGCATCTAACAAAAATTTATTGACTATCTTACACAAAACAATAAATAAATCTAGAAAGGATTGGCATCGGGAGCTCAATCCTGCACTATGGGCTTATAGAAAAAGTATTAGAACACATACTGGGGCTACATCTTTTTCTTTGGTGTATGTGTCTGAAGTAGTCTTACCCATTGAGGTGGAAATATCATCTTTGAGAGTTTCTTTGCAAGGTCTTGTTACTGATGAAGACTACAGAATATCTAAATTGCAAGAACTTGAGTTGCTGGATGAACGTCAACAAGTGGAATTTGATCATTTAGCAACATATCAAGAGAGAATGTCTAGAGGTTATAACAAGAAAGTTTGGCAACAAGAATTTTAGGTTGGTGACCTTGTTCTGAGAGAAAATCCTAACAATCAATAGTTTTGAGACAATAAAAGGAAATTTGAACCCAACTGGCTAGGTCCCTACATCGTTACTGCAGTCTTTGGCTCTAGTACCTATCAACTCCCAACATTGAAAGGAGAACAGCTCCGTGAACCGATCAACACCATCCACTTGAAGAAATTCTTCACTTAGTATTCTTTGCTCCAACAACTTGTACATCTAAATTGTCTTGAAAAAAATCCTAAAAACCATAAAATGTCCTAAAAAAAAATTAAAAAATAGAAAGGATCTTTGCCAAGTAGGTGAAAACCTGGTAAACAGGCACCACTTGTACTCAAGTGCTCCATCTATCAATGCAAATTTGGAATTTCCCATTTTCATTCCTGCTTTCCTCAATCTTTGCATTCACTTGTACATGTCTTTTAGTCGATTTTTTAACATCCTAGTTCTTTTGGAACCCTCATGGCTTGAAACCGATCAATGTCCTAGTCTTAGGGTAATTGACTGATCTATTTACATGTCCAAAGCAATATCAACCAAGTCATATTTCTGCCAGTGGTACCTGGTCATCCAATCCATGTCAATCACCTATCTCCTATCCACTCTAGAGTTTAATCACTGAGTAAACAAGCAAAACAAGACTACTGATAACAATCACTAAATTGTTTGAGATATGCATGAGATTTTATTTGTGTGTTGTCTTTTACATTGGTTTTCAATTATTATTCCCTCTGAGTAACTCAATGAAGTCTATCTTGACTAAGAGGAGCAAGGATTGGGGGCATAATACTTTTCTTTGTTTTTTGCTTGTAGGGGTGATTCTGATGATCTGGAAACATCTAATCAGCTGGGTGTCTATGATAAGTTCCTTCACATCAAGGTGAAATTGCCACACATACCTCTACTATGTTTATTTGTATGCTATAGGGAGGTTGGAGTCATTTCTTTGTCTGTTTGAGGGAATTTCTTTAATGTGCAATCTGGATACATGTGTAATCTGTCCAAGGATATGAACAAATAAAGGGTCATTGCGGACAAAATAATTAATATTGCATGTGAAAAAGAAGGAATTCTATTTTGCCTGCTCTGTTTGTAAACCCTCAGTGATGAAAATTAAGCATACCAAATCTAGTGACTAGGTTTAGGTTACATTCATTTTAAATTTTATGCAGTTCAAGTGATTTGGGCATGATAACAATGATCTCTTTATCTTTTGAATGAGAGTCTAAAGCAATCATCATTTCTCAGTTAAGTGGTCTCTTTTTCATCATCGTTTCTCTGATCAAGTAATTGTGTATTGAGATGTTAGCTGCATACATAAGCATCTTATATAGATCCATACATTTCAATATTACTTATTTGCATTCATATTATTGCATGATAAAAATAAACATTTTCATTATTAGTTACTCATTTTCATCATTTATTTGCATGAAAAAGAAACAAAAAATGAACATCCATATTCATCTACATTACATACATTCATACTAAAAAGAATATGCATACATATAGAATAAAACATATAGAAAGACATCTCATAATCAATCAACACAAGTAAGATGAAATCAAATCAAGCTCTTGTATATATCATCTTAATCTCAATCTCTCAAAGTACAAATGATATTCACTGTCATATACAATGTCTCATCGGAGCAAGAATCATAGAGGCTACAAAAATGGGGTATATAAAAAATCTAGGAGATATAACAAAGCTCTCTCTACATCTCCCTCATCACCAGGTGGAAGAGGTGATGCCTGCTGACCGATGTCCTATTTGGGTGCCCTAGCTCCCTCAAATCGAGCCATATATTGAGAATATGGCACAACCTGTTGTACTATTGGGACCACTACACTATAAGCCACAACATAATAGGTTGCCCGACTCATCTGATGTAACACCTCTTGTTGGAGAGCATCACGCTCTGCTCTGACCTCAACAAGTTGTTGATCATGCTCTGCTCTAAACTCTACAAGTTGTCAGTCTCACTCTGCCAGTTACGTCTCAGCTACTATCAACTGTGACTTCAAACTTGTCACCCTCGCTCTCAACAACTGTACCACATTTGGTACTCCCTACTCAACCCTCTACTGCCTCTCCTCCACCCTATGCTTCCCTAGCACTGCCAGTCTCCACCCTAACAACCCCTTGAGATCTACCCTCCCCTCTCGATCATTTTCTAACTCCAGATGGTACCCTACTGCTACTAGCACTAGGATCACCCCGTGCCCGCCTAGGTGCATCCGCTCTTTGTCCCTGTATCTGTCCTCATCCCTGCACCTATCCCCATCCTTGTACCTAACCTATTACCTATGCCTATGCTGGTGCCTCATCCTCAACCTCCTCTATAAGAGGTACATGCTCTCTGGGATCTATAAACTGAGGAAAAGGATGTCTCTGGAACCAATCTCTGTATTAGGACAATACCCCTACATCTGCTACATCTTCTAAGTAATCCCATCTCTGTCGTGCAACCCCACTAACTCCTGCATGCTCAACGCATATGATAGTCTCGGGGCCCATCCTCATCTCTCCTCCTCTCCATATCCGGCATAAGTTGTAAACTCCTAGGATATACCCTATGGTCTCCCATACTGCCTCATCACCCTAGACACTTCAAATCGCTCAATAATCAACACTAATCTACCAATGAGAGGTTGAGTCATGAACATGTCCTTCCTCATAGCTCTCCAATCATCCCACAACTCCAGACCCTTATATGGTCTCTATACTACCATGATCAAATCATCTAGCTATCTCCTCCAATAGTCTGACTTGCCTAGATGGGGCTGAGTAACATACCCTAAGTACCGATATACAATAGGCTAGTGCGCCTCTCTAGAATCATCTACTATCAGTCTGCATACTAGTATATTCTCCCATTCCCATATCTGTAGAACTAACACACCTATTGCCATTCTCTTACCCTCCCGATACACAATCTCATGCATCTCATGATACATATGGGCAAAAAAATATGATCCCCACCCTAATCTCTCAGGATGAGTCAACAACCTCTCAAGCATCCTAGCCCAACCACAAAGAAAACCCTGTTGACCTCTATCAGGCATAACAAACTAACTGATAATACCTACTAAAACACATGCCAGTGGGTACTGCTCACCATACCTGCTCATTAGATCATCCCATGTGATGGAAAGCTCAAGAATATTCTCATCGTGGAATATCCATCTCAATGCTAGGATAGCGGGTCAATGAGTATAATCATAATCAACCTTGTCTCCAGCAAACAGAATCCTCAGAATCCTGTATACATCCTCTGGGGTAATCATCATCTCTCCAACTGGTAGATGGAAGGTGTTATGCTCTAAATGGAAATGCTCGACTAATGCAGTCAACATCCTATGATTCATATGGATATCTGGCATCTGTAGAAGATATCTAAAATCACACAAATCAATATGTGCTCTATTTGCATCTGATAACCCGTGGAGTAGCCTCATTGTCGGCAGATATACACATCAAAATAAGATATCCGACAACTAAATCTGCAAAATCAAGCATACAAATTGCACTAAAAATATGTTAAATATGCTCGTGAATCCAAATATGCAAAATGCAAATAAAAAATTGATGTTTAGACCCTAAAAAATGCTTGTTGTTTTTCATATGAGTTTTCATAGACACACAAAACTTGTACGAATAAAGATTACACTTAGCATGAGTAAACATTCCTATACGATAAACAATAACATATCGCATGATACAATGGGAAACCAAGAACAATCTCATACAAATCATGGGACAACACCAAATGACAAACCCTATATGACCATACAAAAAAACAAAAGAAGCACAGTTTGTCATACAAGAAACGGTGTTAACCCGCACAACAAAACAATGCACACAACTTCAAACTGAAATAAAATGCAAAAAAATCAACAAAAATTTAAAATTTAAGAAATGTAAAGGCTTAATATTGATTACTTACTATTGGGTCGTAGTTCCGTGATCAATTATGTCATCTCTAGCGCTCAAATCGATGCTCCTGGATCAGAACGACCATTTTTCTTCGCAGAGGGCTTTTCAAATTTCAAACCGTGAGAGGTAAAAATGAATTGAAAATGACACATGAGCCCCTTATATAGCTTAAACCCTAAATTTTCAACTTGTTCTGATGGACATAAAACTTGTACACTAAGCTAAATCGACTATCTTGAGTACATTTTTGGGATCAAAATCAAAATCAGACATCATTTCTCTAGTTGAAATTTCATGACGTTGACCATTTGGAACTTTCATCCTCAAGTCAATTTTAGAATCATTTTGTGCTCAATTTTAAATCTCAATTTAATTCTCCAATCAACTCTAATTTTAATCTTCAACATCAATCTTCATTCTAAAATAAATTATCATCACTAAAAATTGCCTAAAATCATTGTACTCTCACTATCTTTTGATTTTGCTCTCGAGCGGGCATACTCATGACCTCATAACATCTTTTCAATAATCATCATCATCAAAAGTCAAGAAATTTTTTTAAATCTTCATCTAAAGTCGAGCAAAAATCTTTTCAAATCAATTAAACCTCATTACTAGGTGCATCTTAACTAACTCACGTTGTATCAAGTTGAGATTCTTCGATGTCAAATAAAGAAATCTCTAGGGGCATATCAACCTTTGTCCTTATCTGAATCAATCTTCAAATCGATGTTTAGTTTTAATCACATCAAATCAAGATGGGCATTTTCTCTTGCTCATCAATTCTTGTTCAATCAAGTTCAGAATCGGTTTTATCTCACTTTGCTCAGTCAATTCTTGTTCAATAAAGTTCAGAATCAGTTTTATCACACTTTGCTCAGTCGGTTCTTGTTCAATCAAGTTCGGAATCGGTTGCGTATCTCACTCAATCTAGTTCAATAAACTTCTAGATCGATGCTTGTTTCTTGATCAATCAAGTTCAAGAATGGTATCTCTCTCTTTGTCAATTCTTGTTCAATCAAGTTTAGAATCGGTATCGCTTTAATCAATCTGTTCAGTTCCATCACTTCAAATCAAGCTAAACGTCTCCCTCTTCATCAGTTTTTGATCCATCAAGTTTAGAACTGATATCTATTTGACATCAACTATTCTTTGAACCAATGCATTGCTCGCACATTAATTCAAAGAGGGGCAAATGTAATACCCTAAAAATGGTCATCTAAACCATGGGCCCCTAATCTCGACAACATCACAAAGGTCCTAACCAAAGGCAATTAAAATTAATCTTGAGCACACAATTAATTTCTTAAATCATCAAATGGCACATGGAAAATTAATCACTCTCAATTAATTAAATTATTTAATTAATTGATCATTTTAAGTAAATCATTTTTACATAATTATCCTATTTATTTTATTAAATATCCTAGTATATTTAATTAAATAAATGAATTCGCCACTAAATCATCAAAAAGAGAATTAATTGAAAAAAGGAATTAATTGGAAAAAAGAATTAAAATTTGAGAAAAGAAATCAAATGGAGATAATCTTGAAAATCAAATTAAAAATTGAAATAATCTCAAAGAAAGCAATTAAAACAATTTAATCTCAAAATTGAAAGAAATAGAGAATAAATCAGTTTTTTTTTCTGATTTTATCTTAATTTTAGTTCAATTTCCTTTAAAACTGAAAAAAGGAGCCAATCACATCAATTCACCTAGATTGTGCTTCTTCTTGGAAAATCTTGACCACCCATAATCATTTGATCTCAACCGTTGGTTTATTTCTAAATTTTCTATAAATTCAGGCTCTCATCTCCTAATCAAGGATCCTGGAGAATATATTGTTATCATGTTGTTTTCGCTCTAGGTTCATTAAGATTTCGTATTGAGAATATTTGCATATTAGTTATTGCATATTTTTTAAATCATCTAGCTTAATATTACTTAAAATCATGTTGGATTAATCATGCATATCTAGCTTAATCTTGCATCCATTTCGCTCAATTTCATACTCATATAGATTAAATCCTTTGTTGAGGTGTTGTCTAGTCACTGGTGTTGCATATAAAAATATGAGAGAAAGACTAAATTCACATCTACTAGAAGGCAATAGGTCGTTTTGTGATGGTTTATTATTAATTGTTGATTGATTTACCAACCATGCATCTAATGACTGAATTGAAGTGTTGTGTAATCCAGATACAAATATGATCCATTTTTCATGCACACATCTTCTATTTTTCTGCAACACTTTCATACATACATATCACTACTCTGCAAAACATTTACTCTATACACTAACTTTCTATATTTGGACCAATCTAGATCATCGGGTTTGACAATAATGAAAACCAAACATATATTTCTAACAACTACTACCACTTGTAGAACTATGATACTAGGAAATGAGTACAAGGTTAGTGGGAGATTCTTATTTTTTCCTAAGGCTTTCATCCCATCTAATTACATAACTCCCTTATCTAAAGGATCATATTCTAGTCTTAATGCATTCACCATCTATTTCGGTATTGTTGGAAAGAGACACTACAGGTATGTTCATATGTTGTCATTGATGGCAACTTATATTAGTTCTAGTATATGCACTTCATGCTTTCATTATTCCAGTAGATTGAGTGGAGATTGTTCGAGTCTGGTGAGGTCTGGTTAGCAGAGCAGGATATCTGGTAGCGAACATTTTTGGTTAGCGAATTATTTTGGTTGTGTATATTTTAGCTGGATTTCAGAGAAGGCTTGTGGTCATGTAATATGCCTAATTTCTAGTTTGTGTCCTCTGGTGATGAATTTCATGCAAGTTAGAAGATCTGGTAATCATGTTTTTGGCTAGAACAATGGTTATCAATGGTAATGTGTGATGATTTAGTTTGTGGATCTTGCAGATTGATTTTGGCGATTGTTTGCATATTCAAGGTTGATGGGCTGTCATGAGGAAAGTGTGTGGAATTTTTTTTTTGGTCCACATATTCTTTAAAGGTGGATTTGAGCCGACTCATTTACACGTTTCATCTTTTGTGGCGTATTATTGAAGCCGACATAAAATTGTTCTTAATTTATGATGCAGATATATAAGATCGATTGTATTGGGTATTTTGTGTGTTGTGGTAGTGTGTGAAGTCTGTATGAGAAATTGTGCACATTTCCACATCTACATGTGTTATAATTTGATGTAGGAGCATTTTGGGTCTATGAGCAATCTTGCATCAACCAAAACTATTTCCTTAGTTTTGTTCTTGTTTAGTTTCGATAGCAGTTTTTTGAGTTTTCCTTCATTGTGTCCTGGTAGATGGTTTTTTCCATTGTGGATCAGAGTTTTTGGTTTCCAAGCTTTCTTTTCTTCTTCATTCCAGATTGTCAGCTCATTTCAATTTTTTTTTGGTGAGTTATCACTTCCGAATGGCTTTTCCTAGTTCTGAGAGCAGTTTTGAGCTTAACGACTAGTTGTTGATTTTTTCTCATGCGGAGCGATTTCTTGGCTTGTGGATCTATTTGGTGCCTTTCTCGATGTTGTTTATTGTTCAGCCGACCTTCCTTTCATTCTTGGGGCCAACCTATTTGCACATTTCATTTTCCTTTCTTGGTAAATGTAATCTTTTGTGGCCAACTCGGTGTGTTCCGAAGGGTATATATTATTTATGTGATCCTTAAAAGAGAAGTTCATAAGTGGTGAGGATCTTGATTTTTGGAATTGTAATTTTGGTGGCTTTTGGAGGTCCGGATGAATTGTAATCTGGCAAGTTAGCCTACATGCAACTGGTTTTATCATGATGTGGATATCTGATTTTTCATTTTATCTATGTTTTGTTGTTTCTTTTGATGTGTTACTCTTGTTGCATGATTTGGTCAGTTCTCTTTGAGGACACACTGGACCATGGTTGTACCAAAGTTGTACATCGAATTGAAGCAAAATATCAAAACAAAGCAGTGTTGTAGAATTGAGTAAGAATACATTTTATTCTTAATCAGAACTATAGCCAAGCAAATTTTTAATGCTACTTCATAGTTGAAACTCCATTGTAATCTCTTACAAACATTTTGTAAGGAAGTGAGCCTTCCAGGGTTGTCACCCTTATTTGTAATTTGAGCAGTGAGCTCTAGGAAGTGTGTCTGAATGTATGTACATTCCCTTTTGTAATATTTTATACTTCTAACAGAGTATACTAATATTGTGGGTTTGAATCCCATCGTGGTTTTTCCCTTAACCGAGTTTCCATGTAAAAATATTGGTGTTATGGTGTTGTTGTTCCTTTCTTTGTGTTTCTTCATTTTATTAAGTGGTTTATAGATCTAGATAACTAAGTTGAAATTGCAGAACACTGATTACCCCCCCCCCCCCCGCCTCTCAGTGCTCCTTGGATCCTTGATTCCAACAATTGGTATCAGAGCTAAGTTCCTCAGAAGAATTCTAATAGATTGAGGTGGATCCTATAAGTGAATCAATGGTTTTTGGTAGTCTTAGAGAACTAATAATTGTTGCACTTGATGATCTAGATCAATCCAAAGCTAAGGTCAAGCAATTGAAGGCAAATCAGAAAGATGTAAAAAACTTAAATTTGAAAGATGTGAAAACTTTATTGAATCAGTGAAAGATCAGTTGAACAAGTTAAGAGACAAAATAAAGGATCTTGTTGATCAACATCAGGAGAAAGAAAGTTAAAACATTAATGAAGAAGTTCTAAGGAAGAAGACTAAAGAATGTGAGAAACTTGCTAGAGCTAATGCAGTTCAAAAAAATCAAACTGAAGCTATAGTAATGAAATTGACAAGGGAGATTGAAGAAAGGAAGAAGAATGAGGAAAATCTTACTCAGTCCCTGAAAGACAAAACTGAAGAATGTTATGGACTCAAGAATGAGAATGGTTATTTGATAAGTGACCTTCAAAATGATAGAGAACATGAGGAAGATCTTAGAAAGTAGGTCGTACTTATAAAATTTTATCTTGATGCTGCAAATGAGTATAAGGAGAAGTTTAGAATCAGTTTAGCTAGACTTGATGAAATGCTTTCTAGTCAAAAGAATCCTAATGACACACAAGGACTTGGTTTTGAGAAAGGTGAAATTTCCAAATCGGTGTAGCAGAAGAATAGTTCAAGGAATCATCTTGTAAGACAACCTAATGCTCAAAAATTCAATGTTAACTACTTTGTTTACAATAAGTTTGGTCATATGGCTAGTCAATGTAGAAATAAGATGATCGATAGTGCTTCATCTTTTACTGGTCAATGTTTCAAATGCAATAAGCATGGTCATAAGGTAAATGTATGCAGAACTGTGATGGATAATTTTCAAAATAGAATAAATGTTAGATTCTATGCATGTGGTATGTTTGGACATGTTGCTAATCAATGCAAAATAAGAAGAAATTAGAGGAATTTTAAAACCTATGCTGGGAAATGTTTGTTATGCTTGGAACAAATCTTGTCACATTGCAAAGTGTTGTAGAAGCATAAATGTGAATAGGAGAGGTTTGGAAGACAAGAACAAGAATGCGAAGCCAGATGAGAAGAGTAAAGAAAAAGTTGAAGAGATCAGAGATAATATAAAGAAGACTTGGGTAAAGAAGAGAAATGATGATGCGAGAAGTGAGTTTGCACTTGATTCTGGTGTTGGAACCTCATCCTGTAACTAAGCTAAGGCATCGAGACTTAGGGGGAGATATTCATGAAAAATATTTCAAACCCCCTACTAGAGATATATACCTGGTTTTGGTAGGTTTTAGACGTTTGTTTGATGATTTTTTAGAAGAATTTGATGATCCACAGAAGATTTCTAGAAGAGTTGTTAGTATGTAGAGTAATCGAGAGAATTAGGGTTAAGTGCAATTATTATACCCAAAAGTGAGGAATGTGATGGGTAAAAGGCGAATAAACCTTTCATTTCTCACTTTGTATTCAAAGTGAAAGAGTAGTAGAGAGAAGAAGAGCATAATTTCTAGAAATTTAGAGAAAATTAAGGATTCATCGTCCGATTTTGAATCCAATTGAAAGGTATTTATTGGCTAACATTTTTCCTAGTTTGAAGCTTGAAATTTCAATATGGCATCCTCTGGTATTGCGACCCCATTGGTAGTTGATGTCACTATGACGCATCCATGACCTAGAGGATCCTCAAAGAGAATAGTCCAGATCATGCAGCAACAGTAACACAACATAAGAAACAACACAAAACATATAAAATGGAAAATCAGATATCCACATCATCGTATATTCATCATAGAACATCCAGTAATATCTAGGTTACATATAGGCTAACATGCCCTGTTCAGAGTATATCCTAGAATGTAATTCATGTAGACCTCCAAGAGGTGTCAGAATTACAATTTATGAATCTATATCATCATACTACTTCTCTATATCTCAAAGGATCACATACAACAATATATATACCATCCAGAACACATTTGGGTTGGCTACAAAATATTACATTTACCAAGTAAAATGAAATGTGTAAAATACATTGGCCCCAAAATGTGAAAATATCCTCTATAGAGAACAAACATGAATTGTGGACCACAAAGGAGGGTTTCCCAAGGGGCTAATAATATCGTGTGTGGTGCTAAATTGTTCTGCAATCCAAGGAATTGCTCTGCACAAGAAGAAATCTCCAACATAGATGGTAAGCCCAAAACTGCTTCAAAAGGAATAACTTTCCACAAACAAATCCAAATGAACTGGAAATCTAGAATGATGAAAAAGAACAAGCCTGGAAGCCAAAAATCTAATTTGCAATGCAAAAGAAACAACTACCAGAAAAATCCGAAAGTAACACAGAAACTGCAACAAGAACAAAACTAAAAGCAAATATTTTTGGTTGATGCAAGATTGCTCATAGTCCAAGGATGCTCCTACATCACACTGAAAGGCCTATGCCAATGTTTAGAAAGAATCCCTATAAATCTATGGAAGATGATCTAAATGGTTCTTTTTCATTTATTATGTATGGAGAATTGCAAGTGGAAGATATTAGGGTTTACACCCATTCTAATATTGAAGAGCTCTAAAGTTTGCAAATGTTGAATTTATACACAAAGCACATGATTCATGGAATGGGAATCTTGAAACCTAAATTCAAATCAATTAAGGAGAAGGGTTTCACATAGTTTGTTTATTTTCTGGTGTTCAATGAGCCATAGTGGATTAGATACATCTCGAGAAGAATACATGATAAATTTATATGGCTTGATAAACCTTACAAGATTACTCAAAGTGTAATTAAGGCAGTAAACTATTTAAGCTTAGTCAGTGGAGTACCTACCATAAGAAATGTGAAGAATCAGATGGTAAATGAGGGAAGAGATTCACAATTTGATAGAAGATCAATGAAAATCCATGATATTGTTGAGTATGACATCAGGTTCGCATCAATGGTGATGGGTTACAAGTTATATCAATCCAACAGAGACAATTTAGTATCTGGTAGAAAAATACTTGATGCCTATCATATATTAAAGGAAGATAAGAAGTATGATCTATGTGAGGTTCTCTAGAGAGTCATTGATAAATTTGAAGAAAATCAATCTAGACAAGAAGCATGTGTTAAAATTTAGTACTATGATTATGTATGTATACTTCTACTTCATGGATGAGATTCTAGGAGTAGGAAAGGCTCAATGGGCCTATCATAGACTAGTGGTAATGAAGATAAAAGAAACACTTTATAGTCTCAGAGATGCTACAGTCTAGAATGGAATTATTTGGGGATATTTCTAAACATTTCAAATCACGATGCAAAGAAGAGAATGGATTCCTAAAGAGATAATTGAGAAGTATCAAGATATTATCTTCTTTGTGGTTGACACTAACGAGTGTCTTATGGAAGTCATTGAGACAAGGA
Organism: Cryptomeria japonica; assembly: GCF_030272615.1. Classification (NCBI taxonomy): domain Eukaryota; kingdom Viridiplantae; phylum Streptophyta; class Pinopsida; order Cupressales; family Cupressaceae; genus Cryptomeria; species Cryptomeria japonica. The sequence continues at coordinate 600,007,983 of NC_081410.1, forward strand.
CTTCATGGATAATTCCTATCGGATATGAAGTCAAAGGACATGTACTTGAGGCATATTCTTAGCACCTATTGAGTAACCAGTGGACAATTCTGAGGAGAGGTTTGACACATATAAAGAAAAGAGCCCGAGCTTGCATTCTTAGTTCAAGAAACTGGAGATACAAAAGAATGTCAAAAAGGAGGTTGGGTAGTTGGTCGATAATATGGGAATCACCAAGGAGGCAGTCCAGAAGAGAAAGAGAAAAGAACATTCTGAAGGAAGAAGATATGGTTAAGCCAAAGAAGGCTAAACTGAAAGCCCCTATTCCCAAGCCTAAGCAGCCAAAGGGTTCTACACCCTCATCCAGTGGTCAGAAACTTGTCAGTTCACCCAAGCCCCAAGCTAAATCATTTGGTGAAGTTCAAAGGAAACAAGGACAAGCCAAATTTATTATTCCTATTGATGAAGAGGAAATAGAGTCAGATGATGCAGTGAAAGAAATAAAGAAGAGTGGCAAAGAAGATAAAGTTGTTGAAGGTAAATCAGCCAATGAAGGGTAGTTCAACAGGAAGACCCAATCAAATGAAACTATTATGCCTATAAGAAAGGTTAAGGAAACCATTGTTAAGGAAGGTAACCTCAAACCTATTTCCAAATATCATGAGTTATTGGACGATGTTGGAAAGAGATCTATAGAAGAGGCAACTGTTGAATACTTGAATAAATATAATAGGGATCTTATTGAAATAATGTAAGAGATTCCTCATAGCCTATATGACATTATAGACATGAGAAAAGAAATTGCAAGAATAGAGGAAGAGAGAATAAGATAATATATTAGTATGAGATGGTTCTAGAGAAACCACAAGAAGATCAAGGTAAACACATTCTTGAAGAAGCTTAAGATGAAGGTGATAAGATTAATGTTGATGCTGATGATGAAGATTGTTGGTATTATGGATGACCTCATCATGTGTTTCCTTGGTTTTGTCATTGATGTCAACAATTATCTTATTTGAGGTCTACATTGTTGTTTTGGTATTATGGTTATATTGGTTTACTATTAAACCAACAATATGGTTCACTGGTATGGTTAGTGTTTTATACACAGTCATCAGTATATGCTCACCAGCAGCTTATATTGTTCACCGACAGTGATGATGACTTGCTATCATCTGGAGATCATGTGTTTATGTCGAAGACATGGATTGGATGTTTGGTTCTGGTGTTTTTCTTATTGGTCTAATCGGGTTGATAGGTTTTCCTTTACCGAAAGATAGGTCTAAGTTATGGACCGATAAATATTATCTATTCCAGATCAGCACGACACATTATGGAGATTGTTTATTGATTGGTAAATGCATTGAGCCAACATGTTGTATCGCATCAAGACTTATTTGTAATTGATTTAAATGGAATATCTTTAGTGAGCTGACCTATTCATTTGGTCTTAGGTTTGGTATATATATGATTGTAAGATCTTATTGAAGATCATGATAATTATGAGTGAGAGTGGATATTGAAGAGTGAAAATAAGCAGATCCTTGTGCAAATCATGTTAGGAAACTCATAGATACTGAGAGGGGGGGGTGACTCAGTATCTAACCGGTAGTTAGATTTTCTCAACTTAAAACATGCAAAACATATTATAACAGTGTACCAGTATGCAAGAAATAATGAAATAAATAGAATTAAAAACATCCACATGAAAAGCACACCATGACACAAGGATTTAATGAGGAAACCTCATGTGGGAAAAACCTTAGTGGGATTTGTGACCCACAATATCCACTTACTAGCCAATAAGAGAATATTACTTACAAAAGGGGGTCTGCACATGCAGGAAGGCCAACTACCTAGAGCTCACTACTCAATGGGAAGTCTCACTGACTTACAATGTGGATTATACAAATCCAATATCTTGTACTGCTTTACAATAGCATCTATAATGCCTGATCTAGTACCGGTTTCTGCTCTGTCATTTACATAAAACCTTTAACCTATATTTTGCATAATAGGTCTGCCTGATATCTTTCTTTTTTGCTTACATTACTTACAAAATGTCTACAATGATCTCTTTTATATATAAGAGTCATTTTACAACTTGCCAAGTCAGCTTACAAGGTTTTTACAATAATAAACAAAATATAATATAACAAAAATCTTGTCGGCCTCTGTGCCGGTATGCTTCCTTTCTCTGTGTCAGTGTAGAGTGTGATCTATTGATGTCGGTGAACTATCTTAACGGTATAATGCCTTGCCGGTGTAATGCCTTGCTGGTGCCATAGGATTGTAAGGTCGCCATCAATGACAAAACCTTCAATCTCATACAATGTCTCATTGGAGTGTGCATATGCCAACAAATCATGCAAACATTATTTGAAGGTTCAAGGAAGGTTATGAAGGTGTTTTAACACTCATGTTCAAAGCTTAACCGGTACTGAATCCAACATTGGAGATTCTTTGAGAAGTACATTATCATTGGATTTAACCATCCAATTATGTAGTCAGTGTGACTCCTATTTTGTGATTGAGTAGTGAGCTCTAGGAAGTTGGCCTTTATGCATGTGCAGATCCCATTTGTATACACATACTATCTGCAATAGTATCATCTGATTGTGGGTAATGTTTCCCACCGTGGTTTTTCCCTTACCAGGGTTCCACGTCAAAATCTTTGTGTTATGTGTTGTGGATGTTGTTTCTCTTTCTGTTTCATGCATTAAGTTTTACCGATACTGCCATAACTATTAATCTATTTTACTGACACTTAAATTTGGTTTACCAGCATTAAGTTTAATTTGGATTAATTTGCATTTGGTTTATAAATTAATGAGAACTGGTTAACAACTTATTCACCCTCCCCTCTCTCAGTTGTCCTTCCCCACCAACAGAGACTTAGATGTTTAAAATTGGCATCAAATCGACAGGGACTAAATAGAAAAATCTTTTTCCGGCTTTAATGGAGGAGAGCTACTTCTCTGGGGGAGTAGTTGGTTGAATGCTAAGTTTTGAATTCTTAACTTCTTTGGCATTTGATGTCAAAGGGGGAGAGATATCTATGGAAAAACATTATTCCTTGGGGGAGAAATTATTCCTTGGTAGAGAGATATACTTTTGGTTTTGGTAACAAACATTAAATTGATCTATCTTTGGGAGGTTGTTGGTCTATTGGTTTTTGGCATTTTGTTTTTGGTACTTAGATGTTTTTCCATCTAGTGTTGCCATCAATGCCAAAGGAGGAGATTGTTGGTATTATGGATGACTTCGTCATGTGTTGCATTGGTTTTGTCATTGATGTCAACACTTATCTTCTTGGAGGTCTACATTGTTGTTTTGGTGCTATGGTTATATTGGTTTACTGTTGAACCGGCAATATGGCTCACTGGTATGGTTAGTGGCCTATGCACAGTCACCGGTATATGTTGACTAGCAGGTTATATTGTTCACTGACAGCGATGATGACTTGTTATCATCTGGATATCATGTTGTTATTTCGAAGACATGTATTGGATATTTTGTTTTGGTGTTTTGCTTATTGGTCTAATCGGGTTGACAGATTTGCCTTTACCACCAGATAGGTCTAAGTTATGGATTGGTACATATTATCTATTCCAGATCAGCATGACACATTATGGAGATTGTTTATTGATTGGTAAATGCATTGAGCCGACATCTTGTATCGCATCAATACTTATTTGTAATTGATTTAAATGTAATATCTTTAGTAAGCCAACCTATTCATTTGGTCTTAGGTTTTGTATATATATGATTGTAAGATCGTATTAAAGATCATGGTAATTATGAGTAAGTGTGGATATTGAAGAGCAAAAATAAGCAGATCCTTGTGTGAATCATGCAAACAATATTTGAAGGTTGAACGGAGGTTATGAAGGTGTTTTAACACTCATGTTAAGAGATTAACCCATACTGAATCCAGCATTGGATATTCTATTTTGAGCAGTACATTATCATTGGATTTAAGCATCCAATTGTGTAGTCAGTGTGACTCCTATTTTGTGATTGAGCAGTGAGCTCTAGGCAATTGGCCTTTCTGCATGTGCAAACCCCATTTGTATACACATACTATCTATAGTAGTATCATCTGATTGTGGGTAATTTTTTCCACCATGGTTTTTCCATTATTCGGTTTCCACATGAAAATCTCTGTGTTATGTGTTGTGGATGTTGTTTCTCTTTTTGTTTCATGCATTAAGTTTTACTGATATTGCTTTAATTGTTAATCTATTTTACCAACACTTAACTTTGGTTTACTGACATTAAGTTTAAGTTGGATTAATTTTTATTTGGTTTATAAATTACTGAGAACTGGTTAACAACTGATTCAACCCCCCCTTCTTAGTTGTCCTTCCCCATCGACAGAGACTTAGATGTTGAAAATTGGCATCAAACCGACAGGGCCTAAACAGAAAAATCTTTTTCTAGCTTTGATGGAGGAGAGCTACTTTTGTGGGGGAGTAGTTGTCTGAATGCTAAGTTTTGAATTCTTAACTTCTTTGGCATTTGATGTCAAAGGGGGAAAGATATCTATGGCAAAATATTATTCCTTGGGGAAGAAATTATTCCTTGGGGGAGATAAATACTCTTGGTTTTGGTAACAAACTTTGTATTGATCTATCTTTGGGAGATTGTGGGTCTATTGGTTTTTGGCACTTAGATATTTTTCCATCTAGTGTTGCCATCAAGGCAAAAGGGGGAGATTGTTGGTATTATGGATGACTTTGTCATGTGTTGCATTGGTTTTGTCATTGATTTCAACACTTATCTTCTTGGAGGTCTACATTGTTGTTTTGGTGCTATGGTTATATTGGTTTACTATTGAACTAGCAATATTGTTCACCAACAATGATGATGACTTGTTATCATTTGGAGATCATGTGGTTATATTGAAGACATGGGTTGGAAGTTTGGTTTTGGTGTTTTGCTTATTGGTCTAATCGGGTTGACAGATTTGCTTTTATCAATAGATAGGTCTAAGTTATGGATCGGTACATATTATCTATTCTAGATCAGCATGACACGTTATGGAGATTGTTTATTGATTGGTAAATGCATTGAGCCGACATGTTTTTATCGCATCAAGACTTATTTGTAATTGATTTAAATGTAATATCTTTAGTGAGCCAACCTATTCATTTGGTCATACGTTTTGTATATATATGATTGTAAGATCTTATTGAAGATCGTGGTAATTATGAGTGAATGTGGATATTGAAGAGCAAAAATAAGCAGATCCTTGTGCAAATCACGCATACATTATTTGAAGGTTGAAGGAAGGTTATGAAGGTGTTTTAACACTCATGTTTAGAGTTTAATCGGTACTATATCCAACATTGGAGATGCTATTTTGAGCAGTACATTATCATTGGATTTAACCATCCAATTGTGTAGTTAGTGTGACTCCTATTTTGTGATTGGGCAGTGAGCTCTATGCAATTGGCTTTTCTGCATGTGCAGACCCCATTTGTATACACATACTATCTACAGTAGTATCATCTGATTGTGGGTAAGGTTTCCCACTATCGTTTTTCCCTTACTGGGTTTCCACATGAAAATATATGTTTTATGTGTTGTGGATGTTGTTTCTCTTTCTATTTCATGCATCAAGTTTTACCTATACTGTTATAACTATTAATCTATTTTACTGTCACTTAACTTTGGTTTACCAACATTAAGTTTAAGTTGGATTAATTTGCATTTAGTTTATAAATTACTGAGAATTGGTTAACAACTGATTCACGCTCCCCCCTCTCAGTTGTCCTTCCCCACCGAAAGAGACTTAGAAGTTGAAAATTAGCATCAAACCGGCAGGGGCTAAACAGAGTAATGTTTTTCCAGCTTTGATGGAAGAGAGCTACTTCTCTGGGGGAGTAGTTGGTTGAATGCTAAGTTTTGAATTCTTAACTTCTTTGGCATTTGATGTCCAAGGGGTAGAAATATCTATGGAAAAATATTATTCCTTGATGGAGAGATATACTTTTGGTTTTGGTAACAAACTTTGTATTGATCTATGTTTGGGAGATTGTTGGTCTATTGGTTTTTGGCATTCTGTTTTTGGCACTTAGATGTTTTTCCATCTAGTGTTGCCATCAATGCCAAAGGAGGAGATTGGTGGTATTATGAATGACTTCGTCATGTGTTGCATTGGTTTTGTCATTGATGTCAACACTTATCTTCTTGGAGGTCTACATTGTTGCTTTGGTGTTATGGTTATATTGGTTTACGATTGAACCAGCAATATGGTTCACTGGTATGGTTAGAGGCTCATGCACAATCATCGGTATATGTTCACCAACAGGTTATATTGTTCACTGGCAGCGATGATGACTTGTTATCATCCAGAGATCATGTGGTTATGTTGAAGACATGGATTGGAAGTTTGGTTTTGGTGTTTTGCTTATCGGTCTAATCGGGTTGATAGATTTGCCTTTATCAACAGATAGGTCTAAGTTATGGATCAGTACATATTATCTATTCTAGATCAGCATGACACATTATGGAGAATGTTTATTGATTGGTAAATGCATTGAGCCGACATGTTTTTATTGCATCAAGACTTATTTGTAATTGATTTAAATGTAATATCTTGAGTGATCTGACCTTTTCATTTGGTCTTAGGTTTTGTATATATATGATTGTAAGATCTTATTGAAGATCATGGTAATTATGAGTGAGTGTGGATATTGAAGAGCAAAAATAAGTAGATCCTTATGCAAATCACACAAAATTTTTTGAAGGTTGAATGAAGGTTATGAAGGTGTTTTAACACTCATGTTCAGAGCTTAACTGGTACTGAATCCAACATTAGAGATGATATTTTGAGCAGTACATTATCATTGGATTTAACCATCCAATTGTGTAGTTAGTGTGACTCCTATTTTTTCATTGAGCTGTGAGCTCTAGGTAGTTGGCCTTTCTGCATGTGCAGATCCGATTTGTATATACATACTATCTGCAATAGTATCATCTAATTATAGGTAAGGTTTCCCACCATTGTTTTTACCTTACTGGGTTTCCACGTCAAAATATTTGTGTTATGTGTTGTGGATGAGAGAAAAATGTTGATCTTAGGGGGGTTTTTTTCTTTTTGGTATCTGGCAGAGAAATTTTTGGTTGCAGTGCGTATATTTTGGTCTTGGTTCGACATTTAGTCATTTTTCACTAAGTGTTGCCAACAATGCCAAAGGGGGAGATTGTTGGCAAGAGACACTACATGTATGTTCAGATGTTGTCATTGATGGAAACTTATATCAGTTCTAGTATTCACACTTCATTCTTTCATTATTCCAGTAGATTGAGTGAAGATTGTTTAAGTTCAGTGAGGTCTGGTTAGTAGAGTGGGATATCTAGTACTGAACAGTTCTGGTTAGCAAATTATTTTGGTTGTGTATTTTTCTATGTGAATTTTGGAAAAGGATTTTCATCATTTAATATACCTAATTCCTAGTTTGTGGCCTCCGCTGATGAGTTTCATGCAAGTTAGAAGATCTGGTAATCATGGTTTTAGCTAGAACAGTGGTTATCAGTGGTAACATGGGATGATTTTGTTTGCGGATCTTGCAGATTGATTTTGGCAATTGTTTGCTTCTCTTGAGTTTGTAATTGTTGCGGCTTACTGGCAGTGTACACATACAATTAGTCCTTTTCCTTCATTTATGTGCCCCATGTAATTGAATTAACTTTCATTGACTTCTTATGACCTTCTAGGGCTTCTTGCAACAACTATTTTTATTTTGGAATAACATAGATGTACCGTAGAGACATGTTAGTGGGAGATTTCTTCAATTGTTCAACCACATTAAGTGATCCAAATAGTTGGGCCTTTAACTCCTTCTACTTGTAAGGGAACATTTCCTTTAGCTTTTGAAATAGTTTCACTACTATGGATGGACTAAAAGTTTTCTCAAAAGTGACTTTATGATATTCTACCTAAGGCATAGGCTCTCCAACGAGTCTCCTTTTAAAATGGGTATTTTAATTACATTTGACCTATGTAGATTTTGATGTGGATACTATTGGAATGATTTAATATCAGCAGTAAACTGAGAGGCAAAGGGTGAATCAGTTTACTCACAAGTACAACAATTAATTCAGTTAAAAACCTTATACTGAAGGACAACACAATGAAAGATATATCATGAAATAACAACACACATAACACAAATATTTTGACGTGGAAAACCTGAAAAGGGAAAAACCACAGTGGGAAACCCTACCCACAATTAGATGAATACTCTACAGTAGTATTATGAATAATTACAATGGGGTCTACACTTGCAGGAAGGCCAACAACCTAGAGTGCACTGCTCATCACAAAAGGAAGTCTCATTAACTTAGAAAAAAACATCGGACTACAATCAAGAAAGAAATGAACTATGAAAGTAGCATCTATTAGTATTATGGATGTGTTGCATTGGTTTTGTCATTGATTTCAACACTTATCAACACTTATCCTTCTAAAGATCTTTTGTTATGTTCACCGGCAAGTTCAGTGACTTATGCATAGTCACCGGTATATTGCTCACTGATAGGTTATATTGCTCACTAATAGGTTATATTGTTTACCGGCACTGAGGATGACTTGTTATCATTTGGAGATCACTTGGTTATGTCGAAGTCATGGTTTGGACACTTGGTTTTGGTATTGTGGTTATTGGTCTAATCGGGTTAAGATATTTGTTGTTACCAGCAAATTGGTCTAGGTTATGGACCAGCACGACACGTTATGGAGATGGTTTATTTTTTGGATATTGTTGTAATTGTATTGAGCTGACATGATGCATCACATCTTCACTTATTTATAATTAATTTAATTATAATATTCTTTATTAGCCGACCTACACATTTGGTCTTAGGTTTTCCTATATATGTAAGATCTCATTTGTGAGATGATGTAAGTAAGGAAGAAATAGATAGAGAAACGGTATATGTTTATGGTATTGCAACATGGTATGTGCAAATATTGAAGATCATATGAATAGACCATAGAGAAGGTTCAAGGAAGGTTTGAAGATGATTATCTGAGCTTAACCAGTACTGAATCTAGCATTGGAGATGCTACTTTGAGTAGTACATCATCATTGGATTTAACCATCCAATTGTAGTTAGTGTGATTCCTATTTTGTGTTTGAGCAGTGAGCTCTAGGTGGTTAGCCTTTCTACATGTGCAAAAGCCCATTTGTATACACATACTATCTGTAGTAGTATCATCTGATTGTAGGTACGGTTTTCCACTGTGGTTTTTCCCCTTACAGGGTTTCCACGTACAAATCTTTGTGTTATGTGTTGTGGATGTTGTTTCTCTTTTTGTTTCATGTAGTAAGTTTTACTGGTATTAATATTAACTGCTAATCTATCCACCAACATTAAGTTTGGTTTACCGGTATTATGTATCAAGTTTGATTAAGTTATATTTGGGTTGAAATTAATTGACAACTGATTCACCACCCCCCCCCCCCTTAGTTGCCTCTGGGTCCTAACAATTGGTATCAGAGCTAAGTCCTCTTTTTGTAGAAGTTTAACAACTTGAGGAGATTCTATGGCAACTAACTTTTTCAGGAAGGACAGTCTGAAACTTGATGTACCCAACTATGGTATATGGAAAATCAGAATGGAGACACATCTAAATTACATTGGAAAAGACATATGGGATGTTACAAAGAATGGCTATGTTGGTCCTACATTGAATCAACCTAATGCACCAACATTGGGTAAGGATCAAGAGAATGATTGCAAACCAAGAGAAGCACTCTTGAGCGCCTTGTCAGATCAGCAAATTATGGGATTATCAGACCGATCCACTGCTAAAGCTATTTGGGATAAATTGGAGACATTGAATGAAGGAGATACCACTATCAAAATTGCAAAACTAGAATGCTTCCAAGTCAGTTACAAAAATCTGAAAATGGAAGAAGATGAAAGAATTTTTGCTTTTATGGAAAGGGTAAATGAAATTGTTTTGGAAATACAATGTTGTGGAGGTTCCTTATGTGAAGATGAAATTGTTTCTAAAGTTTTGAGAGAAATTCCATTGCCATACAAAATGAAAGTAACTACTATTAATGAGTTGAGAACAATGCCTAATAAATCAGTATCTAGAGATACCTTGGTTGGAAAACTTTCAGGATTTGAACTTGAGGAATTTGGTCATGTTGCTATAGTTAAGATAGATTTTGCCTTCAAAGCATCATCATCTAATAAATTTGATTGGAAAGAACTTTATGCAAGAGAACATGAAGATATCAGGAAGGAAAATGAAGAACTGGAAGAGCTTGAAGCACTATTTGCAAGGAAAATGCCAAAAGGTCCTATTGGAAGTATGAAGGTAAACCGCCATTTAAATGTTTTAACTGCAATAAAGTTGGTCATATGGCATCTAGATGTCATGATAGACATGCAAGATTAAGAGAAGAAGCTAAAAGAACATATAAACCTAACCCTGAATATTAGAGATACAGATTTAAGAAGAATAGAGACAAATCATGCTATTGTGTTGATGAAGGAGTTACTAATGATTATGATGAAGAACCAACAGAAAATGGATGGACTTTTGTTGCAATAATAGAAGATCAACTGACACCTATGGTTCCATCGGTAGAGTAGGCCCTGGCAGCTAAAATTGAGGATAAGGATGAATGGATTATAGATTCTAGATGTTCACATCATATGACTAGTGATTAAAGTAATTCTTAGCTCTCTAGGAATACAATGGAGGTCTAGTAAGATTTGGGGATGACAAAGCTTGTTTGATTAGAGGAAAAGGCACTCTATCTTTTGATGGTAAGGATAGTACTAACAACGTGTATTATGTTGAAGGTTTGAAGATTAATCTTTTGAGTGTTGGTTAGTTAGTAGAAAAGGGATTTTAGTTACAATTCAAGAATGGTAAATGCAAAATCATGAATAGAACTAGTTTGGAGATTGCAACTGGTAATCAGACTAGAGGTAATATCTTTCATTTGAATAACAATGAAAAGACATGCTTGATTGCACATATTGATGAAAGTTGTTTATGGCATAAAAGACTCTATCATGTGAATTTTGATTGCATTATAAAGATTAGTTCAACTAAGGTGGTAAGGGATTTACCTAAGATTGTAAAACCTCATAATCCAATATGTAAGGAATGTCAAATGGGAAAGAAAGTTAGAACAACTTTTAAGAGTATTTCTGAGAAATCCAATAATGTTCTTGATTTAATTCATACTAACTTGTGTGGTCCGGCAAGAACTAAAAGTCTATAGGGAGATAGATACTTTATGCTAATCATCAATGATTATTCTAGAATGTGTTGGGCTACTTTTCTCAGCGAGAAATCGGAAGCTTTTGGGAAATTCAACCTATTCAAGGAAATGGTAGAGAATGAAACCGGTAAGAAAATCAAATGTTAAGATCAGATCAAGGAGGTAAATTTATATCTTAGGAGTTTAATACATTTTGTGAAGTGAATGGAATTAGAAGACAACTATCAGTATCCCAGACACCTCAGTGAAATGGAGTTGTGGAAAGGAAGAATAGAACTATTCTGGATGTAGCTAGAAGCATGATATCAGAAGCAAATCTACCTTGTGTGTATTGGAGAGAAGTAGTGAATACAATGGTTTACACTTTCAACATAGTTCACATCAAAGGTGAAACCGGTAAGACCCCTTATAAATTATGGTCTGGTAATATTGTTGGCATATGCACACTCCAATGAGACATTGTATGTGATTGAAGGTTTTGTCATTGATGGCAACCTTACAATCCTATGGCACCAGCAAGGCATTACACTGGCAAGGCATTACACTGGCAAGATAGTTCATTGGCATCAACAGATCACACTCTACACTAGCACTCAAACCACTGGCACCGACACAAAGAAAGGAAGCATACCAGCATAGAGGCCGACAAGATTTTTGTTATATTATATTTTATTTATTATTGTAAAAACCTTGTAAGCCAACTTGGCAAGTTGTAAGATGACTCTTATATATAAGAGAGATCATTGTAGACATTTTGGAAGTTATGGAAGTCAAGAAAAAAAAGATATTAGGCAGACCTATTATGCGAATTATAGGTTAAAGGTTTTATGTAAAGAACATAGCAGAAATCGGTACTAGATCAGGCATTATAGATACTATTGTAAAGCAATACAAGATATTGGATTTGTATAATCCACATTGTAAGTCAGTGAGACTTCCCATTGAGAAGTGAGCTCTAGGGAATTGGCCTTCCTGCATGTGCAGGCCCCTCTTGTAAGTAATATTCTCTTATTGGCCAGTAAGTGGATATTGTGGGTCACAAATCCCACTGAGGTTTTTCCCACACCGGGTTGCCTTGTTAAATCCTTGTGTTATGGTGTTCTTTTCATTTGGATGCTTTTAATTCTGTTTATTGCATTATTTCTTGCATACCGGTACACTGTTATAATATGTTCTGCATGTTTTAAATTGAGAAATTCTAATTACCGGTCAGATACTGATTCACCCCCCCTCTCAGTATTTGTGGGATTCCTAACAATTGGTATCAGAGCTTGGTCCTCTATTTTTAGAAGCCTAACAGCTTGAGGAAACACCGGTAGATATGGAAAATCTGATGAAGCAACTTGAAGCAGCTCTCTCAGACTATGATACAAAAAAATTGAAAAATATCAAACTAGAAGATGATCTGAAGGTAGCTCCGGATATCATTCAAGCACTTCAAGAGAATCTTACTATTGCAAGAAATAAGAGAAGAGAACTTTATGAAAAAATGCAACATGAGAATGATGAAAAGGAATCACTTAGTGATATGTTAATTAAGCTGAAACTGGAGAACATAACTACAAAGAATGAGATGCAGGATATGACTATGAGATTTTGTAAAGAGATTGAAGATAGGAAGAAGAATAAAGAAGAATTGACCAGAAGACTAAGTGATGTAGCAAATGAGAACACAAGACTTAGCTATGAAAATGATTTATTAAAGACAGATCTGATGTACACTCAGAATGACTCCAATGAACTGATGAGAGAGAAAGAAGTCTTAGAAAGAGAACTAGAAACTACAAATCAACATAAAGAAAAATTCAAGAAAAGCTCAAAGGAACTTGGTAACTTGCTAAAGAATCAAAAACCTAAAGGTGACACTTCTGGAATTGGCTTTGAAGTTGGTGAAATATTTGGTACTGCAAACACACAAGATCACATCAAACCGGGAAGGCAACCTAATGCTTATAAATTCAATGGAAAATGCTTTAACTATAATAAGTATGCTCATAGAGAAAATTAATGTACATCTAGAAATTATCAGAATATCAACACACCCACTGGTCAATGTTGAAAATGCAACAAAGTTGGTCACAATTCTGAATATTGCAGAATGAATGTGAGATGTTATGTTTGTGGAAGATTTGGACATTTATCTAATCAATGCAGAATACAAACTGACATAGGTTATGGGAAAGCTATTCAGAAGAATAATGTGACTTGTTATGCATGTAACAAGATTGGGCATATTGCAAAATTCTATAGAAGTAAAGGATCACCGGCAGACAACAAAAGTTCTAGCTTGAAAGGTAAAGAAAAGGTTGAAGAGGTTAAGCAAGAATTCTCAAAACAATGGATTAGAAAAACTAATCTAAATATTGGGAATACTCCTCCACCGGTAGAACCAATCAATGCTTCACTGGTAGGACAGAGTGATGCTTCACCAGTAGGACAAAGGGATGCTCCATCAGTAGGAAGTTCTTCATCAAATTGAAGAAATTTTCCTTGAGGGTTTGGCAATCTAATGACACATGTGCTATTATTCCCTCGGTTAGAGATAAGAAGTTGGAAATTACATCATTACCGATAGACAATGTTAAGTGAATACTTAACTGGCATGCATTTAATGTGGTAGATGGCAAATTAACACTATAAATTTGTGGTTTTGGCTCCATTTCAATTCACCATGATTTCAACATTCGAAGAGCACAAAATTTGTAGAGATAAGGAATTTCAAGCAAAGAGGCGAAGCACTTCAAGTAATCAATCCATCCAAGACAGAAAAAGGTATTTATCATCATGGCATCCCCCTCTACACTTGAATATATAGCAAACCCTACTATAGTCAAGGTCATAAAATGCCCTAGGCCCGTATTTCAACTAGTTCCCGAAGTAGCAAAGAAAGATGACAATATAGGTGCTTTCTCACAAATACCAAAAGTAGTTGTTTATGTTGAAGACCCCAGAATTTACATTCACTGCAACATAGAGGAATTGGGAGATGAAGAGATCAAAACTATGTATAAAACTGTCATATGTGATAATTTTGGAAATGTGAAACTAGAACATAAAATCATTCAAACCCTAGGATTTATTGAAATCCTCTACATTCCTAAATTTCCCAAGGATGTGAATAGGATAGTCTTAAGCAGGGTACATGATGAATTTTTCTGGATAGATGCAATTCACAAAATCACCAAGGAAGCTGTGAAAGCTGTCATAGGGTTAACAACCACCGGTAAAAGGCCAGACAAAACTAAGAAGGTCTCCAATGACCTAGTTACTAAGCTAACTAGTGCTACATCTGATAAAAGGTCCCTAAGAGTCAATGATGTAACTGACACCAATGTAAGGTTTATCAATATGATATTAGGGTATAAGGAAACTCATGCAAACAGACTCAATTCAATTTCAAGTCTATGCATTAAGAGTGCTTATGACATGATCACATATAATGTAATGATTGATATATGTGAGTGGTTGAAGGATGAGTTAATTGACAACCTAGGCAAGATTAAGAAGGACAAGAAAGGAACTTTTAGGTTTGGAAATCTGCTAGTATGTTTGAGCTACATATAACCAAATAGGTTCCCGTTATAGGCTACAAAGAACTTGGATTTGATATACCGGTAGGTAAACAACTAATAGAACTATTCAACAATATGGGAGAAGATAAGGAAAACAATATCCATGATTTCTTTCAAGCACTTAAGGCCAAAATAAAGAAAAGAATTAGATTATCACAAAATATTGTTGACAAATATAAGGATGAAATCTAGATGGAAGCAGTCATCCCAAGAACAATCTAGGTAACAGAGATGGGCTATGAGATAGATGATCATATAATTGAGACTTATGCTAAAGCACTTCTAGAAGCACCAAACGAACCAAAGGAAGAAGTATTTGGTAGTGTTGAGACTATAGAAAAACAAATACAATCTAAGAAGAGAGTGAAAAAGGTTGAGACAGTTGTGAGAAGAGGCTCTAGACAAGCAAAATCTATTAAAGAAGATGTGTTAAAACAAACCGCTATCACTGAGGATGAGCTAGGAACTCTATAGCCTGAGACTCATCTATCATTGGTAGGTACTTCTTCGGAGAGTGACATGCCTACAACTTTCAAAGAGTTGTAACGAAAAGAGATCCCTCACTGGCAACCACACCCTCACCTAGGAGGACAAGACAGAAACAACAAGCAGTGAGATCTCCGATTAAGAAGACTACACCAAAGAAGAAATTGACACCCAAGAAGAAGAAGAGAACAAAACAAAACTTGGCTCCTATTGACATACTATTGAATGAAATTACAGAGGAAGGGAAACTGAAGAATATAGAAAAATTATATGACACTCTAACTGCAGATGAAAAAGAACAAGTAGAAAATAGTGTTATATTTCATATGGACATGTATAAGAAATTTTTGATGGAAGTTGTAGATGAAGTACTAGATGAACTATTCAAAAGACTAGAAGCAAGGAGACAAGCAGTAATAGAACTTAATAAGAAAATCAAGATAGAAAAGCTACTTGTTGTGTACCCAGTGAACTCACCTAAAGAAATTGATGATTTAATTGCTGAAGCAAAGTCAGTATTCTCTACTGCACACCGGTACATTGCATTAATGGTTGGAAGAGTCAATGAGGTGATTGAAGAAACAAAAAATGGATGGGATGTATTCCTAGTTGAAAAAGAAAAACAGGAAGAATACAGGAACCCCAAACCAATAAAGATATGTTAGAAAGAAAGAGACAAAGGAAAAGGAAAGGTTGGTGGACCTCCGAGTATTAAAGTAAAAGACAACTTACCCCCACCTTCTTTTACATCACCGGTAACAACAACTATAGAAGATCAACTGGCAGTTGAAAGTATGGATGTAGAGGATGTCAATCCTAATCTTGAAGTCTTATACATAGTAGATGTTGATACACAAAAGATAAACATTATGGTAGACAAAGATACAACTGGTAAGACTGAAATGGCTAGTGAACCACTGGTAGCTGAACAAACTGATAAAACACAAGAGAAACCGATAGATGACAAAGAGCAATAGGAAGGAACTCAGACTGAGATAGTGCAACAAGAAGAGCAACAACAACAGGAACAGGCTCCGGAATAGGTACAAGAACAAGTTCATGAAGAGACAATGCAATCGGCAACTAGAGAAGTACACAAACCATTGCTTAAAGAAATGCAAACACAAACAGACCTACCAAAGGTCACAAGAAGCTTGGTTACTTCTTCCACCAGTGGAATTCAAAATGTTGGTTCCTCCTCGGTAGGCCACAAACCAACAAATGTAACTAAAGTACTTTTGGATTCAATCAAAAGGATAATAGATTGTAGTTCACAGGCTTATAAAGCCATAGATGACACAATCCCAATTTTGAAGGTAATTGTTCCTAATTGTAATATAGACAATAAAGATTCTTTGGGACAACTTGATACTTTGTGTAAATATATCATTGAGAACATTGAGAAAATAAAGGAAGAGACATTAAAGGACAAGGTAGAAATTGAAAAGCAAAAATTCTTTGAAGATCAAATAAAGAAGTGTACTAGGGAATTTGACACACTTCTACCGGAACTATGCAACTTATTAAAGGAATACAAAACTCTGTACAAAGACACTTGCAAGACAAAATTTTTGACAGTAGACATAGATAAGAAAATAAGCAAGGTACAGGATGAAATAAATAAACTTGTGGATAATTTTGTTAACTCACTTGATACATTATCAGTTTTTGAGGAAGAATTACTTAAATTAGAAAGAGAAAAGGAGAGACTAGTGAATAAGGCAAAGCATTTGAGATTAAAACTAAGTCCAAGATTGGATTATCTAGCATCATTGCAGAAGGAAATATCTGAGGCACTGATATAGGGACAGAAAACACCGACAGAGCATATGCAGCACCTCACTGGTATAGTTAAAAGAACAGAGATAGCAATAATAGATAGTAAAAAGTTTATGGAGAGTATAAACTTGATTTTGGTGGATCTATTTCAAATTGTAACTACCCAGTTACAAGGTTGAAACTACAAACTCTACTGACATCTTGACAACCTTTGTCATTGATGCCAAAGGGGGAGTAGTGGTATGAGAAAATTCAATATCATAGGAATCATATGCTCAGGGGGAGCACACATTTTTGGTAACATTTTTTACTTCACATTTTTGGATACACTTTTGAAATTTCTCATGAGTGTTGCCATCAATGCCAAAGGGGGAGATTGCTGGCATATGCACACTCCAATGAGACATTGTATGTGATTGAAGGCTTTGTCATTGATGGCAACCTTACAATCCTATGGCACTAGCATTGCATTACACCGACAAGGCATTACACCAGTAAGATAGTTCACCGGCATCAATAGATCACACTCTACAATGACACTCAGACCACCAGCACCGACATAGAGAAAGGAAGCATACCGACACAGAGGCCGACAGGATTTTTGTTATATTATATTTTGTTTATTATTGTAAAAACCTTGTAAGACGACTTGGATATTTGTAAGATGACTCTTATATATAAGAGAGATCATTGTAGACATTTTGGAAGTAATGGAAGCGAAGAATCAGGCATTATAGATGCTATTGTAAAGCAGTACAAGATATTGGATTTTTATAATCCACATTGTAAGTCAATGAGACTTCCCATTGAGCAGTGAGTTCTAGGCAATTGGCCTTCCTGCATGTGCAAGCCCCTCTTATAAGTAATATTCTCTTATTGGCCAGTAAGTGGATATTGTGGGTCACAAATCCCACCAAGGTTTTTCCCACATGGGGTTTCCTCATGAAATCCTTGTGTTATGGTGTGCTTTTCATGTGGATGCTTTTAATTATGTTTATTGCATTATTTCTTGCATATCGGTACAATGTTATAATATGTTCTGCATGTTTTAAATTGAGAAATTTTAATTATCGGTCAGATACTGATTTACCTCCCCCTCTCAATATTTGTGGGATTCCTAACAAATACTCCTACTCTTAAATACTTCAGAATATTTGGAAGCAAATGCTACATTAGGAGAGATGAGTATATTGGTACATTTGATCCTAGAAGTGATGAAGGAATATTTCTTGGTTATTCATCTAAGAGCAAAGCATATAGATGTTTTAATAAAAGATTGCAGAAAATCATTGAGAGTGCAAATGTGAAGATAGATGAACAATTTAGAGGAAATTCAAGGTCTATGGATTCTGCACTGGCAGTTGAGATGATCATAAATGAACCTATACAGAGTGCAGCAGTATAGAATGTGCTTCTAGTCACACTGACATCATTAGAGAATTCCACTATGACTGAAGAACAACAGGAAGTGAACACACACAGGTATGTAAGACTGAATCACTTTGAAAGTTAGATAATTGGGAATAAATATCAAGGAGTTATGACAAGAGGAAGACTGGCAAATGAAGAGATATGTTTAATTTCTCAAATTGAACCAGCATCTGTTATTGAGGCATGTAAAGATAAACATTGGACTAAAGCTATGGAAGATGAATTAGAACAAATTGAAAAGAACAACATATGGACATTGGTTCCCCGACCTAAAGATAAAAATGTAATTGGAACTAAATGGGTATTCAGAAATAAACTTAATGAAGATGGTAAGGTAATCATAAATGAAGCAAGATCAATGTGTAAAGGAAATTCACAGAAAGAGGGAATTGATTACAATGAAACCTTTGCACTGGTAGCTATAATTGAGGTAGTCATATTATTTCTTGCATTTGCAGCATACAAGAACTATAAAGTATATCAAATGAATGTAAAATGTGCATTTCTGAATAGTGATCTTGAAGAAGAAGTTTACATTGAACAACCTAATGGATTTTCATTGATAAATGATAAAGATATGGTTTGCAGATTAAGGAAAGCTTTATGTGGATTGAAGCAAGCTCCTAGAGCTTGGTATGCTAGATTGGATAAATATCTTTTGAAGCTTGGTTACACTAAAGGTAATGCTGACATCAACTTTTATTTCAAAGTGACTAATGAAGACATCTTGGTTATTTAAGTTGTTGTTGATGACATCATTTTTGGAGGAGAAGATGGATTCTGTAAAGACTTTGCTAATAAGATGCAGGAAGAATTTCAAAAGTCTATGATTGGGGAGATAAAATTCTTTTTAGGATTGCAGATTTCACAGACTGATAAAGGTATATTCATATGTCAAACAAAGTACTTGAAGGAACTACTGATGAAATTTGATATGGAAAACTCTAAACTGGTAAGTACTCCTATGACTACAACTAATAAATTGTCATTGAAGGATGATTAAGCTCCTGTTAATCTGACAAGATACAAATCTATGATTAGAGGTTTACTGTATTTGACACAAACAAGACCTGATATAATGAATGTAGTATGTATTGTTTCAAGATTTCAGAGTAATCCTAGTGAAAGTCATGAATCAGTAGTGAAAAGGATTTTTTAGTATCTACAAGGCACAACAAATCTTGGCTTATGGTATCCTAAAGATGAAGATTTTGATTTATGTGCATACACTGATGCAAATTGGGCAGGAGATGTAGATGATAGAAAGAGCACCACCGGTGGGGCATTCTTTCTTGGTAGCAGATTGATTTCATGGTTGAGAAAGAAATAGAGTTGTACATCATTATCAACAACAGAATCAGAATATGTTGCAGCAACAACTAATTGTACTTAGGTATTGTGGATTAAACAAATGTTGAAGGACATAAAGGTAAAATGCAAAGAACCTATAATCATTTATTGTGATACTTCAGAAGCAATTGATATATCTAAGAATCCGGTATTATACTCTAAAACTAAACATGTTTCTATCAAATATAATTTTCTGAAAGAGAATGTTGAAGCAAAAGAAGTGAGATTGGTTTATGTGAATACTAAAGAGCAGATTGCAAATATCTTTACTAAGCCTTTGCGTAAGGAAACTTTTGAATATCTAAGAGAGCATCTTGGGGTTATACCCTCATCGGTAGAGACTTGGACAGTTGATGATTGGCATCAAACCAACATAATTAATAGAGAAAACCTTTTTCTGGCTTTGATGGAGGAGAGATACTTCTCAAGGGGAGTAGTTGGAGTAGTTGGATATTATGTTGGTTGTATATTTTGGTATTTGTATTGCTTTGGCATTTGATGTCAAAGGGGGAGAGATATCTATGGAAAAACATACATTATCCTTTGGGGAGAGATTATTCATTGGGGGAATGATATATACTCTCTGTATTTGTATTTTAATTTATGGTATTGATCTATTATGGAGATTGTTGGTTTTTGGTTTATGGCATTTTGTTGGTTTATTGATCCATCTTGTGTTGCCATCAATGCCAAAGGAGGAGATTGTTGGTATTATGGATGTGTTACATTGGTTTTTTCATTGATGTCAACACTTATCAAAACTTATCCTTCTAGAGATCTTTGGTTATGTTCACCGACAAGTTTAGTGACTTATGCACAGTCACCGGTATATTGCTCACCAGCAGGTTATATTGCTCACCGACAAGTTATATTGTTCACTGGCATTGAGGATGACTTGTTATCATCTGGAGATCACTTGGTTATGTAGAAGACATGGTTTGGACACTTGGTTTTGGTATTTTGGTTATTGTTCTAATCAGGTTGATATATTTGTTGTTACCGACAAATTGGTCTAGGTGATGGACCGGCATGCATTATCTATTCCAGACCAGCACGACACGTTATGGAGATGATTTATGCATTGGATATTATTGTAATTGTATTGAGTCGACATGATCCATCACATCTTGACTTATTTGTAATTGATTTAATTGTAATATTCTTTATTAGCTGACCTACACGTTTGGTCTTAGGTTTTGGTATATATGTAAGATCTCATTTGTGAGATGATGTAAGTAAGAAAGAAATAGATAGCGAGATGGTATATGGTTATGGTATTGCAACATGGTATGTATGAATATTGAAGATCATATGAGAATACCATAGAGAAGGTTCAAGGAAGGTTTGAAGATGATTATCTGAGCTTAACCGGTACTAAATCCAGCATTGGAGAGGCTACTTTGAGAAATACATCATCATTGGATTTAACCATCCAATTGTAGTCAATGTGACTCCTATTTTGGTTTTGAGCAGTGAGCTCTAGGTGGTTGGCCTTTCTTCATGTGCAAAACCCCATTTGTATACACATACTATCTGTAGTAGTATCATCTGATTGTGGGTACGATTTTCCACCATGGTTTTTCCCCTTATAGGGTTTCCACATACAAATCTCTGTGTTATGTGTTGTGCATGTTGTTTCTCTTTCTGTTTCATGCAGTAAGTTTCACCAGTATTAATATTGTTGGTATTTTGGTATGGTTTTGTCATTGATGTCAACACCTACTAAAAACTAGCACTTTGGAGATCCAGCAACATTCACCGGCAAGCAAGTAACTATTGCACAGTTACTGGTATATGGCTCACCGATAGGATATAATGTTCATCGACACTTAGAATGATATGGAAGACACTTGGTAATGTCGAAGACATCGTGTGGACACTTTGTTTTGAAGAATTAATCATTGGTATATTCATATTTACATATTTGCTTTTACCGGCAAATAGGTCCAGGGTTATCTAGGGTTACACCGATAAGTTTATCTTTTCCAGATTAGCATGACACGCTATGGAGATGATTTATTATTAATGTAAATGCATTAAGCTGACATGTTTAATCGGTTATTGCATCAGATATTATATTATATGTGAAATGTTTTTATTGTAATATCTTGTAGAGCCAACCTACTAAAATTGGTCTTAGGTTATGGTATAAATGTAAGATCTTATTTGTAAGATCAAGTGTGGAATGTGAAAAAGAATTGTGTGAAGATATATGCGAGATTAAGAAGAGGTATACACAAAGACATCATTTGAAGGTGAAGCTAGGTTTTTGTAAAAGCATATCAGCATTATACCGGTACTGAATTTAGCATATGAAGATGTTATTTTGTGCAATACATTCTTATTGGATTTAACCATCCAATTGTAGTCAGTGTGACTCCCATTTTGTGATTGAGCAGTGAGCTCTAGGCTGTTGGCCTTTCTGCATGTGCAGACCCCATTTATGTACACTTACTATCTGCAGTAGTATCATCTGATTGTGGGTAAGGTTTCCCATCGTGGTTTTTCCCCTTATAGGGTTTCCATGTACAAATATTGGTGTTATGTATTGTGGATAACTTTATGTTTATGTTTCATGAATTAATCCTTACCGGTATAGCAATTTACTGTTAACACTGTCTTATCAGTATCAAGCATTAAGTTGGTTAATTGGTTTTTGGTTTGAATTTATTTGAAAACTTATTCAACCCCCCCCTCTCAGTTGTCTCTAGGACCTAACAATTGGTATCAGAGCTTAGTCCTCTTTTGTAGAAGTTTAACAACTTGAGGAGATCCAATGTCTACTAATTACTTCAGGAAGGACAGTCCTAAACTTGATGGAACCAACTATGGGATATGGAAGATCAAGATAGAGACACATCTGAATTGCATCGGTAAAGACATCTGGGAAGTTACAAAGAATGGTTATATTGCTGTTGTAGTTGGTTAGACTGCTCCAACTACCTTAGCTAAAGATGAAAAAAATGATTGCAAAGCAAGAGAAGCACTTTTGAACACATTATCAGATCAACAA
Organism: Cryptomeria japonica; assembly: GCF_030272615.1. Taxonomy (NCBI): domain Eukaryota; kingdom Viridiplantae; phylum Streptophyta; class Pinopsida; order Cupressales; family Cupressaceae; genus Cryptomeria; species Cryptomeria japonica. Next base: position 600,030,854 of record NC_081410.1, read on the forward strand.
ATCATGAGATTATCAAATAGGTCTATTGATAAAGCTGTTTGGGATCATTTGGAAACACTAAATGAAGGAGATTTCATAGTCAAGATTGCAAAAATTGAAAGCTTCTGGGTCAAGTATGAACATCTGAAAATGGAAGAAGATGAAAGGATTTCTGCTTTTATGGAAAGAGTAAATGAAATTGTTTTGGGCATTAAATGTTGTGGAGGAACCTTGAGTGAGGATGAAATTATTTCAAAAATCTTAAGAGGATTTCCACCAGCATATAAAATGAAGGTTACTACTATAAATGAGTTGAGAACAATGCCTAATACATTAGTAACTAGGGATACATTGATTGGAAAACTTTCAGCCTTTGAAATTCAAGAATTCGGTCCTGTTGCTACTATAAAAACTGATTTGGCCTTTAAAGAATCAACATCATCTGCTCCATCATTTGACAAATCAAACTGGAAAGCCTTTTATGCAAGAGAACTTGAAGAAACTAGGAAGGAGAATGAAGAGCTTGAAGAACTTGAAGCACTATTTGCAAGAAAAAAGCCAAAAGGTCTAGTCGGAAATAAGTATGAAGGTAAAGCACCCTTTAAATGTTTTAACTGCAATAAGATTAGTCATATGGCTTCAAGATGCCCTGATAGACATGCTAGACTAAGAAAAGAAGCTAGAAGAACATACAAGCCTAATCCTAAATATTAGAGATACAGATTTAAGAAGAATAAAGACAAATCCTATTACATTGTTGATGAAGGTGTGACTGATGATTTTGATGAGGATCCAGTAGACAATGGATGGGTTTTTGTTGCTATAAAAGAAGATCAACCGGTACCTACTGCTCAACTGGTAGAACACTCCCTAGCAGCCAAAGTTGAAGCAAAGGATGAATGGATCATTGAATTAGGATGCTCACATCACATGACTGGAGACAAAGGTAAATTCTTGAACTTTCAAGAATACAATAGAGGTTTAGTAAGATTTGGAGATGACAAAGCCTGTTCAATCAAAGGTAAGGGTTGAATATCTCTTGATGGTAAGCATAACATTAACAATGTCTACTATGTTGAAGGATTAAAGCATAATCTTTTAAGTGTTGGTCAATTAGTTGAGAAGGGATTTCAGTTACAATTTAAAAATGAAAAATGCAAAATCATGAATAAAACTAGTTTGGAAATTGCAACTGATAATCAGACTAGAGGTAATATCTTTCATTTGAATAACAGTGAAAAGGCATGCTTAATTGCATATATAGATGAAAGTTGGTTATGGCATAAGAGACTATGTCATGTAAACTTTGATTGCATGGTAAAAATCAATACTTCTAAGGCAGTTAGAGATCTACCTAAAACTGTGAAACCTCAGAATACAATTTGTAAGGAATGTCAATTTGGAAAACAAGTTAGAGATAGTTTCAAAAGTATTCCAGAAAAATCTAATAATGCTCTTGATTTAATTCACACTGATTTATGTGGTCCAACAAGAACTAAAAGCTTACAAGGTGATAGATATTTCATGCTAATTATTGATGATTATTCTAGAATGTGTTGGGTTACTTTTCTCAGAGAAAAATCAGAAGCACTTGGGAAGTTCAAACTGTTCAAAGCAATGGTTGAGAATGAAACCGGCAAGAAAATCAAATATTTAAGATCAGATCAAGGAGGAGAATTCACATCTAAGGACTTCAATACATTCTGTGAAGTGAATGGAATCAAAAGACAGTTATCAGCACCTCGAACACCACAGCAGAATGGAGTTGTTGAAAGGAAAAACATAACTATCTTGGATGCAGTAATAAGTATGTTATCAGAAGAAAATCTACCACATGTATACTGGAGAGAGGCAGTTAGCACTACTGCCTATACATTCAACAAAGTTCACATCAAAGGTGAAACTGGTAAGACCCCTCATGAAATATGGTTTGGCAATACTCCTACTCTTAAGTATTTCAGAATTTTTGGAAGTAAATGTTATATTAGAAGAGATGAGTATATTGGCAAATTTGATCCTAGAAGTGACCAAGGAATATTTCTTGGTTATTCATCTAAGAGCAAGGCATATATATGTTTTAATAAGAGATTGCTGAAAATTGTTGAGAGTACAAATGTAAAGATTGATGAACAATTCAGAGGAACTTCAAGGTATATAGACACTGAGCTGGCAAAAGAAATTGTGACAAATGAACCTACACTAAATCCACCAGTAAAGAGTGAAGACCCAGTTACCCCGGTATCATCAGAGGATTCCACAGTAATTGAAGAACAATAGCAAACTAAGATACACCGGTATGTAAGATTTAATCATTCTAAATATCAGATAATTGGAAACAAATTTAAAGGAGTTATGACAAGAGGAAGATTGGCAAATGAAGAGGTATATCTTATTTCTCAAATTGAACCATCATCTATCAATAGAGCTTTAGTAAGATTTGGAGATGACAAAGCCTGTTCAATCAAAGGTAAGGGTTGAATATCTCTTGATGGTAAGCATAACACTGACAATGTCTACTATGTTGAAGGATTAAATCATAATCTTTTAAGTGTTGGTCAATTAGTTGAGAAGGGATTTCAGTTACAATTTAAAAATGAAAAATGCAAAATCATGAATAGAATTGGTTTGGTAATTGCAACCAGTAATCAGACTAGAGGTAATATATTTCATTTGAATAATAGTGAAAAGGCATGCTTAATTTCACATATAGATGAAAGTTGGTTATGGCATAAGAGACTATGTCATGTAAACTTTGATTGCATGGTAAAAATCAGTACTTCTAAGGTAGTTAGAGATCTACCTAAAACTGTGAAACCTCATAAGACAATTTGTAAGGAATGTCAATTTGGAAAACAAGTTAGAGCTAGTTTAAAAAGTATTCCAGAAAAATCCAATAATGCTCTTGATTTAATTCACACTAATTTATGTGGTCCAGCCAGAACTAAAAGCTTACAAGGTGATAGATATTTCATGCTAATTATTGATGATTATTCTAGAATGTGTTGGGTTACTTTTCTCAAAGAAAAATCAAAAGCACTTGGGAAGTTCAAACTGTTCAAAGCAATGGTTGAGAATGAAACCGGTAAAAAAATCAAATATTTAAGATCAGATCAAGGAGGAGAATTCACATCTAAGGACTTTAATACATTCTGTGAAGTGAATGGAATCAAAAGACAGTTATCAGCACCTTGAACACCATAGCAGAATGGAGTTGTTGAAAGGAAAAACATAACTATCTTGGATGCAGCAATAAGTATGTTATCAGAAGAAAATCTACCACATGTATATTGGAGAGAGGCAGTTAGCACTACTGTCTATACATTCAACAAAGTTCACATCAAAGGTGAAACCGGTAAGACCCCTCATGAAATATGGTTTGGTAATACTCCTTCTCTTAAGTATTTCAGAATTTTTGGAAGTAAATGTTATATTAGAAGAGATGAGTATATTGGCAAATTTGATCCTAGAAGTGATGAAGGAATATTTCTTGGTTATTCATCTAAGAGAAAGGCATATATATGTTTTAATAAGAGATTGCTGAAAATTGTTGAGAGTACAAATGTAAAGATTGATGAACATTTCAGAGGAACTTCAAGGTATATAGACACTGAGTCGGCAATAGAAATTGTGACAAATGAACCTACACTAAATCCACCAGTACAGAATGAAGATCTAGTTACCCCGATATCATCAAAGGATTCCACAGTAATTGAAGAACAACAACAAACTAAGACACACCGATATGTAAGATTTAATCATTCTGAAGATCAGATAATTGGAAACAAATTTAAAGGAGTTATGACAAAAGGAAGAATGGAAAATGAAGAGGTATGTCTTATTTCTCAAATTGAACCATCATCTATCAATAGAGGTTTAGTAAGATTTGGAGATGACAAAGCCTGTTCAATCAAAGGTAAGGGTTGAATATCTCTTGATTATAAGCATAACACTGACAATGTCTACTATGTTGAAGGATTAAAGCATAATCTTTTAAGTGTTGGTCAATTAGTTGATAAGGGATTTCAGTTACAATTTAAAAATGAAAAATGAAAAATCATGAACAGAACTGGTTTGGAAATTGCAATCGGTAATCAGACTAGCGGTAATATCTTTCATTTGAATAACAGTGAAAAGGCATGCTTAATTGCATATATAGATGAAAGTTGGTTATGGCATAAGAGACTATGTTATGTAAAATTTGATTGCATGGTAAAAATCAGTACTTCTAAGGCAGTTAGAGATCTACCTAAAACTGTGAAACCTCAGAATACAATTTGTAAGGAATGTCAATTTGGAAAACAAGTTAGAGCTAGTTTCAAAAGTATTCCAGAAAAATCCAATAATGCTCTTGATTTAATTCACACTGATTTATGTGGTCCAGCCAGAACTAAAAGCTTACAAGGTGACAGATATTTCATGCTAATTATTGATGATTATTCTAGAATGTGTTGGGTTACTTTTCTCAGAGAAAAATCAGAAGCACTTGGGAAGTTCAAACTGTTCAAAGCAATGGTTGAGAATGAAACCGGTAAGAAAATCAAATATTTAAGATCAGATCAAGGAGGAGAATTCACATCTAAGCACTTTAATATTCTAGTGTCCTAAAATTGTGACACTTGCAATTTCGACTGCATTTGGGTCTTCACGATGGCGATGCAACACGGAACCTGAATGGAGACCCCGAAACTTGTTCATGACATCAAAAACTGCATTTTTCAGCACCCTGGCCTGATCCTCCTTGCACCCTACTATCCCTGGAGGTGGGACCATGGTGCCCAGCACCCTGGTCCCCCAGGACCATGGCACCCAGTGCCCTGGTCCCCCACGACCATGGCACCTAGCGCCTTGGTCCCTGGCCCTATTTTGGGCCCGGTCTCTTATGGGGCTTCGGGTCTTTAAGTTTGCAAATTGGAAAATAATGTTTCCTGGTCGGCTTAAGGTTGGGAAAATCAGTCTATCAGCCCTAATTGACAAGTATATAAACTACATTTCCTCTCCCATTTGAGGAGGTTGAAAATAAGAGGGACATATGTGTACAAGAGGCGAAAGCGCTAGGCAAACATTCAAACATTCAAGCATTCAAGCATTCCTCCAAGCAATTGAGCATTCTAAGTCTCCATTCAAGGCTAAGTGTTGCATTCAAAACAAGGATTCAACCATTGAAGAGGAGATCACATACAACATACAACATACTACATACATTACACCTTCGCATATCCCCCTTCATTTTGCGGATTTTTTGGAGGACCGTGTGCGCGTCGGGTGCCATCGTCCCATCAACTTTCACTCAAATTTGTAGAACAGCATCGTCTCGACATTTTACTACTAATTCCAGGTCCGCAGCTTCATCCCGTATCCCTATCTCTGTTTATAAGCGAATCTTTCCTACTTTACATGCATTCCTAGTTCAATCTTTCTATCTACATTCTTTACAAAAGAGGGTATCCTTGATGTCTTAACCCTTGAAACTCATATAGAATCCAATCTTGCATTGCGTGGGATTGGATCTTGTGGGTTTCAACCCCTCTTTTGAATGTAAAGTCTCTCCTAAGTGAAAACCATCAACCCTAGTGACTCTCCCTTCTCTCTCCTTGGAGTTGGGGAGGGGAGAACAACTAGGGTTCGATTTTTCTGCTTTACATTTTGGTGAACCCGACGTGAACATCGTCATTCTGATTATTCATGGTTAGATCTGAAAATTTTGCTTTCCTAAATTTCCATGTTTGATCTTTTGCAAATTTTAGAGGTTGATTGCATAAAAACCCTAAAATTTTCTTTTTAGTAATTAAACTTGTGAAACGTTTAATTGTTAATGCTTGTTTCAGATCTACCCTTCTATTGCAAATTGTCAATTCATATTTGTGCTTTAATTCTGAAAATTAAGTGGTTAAATGTCAAAACCCTAATTTTTAAAACCTTCTTGATTCAACATTTGACTGATAAATTCACTAATCAAAACACCTCCAAATCGGTTGTAACTTTGGATTCCGCAATAAAATCACAATATCTTTCATCCCTGAAAATTTGGAAAAAAGTTGCGAGGACTGTGTGCACCCCGAGCGCCATCATCCCCGACATTTTTTCTGAAAATTCGGGAGCTAGATCTTACTGTATTTTTCTGCTAAAATCCAGAATTTTGGCTAATTTTATCAATTTTAACACCTTCAAAATTAAAGTCAAAGTTGATCTAGTGATTGCTTGGATTGAGGCTTATAATCATTCAAAAATTATTGAAATTGAAATTTGTGTTAAAATTGTGTTTCTTACTATCCTAAATCTGAAAAGTGTGTTGGCATTCATTCGAAATTTCAGTGCTTTATTCAAATCTTTACAATTTGTGACTTTTGAAATTAAGTGTTTAATTGCAACAACTTTGATTTCCACTTTCAAAATTGAATTTTGCATGAAATCGAGTCAACTTTTAAATTTCAAAACTTGCATTACTTTCAGTATTCCCTCTAAAATCATAAAATTCAAAATTTCAGTTTCCCCCTCTTTTTCAAAAATCAAAATTTTACATTTTTCAACAATCTTGGTAGGGTTCAATTTTGAGATTGCAACTTTAATTTGGCCTATCTATAGATCGTAAAATCACTCAGTTTTTTCAGATTAGCTTTAAAATCATCATAACTTTCATCCCTGAAAATTTCAAAAAAAGTTGCGAGGACTGTGTGCACTCCATTCGCCACGGTCCCGGACATTTTTTCCAAAATTTCGGGAGATTGTCCTGATTGCATTTAACAACTTAAATCTAGGAGATTGGCTAATTTTATTGAAATTTGCTACCTCTAAAATTCAAAATCTTCTCTCTCTCTTTAGTGTATGAGTTTTACAACAATAAGCCCTACTTACACTATTCCTGTTAGACGAAGCCTTAGAATTAAGTCCTTCCAAGGTTTAATTACTGAGGAGATGGAACCTAATTTGAATGGCCTTTTTAACAAGGACATGGGTAATTCCTCTAATCCTCTTAATGATGAAGAAGCTCTCCATGAGGTTTCTGTAGAACAACTTTCAAAATTGAATAACCAATTTGATGATTTTCGACACTGGATGTCTCAAGAATACCCTGATAGTGAAGCTCTTCCTTTAATTGAGGGTCTAAAACGTATGATTCAAAGTGATAAGAATGGAATTGATATTTTGCATGGTATTGCACACATTGTGGATTCGAATGTGATGCCTATGAAGAGTTGTGCCGAAACCTTAGGTTATACACAACCTCCTACTCAAGTTAATCATTCTATTCCTTTGACAACTTCTATTGCTAGTATACCTACTTTTACATCAAACATAATGACTACTTCAATACAAGACATTCCTCCTATGATCACCAATCATGGGGGCAATCCTTCTTCTTCATTCAACCCTCTTCCTTCATTCAATCCAACTTCTTCATTCATTCCTTCAATGAGTGTTCCTCTTATATCTCCACAAATGAACATGACGCAAGGGGGCAATTCATTTAACCCTTCCATTCCTCCTTGTAGTGTTCCTCCTTTCCAATCATCTCCTATGAATAACTATCATAGTGTCCCACCACCTTACTCTCTACCTTCTTTCAATAACATAACATCTCCATCACAATCTAACACGTCTTATATGAACTCTTCGACTGAAGCGACCATTAACAATCTTGCACAAACTGTCTCTTTTTTACAGCAACAAATTGCCTCTATGAATCAATCTAAGTTTAGTGTGCCCACATTTGATGTTGCGAACCCACTTTCTCTTGACATTGTTCGAGCTATTCCCCCTAAACAGGTTGAAATTCCACATTTGGAGCTTTATAATGGTAAGGGTGATCCTCTAACACATGTTAAGACCTTTCAAACAATATGTACTGATTTTGCTTATGACCAAAGGTTGCTTGCAAAACTGTTTACTAGAACATTAAGAGAGAAAGCCCTACAATGGTATTGCTCGTTGCCTTCCTATTCTATTACTTCTTTCGAACAACTTGCAAATGCTTTTATTCAACAATTTCAAAACAATATAAGTCCTAAAGTTACTTTGATTGATTTAATGCATTGTAAACAAAGTGTTAAAGAAAAAGTGACTGATTTCATTGGTAGATATAAGCATTTGTATGCTCAAATTTCTTTTCCAGTACCTGACAATGATATTCAAAGAATCTTTATTTCTAATTTACAAAAAGACATTAGAGAAAAACTTCTATTTTCTGAGTTTACTTCTTTCCAACAGTTGTGCGCAACTCTTCACAATTATCAACTGACTGTGAGTCAAATGGAACAAGCAAATCCTATGGCTCCGAGTGATAAGGGTGATAATAGTCAACAACCATTTGGGAAGTTTAAACCAAACAAAGAGTCCATTAAATTCAATGAAAACATCATCAACAACAATGTGAATGCGGCATCAGGTGTGCCTCCTATTTCTAAGTTTTTCAGGAAAGAAAGAAAGTTTACTCCTTTGAATGAATCATTGCATAGTATTATGAATAAGTTATTGGAACAAAATGTGCTTACTCTTCCTCCTATAAGGAAAATTGATCCTGTAAAGATTAATTCACCCTATTTTGATAACAAATCTTTTTGTCAATTTCATCGTCATCCTGGGCATGATACTGAAAAATGTTTTGCTTTAAAAGGTAAAATTCAAGATTTGATTGATAGTAATACTATCTCTGTTTCTAGTGTGAATGATAAAGGCAACACATCTATAGCTCCTCCTAACCAAAATCTTCAGATTTTTACTAATCCATTGCCTTCTCATACCTCTAATGCGATTGATACTAATGATTCCTCTATCTCACCTGATGATCTTGTGTCCATGACTCTGAATGTGATTAACTTTGTAGAATAGCAGAAAATCCCTAAAGAACCTTCCATCACCTTTGATTCCAGTGAAACTATCAGGGCACCTGATGGTCCTTTATATATAGTTGCAAAAGTCAAGAATACACCTTGTCGTGGAGTGCTTATTGATCCTTCTTGTATAGTTAATATCATTACTGAAGAATTCCTTTTTACTTTGCAATTGAATCAAGTGATCTATGATGAAACAAATGTGGTTGTGAAACTATTTGATGCATTTTCTTCTCCTACAATTGGTTCTATTACATTACCTATTGAGATCCATAACAAATCCCTTGATATGAGCTTTGCTATTATTCCATCATCTGAACAATTTCATGTGAAGCTAGGCTATCCTTGGCTATCTTCCATGAAAGCTATTGCTTCTCCTATTCATAAGTGTTTGAAATTTCCCCATAATGGTGAAGTTGTTACTGTCAATCATAGTCTCTTTAAACCAGCTGAAAGAACTTCTAGCGTTCCTATTGATTACTTTTGGCCTAAACAATTTCAATCTCTTCCTCCGCGAAGTGATCATCTTTTTAAATCTTATCAAAAGTGGAAAAAAGATATGATCCTATGTCTATGTGAACCTAGAACACCCAAACTTGACATTCCTATCGTTCTTGAGAAGGAAGTTCTTCCCTTGAAAGATAAAACTAATATCTTTCCTCAAGAAGATTCCCAACCCATCCCTATGAATGTGATTATGCCTATATCTAATAAACTTTCTAAAAGTAGACCTATACCTCCTCGTCATGATGGACTTGGTCTCCTTCCTAAACCAAATATTCCTCCCTTATATGGAGCAGTTCCTCCTCCTTCCTGTTATGGAGAGAAGAGACCTCCCTCTTCTCCTATTGTTCAACCTAAGAGACCACAACCTAAACACCCAAGTGATAAGGATGAGAACATTCCTCCTCCTCAATCTTCACAACTTCCTACTAAGACTAGACGAAATCATTCTGCACGTGAACGCCGACGAAAGTGTCATCTTAGAGCTCAGGCAGTTGCTTCTCAAACTTTGCAATCCCCAAAAACACCTTCAACTAATATTATTCCATTTTCTCCTCAGCCGACGATTGAGCCAAAATCTCCTAAACATAAGATGCATGATGGCCTTGATCCTGTGCGAGTTAAAGATCCTATTTTTAAAAATCTTGATGATGATATGGATGAAAATGTTATTCATGATGAAAATGTTACTCCTGTTCATTCTGATAGTGAATATGAATATGTTGATGTTGATAACCATTTATCTAACGCATTTTCTAAAGCACTTATCCTAGCTCCTAGACAAGAACACCGTGGCTTGGGATATGAACATAGCCCTTGTTTGGATCTTGTGATAGCTCCATCTGCTATGTTGGATGTTCCTCCTCTAGCTTGTTTCCTACCTTCCCGAAATATTGATCAGCAAGATCGAGGGGTAGATGACGTGCTAGAATAGTTCATTAGCATAGCAGACTCTCTCCTCCTCTCTTTTGTTACTTCTTCTATGTGTTATTCTCATTCTTCTATTTGTTGTCCTTAGTGTTGTCTACTTGAGGATGATGCAAAACATTGAGATCTCTTTTGGTCTCTCTCATGTTGACTCAGAAGACACATGTGTTCCCTTCTTGTAGGTGACCTTCCTTGATTGGGGAATGAAGAACAATTATGCATACATACATATAATATACATGAATTATCATATAGCATACTGACCCCGAGGAAAGCGAAGTCACCTCGTGCTTTGTGTTTTGTGTCTATTATCCTTGGGCTTATCTCACACTTAGGGGCTAAATCCTTGTGATAACGTGCTCCTTTCTCATTTCTTATATGTATCACTACCTTAAAGCAATCACCCCTGGTGAGGTGTGTGCGATCGCTTTAACGTAGGGGGGCATACATCCCGTCCATATCTTTTCAAGATACTTGAAAATTTTTGACAAATATTGCTTTGCCTTGAAAATTTTTGATATCTTTCTTGCATGACTCATAGTGAGGGAACCTTACTACTGATAGTCATGGTTCTCCCTCATGATCTTCCCTTTTACTTTGTCAATCGAAGTCGTAAGATCCTTAGTCCACTGCGGGCTTGGCATATCTTACCTCCTTGACGTGGTGAAAGTTTTTCAATGTTGTTTCCTTGTACTTTACCGGAAGTATGAGCATACGCTTATACTCCCACTAAAGTGGGGGCTAAATTTAGTGTCCTAAAATTGTGACACTTGCAATTTCGACTGCATTTGGGTCTTCACGATGGCAATGCAACATAGAACATGAATGGAGACCCCGAAACATGTTCATGACATCAAAAACTGCAATTTTCAGCACCCTGGCCTGATCCTCCTTGCACCCTGCTGTCCCTGGAGGTGGGACCATGGCGCCCAATGCCCTGGTCCCCCAGGACCATGGTGCCCAACGCCCTAGTCCCTGGCCCTATTTTGGGCCCGGTCTCTTATGGGGCTTCGGGTCTTTAAGTTTGCAAATTGGAAAATAATGTTTCTTGGTCGGCCTAAGGTCGGGAAAATCAGTCTATCAGCCCTAATTGACAAGTATATAAACTACATTTCCTCTCCCATTTTAGGAGGTTGAAAATAAGAGGGACATATGTGTACAAGAGGCGAAAGCGCTAGGCAAACATTCAAACATTCAAGCATTCAAGCATTCCTCCAAGCAATTGAGCATTCTAAGTCTCCATTCAAGGCTAAGTGTTGCATTCAAGACAAGGATTCAACCATTGAAGAGGAGATCACATACAACATACAACATACTACATACATTACACCTTCGCATATCCCCCTTCATTTCGCGGATTTTTCGAAGGACCGTGTGCATGCCGGGCGCCATCGTCCCGTCAACTTTCGCTCAAATTTGCAGAACAACACCGTCTCGACATTTTACTGCTAATTCCAGGTCCACAACTTCATCCCGTATCCCTATCTCTGTTTATAAGTGAATCTTTCCTACTTTACATGCATTCCTAGTTCAATCTTTCTATCTACATTCTTTACAAAAGAGGGTATCCTTGATGTCTTAACCCTTGAAACTCATATAGAATCCAATCTTGCATTGCGTGGGATTGGATCTTGTGGGTTTCAACCCCTCTTTTGAATGTAAAGTCTCTCCTAAGTGAAAACCATCAACCCTAGTGACTCTCCCTTCTCTCTCCTTGGAGTTGGGGAGGGGAGAACAACTAGGGTTCAATTTTTCCGCTTTACAAATACATTCTGTGAAGTGAATGGAATCAAAAGACAATTATCAACACCTCGAATACCACAACAGAATGGAGTTGTTGAAAGGAAAAACATAACTATCTTGGATGCAACAATAAGTATGTTATCAGAAGCAAATCTACCACATGTATACTAGAGAGAGGTAGTTAGCACTACTGTCTATACATTCAACAAAGTTCACATCAAAGGTGAAACCAGTAAGACCCCTCATGAAATATGGTTTGGTAATACTCCTTCTCTTAAATATTTCAGAATTTTTTGAAGTAAATGTTATATTAGAAGAGATGAGTATATTGGCAAATTTGATCCTAGAAGTGATGAAGGAATATTTCTTGGTTATTCATCTAAGAGCAAGGCATATATATGTTTTAATAAGAGATTGCTGAAAATTGTTGAGAGTACAAATGTAAAGATTGATGAACATTTCAGAGGAACTTCAAGGTATATAGACACTGAGTCAGCAATAGAAATTGTGACAAATGAACCTACACTAAATCCACCAGTATAGAATGAAGATCCAGTTACCCCGATATCATCAAAGGATTCCACAGTAATTGAAGAACAACAACAAACTAAGACACATCGGTATGTAAGATTTAATCATTCTAAAGATCAGATAATTGGAAACAAATTTAAAGGAGTTATGACAAGAGGAAGATTGGCAAATGAAGAGGTATGTCTTATTTCTCAAATTGAACCATCATCTATCAATGAGGCATGTGAAAATAAATTTTGGATTAAAGCTATGAAAGAAGAATTAGGACAAATTGAGAAAAATAATACTTGGACATTAGTTTCCTGATCTAAAGATAAAAATGTAATTGGAACCAAATGGGTATTTAGAAACAAACTTAATGAAGATTGTAAGGTTGTCAGAAATAAAGAAAGACTAGTGTGTAAGGGATATTCTTAGAAAGAAGGAGTTGATTACAGTGAAACCTTTGCACTGGTAGCCAGAATTGAGGCAATTAGATTATTCTTGGCTTTTGCAGCTCACAAGGACTACAAAGTTTATCAAATGGATATTAAATGTGCATTTTTGAATGGAGATCTTGAAGAAGAAGTATATATTGAACAACCTGATAGATTTTCCTTGACAGATGACAATGATATGGTTTGCAGGTTAAGAAAAGCTCTGTATTGATTTACTAAAGGAAATGCAGATAGCAATTTATATTACAAAATAACTAATGATGACATCTTGATTATTGAAGTATTTGTTGATGATATAATCTTTGGAGGAGAAGATGGATTATGTAAGGAATTTTCTATTAAAATGCAGCAAGAATTTGAAATGTCTATGATTGGAGAAATAAAATTCTTTTTAGGATTACAGATTTCACAGACTGATAGAGGTATATTTTTGAGTCAATCTAAGTAGTTGAAAGAATTACTAAAGAAATTTGGGATGGAGAACTCTAAATTGGTAGGCACACCTATGACTACAAATGACAAATTATCTCAAAGGGATGAACCTACACCTATTAATCCAACTAGATACAATTCTATGATAGGAGGCTTACTATATTTGACACAAACCAGGCCTGATATTATGAATGCAGTATGTATTGTTTCTAGATTTCAAAGTAATCCTAGGGAAAATCATGAATCAGCAGTAAAAAGGATTTTCTGGTACTTACAAGGCATAGCAAAATTTGGATTATGGTATCCTAGAGATGAAAACTTTGACCTATGTGCATACACAGATGCAAATTGGGCAGGAGATGTGGATGATAGAAAAAGCACCACTGGAGGAGCACTCTTTCTTGGAAAGAGATTAGTTTCTTGGTTGAGTAAGAAACAGAGTTGTCCATCTTTATCAACAACAGAATCAGAATATGTTGCAGCAACAACTAACTATACACAGGTACTATGGCTTAAGCAAATGTTGAAAGACATAAAGGTAAAATGCAAGGAACCTATTACTATATATTGTGATAACACTACAACAATTGATATATCTAAGAATCCAGTATTACATTCTAAAACAAAACATGTTTCTATCAAACTGAATTTTCTAAGGGAAAAAGTTGAAGAAAAAAAAATAAAACTAGTCTATGTGAATACTAAAGAACAACTTGCAGATATTTTCGCAAAACCTTTGCCTAAAGAGACTTTTGAATATCTCAGAGATTAGCTTGGAGTCATACCACTATCGGTAGAGACTTAGATAGTTGATGATTGTCATCAACCGACATAATTGAAAGACAAATCTTTTACTCCGGTCTTTGATGAGGAAGCTACTGCTCAGGGGGAGTAGTTGGTATTTTGTATGAACTTGATTTTTGTAACTTTGGCATTTGATGTCAAAGGGGGAGAGATATCTATGGAAAAACACATTATCTTTTGAGGAGAGATTTGTATTGAAAATAAATCTTATTGTTGTTAAGGAGATTGTTGGTTTTTGGTATTCAGCATTTCTGTTTTGGCACTTTGATGGTTCTTCCATCTGGTGTTGCCATCAATGCCAAAGGGGGATATTGTTGGTATTTTGGTATGGTTTTGTCATTGATGTCAACACCTACTGAAAAACTAGCACTTTGGAGATCCAGCAACATTCACCGGCAAGCAAATAACTATTGCACAGTTACTGGTATATAGTTCACCGGTAGGATATAATGTTCATGGGCAATTGGAATGATATGGAAGACACTTGGTAATGTCAAAGACATCGTGTGGACACTTTATTTTGAAGAATTAATCATTGGTATATTTATATTTACATATTTTCTTTTACCGGCAAATAGGTCTAGGATTATCTAGGGTTACACTGGCAGGTTTATCTTTTCCATATCAACATTGCACATTATGGAGATGATTTATTATTAATGTAAATGCATTAAGCCGACATGTTTAATCGGTTATTGCATCAGATATTATATTGTATGTAAAATGTTTTTATTGTAATATCTTGTAGAGCCGACCTACTAAAATTGGTCTTAGGTTATGGTATAAATGTAAGATCTTATTCGTAAGATCAAGTGTAGAATGTGAAAAAGAATTGTGTGAAGATATATGTGAGATTAAGCAGAGGTATACATGAAGACATAATTTGAAGGTGAAGCTAGGTTTTTGTAGAAGCATATCAGCATTACATCGGTACTGAATCTAGCATATGAAGATGTTATTTTGTGTAGTGCATTCTTATTGGATTTAACCATCCAACTGTAGTTAGTGTGACTCCCATTTTGTGATTGAGTAGTGAGCTCTAGGCTATTGGCCTTTCTGCATGTGTAGACCCCATTTATGTACACTTACTATCTATAGTAGTATCATCTGATTGTGGGTAAGGTTTCCCACCATGGTTTTTCCCCTTATAGGGTTTCCACATACAAATATTGGTGTTATGTGTTGTGGATGACTTTATGTTTATGTTTCATGCATTAATCCTTACCGGTATAGCAATTTGCTGTTAACACTATCTTACCGGTATTAAGCATTAAGTTGGTTAATTGGTTTTTGGTTTGAATTTATTTGACAACTGATTCACCCCCCCCCTCTCAGTTGTCTCTGGGATCTAACAAATATTAACTGCTAACCTGTCCACCGGCATTAAGTTTGGTTTACTGATATTATCTATCAAGTTTGATTAAGTTATATTTGGGTTGAAATTAATTGACAAGTGATTCACCCCCCCCCCTCTTAGTTGCCTCCGGGTCCTAACAACATCTACTAATGCTTGATACATTTATGGTTAAGCACTGATGTCTACTTTGCAATACAAAACCTTTCCAACCTTCGCATAAATGATATAACTTTATTCACACATAATCCTTCCTTTGATAATGGAAACATAACCATCCATCCCATCGCTATCCAGGTTACATGAATAAGTCACCTATAAATACAGATTATCAACCTTATTAACAAGGTCGGTTAAACCCTAAACCCATAAACCCATAATTATAAAAATTACATCTCATTATACCACTAGACTAGTATTGTGATTTACATTACATAGCATGGACCTAAATCAAGTATTCAAACAATTATATCTACCAAAATCCAACACACACCACCAACTGGTAGAAACCCTCAGTGAAATAACAAGTTCAACTAGATCTAAATAGGACCATCATAACAACATGTCACCCAATGCAAAGTCACCAAATACTCAGAACATGATCAAGAAACACCTTCAACATGATAGAGACTGATTCCATAAGCTAGACCCAAAATCTACTGACCAAGTCACCAAATAATGCATACTGATAAAGCTAACTAGGATAGCAGAGGCAAGCTGATAAAGCCAAAAACTATCCGGTACCGATAAATACCAAAAGAGATAACAACCAAAGAACCAAATCATGAACCAATAGAGTATAGAAAGTATATAACCAACTAGAATAAGAATCCAAAACTGAATCTAGAGATCTGATCGTACCGGATCAGAATCACAGCCAAAACCAAGAAGATCACCAAGACTAACTAGGATAGATCCAATAGGGATACACTGTTGTCATCAAGGAAAACACTTAACCAAATCTAGCATACTACCAATAATCTCCCCCTTTGGCATTGATGGCAATACAAAATGTGAAAAACATCCAAGTGCCAAGGAATGCCAACAATCTCCCTCAAAGATATGACTAATTTTCACATGAATATCACCTCTCCCCCTTTGACATCAATAAAAAAGGATGGATACCAGACCAAGAATACTGAACCAAATAGCTGACTACTCACCATGAGTAGTAGAACCATCTTCATCAATCCAGATCAAATAAAATATATGATAAGCTTACCAGATTGATGCATTCCTGCATCTCTAAGTCTCTTCCAGAGGGTTGGTAACCCCTAATTGATCTCTGAGATATTGAAAAGTGTCTTTAGGAAATGGTTTTATTAGAATATCTGCAATATGTTCCTTAGTAGGCACATAAACCAATCTGACTTCCTTTTCTTCAACCTTTTCCTTCAAGAAATTATACCTTATAGAAATGCATTTTGATTTGTAATGAAATATTGGGTTCTTTGACATATTAATAGCAGTAGTATTATTATAGTGAATAACAATAGGCTCATCATAACTTACCCTTATATCTTTTAGCATTTGTTTCATCCATTAAATTTGAGTGCAGTTTGTAGCAGCTGCAACATATTTAGCTTCAGTTGTAGACAATGAAGTACATGATTGTTTCTTACTAAGCCATGAAACCAACATAACCTATAGGAGGTAGTTTTGCCATGGCACAAACCCAAGCACTGTAGTACACAACACAAGGAAACCAAGGGCGCACACCTTGCAATAATCCCCAAATATATGATCTTTAGAATAATTTAGTTTCACATACCTAGGAGTCTTTGAATTTTCTTGATTTGCTGACTCATTATGTTGTTCATCTGTCACTGTTTTTTTGATGCTACCAGTGTCATTGGTTCACTGTTCTAAGCTAATTCTTGCATTACCGATTCAGGTCTAATAAATTCATCTTTTGGTCCATAATCAAATGATCTGATCTGATTATTGCCATGCTCATCCACCTTGACATTTATGCTCTCTATTATCCTATTCAGTATTTTGTTATAACATCTATATGCTTTGCTCTTAGTAGAATAACCCAAAAATATTCCTTCATCACTTCTAGGATCAAACTTTCCTAATGCATCATATCTTCTAATTGTTTGACACAATGGATCACTAAGAGGGGGGTGAATCAGTGATTTAAACATTTTTTACTTAATGAAAGCTATACCTGTTCAATATGAAATAAACAGAATGCAGATGGTTACCAAAGCAATGCAAACATAGTGTGTAGGAGAAATATCTAAAATATTAATACAACACACACATGAAGATGCAAAACATAACACCAAATGTATGAGGAAAATCCAATGTGGGAAAAACCTCAATGAGAATAGCTATTGGATATCATCTGCTCCAATCCAGCCTCACAATGAAAAGATCTGATTACAAATTTTAGGGCACCAACCCAAGGAGTACCAACCCCTGATTTATGAGCACCAACTCAAAGGAGCACCAACCTTACACAATTAATAGGCTACAACCTAAAGGAGCTACAACCCCTGTACTAAGAAACTACCTAGTGAAAACAATATAAAAAACTCAGATACATAAATAAGATCCCTGTTGCAAATGAATTTTTGCAACCCTTCTTTACTCTGATCTACCAGTTTCAATCTTACTAGTTTGTGATCACTCCACACACACTACAACTAAACATATTTGTTGAGTTTTCTCTCCCTCTTTCTGCTGAATTCAACTTATGCTTGATCATACTTTATTAAGTTCTATCTCATCCAGTTTGTAATATCTGCATTCTGCACTCTCTACTAGTTTGTTCCTTACACTGGTTTTCACTACTTCTCCTTACTAGTACAATCTTTACTCACAAACACTTCAGATGTTTTTCTCTTTTTCTCTCAGACAACAATTTCACTCTATCCTTCACACTTCAACAACACTTACTATATGTCTTAGGTCATCATACTTAAACTGAATCTTTCCTGCCAAGAATCAATTCAAATAGAGGGCGACTAGGGTTTCTTCTTTGACCAACAAGCCATACCATATCTGATCAAATATCCTCAACTCATGTCTTAGAGATGATTGCGTATACATCACTACCAACATCATGCCTTCCAGTGCATGCCTTCCATCTTTAACAATCTACATTCAATCTGTCGACTCATATTTTGGTCAATCACCATAAATGGTTCAATGATTTGCTTCACCTACTTCAATATGTATCTAGACATCCTAGATCAATCTATGCACTCCATTGATCTGATTAGATACGTCCTGCCTCAAGCCACAACCCCTCTGCAACTAGACTCATAATAGTCACAGTCCATTAAATGTCAATCAACTCTGCAACAACCTCACCAACCATGCCTTAGTGATGCACACAGTGACCTCTTCCTTTTTTTCCAATACATATCCACCTATCAAACACATTAGCAATCAACCCACTGACATTGAGTCGGTTCATGCTCTTCATTCAGCAAATCCTCATACCGGCATAAACCCTTACCAGTAAAACCTTCTCCTACTGCTATCTGGTAGCATACACTACACCAGTAGCTCAACTTCACCTCTAATGGTTTGTGATCTCTTTGACACTTTGCTTCTTCATCACAAACAAACAACTAGCCTACATATTGATTACAACTTGTCATGCCAACACATAACTTCATATCACCTCTTACTGGTGATGTGACTGACAAACTCAATAATTTCTTGTCTTCCACCATACCTGTTAACATGCCTTCATGTTAATCTTACTTATGCCAGTTCAATCTTCTTCATAGTGGGTTGACATACCCTACCACTAGCTTGCAATAATAGTTGACATCAATGACAACTCAATGCCAACAATTTCCCTCTTTGGCATTGATGTCAACATTTTCTATTCCGGTTTCTCTCTCTTTGACAAAAATGGTAAAGGGAACCTTAGTCTAACACCAATCATACTGCTAGAGTCTACCCATAATCTCTCCATTGTCTACATCTAGTTAGGACACATTCGCCCCCTGTGTCCATGCTTCACGATTCAAGAGCCAAAAGATAGTAACAATTATTGAGTCCCCCTCAACCATACATCATCCTTGACATTTAAGTGCAACTGGATGGTGGGACAACTCCCATCTTGTATCTCAAGTACTCAAATGAACCCAAAGGAAGTGCCTTTGTAAATATGTCAACAATCTTCTCATCAATTGGAACATATTCTACTATGACCTCCTTGTCCGCTACCTTCTCCCTCAAGAAGTAATACTTGATTGCAATGTGTTTTGTTCTTGAGTGCATTATTGGATTCTTGGAGATGTTGATTTAGCTTGAGTTATCGCACCATATTGGAATAGGATCCAATATCTCTACTTGTATGTCCTTCAATGTCTGCTTCATCCATAGCACTTGTGAACAACATGTAGCAACATTTGTATATTCAGCCTCAATAGTGGATAATGACACTAAGTCTTGCTTCTTGGTGTGCCATGACACTAGCTGGTCTCCTAAGTAGAAAGCACCTCCACTTGTGCTTTTCCAGTCATCAATACTTCCTGCCCAATTTGCATCAGTATAAGCTTGCAAATAGAAGTCTCCTTTCTTTGGATACCACAGGACATAACTGATAGCTCCTTGAAAATACCTAAAAATTCTCTTGATTGCATTTAAGTGAGACTGTTTAGGAGCAGCTTGGAATCATTCTACCATGCAAACAACTTGCACAATATCTGGTCTATATGTTGTTAGATATAACAGACTACCAATCATATACCTATACAGTGTTTTCTCAACTTCCGGTGACTCATCTAGTTTTCTCAATTTACAACCGGTAGCCATGGGAGTACTTACTAGTTTGTTGTCCTCCATTTGAAACTTCTTCAACATATCTTTAAGATACATGGTTTGAGAGATAAAAATTCCCTTCTCTTGCGGTGAGATCTGCAAACCAAGAAAATAGGACAACTCACCTAACATGGACATCTCAAATTTTGTCTTCATCTAATCTACAAATTCTTTGCACATGATGTCCTCATCTCCACCAAATATAATGTCATCCACATACATAATGACTATGATCATATGGTCTCCATTTACCTTGATGTACAATTTGTTGTCTGCATTCCCTTTCTGGAATCCTTGTTCCTTCAAGTACATGTCTAACCAAGAATACCATGCTCTAGGGGCCTGCTTCAAACCATACAAGGCTTTGTTCAACTGACATACAAAACTCTCATCATCATGTAATAGATATCCTTCCAATTTTTCCAAATACACTTCTTCTTCAAGTTTATCGTTCAAAAATGCAGAGATAACATCCATTTGGTAAACCTTGTATCCTTTATAAGTAGAGAAAGTTAAAAACATTCATATTGCCTCTAACCTAGCAACTGGTGCAAAGGTTTCTTCAAAGTAAATACCTTCCACTTGAGCATATCCTTTACAAACTAACCTTGCTTTATGCCATATTATTTTTCCTTCTTCATTCATCTTGTTTTGGTAGACCCACTTGGTACCTATGACATTCTTGTCTGTCGGTCTAGGAACAAGTTCCCATGTTTGATTCTTCTCAATTTGTTTCAACTCTTCATCCATGGCATCTACCCATTTCTCACTTTTACTGGCTTCATCAAAAGTTTTGGGTTCTAATTTTGTCATGAGGCAGAAATTTACCTACTCATCGTTCTGAGCTAGTCTCCTTCTGGTCTACACACCTTCATTTTTATCTCCTATGATTTGTTCTTCCAAATGGTTCTTCTGCACATACTAGTTGGAGTTATTGCTTGGTGCTTCTTCTACTGATCCATTGTCATATTGATCTTAATGCTCATCATCTGAAGCATCAATATAGGGTGCCGGTGTAGATTCTTTCTTATGTAGGTCCTCATCTATTCTCACATTTATACTATCAGCCTTTTTTCTCAATCTCTTGTTGTAGCATTTGTAGGCTTTGCTCTTGGTTGAGTAACCCAAGAAGATTCCTTCATCACTTTTGGAATCAAAACTTCTTAATTCATTAGCATCTCTCTTGATGAAGCACTTACTTCCAAACACTCTAAAATGCTTGAGTGGTGGTTTCTGGTCATACCATAACTCATAAGGAGTCATTCTATTATTTACTCTTAGTTGTACCTAGTTTAATATATAGACAACAATATGAACTACTTCCTTCGAGTATGTATCCGGTATGCTAGACTCATTCAACATTGTTCTAGCCATTTCCTTTGCTATTCTATTCTTTCTTTCTGCCACACCATTCTGTTGTGGTGTTCTTGCTACTTAATATTGTCTCTGGATTCCATTTTTCTCATAGTAGTCAATAAACTCATTTGAAGAATATTCTCCACCTTAGTCTGATCTTAAACACTTTAACCGGTGTCCACTGTCATTTTCAACCATCCTTCTAAAAATCTTTAATCTTTCAAATGCCTTTGGTTTTTCATGCAAAAATGTCACCCAAGTCATGCTTGAGTAGTCATCAATGAATATCATGAAGTAGTCAATAAACTCATTCGAAGAATATTCTCCACCTCGGTCTGATCTTAAACACTTTAATCGGTGTCCACTTTCATTTTCAACCATCCTTCTAAAAATCTTGAATCTTTCAAATGCCTTTGGTTTTTCATGCAAAAAAGTCACCCAAGTCATCCTTGAGTAGTCATCAATGAATATCATGAAGTATCTCTCACTGATCAGAGCCCTTGTTCTTGTTGGCCCACACAAATCTATATGCACTAGTTCTAGAGGTCTTGAGGTATTGTACTCTTTTTTTTTGCAACTTACTTTGATTTTCTTGCCTCTGATACATTAATCACAAAACGCATTTGTTGGTTTAGTTGTTTTTGGAATGTTTCTTACATACCGGTTCTCGCTTATCTTAACTAGATTGTCAAAGTTCAGTTGGCCTACTATGTGTTACCACGACCAGCTTTCATCAACATGTCCCATCATGCACTGGGACTCATAGCATTCCTTCAGATTGTAGACATTACCATTTGTTCTCTTTCCTTCTGCCACAACCTGACTTGTACTCTACTTTCTTATCTAACAACCTATAGAGTCAAATATGAACTTGTACCCTTTTTCACACATCTGACTTACACTCAGCAGATGATTCTTTAGTCCTTCCACATTATACACATCATGAGCCTTAAGCTCTCCATCCATATTCAATGTACCACGACCTTTAATCTTGATGGGGGAGTTGTCACTGAAATAGACAGAACCACCATTCCAATCATCAAGCTTGATAAACTTTTTCTTGTCTCCAATCATGTGATTTGAAGAGCCAGTATCAACTACCCATAAATTCTTCCTTTCAGCATGTAGAGCAGTCTGCACAATCAAGCTTGACAATTTCTTGTTCTTCTCCTTCTCTATCCAAACCTATTTTTTTCCTTTCTTCTCCTCTTCTGTCATCTTGTGTTTCGGTTTAGTCTCTATCTTTTGATCTGGTATTGTTTTCTTTTGCTTGCCAATTCTCAACTTGCAATGCCTTTCTATGTGACCAAAATTTTGACACTTGTAACACTTTACATTAGCATTGAAATATGTATCCAAAGCATTCTTGTAGGACATCTATACATTTCTCCTACACTCATAACTCTTATGACCAAACTCATTGCAATAATAACAGGTGATGTTTGTACCTTGTAATGCAACAAATGAGTTTCTACTCTCAAAAGTGGGGTTTACATTTATTCTACTACAGTCTCCCATTCTATTACCAAAATTATTACACCAGTGACAATAACCATGAAAGTTTGGAACATACTGGTTAGATTGTCTTGGTCGTGCAAATGAATGCCTCAGTAGGGGTCTTTGTTTCATACTGCTAACTCAAGTGAATCCTTCATGATCAGCTCTTGCATTTCTCCTTGGATCTGCATGTTGGTGCATTAATTATGGTCTCTGGTCCATTGATTGTGTATATCAATTTGTGTGATGGTTCTTAACAGCATCTGCATATGTCTTCTTACTGATATCTTTGCTTATTGTGAATGTCTTCTTCTCTTCACCTTCATTTGAATAAGTAAACAATATCTCCTTACTAGATGTGTCTTTTCTATTTGAACTTTGACCCTCTTCAAATCCTAAGCCATCAACATCTTTAGATTGCTTCTATTTTCTCAACATCTTGTCTAAAGCTTTGGTGCTTCCTTCATATTTGCTTAACACTTTCATTTCTTCCTTTCTTTTCTCTAATTCCTTCTGGAGCTTAACAATTTCTTCTTCTAGGTTTTGATGCTTCTTCTCCTTTTTACTCAAGATGGTGCTAGTAAGTTCACAGATCCTCTTGGCTTCTTCCACTTGAAATTTTAGATCTACAATTTTTTTCTTGGGCTCTTCAAGAGATTTCTCTAACATCTCTTGTTCTTCAGTTGTAGCCCTTTTCACCTTCTTCAGATCGCTTCTTGTTTTCTTTAGCTCTTCCAAGGTATTGATGATCTCTGCTTTAATATCTACTTCTCCTTCTTGCTCTTCCTCTTCTCCTTCTTCAGGTACCAGAACCTCTTGAGCCATGAAGAGGGTTGCACTGACTTCATCTTCACTGCAACAATCATCTAAGACACTCTCCTCATCCGTGGTATCATTTTCATGTGTGTAAAGATTGTTCTACTTCTGCTTACCTATTCTACCATGCTAGTAAACATTCTTCTTCCTATTCTTACCATATGATCTGCTACCACATGATTGATTATCTTCAATCTTATCACCATAGGGATATTTGGTAGCAAAATCTCCAACCTTTCCATAATTGAAATATTTCAGGGGCAACTTACCTTTGTATTTTCCTAAACCCGTCTTGAGTCTTCTAGAAACATTTGCCATGATATCATCAGAGTCTTCACCTATTTGATCATGAGTTGATTCTTCTTTTCCTTTTCTTAATTTTTTGATTGTAGCTTCTTTCTTCATAGCCTCAGTACTAGCAGTCCTCATTTCATAAGCATTTAGGGATCCATACAACTCATCCATTGGAAAGACTTTCAAATCTTTTGCTTCTTCTATTGCAGAAAATTTTGTATCATACCTAGGTGTGAGGGATCTAAGTAATTTCTTCACTACCACCTCATCTTTTATTTCTTCTCCAAGCCCTCTAATGGTGTTTGTTGTTTCATCAATCCTTTGGAGATAGTCAGCAATATTCTCTTCATCTCTCATCTTGAAGCCCTCAAGTTGTGCTCTCAATGTCTGTAACTTGGCTTCCTTGACTTTAGCATCGCCTTCAAATATTTTATGCAACTTATCTCAAGTTGCTTTGGTAGATGAGTAGTGCATGACCTTAACAAACTCATTATCAAATAGCCCACTTGGAATAGCATTTTTTTCCTTAGCATTGATCTAATATTCATTCTTAGCATCTAGAACAATAGGAGGATTAATAGGAACTATATACCCATTCACAACCAGCATCCATACATCACAAACTAGAGAGGATAAATAAGTTTCCATTCTTTTACTCCAAAAGGCATATTTGACACCATCAAACATAGGGGCTTTTGAGGAGGCCGATTCATTTCTTTCCATTGTGAACACTTGATAGGATCTACCCAAGCTAGAGAACACTTTGACAAAATAGGGTACCTAGGCTCTGATACCAATTGTTGGACACAATGGATCACTGAGAGGGGGGTTAATTAGTGATTTAAACAATTTTTACTTAATCAAAGTTATACCAGTTCAATATGAAATAAACAAAATGCGGACCAGTTACCAAAGAAATGAAAACAAGGTGTGTAGGAGAAATATCTAAAATATTAATACAACACATATCACCAGATGTACGAGGAAACCCCAATGTACAAAAAACATCAGTGAGAATAGGTGTTGGAGATCTTCAGCTCCAATCCAACCTCACAATGAAAAGATTTGATCACAAATTTTAGAGCACCAACCCTTGATTTATGAGCACCAACTCAAAGGAGCACCAACCCCTACACAATTTATAGGCTACAACCTAAAGGAGCTACAACTCCTGCACTAAGCACCTATTCAGTGAAAACAATATGAAATATCAAATACACAAATGAGATCCCTATTGCAAATGAAGTTTTTCAACCCTTCAATACTCTGCTCTACCAGTTTCAATCTTACTGGTTTATGATCACTCCACACACACTACAACTGAACATATCTAGTGAGTTTTCTCTCCCTCTTTCTGCTGAATTCAACTTACGCTTGATCACACTTTATTAAGTTCTATCTTAGTCAGTTTGTCACCTCTACATTCTACACTCTCTATTTTTTGTTCCTTACACTGTTTGTCCCTACTTCTCCTTACTGGTACAATCTTCACTCACAAACACTTCATATGTTTTTCTCTTCTACTCTCAAACAACAATTTCACTCTATCCTTCACACTTTAGAAGCACTCACTATCTGTCTTAGGTCATCATACTTAAACTGAAGCTTTCCCACCAAGAATCAATTCAAATAGAAGGTGACTAGGGTTTCTTCTTTGACCAACAAGCCATACCACATCCAATAAAATCTCCTCAACTCATTTCTTAGAGATGATTCCTTGTACATCACTACCAACATCGTGCCTTCCAGTGCATGCCTTCCATCTTTAGCAGTCTACATTCAATATGTTGACTCATCTTTTTGTCAATTGCCATAAATGGTTCAATGATTTTCTTCACCTACTTCAATACGTATCCAGACATCTTGCATCGATCAATGAAATCCATGGATCCGATTAGAGACTTCTTGCCTCAAGCCACAACCCCTTTGCAACTGGACCCATAACACTCATAGTCCTTTAAATATTGACCAACTCTACAACAACCTCACCTACCATGCCTTAGTGATGCACACATCGACCTCTGCCTTTTTTACCAACTAGCATCCACCTATCAAACACATTAACATTAAACCTGCCGACATTGAGTCAGTTCATGCTCTTCATTCAAAAAATCCTCATACTAGAATAAACTCTTACTGGTAAAACCTTCTCCAGCTACTATCCGGTAGCATACACTACACCAGTAGCTCAACTTCACCTCTAGTGGTTTCTGATCTCTTTGACACTTTTGCTCTTCCTCTCAAACATTATCACAAACAAATAGCTAGCCTACATACTGTTGGCCATTTGGTGGAATTTATTATGTGTTGCATTGATGTCAACAGTAGCTATTTGGATGCTTTACCAACACCCTTCTAGTCCCAGTAGGTTAAGTGGTTTCTGGTTAACTTGGATTTGGTATGATCCGACAAGCTCTGGTATAATCTGGTAATGGAATTGGCTTGTTCATGATACTTATACTCATATTTGGTCAATTGGTTTTGGTCTAATGATTGGATGCTATCCTGCTTGCTTATAAGATTGGTTTTTGGTTCCGATGAGGGTTTTACTGGAAGAGATTTTGATGGAGATATTTGATGAATTGCATAAGTGGTCTTGGTGCAACTTTTGATGGAGTTTCAGGATGCTATTGGATATGGATGAGCCTATAATTGGTCCCAATTGATCTAGGTTATGGATGAGCTTTAATGTAACGTGTGGATGGGACCAATTGATGTATTTCTAGGATGTCTTACGTATTGATATTACTTGTTTGGTCTAAGGCTGACATGGTTTGTAATTATGTAATTGGTTTATTGTCTGGTGGTCGACTTGATTGTTTATGGTCGAGGGTTTGTATAAATACATGTAAGATCACATTGTAGATCACCATGGTTAATGTAAGAGATCATGGTCAAGGAATGTAAGGTGCGAATAAATGTAATAACATTCAGGAAGAGGAGTTGGTAGATCATTGGAGATCAAATTGGGTATATGTAAGAGGATTTAGTCCTCTGGTATTGAGCTTAACTGGAACTATACTTAGGCATAGGAGATGCTATCTTTTATATTTCAACACTTCTCTGGATTGTAGTCTAGATTTATATGTAGTCAATGAGGCTCCTTTTGTGATGAACAGTGTGCTCTAGGTTGTTGGCCTTCCTACAAGTGTAGGCCCCTTCATTGTAATTCACATGGTTACTGCATAAGTATTATCTGACTGTGGGTAGGATTCCCATTGTGGTTTTTCCCTTTACCGGGTTTTCCATGTACAAATCTTGGTGTTATGTGGATGGCTTTTATTCTATGATTATTGTTTATGATTAATTGATTAACTGCTATTCTGGTATTATTGTTTTGGGTTCCAATATTAAAGTTTTAATTATTGAATATTCCTGTAATCTGTGACAACTAATTCATCCCCCCTGTCAGTTGTCTTCTAGTTATTTGAACTATCTAACAATTGGTATCAGAGCTTTGGTCCTCTCTACATAAATCTTAACCACTTGAGGAAGATCCTATGGTGACTAATAGTTCAAGTTCATCTAGTTCTTTTGGAGCTATCTTTTGAAGGGATATTTCAAGGCTTGATGGAACAAATTACACAGTATGCAAGATTTGAATGGAGACTCATCTGATATGTCTTGGTAAGGAGATTTGGGAGATCACACAGAATGGTGTCACACCCTATATTCCACGATCTGGAAATCCTCCTTCCACAAACCTGGACAAGGAGATTGAGAATGATTATAGAGAAAGAGAAGCCCTCTTGTGTGCACTTTCTGATTAGCAAATAATGGGATTAACTAATAAATCATTTGGAAAGGCTATATGGGATAAGTTGGAGACTCTTAATGAAGGTGACATTACAGTGAAGATTGCTAAACTTTATGGTTATCGGATGAGATATGAAAACCTAAAGATGGAAGAAGATGAAAAGATTACTACATTCATGGAAAGGGTAAATGATATTGTTATGGGAATTCCATGTTGTGGTGGAACTCTGAGCGAGGATGAAATTATTTATAAAGTCCTGAGAGCCCTACCACTAGCTTACAAAATGATGGATACTACTATTAATGAATTGAGAACAATGGCTAATACATCTGTCAATAGAGATACCTTGGCTGGGAAATTATCTTCTTTTGAGATTGAGGAATTTGGATCTTCTGGAGCTATGAAGACTGGACCTGCTTTTCATGCATCTACATCTACAATCGGTAAGCAAGATTGGAAATCTTTATATGCAAACGAGTTTGAGCAACTTGAAGCACTATTTGCTAGAAGAGTACTGAAAGGACCGGTAGGAAGTAAGTATGAAGGAAGCACCTTTTAAATGTTTTGCATGTAATAAGATTGGTCTTTTTGCATCTAGATGTCCTAAAAAGAATACAAGATTTGAAGAAATAATTAGAAGATCATTTAAGCCTAACCCTGGATATCAAAACAAATATAAGTACAAGAAAAACATAGATAAATCATGCTACATAGTGGATGAGGAAGGCATTACTAATTTAGATGATGAACCAACAGAAGACTCTCCTAGTGGATCCAGCAATGGGAAGGAATGGGTGTTCCTTGCTATCAAGGAAGATGATTCAGTATTGGAAGAGAATGTACTTCAAGAAAAGGCACTTGTTGCTGAAATTGGGGATAAGGATGAATGGGTAATTGACAGTGGTTGTTCACATCATATGACTAGAGATAAAGGGAATTTTTTGCCTTTGCAATAATTTGACGGTGGACTAGTTAGATTTGGAGATGACAAGGCATGTATGATCAAAGGAAAAGGAACTATATCATTGGATGGCAAGAACAATAATAACAATATTTATTATGTTGAAGGTTTGAAGCATAATATTTTGAGTGTTGGATAATTCGTAGACAAGGGATTTCAATTACAGTTTAAGGATGGAGAAAGAAAAATCATTAACAGATTTGGCTTGGAAATTGCAACCGGTGCACAGACAAAAGGTAATATACTTCACTTAAACTACAGTGAGAAGACATGTTTGATAACACAGATTGATGAAAGTTGGCTATGGCATAAAACGCCATGTCATGTGAATTTTGATTGCATTGTGAAGATCAATTCAACTGAGGCAGTTAGGGATATACCTAAGATTTTGAATCCCTATAATCCGGTATGTAATGAATGTCAAATGGGTAAACAGGCTAGAACCCCTTTTAAGAGTATACAAGATAAATCAAATGATGTTCTTGATCTTATTCATACTGATTTATGTGGCCCTGCTAGAGTTAAAAGTTTTCATGGTGATAGATATTTCATGCTAATCATTGATGATTATTCTAGGATAATGTGGGTTACTTTTTTGAGAGAAAAATCTGAAGCATTTGAAAATTTTAAAATCTTTGAGGATAAATTGAAAACTTAGATGGGATTTAAGATTAAATGTTTGAGATCAGATTTTGGTGGAGAATTCATATCCGGTGAGTTTAATAACTTTTGTGACAAGCATGGTATAAGAAGACAATATTTTTCTCCTCGGACACCTCAACATAATGGAGTTGTGGAAAGGAAGAACAAAACTATATTGGATGCTGCTACAACAATGATGATGGAAGCTAATCTACCTCATATCTACTAGAGAGAAGCAATGAGTACAATGATTTATAAATTCAATAGAGTAAATATCAAAGGAGAAAGCGGTAAGACACCTTATGAATTATGGTTTGGCAATACACCTACAGTTAAGTATTTCAAAAGTTTTGGTAGTAAATGTTATATCAAGAGAGATGATACTTTTGGGAAATTTGATAGACATGATGAAGGCATATCTCTTGGTTATTCTAATGAAAGAAAAGCATATAGATGTTATAACAAGATATTGCAGAGAATTGTGGAGAGAGCTAATGTCAAAGTAGATGAGCTGAACAAAAGTCTAATCAGAGTTTATGAGAAGGAACTAGTGTGTGTGTGAAAAGTGGACCTGTATTTGGAATACACAACACTTCAATTAAGTCATTAGAAGCATGATTAGTAAATCAATAATCAATGAATAATAAACCATTACAAAGTGACCCATTGCCTTCTAGTAGATGCGAGTTTAGATTGCTCTTAGATTGCTAAGCTATCCAGTGACTAGACAACACCTAAACGAAGGATTTTAAATCTATATGAGCATGAATATGAGCTAAATGGATGCGAGATTTAAGATAGATATGCAAGATTAATCTAACATGATTTAAGTAATATCAAATAACTAATATGCAATATCTCAATGCAAATTCTCAATGAACCTAGAGCAAAAACAACATAATAACAATATATTCTCCAGGATCTTTGAATGAGAGATGAGAGCCTGAATTTATAGAAAATTCAGAAAGAAACCAAAGGCTGAGATCGAATCATGATGAGCAGTCAAGATTTTCCAAGACGAAGCACAATCCAAGTGAATTGATGTGATTGGATGCTTTTCTCAGTTTTAAAGGAAATTGAACTAAAATTAAGATAAAATTAGGAAAAAATTGATTTATTCTCTATTTCATTCAAGTTTGAGATTTAATTGTTTTAATTGCTTTCTTTGAGATTATCTACCAATTTTGAGTTTGTTTTTTCAAGATTATCTCCAAATGATTTCTTTTCTCAAATTTTAATTCTTTTTTGTCAATTAATTCCTTTTTTTATTTGTTTCCTTTTTTGAAGATTTATGGAAATTTTTATTTATTTTTCAAATTAATTCCTGTTTTTGATGATTTAATGGCAAATTGATTTATTTAATTAAATATGCTAGGATATTTAATAAAATAATTAGGATAATTGTTTAAAATGATTTACTTGGAATGATCAACTAATTAAATAAATATTTAATTAATATTGGTTGATTAATTTTGCCATGTGACATTTGATGATTAAAGAATTAATTGTGTGCTCAAGATTTATTTAATTGCCTTTGGTTAGGACCTTGGTGATATTGTCCAGATTAGGGGCTAATGGTTTAGATGACCATTTTTAGGGTATTACATTTGCCCGTATTTGAATTAATGTGCAAGGAGTGCATTGGTTCAAAGAATACTTCATGTCTAGGAGATACCAGTTTTGAACTTGATTGATCATGAACTAGATGAAGAGCGAGGTGTTTAGCTTGATTTGAAGCAATGAAGCTGAACAGAGTTGATTAAAGTGATATCGATCCTGAACTTGATTGAACTAGGAACGATAGAGAGAAAAGATACGAAACTTGAACTTGATTGATCAAGAAGCGGATCTTACTGATCTAGAACCTAATTGAACTAGACACAATGAGCGAAGATAAAATCGATCTTGAACTTGATGGATCAAGATACGATGAGCGAAGATAAACTGTCCAGCTTGACTCGATGCGATGAAACTGAACACCTGCTTAGATTGAGTGTGTGATCAAAGAAACTCTTTAAACCCTTAATTGAGTTTAAACAAATAATCAGCTTTATGAAAAGCGATGAAATTGGTTAACGTTAAGAGATTGATTCAGACGAAGACAATATCAGCTTGATTTGAAGTGATGAAACTAATATGCCCCTAGAGATTGATTTGAGGAAGCTTAGCTACTCGACTTATAATGAAGATTTTTGAAAGAAATTCTCGACTTCAAGGTCATGAGTATGCCCCCTCGGGAGCGAAATCGAAAGATAGGGAGGGTTGCGTAGTGATTGTAGGCAATTTTTTTTTTGTAGCGATGATAAGTTATTTGAGCACAAAAATTAATGTTGAAGATTAAAATCAGAGTTAATGTGAGAATTCAATTGAGATTTAGCATTGATTAACAAGAAATTGAGTGCAAATTGAAGAAGAGAATGAGTAGTTGATGAAAGTGCTAAGTGGTCAACATCGTGAAATTTTGATTAGAGAATTGACATCAGATTTCGATTTCAATCCTGAAAAATGGACTCAGGACAGTCGATTTACGAGCTCCTGATTTCATTTCATCGTAATTGTGTTGATTGATATGAGATGTTGTTTTATATGCTTTATTCTATATGTATACATATCTTTTCAGTATAGATGAATGAATGCAAATGGAATATGGATGTTTATTTTTGTTTCTTTTTATGCAAATAAATGATGATGCAAATAAATGAGGAGAATGAGTAACTAGTAATGCAAATGTTTATTTTTCTTCATGCAATAATATGAATGAAAATAAGTATAAATGAAATGTATGGGTCTATAGAAGATGCTCATGTATGCAGCTAACATCTCAATACACAAGTACTTGATCAGAGAAACAATGATGAAAAAGAGATCACTTAGCTGAGTAATGATGATGCTTCCAACTTATCATTCAGAAGATAAAGAAATCAGTGTTACCATACCGAAATCACTCTAAATTCACAAGATACAGAATGAAATGCAAGATGAGATGCAAAATGAGATGCAACTGAAACCTAGTCACTAGATTTGGAATGCTTAAGTTTCATCACTGAGCGTTAACAAACATAGCAGGCATATTAGACTTCCTTTCTTTTCATGTGCAATATTAATTATCTTATCCACAATGACCTTTTTTTCATTCATATCCTTAGACAGATTTCATAGGGACCTGGATTGCATGATAAAGAAATTCCCTCAAAACAGACAAAGAAATGATGGGAACCTCCCTGTAACATTCAAATAAGCAGAGTCGAGGTATGTGTGGTGATTTCACCTTAATTTGAAGGCACTTATCATAAACACCAAGTTGATTAGATGTTTTCAGATCATCAGAATCATTCCTACAAGCAGAAAACAAAGAAAATATTATGCCCCCAATCCTTGCTCCTCTTAGTCAAGATAGACTTCCTCGAGTTACTCAGAGGGAATAATAAGTAAAAGCCAATGTAAAAGACAACACACAAACAAAATTTCATGCATATCTCAAACAATTTAGTGATTGTTTTCAGTAGTCTTGTTTTGCATGTGTACTCACTGATAAAATTCTTCAGTAGTCAGGAGACAGTTGACCGACTCAGAGTGGATGACCGGGTATCACTGACATAAAGATGACTTGGTTGATACTGCTTAGGACGTGTAAATTGATCAGTCGATTACACTAAGACTAGGTTAGTGATTGGTTTCAAGATATGAGGGTTTTAAAAGAACCAAGATGTCACAAAAGTGACTAAAAGTTATGTACAAACAAAATCAAAGAATTGCATGAAAGTGGGAATGCCAACGTTGCATTGATAGATGGAGTGCTTGAGTACAAGAGGCGCCTGTTTGCCAGGTTTTCACCTGCTTGGTAGAGATTCCTTTTTTTTTTTACCAAGGTGCCTATTTACTAGGTTTTCACCAAGGCATTTTCTCTCTTTTTCCCTTTTTTTTCTTTTCTTTTTTTTTTTTTTGGAATTTCTTCAGGACTTTTTCTGATTTTTAGGATTTCTTCAGGATATTTTATGATTTTTTAGGATTTCTTCAAGACTTTTTATGATTTTTAGGATTTCTTCAGGACATTTTATGATTTTTAGGATTTCTTCAAGACATTTTATGATTTTTAGGATTTCTTCAGGACTTTTTAGCTACAAAGGCTGCTAGAGCAGAGAATATTTAGGTGAAGAATTTCTTCAGGTGGATAGTGTTGGTCGGTTCACGAAGCTGTTCTCCTTCTAATGTTGAGAGTTGATAGGCACCAGAGCCAAACATTGTAGTAATGATGTAGGGACCCAGCCAATTGGGTTCAAACTTCCCTTTGTTGTCTTGAAACTGTTGATTCTTAGTATTTTCTCTTAGAACAAGGTCTCCAACCTAAAATTCTCATTGTCGAACCTTTTTGTTATAACCTCTAGACATTCTCTTTTGATATGATCTTAGATGATCAAACACCACTTGCTGACATTCATCCAGCAATTCGAGTTCTTGCAATCTAGCTATTTTGTAGTCTTCATCAGTAACAAGACCTTGCAAAGAAACTCTTAGAGACGGTATTTCTACTTCAATAGGTAATACTACTTCGGACCCATACACCAAAGAAAAAGGTGTAGTCCCAGTAGGTGTTCTAATACTTGTTCTATAAGCCCACAGGGCAGGATTGGGCTGCAAATGCCAATCCTTTCCAGATTTATAAATTGTTCTGTGTAAGATAGTCAACAGATTCTTGTTAGATACTTTGGCTTGTCCATTACCTTGAGGGTAGTACATAGATGACTAGTGTTGTTTTATTTTGAATTTTTCACAAAGTTCATTTAGATCTTTGTTCTTGAACTATCCTCCATTATCAGTTATAATGGATAAAGGTATACCATACCTACAGATGATATAATTAAGGATGAACAGAGCTACTTGTTTACCAGTTGGTTTGATGAGCGGAACCGCTTCTACCCACTTAGTGAAGCACTCAGTGGCAGTTATAATAAACTTGTGTTCGTTAGATGAAGTAGGATATATTTGGCCAATTAGATCAAATACCCATTGTTGAAAGGGCCATTGTGTAACAAAGGGTATGAGATCCTTTACTGGAGCATGTATAAGGTGCCCATGTAGCTGACACTTTTCATAGGTTTTAGCAAATTTTATAGCTTCTTTCTCCATGTCTGGTCAGTAGTAGCCATCCCTTAGTAGTTTTCGTGCTAAAGTTTAACCTTTTGAATGGGATCCACAAACACCTTCATGGACTTTGGATAATGCGTGTTGAGACTCCTCAATTTCTTGACATCTAAGCAAAGTACTATCTAAACCTCGCCTAAATAGGTTGTTAGTAATGATGAAGTACCATGACACATTTTGGATTAAGTTTCTTTTTTCATTTTGGGAAAGATTAGCAGGGACAACTTGGTCACACAGGTAAGAGTAAATATGGCTATAGCGAGATGAGTCATGTCCAATAATAGAACGGACCATTTGGGACATGGGAGAATCATAGGCAGGATAATGTAACTCTTCCACTAGAAATTCAAAGAAAAAATTAGATTCCTATAGTTGTGGTATAGATGCCAAGGTGGCCATTGCATCCATTGCTCTATTTGCTAATCTGGGGATCTGCTAAAATGATACGAAGGTAAAGTATTTCTTGAGATCATCCACCATTCTCTTATAAGGCATCAATTTCTCATCTCTTGATATCATGCATTTGTTTTTCAAATGGAGTCATTGATTTATTTTGTTGGATTTTCATGTCATATATTTCTTTCTTGATATCTTGAAGCATTTGAGCCAAGGTAGCCATGGGAATTGGAGCTAAGGTAGCCATGGGATTCTTACTTTTGTCAAAAAATTTAGAAGAGCTTCTCGTTTGAACAGGCATTTACAACCGACGAGACTAAGAGCTAGATGTGTTGCAGAAGTCAAGATCAAATTGGAGCTAGTTGTTCGTTTAACATAGTGATTTGAGAGAAGTAACTAAGATCAGGTCTAGTTTCATGAACGATCTATCCTGTGTAAGACATTATCTAAGTTAACTTAGGTTTGATAAGATATTGTTTGAACTAGCTGAGAGATGATCTACAAAATCATGCAATGCAACAACATGGGTACACTATCAAGGTTGTTTATGCTCAGGAGGATGATGACCATTTTTATGCTCGTTGTAGATTGGTTTAGGCAAGTTTGACTATTCGAGACTGATAAAATTAGGAATTCAACGATAGAGGATTGGACAGAGATGAGATTTTGACAGACAAAGTTTCAATGACTGACAAAGACCAGTTTTTGATAAGGACTAAGTTTTTGATATTTGACAGAGACCAGTTTTGGACATGGACAGTTTATCACTGAGTTGCTGATTTGTTTTCTCTAGTTTTAGTATTTTTGTTCTAGTTTCAGGGATGAAAATACTGAAAATAGGCAAGATGTATAATAATTAAATCACAACATGCTTGTTGGCAAATGCACACTCCAATGAGACATTGTAGGTGATTGAAGGTTTTGTCATTGATGGCAACCTCACAATCCTATGACACCGGCAAGACAATTTACTAGCACATAGACCACCGACACCGGCAGTGAAAGGAAGCATACTGACACAGAGGCTAACACAAATTTTGTTTGTAAATTATTTTGTTAATTATTGTAAAATCATTGTAAGCTGATTTGGCAAGTTGTAAAATGACTCATGTATATAAGAGTTCATTATAGAGGAAGAATAAAAATGTAATGAGGAAAAATAAGGCAGACCTATTATGTGAATTATAGGTTAAGGGTTTATGTATGAAGCAGAGCTATAAACCGGTACTGGATCTAGCATAGTAGATGCTATTTTGAAGCAATACAAGACATTGGATTTATAAAATCCATTTTTTAAGTCAGTGAGGCTTCCCATTTTGTAATTGAGCAGTGAGCTCTAGGCACTTGGCCTTCCTACATGTGCAGGCCCCTCTTGTAGCAGTAATATTCTCTTATTGGCCAGTAAGTGAATATTGTGGGTCACAAATCCCACCGAGGTTTTTCCCACACCGAGTTTCCTCATTAAACTACTGTGTTATGGTGTGTTTTTCATGTGGTTGTTGTTATCTTTGTTTATTGCATTACTTTTTGTTTACCAGTATACAGTATTAATATGTTCTACATGTTTTAAGTTAAGAAAATTCTATAACCGGTTAGATACCAATTCAGTCCCCCTCTCAGTATCTATGGGAATCCTAACAATTGGTATCAGAGCTTGGTCCTCTATTTTCAGAAGCCTAATAGCTTGATGAAGATCTTGACACAGGTAGAGATGGAAAACATGATGAAGCAATTAGAAGCAGCTCTCTCAGACTATGATGCAGAAAAATTAAAAAATATCAAACTTGAAGATGATCTAAAGGCTACACAGGATATTATTCAAGAACTTCAAGAAAATCTTACCATTTCAAGAAACAAGAGAAGAGAACTTTGTGAAAAGATGCAAAATGAGAATGATGAAAAGGAAACTCTTAGTGATCTAATGAATAAGATGAAACAAGAAAACATGACAACAAAGAATGAGATGTAGGATATGACTATGAGATTTTGTAAAGAAATTGAAGATAGAAATAAGAATGAAGAAGACTTGACTAGAAGACTGAATGATGATGCAAATGAAAACACAAGACTTAGTTATGAAAATGATATGTTGAAGATAGATCTGATGCATGCACATAATGACTCAAATGAACTCATGGGACAAAAAGGTATCTTGGAAGGAGAACTGGCTGCTGCAAATCAACATAAAGAAAAATTCAAGAAAAGCTCAGAAGAACTTGGTGACTTGTTGAAGAATCAAAAACCTAATGGTGACACTAATGGTCTTGGCTTTGAAGCTGGTGAAAGTTCAGGTACTGCAAACACACAGGATCATGGAAAACTGGTAAGACAACCTACTGCTTATAAATTCAATGGCAAATGCTTTAACTGTAACAAGTATGGTCATAGAGAAAATCAATGTAGATCTAGAAATTATCAGAATACCAATACACCCACTGATCAATGTTCTAAATGCAACAAAGTTGGTGACAATTCAGAGAATTACAGAATGAATGTGAGATGTTATGTTTGTGTAAGATTTGGACACTTATCTAATCAATGCAGAACACAAACCAGCATAAGTTATGGAAAAGCTATTCAGAAAAATAATGTGACTTGTTATGCTTGTAACAAGATTGGACATATTGCAAAATTTTGTAGAAGCAAGTCCTCATTGGTAAATAACAAAGGTTCTAGTTTGAATGGTAAATAAAAAGTTGAAGAAGTTAAGCAGGAATTCTCAAAACAATGGATCAGGAAAACATAACTAGATGTTGATATGAATACTCCTCCACCTACAGAACAAAGTAACACTCCACTGGCAGAACAAAGTAACATTCCACTGGCAGGAGAGTCTTCATCTAACTGAAGAATATTTCCTTGAGGGTTTAACAATCAAATGTGAAACATGCTATTATTCCCTCAGTTGATGGTAAGAAGTTGAAATTACTTCTATACTGGTAGATAAGTGAAGTCATTACTTAACCGACAAGCATTAAATGTGGTGGTTGGCAAAATTAACACTATAAATCAGTGTTTTGGCTCCAATTTCATTTCACCAAGTATTCAAACATTCAAAGAGTGCGAAAATTCCAGAGAAAAGACATTTCGAACAAAGAAGCAAAGAAATTCAGTAAGCAACCTTTTCCTAAGGCAGATAAAGGTATTTATATCCATGGCTTCTTCATCTGTTCTTGAATTCATAGCAAACCCTACTGTAGTCAAAGTGATTAAATGCCCTAGACCCATATTTCAACTTGTTCCCAAAATTGCTAACAAGGATGATAATGTTGGTGCATTTTCTCAAATCCCCAAAGGAGTAGTTTTTGCAGAAGACCCTAGAATGTACATTCATTGTCACATAGAAGAATTAGGTGATGAGGAAATCAAGAGCATGTATAAGATTGTGATTTGTGATGATTCTGGTAATGTGAAACCTAAACACAAAATAGTTGAAACCCTAGGATTCACTAAAATTCTCAGTATTCCGGATTTTCCTAAGGATGTTATAAGGATAGTTCTAAGCAGGGTTCATGGTGAATTCTTCTGGTTAGACTTAGTTCACAAAATTACTAAAGAGGTAGTAAAGGCTATGATAGGGCTACCTTCCATCGGTAATAGGTGTAATAAGACAAAGAAGGTCTCAAATGACCTAGTGATCAACCTAACAGGTGCAACATCTGACAAGAGATCTTTAAGAGTGAATGATGTAACCAACATCAATGTCAGATTCGTTAGCATGATTTTAGGCTATAAAACCACACATGCAAATAGGTTAAACTCGGTCTCTAGCCTATGCATAAAGAGTGCCTATAATATGATCGTGGATAATGCAAAAATAGATGTGTGTGAATGGTTGAAAGATGAGCTTATTGATAATATTGGAAAAATTAAGAAAGATGAAAAGGGGACATTTAGATTTGGAAACCTACTTGTCTGTTTAATGCTGCACATAACAAAATAGGCACCCGGTATTGGTAATAAGAATCTTGGATTTGACATACCGGTAGGCAAACAATTGTCTGATTTACTAAATAACATGGGTGAAAATAGAGAAAAGAATATAAATGAGTACTTTTAGGCATTGAAGGCCCGAATGAATACTAGAGTCAGACTTTCACAAGCAATTGTAAATAAGTATAAGGATGAAATATGCTTTGTTATTAAGAAGGATGAGATATGGATGGAGGCAGTTGTCCCAAGAACCATTTGGGTTACTAAAATGGGTTATGAAACTGATGACCACATAATTGAAACATATGCAAAATCCCTTTTGGAAGCACCTAAGGAACCTAAAGAAGAGGTATTTGGCAGTGCTAAAACTATTGAAAGTCAAATCCAATATAAGAAAAGGGTAAAGATGGTAGAAGCAACAATAAGAAGAGGATCTAGGCAAGAAAAGACTATCAAAGAAGATGTACTTAAACAAACCAATATCACTGAAGATTAGTTAGAAACACTACAGCCAGAAACTCACCTTTCACCGATAGAAACTTCTTCGGAAAGTGAAAAGAGTTGTGAGGAAAAGAGAACCTTCACCGGTATCTACACCTTCTCCTAGAAGAACCAGATAGAAACAACAGGCAGTAAGGCCCCCAGCTAAGAAGATAACTCCAAAGAAGAAGAAGTTAACACCCAAGAAGAAGACTCAATGAAACATTGCTCCAATTGACAAACTACTAGATGAAATAATAGAGGATGGATAGCTGAAAAACATCAATAAATTATGTGATTCATTATCAGTTGATGACAAGGAGAAAGTTGAAAATAGTGTAATTCTACACTTGGACATTTACAAGAAATTTCTAATCCAAGTTGTAGATGAATTGCTAGCAGAACTGTTTAAAAGACTTGAAACAAGTTGGCAAGCTGTTGTAGAGCTTGATAAGAAAATGAAAATTGAAAAACTACTTGTTGTTTATCCAGTCAACTCACCAAAAGAGATAGATGATCTGATCTCAGAAGCTAACTGGTCAGTATTTTCAATTGCACACCGACATGTAGCACTTATGGTTAGTAGAGTAAATGAGGTTGTAGAGGAAACTGCAAATGCATGGGACATATTCCTTGTAGAGAAGGAAAAGCAAGAAGAATATAGAAAACCCAAACACATCAAAGTATATCAGAAGGATAAGGATAAGGGAAAAGGCAAGGTTGGTGGACCACCTAGCATAAAAATAAAAGATAACTTATCCCCACCACCTCTAAATACTCCACCGATTGTTAGCACTGACAATCAACCGGATAGTGAAAGTATGGACATACCACAAGAGGATACCAATCCCAACTCTGAGGTATTATACATAGTGGACATTGATACTCAAAAGGTCAATATAGTGGTAGATAAGGATACAACCGAGAAGACAAATATGGCTAATGCACAACTGGTAACTATTGATACATAAGGTAAACCAGCAGATGATAACACTGAGTAACAGGCTCACATAGAGAAAAAGGCCCCATCACTACAACAGGTTCACACTAAGTCAGTGGCAACAAATGAGCAAGACAAACCTTTTCTTAAAGAAATGGAAACACAAACTGACCTACCAGAGGTCACCACAAGCAAGGATATTGCTCCCACTGGTGGAATACAGATTATTGGCTCATCAAATAATGTAACAAAAGTTCTTTTGGATTCCATAAAGAAGATAACAAATTGTAGCTCACATAATTACAAGGCCATAGATGACACCATTCCAATTTTGAAGATGATAGCATCAAAATGTAATGTAGATAATAAATATTCTTTGAGTCAACTTGACACTTTGTCTAAGTATATTACTGAAAACACTGTGACAATTGTACAAATAAAAGAGGAAGCATTCAAGGAGACATTAGAGAAGGAAAAACACAAATTCTTTGAGGAAGAAATAAAGAAGTGTACAATGCAATTTGACACACCTCTATCGAAACTATGTAGCACATTGAAGGAATTCAAAACTTTGTATAGGGATACATGTAAAACTAACTTTTTGACAGTTGATATAGACAAAAAAATTAGCAAGATACAGGAAGAAATAAATCAACTAGCTGACAATTTCATTAATTCATCTGATTCATTATCAGTTTTTGAGCAGAAGATAATAGGTTTTGAGGAATAACTATTAAAGTTGGAAAGAGAGAAAGAAAGAATAAAAGGAAAGGCTAAAGATCTAAAATGGAGACTTAGTCCAAAATTGGACTACCTTGCCTCCTTAAGGAAAGAAATATTTGATGCCTTGATTCAAGGACAGAAAACACAGGTAGAGCAAATGCAACACCTCACTGGTACGGTTCAGAGGACAGAGGCCGCAATAAAAGACAACAAAAAGGTCATTGAGAGCTTGAATCTGGTTTTGGCAGATCTTTTTTAGATTGTAACCAATCGGTTATAAGGATGAAGCAGGAAACCACACTCATTGACACTTTGACAACCTTTGTCATTGATGCCAAAGGGGGAGTAGTGGAATGAGAAAAATAATCAGTAAAATGACTCATCAACTTAGGGGGAGTACACATTATTTTGGTACACATTTTTGGTAAGACAATACTAGAAGATTCATTTTGGATAACAATTTTTGGATTTTTCTCATGAGTGTTGCCATCAATGCCAAAGGGGGAGATTGTTGGCAAATGCACACGCCAATGAGACATTGTAGGTGATTGAAGGTTTTGTCATTGATGGCAACCTTACAATCCTATGACACAAGCAAGACAATTTACCGACACTAGCAAGGTCAGACTCTACACCGACACATAGACCACCGACACTGGAAGTGAAAGGAAGCATACCAGCACAAAGGCCAACATGAATTTTGTTTGTAAATTATTTTGTTAATTATTGTAAAATCATTGTAAGTCGACTCATATATATAAGAGTTCATTATAGAGGAATAAAAAAAATGTAATGAGGAAAAATAAGGCAGACCTATTATGTGAATTATAGGTTAAGGGTTTATGTATGAAGCAGAGCTATAAACCGGTACTAGATCTAGCATAGTAGATGCTATTTTGAAGCAGTACAAGACATTGGATTTATATAATCCATTTTCTAAGTCAGTGAGACTTCCCATTTTGTAATTGAGCAGTGAGCTCTAGGCACTTGGCCTTCCTACATGTGTAGGCCCCTCTTGTAGTAGTAATATTCTCTTATTGGCTAGTAAGTGAATATTGTGGGTCACAAATCCCACCGAGGTTTTTCCCACATCGGGTTTCCTCATTAAACTACTGTGTTATGGTGTGTTTTTCATGTGGTTGTTGTTATCATTGTTTATTGCATTACTTTTTGTTTACCAGTATACAGTATTAATATGTTCTACATGTTTTAAGTTAAGAAAATTCTATAACCAGTTAGATACTGATTCACCTCCCCTCTCAGTATCTATGGGAATCCTAACAACGCTAACCCTACAGAAGTTGGCTTAGAGAAGAAAATCTATGATTGCTGACTTAGGTACACACCCAATAGCTAATTAGAATATGGTCATTGAGTCTCATGTAATGGATTCTCAATGTCGTATTAGCCGACTCCAAATTCTAATAGGGGCACGATATGGCAAGTTTCTTGGGAGAGTTACTATCTCTCTTGCACAAAGATTATCCCCCTTTTGGAGGTGAATTAGGTAGCTTCTATCTTATAGTTCTTAGTCAGGAATTCCATTTGAAATTACCCCTTGAAGTCACACAAGCATGATTGAGGCCTATAGCCCGACAAGGTACCAAAATGAGTTGTAGTCACATAAACGTGATTGAGACCGTGAGAGCCTACAAAATGCTCGATATGAGAGATCTCAAACAGAAAACTCAAATAATCCCATCCTCTGAGACTTTAATCACCAAAGGCCTATTTATTATAGTGAGTTGGAATGCTCAGGTCTAGCTGTACTCACTTTGGTCATTCTCATAGGGTGATTACTTTTTCCCACTGTGACAGGCCCACTAAAGGTACACAAATCTCAAAACTTAGAAAAAAAGCTTCGAAGGTCTAGATTTCTGATTGTCTGTAAAAGACAAGAGCATACTCTCGTACCTCTCAGATTTTTTTGAAAACACAAAAGACAAATTTGTTCTTTAACCTAATAGCAATTTAAGTGCCTAAAAATTAATTTAAAGAATACACGATATTTGGTCGATTCTCTTTAGACAACCTACAAAACCAACGCATCACTAGTCATGTTGTTTTTTATTCTTTGAAAGGTGTATGTTTGATTGATAAATTCTTTGTCAAGCAGGCCTGCAAATATTAAAAGCCCAAAATGAGTTTCCAAAAAAATAAAAAAAATCATCAAAAGAAAATTCTAGCTTGCAAACTGTAAATTAAACTAATCTAACAAAAATTTTCATTTTTATGACTATCCTAGTTATGACAGTTTTGATAGTACTCCACTCTATTGTTTATAAATTTTCAACCAGAGCTAATTAGAAAACTCGCTTTGGTGGAAATGTGGAAAAATTGGTTTTACAAAACATATTAAAATTTTGTTTAGATCCAACAGTTCAATAAAAAGTTATGCCCTCCAAACAAAGACCATTTTTTACTATCACAAAAGAATAAGTAAAATGATAGTATTGCACTCTGTCATTCCTAACTTTCAAACCTGATATTATTAGGCCAATCTCTTTAGTGAAACTATAGAAAACTTGGTTTCCAACAACATATCAAACATTGGCTTAGATCCAATGGTTCAATAAAAAGTTATGCCCTCCAAAAAGAGACCATTTTTTACTATCATAGAAGAACAAGCAAAAAGAAAGATTTTTATTTGCAAATTTAACACATGTTCATTAGTTATAAAAACCAAACATTAAATTTGTTCAAGAAACATTAGAAATCGTGTAGTCGTAGGCTCAAGCCCCACGATGGGCGCCAAAAATGTGTCGGTGAAAAGTGGACCTGTATCTGGAATACACAACACTTCAATTAAATCATTAGATGCATTGTAAGTAAATCAATAATT
Source organism: Cryptomeria japonica (assembly GCF_030272615.1). Taxonomy (NCBI): domain Eukaryota; kingdom Viridiplantae; phylum Streptophyta; class Pinopsida; order Cupressales; family Cupressaceae; genus Cryptomeria; species Cryptomeria japonica. The sequence continues at coordinate 600,074,963 of NC_081410.1, forward strand.
AATGAATAATAAACCATTACAAAGTGACCCATTGCCTTCTAGTAGATGCGAGATTAGATTGTTCTCAGATTGATAAGCTATCGTGTGACTACACAACACCTAAACGAAGGATTTTAAATCTATATGAGCATGAATATGAGCTAAATGGATGCAAGATTTAAGCTAGATATGCAAGATTAATCTAACATGATTTCAGTAATATCAAATAACTAATATGCAATATCTCAATGCAAATTCTCAATGAACCTAGAGCAAAAACAACATAATAACAATATATTCTTCAGGATCTTTGAATGAGAGATGAGAGCCTGAATTTATAGAAAATTCAAAAAGAAACCAAAGGCTGAGATCAAATAATGATGAGCGGTCAAGATTTTCCAAGAGGAAGCACAATCCAAGTGAATTGATGTGATTGGATGCTTTTCTCAGTTTTAAAGGAAATTGAACTAAAATTAAGATAAAATTAGGAAAACACTGATTTATTCTCTATTTCATTCAATTTTGAGATTTAATTGTTTTAATTACTTTCTTTGAGATTATCTATCAATTTTTAATTTGTTTTTTCAAGATTATCTCCAATTGATTTCTTTTCTCAAATTTTAATTCTTTTTTTGTCAATTAATTCCTTTTTTAAAGATTTGTGCTCATGATTTTCAATTACTCTTTCTTGATTTGTTTCCTTTTTTGAAGATTTATGGCAATTGTTTTTATTTTTCAAATTAATTCCTCTTTTTGATGATTTAATGGAAAATTGATTTATTTAATTAAATATGCTAGGATTTAATAAAATGATTAAGACAATTGTTTAAAATGATTTACTTGGAATGATCAATTAGTTAAATAAATATTTAATTAATATTGGTTGATTAATTTTGCCATGTGACATTTGATGATTAAAGAATTAATTGTGTGCTCAAGATTTATTTAATTGCCTTTGGTTAGGACCTTGGTGATATTGTCGAGATTAGGGGCTCATAGTTTAGATGACCATTTTTAGGGTATTACAACTATTAGTGGAAATGATTATATCTAAACCGGTAGCACCTTTGCTAGAATAGAGAGTTGAACCAGTTACTCTAGCAACATCAGAGAACTATATAGTAGCTGAAGAACAAGGAAGAGGAATAGAAAGTCAGAAAACTCCTCGGTATGTGAGATTGAATCATCCTAAATATCAAATCATTGGGGATAAGAGCAATGGAGTGATGACAAAAATAAGACTAACAACTAATGAGATATGTTTACTTTGACAAATTGAACCGGTATCAGTAATTGAATCATGTAAAGATGAACATTGGTTGAAACCTATGGAAGAAAAATTAAATTAGATTGACAAAAATAAAACATGGACTTTGGTTCCTTGGTCTAAAAATAAAAATATTGGAACTAAATGAGTTTTTAGGAATAAATCTGATAAGGATGGTCAAGTTATAAGGAATAAGGCTAGATTGGTTTGTAAAGGATATTCTCATAAGGAAGGAATTGATTATGGAGAGACTTTTGCACCTATAGCTAGGATTGAAGCTGTAAGATTATTTCTTGCCTGTGTTGCTTATAAAAACTACAAGGTTTATCAAATGGATGTTAAATGTGAATTTTTGAATGGGGATCTTGATGAGGAAGTTTATATTGAGAAACTTGATGTTTTTTCACTATCAGATGATACAGATATGGTTTGCAGGTTAAGGAAAGCCTTATATGGATTTAAACAAGCACCTAGAGCTTGGTATGCAAGGTTGGATAAATATCTTTTGAAGCTTGGTTTTACTAAGGCCAGTGCTGACAATAATTTATATTATAAAATCACTGATGATGATATATTGATTGTTGAAGTATTTGTTGATGACATTATTTTTGGAGGTGAAGATAAATTATGCATAGAATTTTCTAAAAATATGAAGAAAGAATTTGAGATGTCTATGATTGGTGAGATGAAATTCTTCTTAGGTTTGTAGATTACTTAGACTAACAAAAGTATTTCTATCTGTCAATCTAAATATGATAAGGAATTATTGAAGAAATTTTGTATGGGAGATTTTAAACTGGTAAGTACTCCCATGGTTACAAGTGAGAAATTGACAAGAAAAGATGTTTCTACACCGGTAAATTCTACAAGATACAAATATATGATTGGAGGTCTGCTTTATTTAACTCAGACTAGGCCTGACGTTATAAATGTTGTTTGTATTGTATCAATATTTTGGAGGGATCCTAGAGAAAATCATGAGATGGCAATAAAAAGGATTTTTATATACTTGCAAGGTACATCAGAATATGGCTTGTGGTACCCTAAGGATGACATCTTTACTTTATGTTCATATATAGATGCTGATTGGGTTGGAGATGTTGATGACCGAAAAAGTACTCTAGTGGAGCTTTCTTTATTGGAAAGAAGTTGATTTCATGGATCAGAAAGAAACAGTCATGTACTTCTCTATCTACTGTTGAAGATGAGTTTGTTGTTGATGCTACTAACTATACACAAGTTTTATGGATGAAGCAAATGTTGAAGGATATAAAGGTGGATTGTGATGCACTGGTAGTTATCCACTGTGATAACTTTGCTGCTATTGATATATCAAAGAATCTGGTATTTCATTCTAAGACAAAGACCATATCTATCAAGTATAACTTTTTGAAGGAGAAGGTGGAAGCAAATGAAGTTAGACAAGTTTATGTGAACACTAGAGAGAAGATTGTAGATATTTCACTAAATTGTTATCCAAGTAATCATTTGAGTACCTAAGAGACAGATTGGGAGTTTTTACCCCTCTGTTAGAGACTTGATTGATGTAGTTTGGCATTAGTCTAACATGCATTATCTAAGATACTATTCATTCTAGCACTGATGTGGGATGCTACTTCTCAGGGGGAGTAGTTAAATTTGAGATTCAGAGGCTTATGTTTTTGCTTTGATATTTCTATCAGATTTTTGGCATTGATGTCAAAGGGGGAGAGATATTGATTTAAAAAAGATAAAGAAAGAAAAAGAAAAAGTCACAGGGGGAGAGATCTAAAAAGTAAAAGGGAGATATTCAGAGTTATATATGGGTGATTGTTGTCTGTCTTCAACACGGGGAGACTTGTTTGGCATTTCTTGGTACTTAGATGTTTTTCACATCTAGTGTTGGCATCAATGCCAAAGGGGGAGATTTTTGGCCATTTGGTGGAATTGATTATGTGTTGCATTGATGTTTTGTCATTGATGTCAACACTAGTTGTTTGTATAATTTACCAGCACTGTTTTGGTCCCGGTAGGTTAAGTGGTTTCTGGTTAACTTGGATCTGGTATGATCTAACAAGCTTCGATATAATCTGGTCATGGAATTGTCTTGTTCATGATACTTATACTCATATTTGGTCAATTGGTTTTGGTCTGATGATTGGATGCTATCCTGCTTGCTTAGAAGATTGGTTTCTGGTTCCGGTGAGGGTTTCACCAATAGATCTTTTGATGGAGATCTTTGATGAATTGCATAAATGGTGTTGGTGAAGCTAATGATGGAGTTTAAGGATGTTGTTGGTGATCATGTTCGAGACTTGGCATTTGGAGATTATTGTTGAAGCATGTGGACCTATACTTGGTCTCGGTTGATATAGGTTATGGATCGACTTTAATGTAACGCGTGGATAGGACCTATTGATGAATTTTTGGGATGTCTTATGTGTTGATATTACTTTTTTTGTCTAAGGCTGACATGAATGTAATTGGTTTATTGTCTGGTGGCCAATCTGATTGTTTATGGTCGAGGGTTTGTATAAATAGGTGTAAGATCTCATTGTAGATCATCATGGTTTATGTAAGAGGTCATGGTCAAAGAATGTAATATGTGAATAAATGTAATATCATTCATGCAGAGGAGTTGGTAGATCATTGGAGATCGAATTGACTTTATTGATATATGCTTAGTCTTAGAGTGAAATACAAGATTTTTAGACATGTCAATAGCTGTAGAGTTATCACAGGAGATAACTATCGGTTCACTACAATTACCTTGATATCCTTCAACATTTGCTTCATCCACAAGACTTGAGTGCAATTAGTTGTTGCTACAAAATACTCAGCTTCTATAATAGATAAAGAAATGCATGATTGTTTTTTGGTGATCCATGAAACCAGTTTCTTTCCAAGAAAGAAAGCTCCACCAAAAGTTCTCTTCTTTTCATTAGTATCTCCTACCCAATCTGAGTCAATATATGCATGTCATGCCCAAACTTTTGGGTAAAAACCCAAATAGAAATTTTTTTTTGGAACACTTAATTATATGCAACCTATGCTTAATTAGATGTGACAACTTAACAGGTTGTTCCAAGCGGAATGTTAAATTATAATAAAACATTTTTCTAATGTGCGCGATGAATAGAGAAAATTTATCTAGAAGCCTTAGGTTTATATAAAACTCCTAAACGACAAAGTTAGGATATTCCTAACATAACAAATTACGATAACTCCTATATTCAAATGAAACAAAATGATTTTATAAGGACAATAATAAATTCACATCGAATGTCCCTTTTATTACAGTTGCAAATTATAATTCTTAATTAGATCAACTTCTACTAAATAGGCATTAATATAATTACTTGATTCAATAATAATTATTATCTCCTAACAAGTTTCCTCTATCCATGATAATACATCCTTCCTTTATACTTGATTAAATCTTGCGTCTATAAATTAATTATTAATATGATTTTAACATAACAATATTAATTAATTGAGCAATTGAAAATTGAAGTGTCAAACGTTAAAATGTTAATTGCTTTATTTAGTATAAGATTCCATCTAGGCTAAATGAGTTCGCAAGATCAAGGTCTTGGACTTATTTTTGAATATATATAATTCCACCACGATATCCTCTTCCAAAGAAATTATTATTATCTCCCCATATAATAAATAAATAAATTCATTTATGCAAAAATCTCTAAATTAACTGACAAGGGATATTATTAATCTCAAATAATATTTCAATCACTATAGGAATTAATCAAATTAACTCTAGCACTTAGATTTTTAAAACACCAATATTTAAATTTAACAATAATTATAATGTGTATTAAAATTTGACTAAAGGGCTAATTAACTCCATAATAAAAATTTACCCTATAAAGTTTATTCTCGTCAAGCCTAAATTTCGGTGAACAAAACAAATAATCCCCTAAGGCCAAAATAACTTACGAAGTCATTATAAATTTCCTAAAAGACTTACTCCAAAATAATTTAAAGTTTAAAACATCACATTCAATGTTTATATAACCGTTTATAAAATATGAATGTTTAAATAAACTAATTAAATTAAAGTTGAATTTATACACTCATATTTTTAATTATATATATATATATATATATATATTTTCATAAAACACATATATATTTGTATGTGTGGACATTTATTTTCTAAACAAATATTAATATAAAAATACCCCATGTGCGCTAACTAAAATATTATAAAATTATGATAACCTAATTTTCTTGTTATAACCTAATCCTTCCTTTTTTTTTTAAATTCTTTCTTTTACAAAAACCCAAAACTACCCTAACCCGAACCGGGTTAGGATTTTATTGTTTTGCACGGAAGAGGAGGTCAAATTTGCAAGGTAGAGTCAAGAGAGCCATGGCGGAGGCATTGCACAGGGGGTCACCGCCCATACCCCTCCCCGAAACAAACCAATAAGATGTTTTTTTTTCTTTTACAAAAAATTATATATATATTTTTATAAAATAAATAAATAAATATATATATATATATATAATTGGAAACTAGTTTCTTTGCTTCCTAAAATTATGCAAAAATTAACCACGTATGGACATCATGGAAATAGGGCAGATTTCTTTTATTTACTTTAACCATTCTGTTTATATTTATTTTTCATAAAATCACTTAAAGCATATTTTCAAAATTAACAGATTTAAATAAAGCATTTCTTTTTCTATTGGCAATCTATTTACTAACTTTAGAGATGGATTACTAATTCTAGATTTATTTACTGCAAATAAATAAAGTGACAAAATTTAATAATATTTAACAGCAACTATATTAGACTAGAATCATTTAAATTAACCTTAGAGATAGACATGTTAAATCTATTAAACCATGATTTGTATTTGGAAATAAATAATTACAACTAAATGATTAATATTCTCTTACTAACATGCAACTTTATTACTTACTCATTTCCATTATTTTACTATTCATAAGGAGATAACATGAACATTTATTTTCAAAATAAGATGTATACAACCAATATTATTTCAAGAACAATACGTAACTTAAAGTCCAACATAAACATTTCATTTTGTGACAAAATAATACTTTTCTTTCAAAGAATACTTAGAATAAAAGATAGTCAACATTACATAGGGGTGAGATACCCATCTAGTCTCTCATTTCTATTAAATGAGGAGTTTAAATAAAATGAATGCATTTCTTTTTCAAAATAAACACAACATATAGCTTTTCCTTTTCATTGCTGCAACTAAAATAAGGTATTCCATTCCTTAATCTTTTTCTGCAAATCAAGTAAAACCAACAACTTTCAAACTTGTCTTTTTCTTTACTTTCCAAGCAATCCTGCAAATAAATCATAAAGTTTTGACCATGGAGAGCTCACCTCCCAGCCTAGGCTTACTAGAAGCCACCCCCAAGCTTGGAAAACCAAGCCCTAGACAGGTTACACATATGCAAAAATAATAAGGGAAAAGGACACAACAACACTTTCCCAACCAAGGCTACACTTCATCATAAAATGTGATGTTTTTACATGGGTGGTAGTGGACCAAATACCCTGAGGAGACTGCAAGAATGGTAGATCACAAAGCCACCTCATGGCAAACAAAGATATATTCATTTGTTCATTAACCCCACATCCTTATGCCCCCCAAGGCATTTATGCCATACTTTCTCCCCTTATGACCCCCAAATGCATAAACCGGTCCACGCAACAAGGGTCACATATACACCCCTTGAGTTCACTCTCATAATGAGAGCCTCTAACTCGAGGGTTGTCAAACTCCTACCACCCGCAAGACCATCCTACTCTCCCAAGAGTAGAAGGCCTTGGTTACTCCCAAATCACAAGAAATGTATAAAAGAATAAAATATATGATGCATAATAATTTTCACAAAAGAAAATACAAGAAATCAACTTTTACATAAAAACAATCTTTTCAACATAAACATGCAATGTAAAAAGAAACAAAAGAAGAAGATGAACCAACCTTCAATCTGCCCAAAGGTTTGCTAGAACTAGTTTGAGGATGAGCAGCCCAATTCCACAATTCTTCCTTCTACATTTAGCCAAAATTCTATCCCAAAACCTATTCTTTTCAAAATTGCATGATCTCCAAAAATGGAGAGTGGGTGATTACCCACAAAGTCTCTTATTCTTGCCTTAAAAAACCTCAGTGAAAGTTGTCACATGTTTCTAAAACTAAAAAAAGAAAATGTAAGAGAAAGTGGGAAAAAAGATCTCACATCAAAAAATGAAGGTTATCTAACCTAGATGGCACCTTCTAATTTGAATTTTCGCTCACCTTTGGAAACCCACTTTTTGAGGTGACTAAACAGTCACATGGGTGTAGACACATGCCTAAAAATACTCCTAACCCATAGGTATACCTTATGGACTTTAGGAAACACCTTTAAACTACCCCTAGGAGTCCATTTGACCCCTTATAAACCCATTTGAAGTTAACTTTCGGGTCAAACCTTAGTTGACAACTCCAAAGACTCTCTACCCAAGGAAAATTTAGAAACACATTCAAATGTTTGAAAAGGCTATGGTTGAAACAACTCCCTTCAAGAGACAAGTCAAAATTCAAGATATAAATCAACACATGTGTCAAGTGACACAATAAAATACATTACAAAATTACACATGAAATTTGTCTCTTGTTGGATTTACACAAATTAATAATTCAATTTAACACACATGCAACATTTAATTTCACAAATAAAATACGATACATACAGGGTGTTGTCTCTCCAAATAGACAACCCTTGGTTTTACGAATGTACATAGGTCTAGGTTTGGTTCTCCATAGTATTTCCATGGTCACATGGATAATTTACCTGTGCATCTCAATTACACATTAGTAATTCCAAATAACCTCATATAAAATTAAACACATGAATAAGAATACAAGTCAAACACTCTAAATACAATTGACATTAAACAAAATCAATATATCTTATATCAAAATAAATCCACATAAGTAATTATCATAATCCTCATAATTTTGATCCACACATAAGACATGCCTCCTATTTCTATCATAATAGTAAAGTCTTGCAAATCCAATAATGACATACATCATCTCAAAGTTATCCCATTCTAGAATCATATAAAGTTATGTATCCATAACACATCAAAATGTACACCTTAAGGTGAAATGATTCTGTAACCTGGTTCAATTACTTTTCTCACCAATCTATCCGTCTAACATAGCCCATCCTATTGAATTATAGCATTTATTAGTAAGGTCAACCATGGTCAACTGAGTTAACTAGAGCTTGATCGGGGAGGGGCTCTACATCCTCATCCCCTAGAGATCGACTTACTCATGGAAGTTGCATGAGCAGAATATGAAATAGGGACATAACATTTCCCACAATTCCAATAGGTTACTCTAAATCTTATCTTGCCTACTAGAAAGATGCATTACCAAAACCAACTTATTATTTTAATTAGCTTACTATCTTCATAAGGTTAAATTTTTACATTTCCCTTCCATCTAAGGTAGGTGTTTACAAAATTCTATCTTTCAACAACTTACGTTAATGCACCATCCAAATTATATCAATAACACACATCAACTCCCATAATCAAGGTTACACATGATAGTTTACTTATTAATTTCTAGGAGTCATACTTATTAAGGGTTTGTGTAAAACATGTTTATCCCACTACAACTGTCATCCATGCTCGCCACTAAAGAGAATTGACATCACAGTTTATCCATAATGAATCCACTTATTTTACATCAAGGTGCCTCATAAGGGGGTAAATTACATATTTGGTAAACCACCCTAGGTGCATGATTTCTTCCAAGATCCTTAGGCAACAAGGAATAATCAAGTTTAAGTTCTTTGAATCTACCCATAAGTAGGGAAATTTTCTACTCCTAGGGCCCACAATGCTTGGTATTTCTAGGCACCAAGGTTTTAGTTTCATAGGTACATTATTCGCAAAACCCAAACATTAAGGTACATAACTATCATGCCCAAAATTTAGGGCAAAAACGGAATGATTTTTTATTTTTAAAAATACTAATTAATTAACAAGTTCACTCACACGACAAGCGTTATTGAAACTTCCATAATTATACTCAAGCTAATTTTGTAAAGAACCAGGCATCGCAATTTTGTTTAATTTTATTTGCGGAAAGCTATCTGGTTTAATTTTATCTCCACGAGATGCCTAGTCATTAGGTTTATTAAATCCATCACGTTAAAGAAAATAGGAGAGGAAATTTAATTCAATTCCCAATAAGACACATAGTCTAAACATCCAATTTAAAATTTAAACACTCTAATTAAATTACCTAGGACAAAATACCCAAACATTAAGGTACATAACCATCCCATTCTAAGTGATGAAAATTAATAATACTTATTTTATTTTATTTTGATCTCATCCACGCAATCATCTCCATACACATGCCAAATTTACCAGTCTTCCATTATCATCACTTTTGTAATTCATTGGGTCTAGATCACACACACACACACACACACACACACACACACACACACACACATATATATATATATTTATTTTTATTTTATTTATTTTTGTTATAAATTTCCTCTCTTAGATTACTCGCAAATCATTTTATTTAGGAGAATATTCCTTTCTTTACCTTATTTTGAAATAACATTCTTTGTTTATTCTGTGTGCCTAATTTCACTCCTTGCTGTATTCACCCTTGACACACTATCAGTGGTTCAACAAACATGATAGACATTACACAAATCACATCACTAGGGCTAGCTATATTAACGTCAAAATGACCAATTGACACTTTAAAAGATCAAATAAAAGTTACTTTTACCAAGTCCAATCAAAGAAGAAAAAGTGTCGGCAATTGAAAGATACTAAAATTAGCAACATGGCAAGTGTCATAGCTCCAATAAAAAGAAACATAAATTTAGTGGTCCTTTCATCATAAAAATAAATAAATAAAAAGAAAGCACTAGCCCCTAGGTCGCAAAATACTATTCAAAGAAAGTCAAAAATATTGTCGAATCAAACTCGAAATAAGATGACCACTCTAGCCATGCTATAGGGAGTAACCGCATCACATCACCCAAGATCACACGTTCTGAGTGTGTTAGGAAGTGATTATTAGACTCTTGATATTCTTAGATTATCTATATTCCTTTATTATTTATGAAATATCTTATACACATGAGATTGCAATCATTTTATAGACCATGTTCCATTTTAACCTTCATGTGATTGCTATCGTAAGCAACACTTTCTGACATAATCTGTTATCTATTTATGGTTATTAACATCTATAATTATATCTAACAGGTGATTGCACTAACTCTACCATCCTCTGTCCATTCTTCTAGGACTTCCATTGATTTTCTTGATATGCTAAACCTTGGTTCAATATTATGTGGTAACTCATGCCTCGATACTTTCATGTCTTACTCACATGTGGTGGATAGTTCAGCACAAAATTGTCACTTGTATACTTAGGAACACTTAGGATTTGAAAAAAAAATGTAATCATATAATTCTACTAGGGACATCATTTTTTTTCTTAGCATCTTTGCTAGCTCCTTGAATTTTCACCTCTAATCATCCTTTCGTTCTCGTCAATAAGGAGCATGTTGCCAAATTACTAGCACTTATGGTTAAGAACCATTTGGGGTGGACTAATTGTCCAGTAAAATCGATAACGATTGACAACTAATTCCTTCCCACACATTTCATGATATATTTCAAACAATGCGGAGAGTTGACTTATTCCCTTCTACTTCCCCTATGCAACTTATGATATCAAGGGGGTGTGCACTCGAGAAGTGACCAGACTCACCCTATTAATTAAAATTTGGTAAAAAAATAAGTTATCTCTTTCCATATTACTTATTTATATTTACTTACTAGCCAATTTCGGCATATCACAACTTACAATTTCTTTCAAACCACATAAACCACCTTATCATCATAATATCATGTTACCCAATTATGGTATAACATAAGGGTGTCCAATAATTACCAATGTCTTAAGACTCCCATAATTTCCAAGTTATCCCTTGGCTAACCACATAATTTAGCTCCTTATCCATGTTCTCATAAAATATCTTATACTGCCAACTAATCGTCATTAAAACCTCCGTATTATAATACTGCTATACTATCTTTCCATAAGCCATTTCCATCTGCATGTTATTTCATCCATACTTAATGTTTTCGCATACCTTCACACTTGCGTGCCATAAATTTACAAACCTACTTCGGTTGTGTCAAGTAGTTAAATTGTGTTACATATTGTCTTGTAACTAGTGACTAACCATGATTGGGTTGCACTTTTCTCCTTAGGTTCTAAACGAATATTAGTTACTCATTCCTAGAGTATAAGATCCTAATACTTTTACACTCCTTGCACTTTAATAGGGATTTTTTTTTTTTTTTCAGTACAATTCCCAAATCATCCCTACTCTCCTTGCCATTAATTTCTCCAAGATTGTCTTTCCATAAGGGAACTAGTTGTGGCTTTACTTTGCTTGTTTTCTCCAATTATATAACTACAGATGAACTTAGGGTTTATTGCAATTACGTGCTTTAACCCAAGGAGTTCATGTATCCTTTCTCCTTAGTTAATTCATATATAATATTACTAGGGTCCACTTATCAAGGAGATTATCATTCATCATTTTAGTCCTTATCTTCAGGGTTATACAACTCTAGCTTCTCTGCGTTGCTACAAGGATTGTCTAACGAATGCTCTTAATAAGCAACCTAGCCCGACCACATGGTTAAGGCACCTATTCATTAGGATAGGTCAATTCTTCTTTCTAATATTTGCAAGAGTACGTCTTAACTCTTCTTCATTGTTGTCTCAAATGGTGGTCGTGGTCCTCGAACCACCAAAAATTTTGCATAGCTAAAAAAAATTAACTTGAGTTGTCACTATCTCAATTATCTTATTTATTGCGCCTTCATCTTATTTCTAACTAGCTTGCTTGACTTGCCAAGTCAAGAACATACCTTGATGGATGGTATTCTCTTAGTTACCATCAGAGGTATTTTATTGTAGAATTAACTCCTCATACTTGATTTGGTTAGGGCAATAATTGCATTTGGGGTTCCAATTGAATGGTAACCTTATAAGTACTAATGATCTAAATTTCGTTTATTAAATACCAAGAATATTTTAAATTTTAAATTTTTTTGTAGTCTTTGGGGTCTTATTATGCCATAAACATTATGACTAATTAGTTTCAAATTTTAGGGCTTTTAGTGACCCTTGGAACCCCTTGAATTGATATATGTTGATCTGTTGATTTAGAAGAATTTTCACTTATGTTTCACTTTGTTATTTCGCAAGTTTCCACCTAGGTGTTATACTTTGAAGCCATAGTTTAGTTCAACTAAGTTATAAATGTAGCCCATGTTCACCAGTGTATGAACCTAGGGCTTTGATACCAAAATGTCATGCCCAAACTTTTGGGCAAAAACCCAAACAACAAATTTTTTTTGAAACACTTAATTATATGCAACCTATGCTTAATTAGATGTGACAACTTAACACGTTGTTCCAAGCGGAATCTTAAATTATAATAAAACATTTTTCTAACGTGAGCGATGAATAGAGCAAATTTATCTAGAATCCTTAGGTTTCTATAAAACTCCTAGACGACAAAGTTAGGATATTCCTAACATAACAAATTACGATAACTCCTATATTCAAATGGAACAAAATGATTTTATAAGGACAATAATAAATTCACATCGAATGTCCCTTTTATTATAGTTGCAAATTATAATTCTTAATTAGACCGACTTCTACTAAATAGGCTTTAATATAATTACTTGATTCAATAATAATTATTTATCTCCTAACAAGTTTCCTCCATCCGTGATAATACATCCTTCCTTTATACTTGATTAAATCTTCCGTCTATAAATCAATTATGAATATGATTTTAACATAATAATATTAATTAATCGAGCAATTGAAAATTGAAGTGTCAAACGTTAAAATGTTAATTGCTTTATTTAGTATAAGATTCCATCTAGGCTAAATGAGTTCGCAAGATCAAGGTCTTGGACTTATTTTCAAATATATATAATTCCACCACAATATCCTCTTCCAAAGAAATTATTATTATCTCACCATTTAATAAATAAATAAATTTATTTATGCAAAAATCTCTAAATTAATTGACAAGGGATATTATTAATCTCAAATAATATTCCATTCACTATAGGAATTAATTCAATTAACTCTAGCACTTAGATTTTTAAAACACCTATATTTAAATTTAACAGTAATTAAAATGTGTATTAAAATTTGACTAAAGGGCTAATTAACTCCATAATAAAAATTTGCCCTATAAAGTTTATTCTCGTCAAGCCTAAATTTAGGTGAACAAAACAAATAATCCCCTAAGGCCAAAATAACTTACAAAGTCATTATAAATTTCCTAAAAGATTTACTCCAAAATAATTTAAAGTTTAAAACATTATATTCAATGTTTAAATAAACTAATTAAATTAAAGTTGAATTTATACACTCATATTTTTAACTATATATATATATATATATATATTCATAAAACACATATATATTTGTATATGTGGACATTTATTTTCTAAACAAATCTTAATATAAAAATACCCCATGTGCCCTAACAAAAATATTATAAAATTATGATAACCTAGTTTTCTTGTTATAACCTAACCCTTCCTTTTTTTATTTATTTATTTCTTTTACAAAAACCCAAAACTACCCTAACCCGAACTGCGTTAGGGTTTTATTGTTTTGCAAGGAAGAGGAGGTCGAATTTGCAACGTGGAGCCATGAGAGCCATGGCGGAGTCATTGCACAGGGGCCACGAGGGTTTCATGGTTGTGCGGTAGTGGTGGAGGTCGTGGGGGCTCCCCACAACCGAGCTTGCAGGTCACGGCCCACAGAGGTGGCCTTGGCTACCACTGTGGGACGCGACCCGCAATCCAGCTACACCGCCACTGTGGGGCGCCGCCCACAGGGGGGGGGGGAAGCCTCCCCGACTATGGGTTGCGGCCCAAACCAATAACATGTTCTTTTTTCTTTTAAAGAAAAATAAATTTTTTTTAGTAGAGTAAATATATATATATATATACATGTACATGTACATATATATATATATATATATATATATATATATATATATATATATATATATATATATATATATATATATATATATATATATATATATATATATATATATATATATATATATATATATATATAATTGGAAACTAGTTTCTTTGCTTCCTAAAATTATGCAAAAATTAACCACGTATGGACATCATGGAAATAGGCCAGATTTCTTTTATTACTTTAACCATTCTGTTTATATTTATTTTTTCTAAAATCACTTAAAGTAGATTTTCAAAATTAACAGATTTAAATAAAGCATTTCTTTTTTCTATTGGCAATCTATTTACTAACTTTAGAGATGGATTACTAATTCTAGATTTATTTACTACAAATAAATAAAGTGACAAAATTCAATAATTTTTAACAACAACTATATTAGACTGGAATCATTTAAATTAACCTTAGAGATAGACATGTTAAACCTATTAAACCATGATTTGTATTTGGAAATAAATAATTATGACTAAATGATTAATATTCTCTTACTAACATGCAAGTTTATTACTTTAATCGTTTCCATTATTTTACTATGCATAAGGAGATAAAATGAACATTTATTTTCAAAATAACATGTATACAACCAATATTCTCTCAAGAACAATACATAACTTAAAATCCAACATAAACATTTCATTTTGTGACAAAATAATACTTTTCTTTCAAAGAATACTTAGAATACAAGATAGTCAACATTACATAGGGGTGAGATACCCATCTAGTCTCTCATTTCTATTAAATGAGGACTTTAAATAAAATGAATGCATTTCTTTTTCAAAATAAACACAACATATAGCTTTCCCTTTTCATTGCTGCAACTAAAATAAGGTATTTCATTCCTTAATCTTTTTCTACAAATCAAGTAAAACCAGCAACTTTCAAACTTGTCTTTTTCTTTTCTTTCCAAGCTATCCTGCAAATAAATCATAAGGTTTTGACCATAGAGAGCTCACCTCCCAGCCTAGGCTTACTAGAAGCCACCCCCGAGCTTGGAGAACCAAGCCCTAGACAGGTTACACACATGCAAACACAACAAGCAAGGGAAAAGCACACAACAACACTTTCCCAACCAAGGCTACGCTTCATCATAAAATGTGATGTTTTTACATGGGTAGTAGTGGACCAAATACATTGAGGAGACTGCATGAATGGTAGATAGAAAAGCCACCTCATGGCAAACAAAGATATATTCATAAGTTCATTAACCCCACATCCTTATGCCCCCCAAGGCATTCATGCCATACTTTCTCCCCTTATGATCCCCAAATGCATAAACCAGGTCATGCAACAAGGGTCACATATACACCCCTTGAGCTGACTCTCATAATGAGAGCCTCTCACTCGAGGGCTATCAAACTCCTACCACCCAAAAGACCATTCTACTCTCCCAAGAGTAGAAGGCCTTGGTTACTCCCAAATCATAGGAAATGTATAAAAGAATAAAAGATATGACGCATAATAATTTTCATAAAAGAAAATACAAGAAATCAATTTTTACATACAAACAATCTTTCCAACATAAACATGCAACGTAAAAAGAAACAAAAGGAGAAGATGAACTGACCTTCAATCTGGCCAAAGGTTTGCTAGAACTAGTTTGAGGATGAGCAACCCAATTCAACAATTCTTCCTTCTACACTTAGCCAAAATTCTATCCCAGAACCTATTCTTTTCAAAATTGCATGATCTCCAAAAATGGAGAGTGGGTGATTACCCACAAAGTCTCTCATTCTTGCCTAAAAAGACCTCAGTGAGAGTTCTCATAGGTTTCTAAAACTGAAAAAGGAAAAAGTAAGAGAAAGTGGGAAAAAAGATCTCACATCAAAAAATGAAGGTTATCTAACCTAGATGGCACCTTCTAATTTGAATTTTCGCTCACCTTAGGAAACCCAATTTTTGAGGTGACTAAACAATCACATGGGAGTAGACACATGCCTAGAAATACTCATAACCCATAGGTATACCTTATGGACTTTAGGAAACACCTTTAAACTACCCCTAGGAATCCATTTGACCCCTTGTAAACCCATCTGATGTTAACTTTTGGGTCAGTTGACCACTCCAAAGACTTTCTACCCAAGGAAAATTTAGAAACACATTCAAATGTTTGAAAAGGCTATGGTTGAAACAACTCCCTTCAAGAGACAAGTCAAAATTCAAGACATAAATCAACACATGTTTCAAGTGACACAATAAAATACATTACAAAATTACACATGAAATCTGTCTCTTGTTGGATTTACACAAATTAATAATTCAATTTAACACATGTGCATCATTTACTTTCATAAATAAAATACAATACATACGGGGTGTTGTCTCTCCAAATAGACAACCCCTGGTTTTACGAACGTACATAGGTCTAGGTTTGGTTCTCCATAGTATTTCTATGGTCACATGGATAATTTTCCTACACATCTCAATTACACATTAGTAATTCCAAATAACCTCATATAAAATTAAACACATGAATAAGAATACACGTCAAACACTCTGCATACAATTGACATTAAGCAAAATCAATATATCTTATATCAAAATAAATCCACATAAGTAATTATCATAATCCTCATAATTTTGATCCATACATAAGACATGGCTCCTATTTCTATCATCATAGTAAAGTCTTGCAAATCCAATAATGACATACATCATCTCAAAGTTATCCCATTCTAGAATAATATAAAGCTATTTATCCATAACACATTAAAATGTACACCTCAAGGTGAAATGATTTCATAACCTAGTTCAATTACTTTTCTCACCAATCTATTAGTCTAACATAGCCCATCCCATTGAATTATAGCATTTATTAGTAAGGTCAACCATGGTCAACTGAGTTAACCAGAGCTTGATCGGGGAGGGTTTCTACAATGCACACAAAGTGAAATCATCATTTTTATAATACCATAAGCCATATTGTGTTGTTTCTTGCAAATACTAGAATATCTTCTTTACTGCACATTCATGATTTTCTTTAGGATTACTTACTGCATTCATAATATCTAGTCTAGTCTGAGTTAGATATAACATACCACCAATCATAGACTTATACCATGTCTAATTTACCAGTTTATAAGTATCCTTGATAGATAATTTCTCACTTGTCACCATAAGAGTACTTACTGGTTTGGAATTATTCATACCAAACTTCTTCAACAATTCCCTCAGATACTTAGTTTGATAGATAAAAATGCCTTTGTCAGTTTGAGTAATCTGCAAACATAAGAAAAATTTCATCTCACCAATCATGGACATTTCAAATTCATTCTTCATACTGTTAGCAAATTCCATGCACAATTTATCTTCTCCTCCAAAAAAGATATCATCAACAAATAATTCTATAATCAGAACATTAACATCATTAATTTGATAATATAAATTACTATTAGCACTGCCTTTAGTAAAACCAAGCTTCACAAGATATTTATCTAACCTTGCATACCAAGCTCTAGGAGCTTGTTTCAATCCATATAAATCTTTCTTCAATATGCAAAGCATATCTTTATCATCTGTCAGTGAAAATCCATCAGGTTTCTCAATGCATACTTCTTCTTCAAGTTCACCATTCAAAAATGCACATTTAACATCCATTTGATAAACCTTATAGTTCTTATAAGCTACATAGGCAAGAAATAGTCTAATAACTTCAACTTTAGCTACAGGTGCAAATGTCTCACCATAATGAATTCCTTCCATTTGATAATATTCTTTAAAAACCAATCTAGCCTTGTTTCTTACAACTTGACCATCCTCATTCAGTTTATTCCTAAACACCCATTTAGTTCCAATAACATTCTTATTTTTAGGCCAGGGAACTAACATCTAAGTTTCATTCTTCTCTATCTGATCTAATTTATCTTCCATAGCCTTTAACCAGTGTTTATCTTTACAAGCTTCAATAACAGTTTCTGGTTCAACTTGAGAAATAAGACATACCTCTTCATTAGCCAGTCTCCTTCTAGTCATAACTCCCTTGTTCCTATCTCCAATGATTTGATCTTTACAATGATTTAATCTTACATACCTTGGTGTCTTCTAAACTTCAGGTTCAGTACTCTGATCATCAGTCATTGTTGATTTTTATGATTGTGTTGGTGTAACTGTCTCGGCTTCCTGTATCGGTTGAGGCATTGTCAGTTCAGTTATGATCATTTCCATTGTTGGTTCCCTATAATATGATATAAAATGATTTTTTTATTGCTCATCAACTTTCACATTAGCACTTTCCACAATTTTCTACAATCTTTTGTTATAACATCTATATGATTTTCTTTGAATTGAGTAACCAAGAAATATCCCTTCATCACATCTAGTATCAAGCTTTCCAATTAAATCATCTCTTTTGATATAGAATTTACTTCCAAAAATTCTGAAATACTTAACAGTAGGTGTATGTCCAAACCATAGTTCATAAGGAGTCTTATCGGTTTTACCTTTAATGTGAACTCTGTTGAATGTGTAGACTATTGTACTCATTGCTTCTCTCTAGTAGATATGAGGCAATTTGGCTTCCATTATCATAGATCTTTCTGCATCCAAAATGGTTTTGTTCTTTCTTTCCACTACTCCATTCTGTTGAGGAGTCCTAGGTGTAGATAATTGTCTCCCGATTCCATTTGTCTCACAATAACTGTTAAAATCATGTGAAGTAAACTCACCTCCTTGATCCGATCTTAGACATTTGATTTTCAATCCAGTTTTAGTTTCAACTTTTACTTTAAAGATCTTGAATTTCTCAAAAGCCTCAGGCTTCTCCCTTAGAAAATTCACCCACATCATTCTAGAATAGTCATCAATAATCAACATGAAATACCTATCACTTTGAAAGCTTCTAGTCCTTGCTGGACCATATAAGTTAGTGTGAATCAAATCAAGTACATCATTAGATTTATCATGTATTCTCTTAAAAGAACTTCTAACTTGCTTTCCCAATTGACATTCCTTACATATCAGATTATGAGGCTTCATAATCTTAGGTATATCTCTAACTTCCTTAGTTGAATTGATCTTAACAATGCAATCAAACTTAACATGACACAACCTCTTATGCCATAACCAACTCTCATCAATATGAGCAATCAAACATGTCTTATTACCAGTGTTCACGTGAAAGATATTACCTCCACTCTGAATATCGGTTGCAATCTCCAAACTAGTCTTGTTAAATTTTGCATTTTCTATCTTTAAACTGAAGTTGGAAACCCTTGTCCACCAATTGACCAACACTCAAAATATTATGCTTTAAACCTTCTACATAATAGACATTACTAGTGTTATGCTTTCCATCCAAAGAAATAGTACCTCTACCTTTGATCATACATGCTTTGTCATCTCCAAATATGACTTGACCGCCATTGTATTCTTGCAGAGATAGAAATTTCCCTTTATCCCCAGTCATCTGATGTGAGCATCCACTATCAATTACCCATTCATCCTTATGTTCAACTTTTTCTGCCAGGGCCTTTTCTTCATTCTTGATAGCTAGTTCTCGTTCATCTTCCTTTAAAGCATAGAACAACCATTCCTTTCCATTGTCGGATCCACTAGCAGAGTCTTTTGTCGGTTCATCCCCAGAGTCATTAGTTACTCATTCCTCATCTGCTATGTAGCATTGTTTACTTTTCTTGAATCTATATCTATTTTGGTTAGGCTTAAAAGATTTCTTTACTCTTTCCTAAAACCTTGCATTCCTTTCAGGACATCTAGATGCAAAACATTTAAAAGGTGCTTTTCCTTCATACTTACTTCATGTCGGACCTTTAGGTACTCTTCTAGCAAATAAGGCATCAAGTTTCTTAAATTCTTCATCTTCTTTCCTCATGTCTTTCAATTCTTTTGCATATAGGACTTTCCAATCACTTTTGCTGGTAGATGATGATGATAATGATGCATGAAAAGCAGGTTCAGACTTTATAGCTCTAGAAGATCCAAATTCTTCAAGCTCAAAAGTAGATAATTTCCCAATCAGAATGTCTCTATTAACTGAAGTGTTTTCCATTGTTCTCAACTCATTAATTGTAGTTGCCTTCATTGATTGTGCAAGGGCTCTCAAGACTTTGGAAACTATTTCATCTTCACTTAGAAATCCTCCACAACATTGAATTCCCATAACAATCTCATTTACTCTTCCCATAAACACAACAATTCTTTCACTATCTTTCATCTTCAAGTTTTCATATCTTACCCAGTAACCATCAAGTTTAGAAATTTTGACAGTAGGGTCACCTTCATTCAGAGTTGGCAATTTGTCCCACATAAATTTTGTCAATGTTTTATCAATCAATCCCATGATCTGTTGATCAGTAAGTGCACATAAGAGGACTTCTCTATCTCTACAATCATTTCCAATATTCTTATCTAGGTTTGCAGGAGTAGGGTTGTCAGATGTCGGATCATAAGGTGTGTATCCTTTCTCAGTGATCTCCCAAATATCATTGCCAAGACATATAAGATGAGTCTCCATTTGAATTTTCCATATCCCATAATTTGTTCCATCAAGCTTAGGGATTTCTCTTCTAAAAATAATTGTTGGTGGATTAGAAGTGTTAGCTGCCATAGGATCTACCTCAAGCAGTTAAGCTTTTGCAAAAGAGGACCAAAGCTCTGATACGAATTTTTAGGATAACCGGTGAACAACTGAGAGGGGGGGGGGGTGAATCAGTTATTAATAGATTATAACATTTAATCCACAATACAACCTTAAAACAGTGCACATAAATATTTAAATACCAGTAAAGCAAAAATAGATGTCAGTAGACACAGATGCCGGTAAACAATGCAACTCAACAATTAAACAAATAATCAATGAAAAGAAACCATACCACATAACACCATGATTTGTCCGTGGAAAACCTGGAAAGGGAAAAAGCACTGTGGGAAGCCTTTCCATAGTCAGATGATACTTCTGCAGCAAGTATGTGATACAATAAGGGGCCTGCTCATGCAGGAAGGCACACTACCTAGAGTGTATTGCTCATTACAAAAGAGTCTCACTGACTATAGAGATTGAAACCACCTCAAGATAAATGGATATCAATCTAGAATAATGAACTTCCAGAGATAGCATCTACCATGCTTGATTACAGTCCCAATTAAGCTCAATACTAGAGTCATTTGATCTCTTCCTTAATCCCAATTTGATCACCTATGATCAACCAAATCCTTCACATAATATATTACAATTCATGACCATGATTCCCGATCTACAATGAGATCTTACATTCATTTATACCAGCCCTTAGGCCTAATCCAATTAGGTCGGCCACCTATAAGATATTATAGTAAGATCATTACATAAATCCATATTACAATGATATTCCATGTCGGCTTAAGACCAAAACAATAATAACAAATCCATAAATCATCCTGAAACATCCGGTAACGTGTAGAGTACATGTTAACATGATACTGGTCCATAACCTAGATAGGTACCAGACCAATTTTGGGTCCACCACTCCAAAGCAATGTCTTCAAGCAGTTGAAGCACGATCAAAGAACATCTTCAACATCCTGAAATCCATTTAGAAGCGGTACCAACACCACTTATGCATCCTGTCAAGATTCCTCAGTGAAAGCTCTGCCGGTAAAACCTTAAACCAATGCCAATAAGGGTTTACAAGAATGTATGATAGCATATGATTACCAAATCAATACCAACTGACCAAAACATGTTGCAGGAACATGTAACACATCAAATCAAACAAACTCCATTGATCCAAACATGCCAGAAGTTACCAACAGATAGTCTCTTTTGCTAGTAACACTAGATCATTTACCGGTAACCAAAACCTGTTTGTCAGTAGCCATCCATAACAGCTAGTGTTGAGATGAATGACAAAACATCAATGCAACACATAATAAATTAATCCATAATGCTAACATTTGTAGGGTTATACAAGGATACCTCTTTGATAGACAAGTGTTGGTAGCAACAAGAAAGGAAAACTAAGAGGGGGGTGAATCACTTTTCACTGGATTAAACAAATTAAGCATAATCTCAGATCTGATCAATTTCAACAAAGAGAATTATAATAGCAATAATAGCAACACACATAACACCAAGTTTTTTACATGGAAAACCCGATTAAGGAAAAACCATGGTGTGAACCTACCCATAATGAGATGACACTCTCCAGTAGTATGTGAAAATATTACAATGGGGAATGCACATGCATTTAGGTACATTTCCTAGAGCTCACTAGTCAATTTACAATGACCCAAAAGGCTCCAACCCTCAAGGAAGGTTCACTACCTTACAAAAATATTCAGACTACAATCTAGTTAAGATAAACTACAAAGATAGCATCTACTAATGCCTAATGACGATTCCGATTAAGCACACTTGTCTTCTGTGCAACAATCTTTGCTCAATACACCATACCGAAAGATAAATTCATTTTTTCACACATACACCACTCTCTAATAATATAAACTCAATATCGACACCCAAATTACTTGAATATTTTACCCATTTATATAAATCAAGAACCTTGACTAAAAGGTCAGCCAAACCCTTAACACCTAATTACAAAATCACATCATGTCACGATACATAAACTAACCACCGAACCAATACAATATCGTAGACAACATAGAATGGACCTAAATCAACTCTCCAAACATACACCACCACTAGAAATCTCGCCAAGAACAATAGCAACATGCTACACCACCATAAATACCGCATAACATGAAGAATATCATCGAACCAAGAAGATCTTTAATAACTCACACAAGAATTAATGTGAACCACCAAAACAAATAAAACATGATTAGAAAACACCAACAAGCATGTTATAACCATCCACAATAGCTGCACCAACACCACTTATTAAAATATTCATCGATCAACACACTAATACACAAGAAAACTTATCATCAACAATTTGGATAAGAAAGATAGCTTGCAGAGCATTAAATCATGAACCATCTAAAATAAAGTTACACATGAACATCCTAAACACTCTCCCAAATACACAACACAAAATATAATCATACTAGAGCACAATAGATCAAACACCAGAACATTGCAACACTTAACACTAAAATACCAATCTCCATACCAGAATCCTCAACTTGATCAAATCACCATATAGTATCATAGAATAAATAAAGAATGAATTATCTCTAGTTGATTCAACATCCCAAATAGATAAATGAACTAGATCAACTCATTGCAATCACTAGATCACCAAAACAATTCTCTGCAACACCAAAAGACAGGAATATGTTAACATCAATGACAACAACATATCCTAGTAGCAATAATATCCAACAATCTCCCTTGTTGGCATTGATGGAAACTTATGAATGTGAAAATAATAAATGAAAATGAATAAATCACCATTAGAAAACTCCAGCAAAATCCCCCTAAGATCACGCACATAAAGCTCCAAAGATAAGACAATTTTTCACATGCTTCTCTCGCCCTTTGATAGCAATGCCAAAGAAAAAAATGCAAATCAATTTTCTCTCCCTCTAAGAAGGAAAATCTCTCCCCCTTAGGATAAACTCACAACTTAGCTTAACACAATGACTACTCTAGTTGAGTAGTAGTAACAACTCATCAACCTGGATAAGAAGATAAGACTACGAAGTCCACCGGGTTGATGCATCTCAATGAACCTATATCTCATTGGGAGGGGCAGAGACCCCTAACTTCTCTCTTAAATGGATAAATGTATCTACATGAAAAGGCTGAGTCAAAATATCTACAATTTGATCCTTTGCAGATACATACTCCAATTTTACTTCATCATTGATCTTCTCCCTCAAGAAGTGATACTTAATTGATATATGCTTTGTTTTAGAATGCAGTACCAGATTCTTGGAAAAATTAATAGCACTTGAATTGTCACAATAAATAATTGTAGGCTCATCATACACAACTCTGATATCCTTCAATATTTTATTCATCCAAACTACCTGAGTACAGTTGCTAGCAACAAAAGTGTATTAAGCTTCAGCAATAGATAGAGATATAGTATCTTGTTTCTTACTTGCCCATGATACAAAATTCTTCCCCAAAAAGATATTTCCACTGGTAGTGCCCTTCCAGTCATCTACATCACCTACCCAATTAGCATCAGTATAGGCACATAACATGAAATCATCATTCTTCAGACACCATAAACCATAATCAACAATCCCCTTTAAATATCTGAAAATCTTCTTCATAGCAGTAACGTGAGACTCTTTAGGATCAGTTTGAAAAATAGCAGAAAGATAAACAACATGCATAATATCTGGTCTAGTCTGAATCAAGTACAATAATCCACCAACCAAAGATCTATACAAAGTCTGATTCACTTTTTGAGATTCATCAATCTTAGACAACTTGCATCATGTCACCATAGGGGTTCCAACATGTTTAGAATCATCTAACCTAAACTATTTCAACAATTACTTCAAATACTTAGATTGAGAAATGAAAATACCTTTACCAGTATGAGTAACCTGCAATCTTAAGAAGAATTTCATCTCACCTATCATAGACATATCAAACTCCTTTTGCATATCATCAACAAACTTCATGCTCAAAACATCATCACCTCCAAAAATGATATCATCAACAAATACTTCAACAATGATAATGTTATCTTTATCAATCTTAAAGTATAAGTAACTGTCAACAATACCTTTACAAAATCCCAACTTCATCAAGTACTAGTCTAATCTATCATACTAGGCTCTAGGGGCTTGCTTTAGTCCATACAATGCTTTCTTCAATTTGCACACCATGTCTCCTTCATTTGACAAAGAAAATCCATTTGGTTTCTCAATATAGAATTCCTCTTCCAAATCTCCATTCGAAAAGGCTGACTTGACATCCATTTGGTAAACCTTGAAATTCTTATAAGAAGCATATGCAAGGAGAAGTCTAAAAAAATCAATTCTAGCTACAAGAGAAAAATTCTCTTCATAATCAATACCTTCCATCTGAGAGCATCCTTTACATGCCAACCTTGATTTGTTTCTCACCTTTTTGCCAACTTCATTCAGTTTATCCAAGGACACCCATTTAGTACCAATCACATTCTTATTTTTAGGTCTCTAAACAATCTCCCCTATGTTATTCTTCTCAATCTAATTTAGCTCTTCTTTCATTGCTTTTATCTAGTTCTCATCCTCACATGCTTCATCAACATCCTTAGGTTCAATATTTGAAATCAAACATATCTCTTCAGTAGCAAGCCTTCTTCTAGTCATCACACCCTTATTCTTATCACTAATAATCTAATTTTCTGAATGATTCAATCTCACATACCTCATAGTCTTTTGATTGTTCTAATTCTCAGGCTCTTGATCTTCTTCATCGACAACAAAAATATCTGGATTAACTGTTTCTACCAAAGAATTCTGCTTTAAGATCTTAGTCTATATAGGCTTAGGAACACTATCTTGATCATCAATCTCATATCTGCATGCTTGGATCTACTTTCCATGACATTCATCAACCTTCACATTTGCACTTTCCACTATCTTCTTCAATCTCTTATTGTAACATCGATAGGCCTTTCTCTTAGTAGAATAACCGAGGAAGATTCATTCATCACATCTTGTATCAAACTTCCCTATATCCTCATCTCTTTTGATATAACATTTGCTTCCAAAAACTCCAAAATATCTAACTATAGGAACATGACCAAACAATAGCTCATAAGGAGTCTTATCGGAAACACCTTTAATATGCACCCAGTTGAATATGTAAACAACAACGCTAAAAACTTCTTTCTAAAAAGTTTGCGCAACATTTCCTTCAATCAACATAGTTCTAGTAGCATAACTGTCTTCTAGGAGTAGATAACTATCTTCTAATTCCATTCCTCTCACAAAATGCATCAAACTCATCGGATGTAAATTCTCCTCCTCTGTCAGATCTTAGACACTTCAGCGTTAATTCTATCTCAGTCTCCACCTTAGCTTTCAATATCTTCAATTTCTCCAATGTTTCCGATTTCTCACTTAGAAAGGTAATCCACATCATTCTAGAGTAGTTATCAATAGACAACATGAAATACCTATCACTCTTCATGCTTCTCACTCTTGTATGACCATACAAGTCAATATGAACAAGATCAAATAATCCATTAGATGTATACAACTTACTCTTAAATTATGTTCTTGTTTGCTTTCCGAACTGACATTCTTTACATACCTGATTAGAAGGATTTACAATCTTAGGCAAATCTCTAACAGCTTGAGTAGAACTTATCCTTATCATGCAGTCAAAATTAACATGACACATCCTTCTATACCATAACCAACTTTCATGAATCTAATAAATCAAACAACTTTTCACACTAGCATTCAAGTGAAAGATATTACCTTTAGTCTTAGTCCCTGATGCAATCTTTATACCAGAGGCATTTAGAATCTTGCATTTACCATTCTTGAATTGCAAATCATATCCCTTGTCAACCATCTGTCCAACACTTCAAAGATTATGCTTTAGACCTTAACCATATAAGACATCATCAATTTTATTCTTACTGTCAAAGGAAATAGAACCTCTATCATGGATCACACAAGCTTTATCATCTCCAAATCTCACTATACCACCATCATACCTTTCCATACTCACAAATTTGTTTTTATCACTCGTCATATGATGTGAACAACCATTGTCATGCCTTTCAAATTTATCCTGCTTATCATATCTAGACATTCTTTAGGGATAGCTAGAAGCAAAATGTCTTATCTTATTACAAGAGAAACATTTCAAAGGTAACTTTCCATCATACTTACCAGATCCTTTAGGCAATCTCCAAGAAACCCTAGAGGCTTAAATGGAGTCTCAATTTTACCATACTTTTGTTTCCCATATATAGAGGCTTTAAATGAACTCTAGATGAACTCTCTTCTGGATCATACTTTTGTTTCCTAGATATAGAGGCTCTAAATGTAGTCTCAGATTTACCATGTGATTCTCCAAATTCATTCAACTCATATGCAACAAGATTACCAACCAACATGTCTCTTGTCACAGTGGTCACACTTTGGATCTCATCAATACTAGCAACTTTAGCTTTGTAGGAAGGAGGCAAGGATCAACAATCTCATCTTCCTCAAGGGTTCCACTGGTACATATAATATTCATAACAATTGTATTCACCTTAGCTATAAAGGATGTTATATTCCCATCTTCTCCCATATTGAATGTCTCATATTTCCCTTTAAAAATCTGCAACTTAGAAACTTTAACTTGTGCATCTCCTTCATAATAGGTCTCTAACTTTTTCTAGATCTCATGTGCAATCTTCAAACCCATCACATTAGTCATCACTGAATCGGTCAAGGAAATCAGCAATGCTTCCTTAGCTCTTATGTTATGTTTAGCTTCCTTGATTTCATTAGCAGTAACCAGTCCATTCGAAGGAACACTGTAGAAATTCTTTGTAATCTTCCAATAATCTTGTCCAAGACACTTCAGATGAACTTCCATTCGATCCTTCCAAACAGTATAATTGTTTCCATAAAATCTAGGACTTTCCTTCTTGAATACATAGGTTGCCATCTCGGATCTCCTCAAGCGGTTAAGCTTCTTCTAGAGGATCTAGCTCTGATACCAGTTGTTGGCAACAACAAGGAAGGAAAATTGAGAGGGGGAGTGGGTTTGAATCAGTTTTCATCAGATTAAACAAATTAAGAACAATCTCATATCTGATCAACTATAGCAAAAATAATGATAACAACAATAATAGAAACACATATAACACCAATATTTTGATGTAGAAAACATGGTCAAGGGAAAAACAATAGTAGGAACCCACCCACAATAAGATGATACTCTATAGTAGTAATGTGAAAATATTAAAATGGAAAATTCACATGCATTAAGGCGTATTGCCTAGAGCTCATTGCTCAAATTACAATGACCTAGAAGGCTTCAACCCTCAAAGAAGGTTCACTACCTTACAAAAATATTTGGACTCCAATCTAGTTAAGATGAACTACAAAGATAACATCTACTAATGCATGATGATAGTTATAGTTAAGCACACTTGTTTGCTCTACAATAGTCTATGCTCAATACACCATACTGAAAGATAAATTCACTTGTTCACACATACACCACTCTCTAATAATGTAGAATCAATAATGACACCCAAATTACTTGAATATTTTACCCATTTATACAAATCATTAACCCTGACTACAAGGTCGGCCAAACCCTTAACACCTAACTACAAAATTACATCACATGATATATAAATTAACTACATAACCAATACAATGTCATAGACAACATAGCATGGAACTAAATCAACTCTCGACAAATGTACCACCACCAGAAATCTCACCAAGATCAACCACAACACACTACACCACCAAAAATATCGTGTAACATGAATAATATCACCAGACTCAGAAGATCTTCAATAATGCACACAAGAATTAATGCGGACCACCAAAACAAATAGAAAATGATTAGGAAACATCAAAAAGCATGTTAGAACCATCCGCAATAGTTGCACCAACACCACTTATTCAAATCTTCATCGATCAATACACTAACATACAAGAACACTTATCAACAACAACTTGGATAAGAAAGATAGCTTGTATAGCATCAAATCATGAGCCATCTGAAATGAAGGTACACATGAACATCCCAGAAACTCTACCAAATCTGCAAATTAAGATATAATTATACTAGAGCACAACGGATCAAACACCAAAACACTGCAACATTGAACACTAAAAACTAATCTCCATACTAGAATCCTCAAATCGATCAAATCACCATATAGAATCAGGGAATAAATTAAAAATGAAGTATCTCTAGTTGATTCAACATCCCAAGTAGATAAACCAATCATATCAACTCACTGTAATCACCAGATCACCAGAACAATTCTCTCCAATACCGCAACACAGGAATATGTTAACATCAATGACAATAACACATCCTAGCAGCATCAATATCCAATTACAAGGAGAAGATAGAAAAGGTTATTATCCAATATTTGATAACCTTTGACAAGAATGTGAATGATATTGCAGATAAGGTGCCTATGGATTTGTTATAAGCCTTAACAAGAAGAACGAAGGATGAACTGATGAAAGAATCCAACCTGAGGACATGGACTTTAGATATGGTGTATAGTCTTTATCCAAGGGAGATGAAGCCAAAATTATGTAGGCTCTTAATACAATGTTGAGAACAAAAGAAATAGTTAATATCATTATGGGAGAAGATCTAGATGACTATTAGATGATGGTTAAGTAGATTGAGGATGTGGTAGTTAAGCCTACAAAAGAGATAAAGAAGACTTCATCTTCTCCTATGGTGAAGAAAAACACAAAAAATAGCTTGGAAGGCAATACACTTGGTGTTGACAGTATTATAGTTGATTCAAAGAAGAAAAATGATGAATAATTAGGTCGTGATGGAGATCCAAGAACTAGTCTAGATCATCACATGGAGACTGATAAGAATATTGGGAATAGTTGCAAAAAAAAATGCCAAAGAAAATACAAGAAAAGGAGAAGATTCCTAAGAAGAAATAAGAAGAGGATAAGAAGATGGAGGATGAAAGAAGTACCATGTATGGTGGAGAATCTTTTGTACCTTTTGGAGATTCTATTTTATTTTTGTTGAGCCTACATATCTAATTTGAACTGGTAATTACCACTGAGGTACTTCAGGCACCTATAACACAAGGTCAAATGGACCTTAACTGATTGTGCCCCCTATACATGTTAAACATGGGTGATCTACTTCATCACTCTATGTACAAAAAGTTCATCAAATCATAGATGCAAAGTACAAAGTTGACCAAATATACAATAAATTTTCTCTATGAGAAAATTTTGGAAGTTATGTTGGATAAGACTTTGAGTGATGCGGAGCAGCTATAGGTGTTTCTTAATGAATTAAAAGAGCATTCTTTTAACTTGGAAGAAACAATTTTGAAAGATGTTGAAAAGAGGGTAGCGGAGAAGTGATTAAATCCATTAATGAATAAGTGTGTAGATGCACACAACCGGCTACAAGAAGGCATAAGTATGTTTGAGAAGAGTGTAAAGAATTTAGTGACAACATATAGCTTTTGTCACCTATGTCCTAAATCTACTAAAGACATTAATGGATAGATAGATATTTATGAATAACAGATTCCATAGTTATCTAGTACTATAGACTTGAAGAATGATGTTGATAGTAATGGAAGTCTTAAGATTGAGAATTTGTACATACAATTAAATCTACTAAGTGATCAGAAGGACAAGATTAAGACATAGCTTGGTCTTGTGAGAGATTTTGTAGATTTGTAGATCACCAACATGGTGAGACTTCTTGACAACTCTCGGAAGTTTGATAAAGCAGTAAAGGTTTCAGGTAGATATAGTGAGGCAAAGGATCTTCTTTTAAAGAGGAAAATATAACACAACATTTTGACCTTTGCAAAGAATGATGGAAGACCACTTGGTCTCATCTATAGTTTTTTCATAAGGGTATTATACCCCCAACCATGCAAACTCCTTGATTTTTGCTAGTAAGATATTTTTGTTCATGTATAGTTATATATAGATGAATAGAAGAATGTTGGGATTCAATTTTTTTTTTGTATTTTGTTCATACCCTAAGGGAGATTTGATGTTGGTAGGGGGAGTTGCATATATTCATTGAGTTTGTGTTGTGTTGAGGAGATGCCCTTTGCCCTTGATGTCAAAGGGGGAAAAAATTCACTACGAAAAGATAAAAGTGTTTCAGTGGAGTGATATGATAATAGTTTGGACTTGGTATGAGTGTTTTCAGTACAAGTGTTGTCATCAATGAGAAAGGGGGATATTGTTGCAAATATGAGTTTGTGTTGTCATTGATGATGACTTGGTTTGGGAGGTTGATCAATTGTGTTCTAGAGTAATGCACTATAAAAGGATTGGTTATGAGTTCATGCAAATGTGTGGAGAATGGTTGTGGTTGATTTAGATGGCATATCTATTTTTCTTGTGATTTTTCTAGAAATTTGGAGGTGTATTATGTGGTCCATGATTGAAGTTGGCTAAATTTTATTATTTGATGAAAAGTCTATCAAATGGGGTTTATTTTGTATGGTATGCATTGTGTTGTATTTATTCATCATTGATTGTGGTTGTAATATGATGTTGGTGGATGGAAATTCTTGATATATCCTAGGTTGTATGCTCTCATTTGATCTATAGTTGAAGTTGTGATGGTTTATAGGAATGCATTACATTCATCTATCTTTAGTTGTTTTCATGGTGTCACTTAAATGATTTACCTATATTGATGTCAAGTGATGCTATTTTGTACTTCCACAAGATTTTTGTTGGTTTGCATCATATTTTGAGTAATTTTGGTTGGTGTACTTTAACTATTCTATCCTTTGGAGCTAACTTTTGCAGTTTTGGTCTATGCAGTAGTGCGCAAAGTTGTATGCATTGATCTAGGATGGATAAGAAGGAATGTCAACATGGTGTAATACCTCACAAATTT
The DNA here is from genome assembly GCF_030272615.1 of Cryptomeria japonica. Classification (NCBI taxonomy): domain Eukaryota; kingdom Viridiplantae; phylum Streptophyta; class Pinopsida; order Cupressales; family Cupressaceae; genus Cryptomeria; species Cryptomeria japonica. Next base: position 600,106,813 of record NC_081410.1, read on the forward strand.
CATTTTCTTTCTATATTTCTTTGGAGAATATTTTTCAATCTATTATCTATAGCCTACATGTTACATCTTGTTAGGTTGACCTAATTAATATTTATTTGGTTGTGAATTGTATATAAAGTATGATTTATCTTGTAAGTGTGAAGGTTTGCAAGTGCAGTTAAGTAGTGATGAAGTCAATTATAGATGTGTAACAATAGCAAACTGCAATCATCATTTTAGAGGAAGCACTTCTATTCAATTCAACAGTTATTAATCTTTTTAATTAGATCTATTGTATATTGCCCTAAATAAGTTATCTTCAATGTTATTCAAGTCTGTTGTATTCTTGCCTAAGGTTGTGCACCTTATTCATGAAAGTCCAACTCACAAGTAGTGAGATTCCTTGATATTGAGCCTAAAAATTTGTAACATTTATTAATATAGTGGGATGGTTCTCATTGGCTTTTCCACATAAAATATTGGTGTTCATGTGTGTTTACCCTATTGTTTCAGTTCTTTAAGTTTTCCCATATAATGATTGGAATGAATGAGAAATGAATGGATAAATTAATTGTTTTAATATATGTTGTTTCACCCCCCCTCTCATTTGACAGTGTTTAACACAGTCTAGGTGAGAGTTTATCGACATCTATCAAGTCATTCTTAGTAATTAATACCTAAGCATATACATTAAGCAATATTTTACCTCCAATTATTTGAATCATTATAAAAATATTGAAGTTAAAATATTTTAAGTAGAAAATAACAAAGCCATATCCACTAGAGTGTGGGCAAACACTAGGACCCTTTGCCAAGTTTTGTGAAACATAGTGTTGAAATTGTTGAAATGTGGCGACTGATCAGCAAAGTACTGTACACTCAGCACATATCCTCACCGAGGTCCGGGGCCGGGCTGGGCCCTGGGCAAGGGTTCGGGGGCGGCAGCTCCTGAGAAATTTTTTTTTTTTGCCGTTTTTTGTTGATGAAAACCGACATTGTAATAAAACCCTAAAAAGGGTTGACTTTGTTTGTTGCCCTAAAAACGCATGTTATAAGCGGCTGGGATGCTTAAGGCATTGTAAGGTTGATGTACTATTTTTGCTGGATAATAAGAAAGATTGGACGGCTGTGTATGGTGGACGTAACCCATTCTGGGTGAACAACATTAAATATCTGTGTTATCTATGTCCTGTTTTTATTTCTTTATCTTTTGTATTTAAATCTGCATATAATTGTTAGTTCATATTTGCTTCAGATCTTCTTGAAACCCTAACAATTGGTATCAGAGCGAGGTTTTCTGTAAATTGGCAGGACTTTCAAATTTGAGTGGGAGCAATGGAGGATTCCAAATTCAAGGTCGAAAAGTTTAATGGCCAGAATTATCAGTTATGGAAAATGCAGATGGGGGATTACCTGTATCAAAAGGATTTGTGGCGGCCATTGGAAGGAAAGGCAAAGAAACTGACCACAATATCAAATGAAGAGTGGGACATTTTAGATAGAAAGGCACTGGGATCCATTCGATTGTGCCTTGCGTCGTCTGTAGCATTCAATATAATAGAAGCAAAAATGACTGTAGATTTGATGGTAACATTGGCTAAGCTATATGAGAAACCCTCAGCTTCTAATAAGGTATTTCTTATGAAGCGTTTGTTTAATTTGAAAATGAGGGAGGGAGGATCTATAGCGGAGCACTTAAATGAATTTAATACAATTACCAGTCAATTGTCTTCGGTAAAAATTACCTTTGCAGAAGAGGTTAGGGCTCTCTTGATTTTATGTTCTTTGCCAAAAAGCTGGAATAGCTTGGTTATGACTGTAAGCAACTCTGTCTCTGGTAAAAATACTTTGGTATTTGATGATATTGTTGGTGTTATCCTAAGCAAGGAAATGCGAAGGAAAAGCACAGGTGAGACTCCAACATCATCGGGTAGTGTTTTGAATGTGGAGAACAGAGGAAGATCAAAGGAAAGAGGAAAAGGCCCTGGGAATGAGAAGTCACGAGGGAAGTCAAAGAAAGGATGCTCTCAATCTAGAGGAAAGAAAGATTGCTGGTACTGCGGAAAGCCTGGTCATCTAAAGAAAGACTGTTGGTCTCGGAAAAACAAAGAAGGAGACAAAAATGAAAATGACAGTAAGGAAGCTAATATTGCAAGTAATACTTTACAAGATGCTTTAATCTTATATTTGGATAATGTTAATGATTCCTGGGTAATAGATTCTAGGGCTTCATTTCATGCTACACCCCATAGAAAATATTTTCTAGATTATGTTCAAGGTGATTTTGGACAGGTATATTTGGGTGATGATGAGCCCTATCAAATTGTTGGAAAAGGAAAGATAAAGATCAAGTTGCAGAATGGTAATGACTGATTTCTGCAGGAGGTAAGACATGTTCCTAATTTAAGAAGAAATTTAATTTCTGCAAGGCAACTAGGTAGTGAAGGTTGCATAGTTACCTTCTCAGATAGTATGTGGAAGGTCACTAAAGGATCGTTAGTAGTAGCTAAAGGTGTGAAGGTAGGCACATTATATCTGTGTACTGGTAACACTTACTCTACCTTAGCTGCTACAGATAAAGTTACTACGGGGACAACAATAATAAATGTTGCAAGAATAGATTCGATAATGTGGCACCATAGGCTTGAGCACATGAGTGAGAAAGGGATGAAAATCCTTCACTCCAAAAATCTATTTCCAGGACTAAAGAAGATTGATTTAGAGTTCTGTGAAAACTGTATTTATGGTAAACAGAAAAGAGTCAGATTTCTCAAGGTTGGGAAAGAGAAGAAGAATGAGAAGTTAGAGCTTGTACGTTCAGATGTATGGGGACCGGCTCAGGTATCATCTCTTGGTGGCTATTGTTATTATGTTATTTTTATTAATGACTCAACCAGAAAAACATGGGTATATTTCCTAAAACAAAAATCAGATGTTTTTGAAACTTTTAAGAAATGGAAAGCTCTGGTTGAGAATGAGACAGGAAAAAAGTTGAAGTGTCTCAGATCGGATAATGGAGGTGAGTATTACAGCAAAGCATTTGAAGATTACTGTTCCTTAAATGGGATTCGAAAGTAGAAGACAGTTCCAAGAACTCCACAGGAAAATGGTGTGTCAGAGAGAATGAATAGGACCATCATGGAACGTGCGAGGAGCATGAGATTGCATGCTAGATTGTCCTTACATTTTTGGGCAGATGCTGTACATACTGCTGTCTATTTGATAAATAGAGGACCTTCAACCCCTTTGGATGGTGGTATTCCAGAGGAGGCATGGATTGGTAAAAAGGTAAATTATTCTTTTCTAAAAACTTTTGGTTGCGAAGCTTTTGTCCATGTTGATAAAGAAAACAGAACCAAGCTTGATGCTAAATCTCAGAAATGTACCTTCATTGGATATGGGATAGATGAATATGGCTATCGGTTATGGGATTTTGAAAATAAGAAAATAATTAGAAGTAGAGATGTTATATTCAATGAGAAGGTTATGTATAAAGAACAGATGCAAGAAAAGAAGCATGAACAGGACAAACAAGAATATGTGGTGTTGGATGAGATTCCTGAAAATGAAATGCCATAGGTACCTGATGCTCAGCAACAACAGATTGTCCCACAAACTCCTGCAAGTGTTAGACATTCTACGAGGACAAGTAGACCCCCTGAAAGATTTTCTCCTTCTTTGTATTCTATTTTATTAACGGATTCTGGTGAACCAGAAGAATATGAAGAAGCAATGCAGGTGGATGCCAAACAACAGTGGCAACTAGGCATGAAAGAGGAGATGGACTCCTTGATGAAAAATAAGACTTGGGACTTAGTCCCTTTACCTGCAGAAAAAAGAGCCTTGCCTAACAAATGGGTTTATCGGCTGAAGGAGGAGGAAGGAGGTCAGAAAAGATATAAGGCCAGACTTGTGGTAAAAGGTTTTGCACAGAAAAAGGGTATAGATTATGATGAAATATTTTCTCCAATTGTAAAAATGACTTCAATTAGAACTGTACTTAGTCTTGTGGCTGCAGATGATTTACATCTTGAACAATTAGATGTCAAAATAGCTTTTCTCCATGGAGATTTGGAGGAGGAAATTTACATGTTGCAACCACAGCGATATGAGGTCAAAGGTAAGGAGAAGTTGGTGTGCAGGTTGAAGAAAAGTCTATATGGCCTAAAGCAAGCACCCCGACAATGGTATTTAAAATTTGATAGTTTCATGGCTGAACACGGTTATCATAGATGTCATTTTGATCATTGTGTATATTTTAAGAGATTTGATAATGGCAGGTATATTATCTTGTTGCTTTATGTTGATGACATGCTTGTTGTTGGGTCTAACATGCAACATATAAATGATCTTAAACAGAAATTAGCCAGGTCATTTGCTATGAAGGATTTGGGTGCAGCTAAGAAAATTCTCGGTATGAGGATTACACAGGACAGGAAAAATAGAACCTTGAATTTGTCCCAAAGTGAGTATATAAAGAAGGTGTTGAAAATATTTAACATGCAGGATGCAAAAGCAGTTAGTACACCTTTGGCTAGTCATTTCAAATTGACTAAGGAGATGTGCCCAAAGGCACAGGAAGAGGTTAATAAAATGTCTAACATCCCGTATTCATCAGTTGTTGGTAGTCTGATGTATGCAATGGTATGCACAAGGATAGATATTGCACATGTAGTGGGAGTTGTGAGCAGGTTTATGAGTAATCCGGGTATGGAACATTGGAATGCTATGAAATGGATTCTTCGGTATTTGAAAGGAACTACTACGAAGGCATTATGTTTCAAAGGATCTAATGCTGCTCTAAGTGGATTTGTTGACTCTGATCTGGTAGGTGATATTGATTCATGGAGGAGTACTACAGGGTATGTTTTTACTATAGGGGGAACTGCAGTCAGTTGGATTTCTAGGCTGCAAAAGGTTGTTGCACTTTCAACCACTGAAGCTGAGTATGTTGCTGCTACAGAAGCCAGCAAAGAGATGATTTGGTTGCAATGTTTTCTGAAGGAATTGGGTCAGACACAAGAGGATAGCCCATTGTATACTGATAGCCAGAGTGCCATTCATCTTGCGAAGAACTCTGCTTTTCATTCAAGGACAAAGCACATTCAGCTCAGGTACCACTTCATCCGGACTATTTTGGAGGAGGGTCAGTTATGGCTTGAGAAGATTCACACAAGTGAGAATCCTGCTGATATGTTCACAAAGGCAGTTCCACAGGAGAAGCTAATTTATTCATCAGTTTCTGTTGGTCTTCTTGATTAATAATTGTGGAATTTATACCAGTCAAGTCCTAGTGTTTTATCCAGTGGATGTTGCATGTACAGTGGTGTCATGTAGTATCAATCTCCAAGTGGGAGATTGTTGAAATGTGGCAACTAATCAGCAAAGTACTATACACTCAGCACGTATCCTCGCTGGGGTCCGGGGCCGGGCCGGGCCCCAAGCAGGGGTTCGGGGGCGGCAGCCCCCGAGAAATTTTTTTTTTTTGCCATTTTTTGTTGATGAAAATCGACATTGTAATAAAACCCTAAAAAAGGCCGACTTTGTTTGTTGCCCTAAAAACGCATGTTATAAGCGGCTGGGATACTTAAGGCATTGTAAGGTTGATGTATTGTTTTTGCTTGATAATAAGAAAGATTGGACGGCTGTGTATGGTGGACGTAACCCATTCTTGGTGAACCACGTTAAATATCTGTGTTATCTATGTCCTGTTTTTATTTCTTTATCTTTTGTATTTAAATCTGCATATAATTGTTAGTTCATATTTGCTTCGGATCTGCTTGAAACCCTAACAGAAATCTAGCGTAGGAGCACCCAAAGACACAAATGAAGCCTAAAAGAGTCTAATATCACCCATGAAGTGAAAATGATCATATGTACTAGGTTGATAGGTTTGTGAGTCAATAAGACCTAATTGATGTAAGGCATTGTCATGGTTGTATTTTATAAGCCACCATGGAAAAATGACCATATGCGTTAGTAGGATTATAGGCATGAGTAAAAAAAAAAAATATTGGTCTTAGAAACATCAGACCAATCCTTGGAATAGGCCGAATACACCTTGGAGTCACCAAATTTGAAAAGTGCAAGTTGACAACTTTTGTTGTCATTGCAAAAGGTTCTAAAAAGGGGTACCTAATCCTCCAAAGGTTCCAAAGTTTGAAAAGTGGTTGAAAACCATTAGGGATGCTATATTATGCCCACTTGGATCAATTCCATGGCTATTGCTGGTGTTGTTGTTGAAATTGTTGAAATTGGTAATGTTTTGGAGTTTTCTAAAATTTTGTGTGTTTGTTCTGATGGGTATGGATTGGTGGATTCTTGAAACCAATTGGATGAGTTAGGGAAGTCTCTTACCTTTCATTTAAATCAATTTTGAGGTCTTGTAGCAATTAGGTTGTAGAGATCCATTAAAACCTAACCGAACTGGTCACAAACCCTACTGCAGCTAGGGTTTCACTGTAAAGATGCCCTTAATCTGACATTTTCACGAGAGGACCAAACAACCTATGGGAAAATGTTATAGGGGAAATTTTACCATAATATTTTGGTGTTGTTTTTTGGGGAGACTCCAATCCTGAAGAGATTGAATTGACCCTAGGTGGGCATCTCTATGTGACTACCTGAATTGAAGAAGTGAAAATCACTTGTAGTAGACAAAGAAGATGGGATCAAGTCTTGAAACCTTGGAATTGGTAGTTTGAAACCTTACCCCACCTTTCAAAAGTGTTGGTTTAGTCAGGGGATTAATACAAGGGGTACATGCTTTGTAAATTAGGCCTAATTGGCTTAATTAGGTATGGAAGGACATCAAGGATATATACCCTTCAAAAGTGTGATTAGAGTCTAAGACTTTGTGGAATTGTGTAACTTGATAAAGGGTATATGAATATTCCCTTAATATATCTTTTACTTTGGAATTTTATTAAGTTGTGTATGGAGAACTCAGTCGGTAGGGATACTAGACAAATAAGATAGTTGTGAGACAAGCATCCCCTAGCACATTTGATAGTCAAATCTCGTGCATGTTTTGTGTTGGTTGGACCACCAATAGAAAAAATCCAATAGCCTTCCATCCCACTAGTAATGGAAGATTGTCTTCCATTCACACAAGGGTGGAGTGTTTTCATCCCACCGGTACCAGAAGATACTAAACCCGTATGGACCCGGTCACACAAATTGTTGTGTGAGTTGAGTACTTGGTAGGTGTGTTGTTTGACACCTTAAAAAATCTAAACAACTTGATTTGGACATAGTATTTGTGGCTGGGAGAAGGTTATCACCTAGTTGGTTGCTTGGCTCTGCATCATATTGGTATCAAAGCGCGAGTTGGATCACTTAGGCAAAGTGATTTTCGGTGTATGCCCGTGGAAGGAAGTGAGGGAGAGGCTAGCAACATGCCTCCTAAGAGTATGTCTCAAGATGTCATCAAGAATTTGTTTGAAGAGATGTTTGAAATGAGAGTGAGGTTGTTAGAGAAGGACAAAGGTAAAGGAAAGGAGGGTGAATGTGACTCTAGTGAAGAAGAAGAACAGGGGGGAGAAGAAGAGACCCCAAGGTAGGAAGCTGAGTTAACTACAAATCAAAGAGAATTTGTTGAGGTCCTAAAGTCCATTAGCAGAGAATCCTCATCAAGTAAAGATGACATCCCTATGTTTAGTGGGAAAATGAATGCAAAAGAAGTGATGGATTGGATTAAGGCATTGAACAACCATTTTGAATGCAAAGAGACCCCTGAGAATAATAAAGTTATTATTTCTAATTCCAAGATGAATGGAGCAGTGCTCACTTGGTGGAATTTCCTCCAAGGCAAGAGGGTGAAGGAAGGTAGAGGTATGATAACCTCATGGGATAGAATGTTGGCAAAAGTGAAGGTGAAATTCATCCCGATAGACTATGAAGTACAAGTCTATAAGAAGTTGCAAGGTTTGAGGCAAAAATACATTGATGTGAGTACATATACCAAGGAGTTCCATAGGTTGAGTTTAAGGACCAAACACCATGAGGAGGAACTAGATAAAGTGGCAAGATATCTTAGTGGATTGAAATATAGTATCCAAGATGAGATCAACATACTAGCACCGGAGATAGTGAACAAGTGCTTTTAACTAGCACTAAGAGAAGAAGAGAAGTTAAAGAGAGAGAATGATCAGAATAACAGAGGTAGAGGGGGTACCAACTTTAGAGGTAGAGGACCTATGAATGGTAGAGTTTAGAGTCCTAGGCCACAAGGAGAGGCTAATCAAGAAAGTCAACATGAAGATGGTAACACAAGAGGGGGTTTCAATGGAAGAAAATGTTAGAGTATTCAGGTATTTACTTGATTAATTAAACAATATTTGTTTAATTATTTAAGTTCCCTTTATCTCTTTTACACTTAAGCTAAATTTAGGTGCATAATAATTAATTCTTTTATTAATTATTATGTGCAAGCCTAGGTTTTCCTTTTTAGGGTTTCTTGACCTATTAGAGGTTTATTCTTTTCATTGTATTGTAAGGATTATCACATTACACATTTTTGTGAATATTGAGCTCACATTCTTTTTAGAATATTTTATGTGTATTTGTTTTATTTTTTATTTGCTTCCTTGCTTCTCCTTGTAACAAGTTATTCAGCTTGCAGAGATCATTTGGGCTCCTGTTGTGTTGTGTTTCTCAACTCTCACATAGTATCAAAGCATTGGATAGATCTGGGGTTTCAAGAAGTTTTTTTATGCACTTAGGGCCTAAACAGACCTCACCATCATGCTCAGAAGGCCCAAAAACCCTTATGGTCATATAAAACTTGACCATTTTTTCCTTCTGAGCCTCTAGGTGATTTTGGGACTTGTTCTTCAGATCTATATATTTGGGGGTTTGTGTAGTTGATTTTTTCCATTTCTAGTGGTAGCTAACTTTTTGGTACATTTTGGTGCCAAAAGAACCTCACAGTTGGAATCAGAAGGCTGATTCCATGAATTTTGATATATAATTTGCCTATTTTCGGTGATAGGGGTATCTAGGGCATGATTTTTTTATTGGCACATTTTCTGAGGCACAGAAATCCTTACAGCTATACCTGCAAATGCGTCAAAAAAATTTCGTCAAAAAAAATAAAAAAAATTATTAAAAAAATTACCATTTTTACGCTCTAAAAAGGATTTTTTTTGTTTTGGTCGTAACTTGGTCATACAGAGGTGTTTTTTGACAAATCTTATATCCTCGAAAATCTCTTTCTAAGCTCTATCGAGATATGGAGGTTTGAAATTTTGATTTTTCTTTTTTGATAGTGTTTTTTTCTGTCAAAGCCAGAGGTTCCTTTTTTGCACTCCAGGAGACATCACTTGAGCATCCATCCAAACTCCATTTTTTGAAAACTTTATATTGTTGGAAAGTTTGTTCTGTATACTTTCCAGCCATATAGGTTTTCTTTCCAGATTCTACTCTAGGAATATTTTATTCAATGTTTTTCTTTTCAGCACTCTGGTGGATATCTTGGTTGTTTCAGGTCCTGGGATCTCTTCGCTGAGTAGGATGTCTCGGTTTTGGTTCTTCTTTCTATTTCCAGTATTATTATCATTGTAGCTTCTTTTATGCAAACACACTAAGAAAAAGTGCCATCATGCATTGTTTACTTGGGATCTTGCACATCTTGTGCCTTATTGTACATGCACTACTTTTAAAGTGCCATGAGGGGGTTGATGTTTCCTTTTGTTTGCCATCTACCTTTGTCCAGTGAGTGTTCCTTCCATGACATTCGCCTCATGTTGTGTGTCAAGTGAGTGTTCCTTCCATGACACTATGTACTTTCTCTGTGCCTTCGATGTTCTTGATTCTTTGTCGTGTAGTTCTTTTTTGTTGTTCTTTTCAGTGTACCTATCCCTCTTCCTTTTTTCAGCATTATGGGGAGGTTTGTCCTATTGGTTCTAATGCTTCCATGGTTCGATTGATCAACTCTTCAAGCTTTGGTTTCTCATACCATCTATATCTTCGAGTTCAGTTGTTTGACATCTGATTTGAGTAGTGTCATTTGAGGGCACTCATACAGATCACAGTCTTCTCTACCTAGTCATGTTCTATTTCAATGGAGGTTCTTTAGATTAGCAGTTATTCTTTGATAGTGTTTGTAGGTTATTCATGTTTCAGTGATTCTTTTGATCTTCTCTTGTTCCTATCTTTTTGGAACATTCTTGTTTGGAGGCTTTTTCAGTCCTTCTTCTTGCTTTTTCCATCTCTGTTTGGAGTAGAGTTTTGTTCCCACATGGTTTTCTCTATGTCTCCGGTTCATAGAGATTTGGTTGTATTTGGGTACCTGATCAGGCCTTGTTTCCGGGACCCATCTTTCCTGCTTTCAGTAGCTGTTCTAGGTTTTAGCTTCTCCCTAAGTCTGGCTTAAGGGGGGTGTTAGAGTATTTGGGTATTCACTTGATTAATTAAACAATATTTGTTTAATTATTTAAGTTCCCTTTATCTCTTTTACACTTAAGCTAACTTTAGGTGCATAATAATTAATTCTTTTATTAATTATTATGTGCAAGCCTAGGTTTTCCTTTTTAGGGTTTCTTGACCTATTAGAGGTTTATTCTTTTCATTATATTGTAATCATTACCACAATACATTTTTGGTGAATATTGAGCTCTCATCTTTTGAGCATATTTTTCTCTATTCTTGTTTTTCAGATTTTTGCTTCCTTGCTTCTCCTTGTAACATATTTTTCAGCTTGCAGAAGATCTTCAGGCTCATATGGGGTTGTATTTCTCAACTCTCACAATAAAACCTAATCATAGAGGTATATTTGGTGGAACAATATTAGAGCCTTTCAGATGCTACAACTATAATAAAGTATGTCATACCGTAGCTAAGTGCCCTGAGAAGACCGGATCAAACTCCCAATAGGAGAGGAGAACACATTTCATTCAAGACACTTATTGGCAGAGTGTCAATTCACCTGATTCCTACGGACTTTGAGAAAGAGGGGAAGCCTTGATGATGAGGAGAACATTGTTGAAGGTACCAAGCAATATTGAACCTCCACAAAGGAAGACTCTCTTCTCGACCACATGCAAAGAAAGAGGCAAGGTGTGTAAGGTTATATTAGATTCAGGTTCAACTATAAATTTAGTATCCTTAGAAATGGTACAGAAACTAAAATTGAGAAGAATTCCTCATCCATTTCCACATAAAGTTTCTTGGCTTACTAAAGGAAAACAAACCTTGGTAGAGGAGCAATCACGAATTGAGTTTCAGATAGGAGCATACAAAGACAAAATTATGTTTGATATTGTTGATGTGGATGCTTATCATCTTCTTTTTGGGAGGCCATCGTAATATGACCTCAAGGCCCATCATGATGGATACAAAAACACCTACTCCATCACCAAAGATAAAAATGTGATTGAATTGATACCTTTGCCTGATAATAGTGAGGATCAGAAGGAGAAGGAGGCCAATATCATGATCATGGAAGGAAAAGAGTTCCTCGAGGAAATTGAGGAAGAAGGAACATGTTTTTTTGCAATGATGTCAGTACCAAGGCAAAAAGAAGAGCCCACTGCAGATGGAAAGGTAGAAAAGAAAAGGGTGACAGTCCCTAAGGAGATGAAGGAAATATTGAGAAAATACAAGGACATAGTTGTAGAAGAGTTGCCAAGAACTCTACTAGTAATAAGGGAGATAAGCCATTGCATTGACTTAATTCTCAGTGCCACCTTACCAAACAAGCCAACCTAAAAAATGACTCCCCAACAAAATGAGGAAGTTGCAAGGCAGTTCCAAGAGTTGCTTGATAAAGGTTTGATAGGGAAGAGCTTGAGTCCTTGTGCAGTCCCGACTATGTTAGCACCAAAGGAGGGAACATAGAGATTATGCACTGATTGTTGAGCCATTAACAAGATAACCATTAGGTATAGATTCCCTATGCCTAAAATAGAAGATTTGCTTGATTGTTTAGGAGGTGCAAGATATTATTCCAAGATTGATTTAAAAAGTGGTTATCACCAAATAAGGATTAGAGCAGGTGATGAATAGAAAATTACTTTTAAAACAAATGAAGGATTGTATGAATGGAGGATGATGCCATTTGGGTTGTCAAAGGCCCCTAGCACTTTCATGAGACTCATGAATGAGGTGTTGAAGGAGTTCATTGGTAAGTTTGTCATAGTGTATCTAGATGACATCCGAGTGTTTAGCAAGACAAAGGAGGAGCACCTAAAAAATTTGGATATGGTCTTGAGAAGGTTGAATGAAGAGAAACTAATGATAAACATGGAAAAGTGTGTGTTTTTTAAGGAAGAAATGAATTACCTTGGGTTTGTGATTTCTAGAGAAAATCTAAAAAATGGATGTTGATAAAGTGAATGCCATTCTCACATGGCCAACTCCTAGAACAATTGGCGATGTAAGGAGTTTCCATGGCCTAGCTACCTTTTATAGGAATTTTATCAGGAATTTCAACTAGATTTGTGCTCTAATGCTAGAGACCAGTAGGGATGGACAAAAGTGCAACTTTTCATGGACCAAGGAGGCAGATGAAGCATTTGAAATATTGAAGAAAAAGGTATCCCAACAACTAATTCTTACCTTACCTGATTTTGACAAAATCTTTCAGATTGAATTTGATGCAATTCATTTGGAAATAGGTGCAGTACTCAGCTAGGAAGGTAGATCAATTGCATTTTTTAGTGAAAAGTTGAATGATGCTAAAAATAAATATTCTTCCTATGATTTGGAGATGTATGCATTAGTTCAAGCACTAAATAAGTGGAGGCACTATTTGCTTCCCAAAGAGTTTTTTGTGTATACAGACAATCAAGAATTAAGCTTCCTAAATAGTTAGGAGAAATTGAGCCATAAACATATGAAGTTTGGTTGAGTCCATTCAGGCCTACACCTTTACAATCAAACACAAGAAAGGTGTCTCAAACAAAGTTGCAGATGCTCTTAGAAAGAGGGCACTAGTAGTTTCAAAAATACAGTTGGAGAATGTAGGAGTTGATTCCCTTGAGGGTATGTATGTTACACAAGAAGATTTCAAAGACATCCACAAGGTATGCATTGAGTTTGGTAGCAGGTATCATTTAGAGTATTCTAATTATTTGATTCAAGATGGTCTTCTTTTCAAAGGAAACACACAAAGCTCATGATGAGAAAGGTTGGACCTCATCAAATACTCAATAAGTTTGGGAATAATGTGTATGAAATCCAATTACCTTTAGATATAGGTATATCCGCAATCTTTAGTGTTGCAGATGTGACACCATTCAAAGGTACAGTGCTGAAAGATGGTACATTCCTGGTGGAAGTTGTTACAGACATACTAAAAGACTTTCCAAGTCAAGGGCCACCCAAAATTTGGACACCAAGATTGTGAATAAAACTAGGAATAAGGTCTACAAACAATACCTTGTCAAATGGCAAGGACTCCCTGAGGTAGATGCAGTATGGATGGATGAAGACCAAATGAAGAAACATGTGACTACATTGTAAGAACTCATCTCAAGTGGACTTCAGATTCAACCACCTAAGGAGTATGGTGCAGGAGAACCCAAAGACACAAATTAAGCCTAAAAGAGTAATATCACCCATGAAATGAAAATGATCATATGTAACAGGTTGATAGGTTTGTGAGTCAATAAGACCCAATTGATGTAAGGCATTGTCATGGTTGCATCTTATAAGCCACCATGGACAAATGACCATGTAGGTCAGAAGGAGTCCAAGAATGAGTCAAAAAAATAAATATTAGTCTTAGAAATATTAGACCAATCCTTGGAATAGGCCGAATACACCTTGGAGTCACCAAATTTGAAAAGTGCAAGTTGACAACTTTTGTTGTCATGCAAAATGTTGTAAAAAAGGGGTAACTGATCCTCCAAGGGTTCCAAAGTTTGAAAAGTGGATGGAAACCATTAGGGAGGCTATATTATTCCCACTTGGATCAATTCCAAGGCTATTATTGGTGTTGTTGTTGAAATTGTTGAAATTGGTAATGTTTTGGAGTTTGGAGCAATACAATATATTTGGAGTTTCCTGAAATTCTGCGTGTTTGATGATCCATACTGACCAGTACAGATTGGTGGATTCTTGAAACCAATTAGATAATTTAGTCTTACCTTTTGTTTGAATCAATTTTTAGGTCTTGTAACAATTGCGTTGTAGAGATCCATCAAAAACTAACCGAACTGGTCACAAACCCTACCGACACCTAGGGTTTCATTGTAAAGATGCCCGTAATTTGACATTTTTACCAAAGGACCAAAAAACCCATGGGAAAATGTTAGAGGGTACATTATACCATAATATTTTGGTGTTGTTTTATAGGGGGGCTTCAATCTTGAAGAGATTGAATTGACCCTAGGCGGGCATCTCTATGTGACTGCCTAAACTAAAGAAGTGAAAATCACTTGTAGTAGATAAAGAAGATGGGATAAAGTATTGAAACCTTGGATTTGGTGGTTTGACAACTTAACCCACCTTGAAGAAGTATTTTTTTAGTTGGAGGATTAATACAAGGGGTACTTTCTTTGTAAATTAGGCCTAATTGGCTTAATTAGGTGTGGAAGGACAGTAAGGATATATACCCTTCAAACTTGTGGTTAGAATCTAATCCTTTGGGTAATTGTGTAACTTGATAAAAGGTATCTAAATATGCACTTATTATATCTTTTCCTTTAGAATTTTATTAAGTTGTGTGTGGATAACTCAACCGGTAGGGCTACTAGTCTACCGGTAGGGCTAATAGACAAGTAGGATAGTTGTGAGACAAGTATCCCCTAACACATTTGATAGTCAGATTTCATGGATGTTTTGTGTTGGTTGGACCACCAATAGAAAAAATTCAATAGGATTCCATACCACCAATACTGTAATATTGTCTACCATTCACACAAGGGTAGAGTGTTTTCATCCCATTGCTACTGGAAGATAATAAATCGGTATGGACTCGATCACTAAAATTGTTGTAAGAGTGGAGTACTTTGTAGGTGTGTTTTTTAACACCTTGAACAAACAAAAGGACTTGATTTAGACATATTAGTTATGGGTGAGAGAAGGTTATCACCTAGTTGGTTCTCTGGCTCTGTATCAAAATCCATAATATAATCTTGTTGAGCCTTATTTATATTTATCAACTACTATATCAATAATGAGCAACCTTCCTTCATTGTAAATTGCTAAAATAACTGGCCTCCAATTTGATTCCAATCTCCAATTGAATTAAGGGGTAAGGATGTATACTAATCCTGTTCTATACCCTTGAATGAAGTTGTGAGTAGCCAAAGCACTATATTTTGTTGGCATTGGCAATAACTAATACAGATATAGGTGATGGAGTTGAAGTTGGAGGACTGCAACGGTAAACGATAGAAGTCTATTTGTGATGAAGAGATTGAAATTCCATGATGGATGACTCTGATCAGTTATTTCTATTGTCATTGATGGAAACTAATGTTTATTCATGTCTAATGATGTTTACTTATGTTTTATTGTGTCATCTAAATCTTTTGGTCTACCAGAGAGATCTTAGCGGTAAAGAATCAAGAAACTAGGAAATATTATGATCATATATGGCAATTGGTGATGAATGAGGCTTTATGGTTTTGAATGTCAGTTTTTATCATTTTAATATGTATCTAACCATAACTACATCATGTTGTGACAACTTGAAGTTATGTTTATAGTTTTTGTTGAGTTTTTGCCAAGGTTTAAGAAGGGTCTAAGGACCAGAAGAGAATTCCCTTGAGTGGTAATGATTTTTGGTTTGGAAGTAATCTATATAAAGTTCATGTGTTGATGTTAATGAGGTACAAACAATGTGAAGTATTTGAAAGATGTTTTGGCATGTTTGGAGAGCGAATTTATTGGGAATGTGCAAAGTGCTTAGTGGAATGAGCTAAGGGTTTGACTTTGTATCAAATCGACTTGCTGTGATGACTTATGATCATTCAATGGTTGATATTGATTTGTAATTGATTGTAATGATCTATTTGATGATCTGTAATGAGTTATAAAGATCTCTGATGATCTATATTGTAAGTCTTAGGGTTTTGATGCCAACCTAGTTGTAAAGGTTATTTATGTTGGTACAGTTGATGTTTATTGTGTCAGTGATTTTGGGAAGTGTGTGAAGCCAAACTAGGGTGTGAGAAGATCTGTCAGAGTATTGCAGACTTAGAACTTAGTTGGATCTTATCAAGAAAACAATTGAGTGCTATACACAGATCATTCACTGTTGTTCTCTAACAATTACAAAAACTAAAATCTCTTAACCAGGTAGGTCCTAATAGGCCTCACATTGTAAAATCCCCTAATAGGGTGACTCAATATCTGAGTTCTAAATCCTCTTGCGAGGTTGATCCTGACAGATCAAAGCTCCTAACAGGGCTGAGGTAAATCCCTTAACCAGGTGACTCCTAATAGGGTATGCTCCTAACAGGGCATCATTGTAAGCTTCTAACCGGGCTTGGCTCCTAACATGGAACATTCCGAAAGAGTACAAAATATTTGTGGGTACCAATTCCCACTGTGGTTTTTCCCTATTTGGCTTTCCACATGAAAATCATGGTGTTCATATGGTAAATGTTTTTGATATGATGGTATTCTTTACTTTCATTTTATGCATGGTTAATGAAAACTTAATGTAGAGAATTGATATATCAGTTTAGCAGATGTTTACCAGCAGATACCGATACTAGTAAATACTCTAATGTTGGTCTATGTCTGATTTGGTGAAATTTTTATGAGTATAAGTTTCTGATTTTAAATTACTATTAGTACTGATTCAGCCCCCTCTCTCAGTACTACCAGATCCTGCAAGATTAACATATTTTTCTTTATGATATTGTGAATTTTGCAAACATTAGGCACATCGTGTAGATGTTCCACTGGTGTTTTAGAATCATCTCTTTTAATTTTGGGCAAATCCCTCAATACTGGAGTGGGAATAAGAATCCAAACTGGTAGAGGAGCTAGAAGAACCAATGGGATACCTCTATTACATGATGTCACAAAATTTTTGGGTTGTCCTAGGACCACCATCTACACTTGTGCTTGATTTTGAGAGTGAAATGGTGTTTTACTTGGACTAGGGACTCTTGCTCATACTAAAATCACCAACAAAGGTTTTATTAAGCTTGGATTCTTTGTTATTTCTGACCTTGTAATGGGCTTGTGGCTCATATACCCACTTATAATATAGAAGTAAGTGTGTCTCACATGGCATACCATAAAATAATTATTGATCTCTATTTCTTATGCTTAAGAGAAACAACCTTATGGAAAGTACTACATATGGGGGACTAGATTGCACTATGTAAGACAACCTTTAGGATTTCAGAAGCCAACTCTTTATTTTCTTTGGGGAAGAAAAGGGGATATGAGAAAAGAATAAGAAAACCTAATTTGAGGTGATGTGCCAAATATTTACAACACTTTAAAGTTCCTTGCTAGAAAGCTCCAAAGAATTAAGCACAAAACACTAGACTCTTTAATGCATATTTTTAAGAGACATGGAGCATAATATTCAAATTTTCATGTCAGAAGCACCCTTTTAAGTTTGCTAAAGTATTAATATTTCTATTATTTCATTTTGTAACCAATTATTTATATATGAAATTTTCTCACCAAGTGACATAGTCTAGTTTCTAGTTTTAAATCATTGTAGAAAATAGAAAAGTATTTAAAATGATCTAAATCTCACAAATCTTACACTAAATATATTAATAGCTAAGATTAATAATTACCAGTAACCCATCTTGGTATGAAACATAGCATTGAAGAAAAGTATTGCATGAAAATAAAACTTTTAGTGAGGCAAACTTGGAACAATATGCTATGTTTAATTTATATTAAGAGAATGAACATACATACTAAGGTATGAGATCATCATCACTGATTTCTAAGTGTTTTTTCTTACAAGAAATGGTGAACCCTTATTATAATGTCAAATATGGCTTATATAGAAAAATCATTCCTCACTAAATAAGATAGCCAACTATGAATTAGACTATGCATGTATACCATCTGTAAGTTTCCATCATAGAGGTTGTTAAAATTGATTGTAGATTAATCATTTCCATCCATTCACACATAGATAATCCTATTTCCTATAACCCGTACATGATCTACAAATAGATCTTATATCATTTTTATACCAACTCGGGACCTAAACAATTAGGTCGGCAACCTAAAAGATAATACAATAAACTCATAACATAAACCCATAATCCAATGATCAACCAAGTCAGCTTAGGCTGGAAACAATGTAAACAAATCATTAAATCTCTTTGGTAAAGCATTGGGATCATACACCAAAATGTTACATAAACTAGTCTATAACCTAGATAACACCAGACCCAATATAGGTTGCCATAAACAAGATCCAATACCATCGATCAACAAGAACACGAAGAAGATAACCAACAACATCTTGATAGCCATCTAGAAGCCACACCAACACCACTTTTCATGTGCATCAAAAGATCTTCAACAAAGATCTGCTGGTAGAACCCTTACCAGTGACTAAAAGGCTTACTAGAACAAATGATAGCATCTAAGTCATCAAATCCCAAACCAAATGATCATGATATGCATCTAAATAGTATGAATGACAGATACAAACCAATTCCACAATCCATAGCATACCAGAGCATACCAGATCAATATCATAATCCAACCACTCTACCGAACCAATTGGAAACTAGTAAACAACTAAAACTATCGGTGTTGCCATCAATGACAAAAAGTCAGTGCAACACATAATCAATTCCTCCAAATGCCAACAATCTCCCCCTTTGGTATTGATGGCAACACTAGATGTGAAAAACATCCAAGTGCCAAGAAATGCCAAACAAGTCTCCCACAAAGGAAGATATCCAACAATCTCCAACAAAATGATATTACAATGAAGCTCTAGATCAAACTCCCCCTTTGACTGATATTATGTTAAGCTCTTTTTTCAACATATATCTCTCCCCCTTTGACATCAATGCCAAAAATCTAACATGAACATCAAAGAAAAATCATAAATACACTGAACCACATAGTTGACTACTCCCCCTAAGTAGTTGCACCAACACATCAATTTGGAATGAGTAATAGCTCTATAGATGCATACCAGACTAATGCCAATGAGAATCACTCAAGTCTCTACTAGAGAGGCAGAAACCCCCAATCCATCTCTGAAGTACTGAAATGATTCTTTAGGCAAAGGTTTGGTGAAGATGTCTACAATTTGCTCTTTAGTATTCACATAAACCTATCTGACTTCATTTTCTTCCACCTTTTCCTTCAAAAAGTTATACTTGATAGATATGTTCTTTGTCTTAGAATGAAATACTAGATTCTTTGATATATCAATAGCAATAGAGTTATCACAGTGAATAACTACTAGTTCATTACAATCCACCTTTATATCCTTCAACATTTGCTTCATCCATAGAACTTGTGTATGGTTAGTAGCAGCAACAACATACTCGATTTTAATAGTAGATAAAGATGTACATGACTTCTTTTTTCTGATCCATGAAACAAGTTTCTTTCCAATAAATAAAGTTCCATTGAATGTGCTCTTTTGATCATCAACATCTCTAGCCCAAATTGCATCTGTGTATTCACATAATGTAAAGTCATCATTTTTAGGATACCACAAACCATATTCAATTTTTCCTTGCAAATACCTGAATATCCTTTTCACCATACTCTCATGATTCTCTCTAGGATCACTCTAATATCTTGATACAATACAAACTACATTCATTATATCTGGTCTAGTCTGAGTAAGATATAACAAACCTCCAATCATAGACTTGTACCTTGTAGGATTTACTGGTGTAGATGCATCTTCTTTTGTCAATTTCTCACTTGTAACCATCGGAGTACCAACCGGTTTATAATTTTCCAACCCAAATCTGTTCAACAACTCTCTAGGATACTTAGTTTGATAGATGAAAATACCTTTATCAGTTTGAGTAATCTACAAACCTAAAAAAAACTCATCTCCCCAATCATAGACATCTCAAATTCATTCTTCATATTGTTAGAGAATTCCATACACAACTTATCTTCACCTCCAAAAATGATATCATCAATAAAGACTTCAATAATCAATATGTCATCATCAGTGATCTTATAATATAAATTATTGTCTGCATTACCTTAAGTGAAACTAAGCTTCAAAAGATATTTATCCAATCTTGCATACCAATCTCTAGGGGCTTGTTTCAATCCATATAAAGCTTTCTTTAACCTACAAACCTTGTTTTTGTCATCTGAAAGTAAAATCCATCAGGTTGTGCAATATAAACTTCCTCTTCAAGATCTCCATTTAGAAATGCACACTTAACATCCATCTGATAAACTTTGTAGTTCTTATGTGTAGCATAAGCAAGAAATAATCTCATAGCTTCAATCCTAGCTACTGGTGCAAAGGTTTCATTATAATCAATTCCTTCCTTCTGAGAATATCCTTTACAAACCAATCTAGATTTATTCCTCACAAGTTGTCCATCTTCATTAAATTTATTCCTAAAAACCCATTTAGTTCCAATAAAATTCTTATTTTTAGGTCGGGGAACTAAAGTCTATGTGTTATTATTTTCTATCTGATCTAATTCTTCTTCCATGACTTTCATCCAACATTCATCTTTACAAGCTTCAATTACTGATGCCAGTTTAACTTGAGAAATTAAACATACCTCATCATATTCCAACCTTCTTCTTGTCATCACTCATTTTCTTTTGTCTCCAATGATCTGATCTTCTGAATGATTCAACCTTACATACCTAGGAGTCTTCTGATTTTCTGTTCCTCTGTCTTGAACTTTAGTTACTGTTGAATTTTCTAATACTACTAGAGTAACTAGTTCAACATTTTGTTCTGGTGCAGGTGCTACTGGTTCAATTATGATAATTTCCACTGTCGATTCATTCCTATAAGTTTTGATTTGACTTCGGTTCTAGTCATCCACCTTGACATTTGTGCTCTCCAAAATTCTCTGCAATCTTTTTTTATAACATCTATATGTTTTGCTTTCATTAGAATAACCAAGAAATATTCCTTCGTAACATCTAGGATCAAACTTTCCAATGGAATCATCTCTTTTGATATAACATTTACTACCAAAGATTCTGAAATACTTAACTATCAGTGTATGACAAAACCATAACTCATAAGGTTTCTTATCAGTGTCTCCTTTGATATGAACTTTGTTGAATATGTATACTGCCATGCTTACAACTTCTCTCTAGTAGACATGAGGCAGATTAGCTTCCATCATCATAGTTCTAGCTACATCCAAGATGGTTATGTTCTTCCTTTCCACAACTCCATTCTGCTGAGGTGTCCGGGTTGCAGACAACTATCTCCTTATCCCATTCTCACAATAGTTGTTAAATTCACTGGATGTGAATTCTCCACCTTGATCTGACCTTAAGCATTTTATCTTCAATCCTGTCTCTGTCTCAACTTTAGCTTTAAAGATTTTAAACTTTCAAATGCTTTAGACTTCTCCCTTAGAAAAGTGACCCACATCATTCTTGAATAGTTATCAAAGATTAGCATGAAATATGTATCACCCTAAAAAACTTTTGATTCTAGCAGGACCACACAAATCATTATGAATAAGATCGAGAACATAATTAGATTTGTCTTGTATACTCTTAAAATTAGTTCTGACTTGCTTTCCCATTTGACATTCCTTACATACTAGATTATAGGGCTTTACAATCTTAGGTATATATCTAATTGCCTTAGTAAAACCGATCTTCATAATTCAATCAAAATTCACATGACACAACCTCTTACGCCATAGCCAAATCTCATCAATTTGTGCAATCAAACATGTCTTCTCACCGGAGTTCAAATGAAAGATATTACCTTTAGTCCATGTACTAGTTGCAATCTCCAATTGAGATCTGTTAATAATCTTGCATTTTCCATCCTTGAACTGTAACTGAAATCCCTTATCCACCAACTGTCCTACACTCAAAAGATTATTCCTTAACCCTTAAACATAATAAACATTATCAATTTTATGCTTACCATCCAATGATAGTGTTCCTCTTCCCTTGATCATGCATGCTTTGTCATCTCCAAATCTAACCAGACCACCATAAAATTCTTGCAAAGATAATAATTTCCTTTTATCTCTAGTCATATGATGTGAACATCCACTGTCAATTACCCATCCATCTTTATCTTCAATTTTAGCAGCAAGGGCATTCTCTTCAGGTACCAAATCATCTTCCTTGATATCCAAAAATACCCATTCCTTTCCATTGCTAGATCTACTACCTAATCATGTGTCGATTCATCATCAGAATCAGTCACACCTTCCTCATCAACATAGTATCATGATTTGTATTTGTTCCTCTTGTACTTATGCTTGTTTTGTTAATCACAGTTAGGCCTAAAATATCTTCTAGCTCTTTCTTCAAATCTTGAATTCCTTTTAGGACATCTAGATGCAAAATGACCTATCTTATTACATGCAAAGCATTTAAAAGGTGATTTTCCTTCATACTTACTTCCTATCGGTATTTTAGGTACTCTTCATCTTCTTTCTTCATATCCTTTAGTTACTTCACATATAAATATTTCCAATCTCTCTTGCTAGTAGATGATGTAAATGCATGAAAAAAAGGTTCAAATTTTTTAGCTCCAGAAGGTCCAAATTCCTCAAGCACAAAAGAAGATAACTTCCCAACCAAGGTATCCCTATTAATAGAGGTGTTTTCCATAGTTCTTAGTTCATTAATTGCATTAGCCTTCATCTTATAAGCTAGTGGCAAAGCTCTCAATACTTTAGAAACTATTTCATCTTCACTCAGAGTTCCACCACAACATTGAATTCCTAGAACAATCTCATCAACTCTCTCCATTAAAATAGTAATCCTTTCATCTTCTTCCATCTTTAGGTTCTCATACCTCACCTAGTAACCATCAAGTTTAGAAAATTAAATAGTAGGGTCACCTTCATTCAGAGTCTCCAATTTGTCCCATATAGCCTTTGCAGTTGATTTGTCAGTTAGTCCCATAATTTGTTGATCAGAAAGTTCACACAAAAGGGCTTCTCTAGCTCTACAATCATTTTCAAGCTCTTTATCCAAACCTGCTGGAGGAAGATTGCCAAATTCCGGATTAAAAGATGTTACCCCTTTGTCAGTGATTTTCCAAATTTATTTTCCAAGACATCTCAGATGAGTCTCCATCTAAATCTTCCATAACATGTAATTTGTTCCATCAAGCCTAGTAATTTCCCTCCAGAAAACAACATCAGATGAACTTGAACTGTTAGACGCCATAGGATCTTCCTCAAGTACTTAAGCTTCTACATAGAGGACCAAGCTCTGATACCTATTGTTAGACAACTCAAATAACTAGAGGACAAGTGAGAGGGGGGGTCAATTAGTTGTCACCGGATTATAGAATTTTAAGCATTCAAATCCTTATTACTGGAACACATAAGCTCAATACCAGAATGCATAAACCAAATACCGAAATAACTGATATAGAAATTAAACAT
Organism: Cryptomeria japonica; assembly: GCF_030272615.1. Classification (NCBI taxonomy): domain Eukaryota; kingdom Viridiplantae; phylum Streptophyta; class Pinopsida; order Cupressales; family Cupressaceae; genus Cryptomeria; species Cryptomeria japonica. Next base: position 600,130,290 of record NC_081410.1, read on the forward strand.
AAACATAAATCACATAAGAGTTACCATCCATATACAACACATGACACCAATATTTGTATGTGGAAACCCAGGAAAAGGGAAAAACCATGGTGGGAAGCCTACCCATAGTCAAATAAGACTTTTGTAGTAAGTATGTGATTACAAAATGAAGGGTCCTACACATGTAGGAAGGCCAAGAACCTAGAGTGCACTTCTCATCACAAAAGGAGCCAAACTGACTACAGAAAACATCAGACTGTAATACAGAATGAAGATTGAACTGCAAGAATAGAATCTACTATGCCTAAGTATAGTTTCGATTAAGCTCAATACCAGAGGCCTTAAACCTATTCCATAAACTCATTTCGATCACCTATGATCGACCAAAACCTCTGCATATGATTACAACATTATTCGCATACAAATAATCCTATTTACCATAACCCATACATGATCTACAAAGAGATCTTACATCATATTTATACCAACCTGGGACCTAAACAATTAGGTCATCCACCTAAGAGATAATACGATAAATTCATAACATAAACCCGCAATCCAATGATCAACCAAGTTGGCTTATGCTGAAAACAATGTAAACCAATAATTAAATCCCATCGGTAATGCATTGGGATCATCCACCAACACGTTACAAAAACCAGTCCATAACCTATATAACACTAGACCCAAAATAGGTCACTATAAACCAAATCCAACACCACCGATCAATAGGAACTTAAACAAGATAACCAATAGCATCATGATGATAACTCAATGATAAGCAAATAGTACCAAACTGGTACTGAGAGGGGGGGGTGAATCAATACAAGCAAAATACAATCCTAAACCAGTTCAACAACAATTACTCCAAATGACTGGCAAACAGTGACACCGGTTTGAAACAGAGTGCAACCGATAAAACCTAGAACAACTAAAACAATCATAAAACTTTTACTCACTTATCTTTCCACTCAACTCAGAACTACACTGCCATTTCACTCTTATGTATGAACAGGTAATCTATCATCATATCTTCACAACAGCTAGTTCAACTTGTTTTATTGGCAAGCATAAAACACAGAACCATCATATGCTTAATAGGTAATAACAAAGCATCACAAGATAAAATCTTCACACATGACACACATATTTTTCACATGGAAACCCAACTGGGAAAAACCACAATTGGGATGAATACCCACAAGCTTGTTGTTGAACTCTTTGGAACTCTGCTCTGTTAGGAGCCTTGTCCTGTTAAAGATAGATACAATAGGTTCTTTTAGGAACCGATTCTATTAGAGATCACCCGGTTAAGGGATGGCTACAATACCCGGTTAAGGGTTAAACCTTGTTACAAGTTACCTTGTTAGAGGATTTCAAGAACTCAATAGCTAAAGGATTTCTAGAGCTCTCTAGCTTTCTAGATCTCAATAACTTTGAGTTACCCTGTTAAGGGATTTACAACAAGCCGGTTAAGGCTACCCTATTAGGAGATTTTCCAACTGTTGAGGTGGTTAGAGATCAATAGGTATTTCAATGATCTGGTAACAACACTCAATGCCAATGTAGATCCACTTAAGCTCCTCTTCACCTTCTGCACTTACACTCTGCAAGTATCACTTCTCTCCTCTAGTCTAGCAAGAATCACATATCCCTTCTCTTGGATACTCACACACAAATTTTGCCAACAACCTCTGAAAGAGTGACAACATCAACCTTATAAGACAACAGATAGGTCGGTAGCATAAACCCTAAACCCTAGATGTATTAGGTTAAGGAATTCAAACGGTTCAATTCTGACCGTTGATCATACTATATTGAATGCAACAGTCTTGATCCAATCTCAAGACATTCTCCATCATTTGTTTTCCACCAATTTCATGGCGGCTGATAACCCATCACATGTTATCACTGTTTACAGACTTCACACATTCCTGAGGTAGATAGGAACAATCTCCTTTATGCAAGATCCTTCACATGCACAAGACTGATGTGGCAACATGATCTGTTCTTCATTACAATGCTAACTCATCACACAATGTCACCGGTTGAGCCATACAGGCTTGAAGCACTTCAACCGGAAACCCTGAAGTTGAGACTACCAACCGGTAGTCATACAATGTTTCCATGTGCCGGTTCTCATAACCATATGCCGGTTCACCTTGAACAAGCACACCGCTTCACTTTGGCACAAATGCCGATTCACGGTGTTATACTGGTTCTCACATATGCCGGTTCATACCTCTTCAACATATTGACATCAATGAAAATCATACAATGTCATTATGTCCACATACCAGTTCACATAATGCCAACACATGATAGCCATCTAGAAGTTGCACCAACACCACTTATCACGTGCATCAAAAGATCTTCAACAAAGCTCTGCCAATAAAACCCTTACCAGTGACCAAAAGGCTAACTAGAACAAATGATAGCATCTGAGTCATCAAATACCGAACCAACTGTTCATGATACACATCTAAATAACATGAATGACAGATCCAAACCAATTCCACAATCCAAAGCATACCGAATCAATATCATAATCCAACCACTCTATCGGAACCAACTGGAAACTGGTAAACAACTAAAATACTTTGTATTACCATCAATGACAAAACATCAATGCAACACATAGTAAAATCCTCCAAATGCCAACACTTTTACCATCAAAATATCAAAGTTATTCAAGTCATAACTCATGTATGAGAAGACAAGATAAAAAATAAGAGTGCATTTGATATTCAATTGAGAAATACCTCTTAGATCATTCACATGTCAGTTAGACCAAGAGTGGGATTTAAGATTGTCTTATGCACACAACACTAAGCATTAAAACCTATAATAAAGGGCAATCTTCTGTTTAGGTCCATAATAGATTCACATCCATAACCAAATGAACTATTCTTCATTTTTCTACTAAAATCCTCATCAAAGAGTAATAATATCAATACATGATCCCATAAACAAGGGATATTCTAGCCTCACACAAGTATCTTTAGTCTCCATGAGAATAGACTAACCATTCCATGCCAACTTCAAATACAACATTGCAACATCATGAAGCTCCAAGGAAATGATGAAAACTTAAAACTAAAGAGACCAAAGAAGACCACTATCAAAGTTACAACTATAGAATGATGAAACATATCATGGACTCAAGAGAAGTTGCATCATGCCAATGCTCTAAACTAAAATCAAGTACATCATGACATAAAAAAAACATACTCTAAACCAAAAAATAACATTAGCAAACGTATGAAGATAATCATCTCCTATCGATGAACCCCAAGATGTAAAATTACCCTCATTGCATATAAAACAAAATGCAAGAGTCCATCCAAGACACCAACAAATGCTAAAGAAGATCATATATCATCTAATGGTAAATCCACATACTACCACAAACTCTCACTAAATTATGTGATCAAGCTCTTTAATCATTATGATAAGGTCCATCTCCTAATTGAATATCCTCTATGGCACCAACTTAATCAAAGAACCTAACACTAAGAGCTCCCAAAGGGAAGATTCAAACCATAATATCCAAACAAAAAGACATAATACTACACATCCTTTCTCAAGAGAACTACAAATGTCAATCTCTTACTATAGTATTAAAACAAAATCCAAGAGCTTCTAATCAAATAATATGCATGGCTTACTATACACTACAACAACAACAACTTAAAGCCAAAATATTTTAACAAAGAAGATAAAACATGTAACGAAACTACATAAAGCTCCCACTAAAAGTTCTATAAGTGATACCAAGTTATAGATGGCATCATGACTAATATCATTACAAAAAGTTCACTTAAATTGAACAAAGTTTCTCATGCACTATTATATATTGCTAAGATTCAAATGAAAAACTATATTAGGTACTCCATAAAAATCCTCTCCCCACTATAATAAACATACCAATGTAATAATGGTGACCCATAATATGGCCTCACAAATAAAATCCACATTAACTTACAAAATAGATATAATCAGGCATAACATATAGATTTCCAAGACACAAACACTAGAATCAATACTATATATGATTTTCAAGATAGACCCACATTGGAGTAACCATAGATCAATAAGAACCCTTCAATCAACCCTGAAAATATGTAACTATCATCATTTAGATTTCCCTAAATACAATCTTACCATAGATCTACATACCCTCAATTTTAGTTAACATGTAAAACTTGCAAAATCATCTATGTAAATATGAAATCCACTTCAACATCTAGACAATCACATCAAATATATCATCTCATAGATCTACAAACCCATAGCTTTTAGAAACAGAAAAAACTATAAGCCTTTTAAATTGTTTAGAAGCATTCAAGTCATCAAATAACCAACTCCACAACTCATAGGAAGGTAGTGGCTAATCATATAGTCCTTTCATGGAACCAAGGGATGAAACTAAAACCCCAACATAAGAAATTGATAATTTAGTCCAAATAGTATGTTATTTTGCATATGACTACAAGGCTAAAAGAACACAGGCAACATGTACACCCTTTCACTACACATGACCACATGGAAGATAACCACCATGTAAGATAAGAGTAATATATTGCCAAACCAGAGCTCTAGATCACTACTATGCAAGAACAAATACATGAACAATTCTAAGGGAAACACATATGAACATCAAATTCCCACCACAATTCTCTCTAACAATTTTCAGCCAAAATTTAGATTTCATGGCTTCCATTCTCATAAATCTGCAAAATAATGTTAGCACACATACTATTCAATGCAATCCACAAATAACCAATAGTTCACAATTCCTTCTAACAAATCCCCACAATATTTCCAAGCTAAGAAATCAAAATGGAGGAATACCCAAAATGAAAACATCTTGAATCCAACACATTTAAGCACATGCAAACAACATTCAAGTTCATGCAAGTACATGCAACTCACATACATGCACACATAAACACATGAAAATAATGGAAATCCTTCAAGATATGATACCAAATAGGAAAATTATTGGAAGTTGTTGGAAATCTCTAATCCAATATAAATATTGATCAGATTCAATGCTTAGACTATACCCAATAAATTTGTGACTATATGCAAATATCAAAATATTCCCAACCCTTAGAATTATTTACAAACAATATTATGAGTAATTACATATGATTTACAAGGTTGATGGAACCTTAATCCTAAAATGTTATGCCTAATGTTATTTTATACAATTGTCTTCTTGGTAGGTTATGGATTCATGACATGGGTTTAATCCCATCTATTCTTCATCAAAAGATAAAATTCTTATATAAAAATAATATTCATACACTTGAGATTGATAATAATCTGAATAGTTGCTTACAACAAAGTCCATTTTTTAACTCCTATATACACCTCTCTTAGAACTATTATTTCATCTCAATTAACTAGGGGGTAGGGCCAACTACTTTGGAGGTGTGTATCTCTTTTAGGTTCCCCTTCTCTTTACGATTCCTTAAAATATTAGCATAGAATTTTGTTTGTATTTAAAGGGGAGCGTATGGCCTCCTTACCTTTGACCTCCTAAGTTATGATCTAGTTGTTGTTCTCCCTTTGTGGTGATTTTGTTGTCCTAATTCCCCTTAATTAATGGTTATAAATACCTCTCTTGTACAACACTAGTTATCTACGAATCACCTAGCATAAAGCACCTTCCTAGCTAGTAAAATTCATATTACCTACCTTGATCAAATATCTTAATGTATCTTACTAGCATGTTTTTATTTATTTGTTATGCTCCCCAAGGTGTTGGTGGTTTATGAATCACCCAACATAATACATCTTGTTGGCCAATGGAATTCATATGACTTACTACGATTTACTAGCATAATGCATCTTGTTAGTTTGTGATGTTTTATTATTATATTGCTTGATTTGTTGGTCATCCATGGTAACTTGGCATAACACAACTTGTAAGAGCCATTGAGCCTTTAAAAAATTTACGACTCCTAGGAACAAATAAAGATAATGTTAAAGTTATGTGCACCTATTTGTTTACATTAATTAAATTTCTTCCTATGTTTATTCAGTTCTTGCATATGTTTATGTTTTTTATTAAGATAAACTAGTTTTACAGGAACCTGAAACCCAAATCCATTAAAAAAAAAACAAGTTGAACCAAAATCTAAACAACTACTAAACAACAACAAAAATAGGGGAAACAACCCAAAGAGATTAACAACAAAAAATACAATGCAAGAAAAAACCACAAACCAAAAATAACTAACTGAGATCTTTCAAGAGTTCGATATTCTTCTAGATCATCCTATTATTGATCTCCTGGAGTTCTTCCATGATAAATCTTGAACTGCCCCTTTCTTGGTTTTTGCTCTTGGTCCTGGTAGAGGGCCTCATGGAGGTCTGCACATCCTAGTTCTTCTTGTCCAAGTTGATGTTAGAAGATAGGTTGGATCTGATCAGATGAGCTTTCTGAATGACAATTTTATCGTTCCCTCTTTTGAGACCTTCCACACTTTTATAAATTTGTCTTCTAATTAATCTCCAACAAACCCTTTAGTTTACCCTTTAAATCCTAAATATCATTTACCAACCTATCAATCCTAGCCTCATGCTCTGGCTTCATGACCTTGATATCTTCCATAAATTTTTCGGTCAGCTTTAGGAGTTTATCAGTTTTATTAGGTGTTGGATTCTTACTGAAAGAGTCTATAATGTCCTTGATCCCGTATTTATATTCTTCTGAATGATGGTATTGAATTATTATGTATGTTTTTTATATTTGTCATGCCCAAACTTTTGGGCAAAAATAGAACAGCAATTTTTTCTATTTTTTATCAAAACAACATAAATACATTAAATAATCTACATTAAAAATGGAATAGATAAGTTTTTGTCTTAACTAAGGGTTAACTCAGGGTTAAATATAATAGTTACCTAAGTTGATTTAATTCAACTCTATCATTAATGCGCCAATAATTTAGAGTAGACTAATTATTCCCTAAAAGGGGTCGTCACTACCTAATTAATTAATTAAACTAAATTAATTAATTTCCCCTAATTAAAATTTCCCCAACATTAAATCAAGAGATATTAATTATCTCATATAGTATTTAATTGGTCTTGGACTATTTAAAATAATATTAACACACATTCTATTGAATTTAAAAATAATTAATTGAGTAATTGCGAATAATATTTTTTTTATATTCGTCTAATAAAGTTAACCAAAATAAATATAATAATTTCCTATTAAATCACCCCATATTAATGTCAAATTTAATTCCTTAGATATTAAATATCAACAATTAAATAACTGGACAACAATGACCTCATAGGTTAAAGTTTTACATTATGCATTTAATAAATTTCATTAATAAATCCCGAAAAGAATTTTTACCCCAAACAACAATATTTAAATAAATCTCTAAACTAGCATATACATACATACATATATATATATGTGTGTGTGTGTGTGTGTGCACTTACACATAATTTCCTAAATAAAGTCTATAATAAAAACAATTTCCCCCTAGTCAATCATAGAGGTTAATTATATCTACTTGTTGACTATAAACAAATGGGGGGATAATTCTTTCCAAAATTTGAATAGAATTCCCCCTCATTTCATTTTATTTAATATTTTAATGAACCCTAACTAGGGTTGTTTATTATTTTATGCTAACCCTCTTTTCTTTTTATCCTTCATTCTCTACCAAGCTAACCCTAACCCGAAATTGGGTTAGGGTTGCTTGCCCTAACATTATTATTATTTTTTTGTTTGTGGGTGTGTGCAAGTGCGGCCGAGCAAAGGAGAGGTCGAAGGGTTTCATGGAGGCCAAAGGAAGGAGGGGATGGCATGTTTGAAGAAATCTACCGTCTGAATTTCATGGTTGAGGGACTCAGTACTATTACTATTGCTGCTCTCGTTATCAACACAATGAATGGGGTGATGAGATATGGGATGGATTCCCTGGCTCACCAATATTTTGCTGATGTGGGTGTTCCAGAAATTCCTTATTTCATTTCCTGTTCAACCTGACAATCTCCCTGCTATTAGAGACCACGACGGTTATGGAGGGCGGTTGTCACCTATGGGTGCCACCCCATAGGTCTATCGGGCCGAGCCTGTGGGTCACGGCCCACAGTGGCGACCGAGACCGCCATTGTGGGTCGTGGCCCACAACGTGACCCCGATCCCTCTATGTGTCACCAACCACAGAGACGATCTCAGCCACTCTATGGGTTGCGGCCCACAGAAATGGCCGAAGCCTCTCCGTGGGTTGTTGCCCACAGAGATGGCTGAAGTCGCTCTATGGGTTACGCCCCACAATGCGGTCGGGCCAGCCCAACCCTTCTCGTAATTGCTCTCCCTCTTTTTTTAAAAAAACATTAAAATATGATTTAATGTATATATATACATATATATATGTGTTAATATATATAACAGTATATATATACATTTTTTTTTTTAACACTAAGCACAATAATATATATTTTAAAATATACATATATACATGAGTATATATATTTTTTTTAACAACTATTCTCAGGATTTAAATATGGTATGATCAACATATTTAAAATAAATAACCATTTCCTTTATTTATTTCCAGATTTCTCATAGATTATTAAATCTATGTATTTTAACTTTAATGCAGAAAATGTGTTATTCATCAATTTTAGGATAAATGCAACAGTTAGATGTAGATTTTAAAACATTAGACATTTCCACTACACATGCATTTTCAGATTTAAAGAAAATATAACAGCAGTAAAAGTATTTACAAAAAATAAATATAGCACAAATGATTTTATTTACAACTGCAATTAATCCTCTTCTAAAAACCATTTAATTCAACAAACAACAATGATGTGATACAATACTAATATTCACTCTAAAAGTCTATTTATTTTTCCTTTATATCTGAACTATAGACTTAAGCAAAATATTTCATTTCTATTTTAAGTGACCACTTTATTAACGTATCACTCTGCATATCTTTTTTTTTAAAAATACTTAGAAGCAGAAAATAATATTATTCCAATTTTTTTTGTGTATAACTATAAACAGAAATGAATATTTCTTCCCTCTTAGTAAAAATACTGCACTACTAGTTGTGTGAGCTTTAATTTCATCCTCAGAATGTTACCTATAATAAGTTAGTTTCACAAAATACAACGGAAATGCATACAGAAAATCCAAAATCCACCAATGAAACTACATGAAATACATACTAAAATAAAACATTATTTTACCTTCATGGCTTATGTCTCATTGTGTCCTAACTCCATTGTTCCTGGTTGCAGATGGTGTGCTCTCAGATAATGCATTGTTGCTTCAAGGATGGCATATGAAGAATGGACTGATAACTTAGATTAACTGACACTATGATATGCAAATACTATATGGTTATGCTAAAGTGATTATGCTAAAATGCTATATGATATTTACTATTTTCTTCAAAAACTCACGGATGCATATGATCAATTTGAAGACTAACTTGAAGATTAACTCTCTCAACTAAAGCTCTTGATTTTATAGACTTTGAGAGGATAAGATGATGTGGCTTAGATCAATGGTCCTGATCAGATCTACAAATTTGGATGGCTATGAGAAAAGGTGAAGGTTGAGAGAAAGGGGGAAGGAGAAGACAAGTGTCACTCATCTCACCTTGATTGGGTTGCTGACTGAGAGAATCTAGGGATGGTTGGAGAAGATTTAGGAATGAGAGGACAAGTGGACTCAAGTCCTTCCTAAGATGTAGGGGGTGTTGGAGAGAATATAGGAAATGGTTATGAAATATGTGTACGTACACAATTTTCATTGAATTTTGGTAGTTGGAGATAAATGATGAATTAATATTTAAGAAATATGAATTTCCTTAGCCACATGTTTGATGAGTTGGCAAAGGGAAGATGAAGTGGAGATGGAGGGTGAGTTGGATAAGGGATTAAATAATTTAGAAATTATTTAATATTTGAGACTATAGGATAGGAGAAAAACTATTAAATATTGGATATTTAATTGTTTGGAGGAGATAATTAAATATTAGATATTTAATTAATTAGAAGAATAGGATAATTAAATATTAGATATTTATTTAATTAGAGGAATAAGATAGATGAATTAATTAATATGATATTAATTAATAGAAAGACATGAAAATGAATTAAATAAATTAATCTTTTCAAATTAACTATTTAATAGAAGAATAAATATTAGATAAATATTAAATAAATATAGAATATTTATTTAATTGCTCATAGCCAATTTTAGGTGTATACATACAATCAAGATTTTCAATCTCTATCAGGCGCATTATCAAGACTTGATTTAATCTTTGAAACAATGTTGTCTTCACATCATTTCAAATAGGGGAAAAATGTATACACCTAAAATTGGCTATGAGCAATTAAATAAATATTCTATATTTATTTAATATTTATCTAATATTTATTCTTCTATTAAATAGTTAATTTGAAAAGATTAATTTATTTAATTCATTTTCATGTCTTTCTATTAATTAATATTTTATTAATTAATTCATCTTCTTATTCCTCTAATTAATTAATATCTAATATTTCATTATCCTATTCTTCTAATTAATTAAATATCTAATATTTAATTATTCCTCTAACCAAGTTAATTAAATATCTAATATTTAATTATCTCCTCCAAACAATTAAATATCCAATATTTAATAGTTTTTCTCCTATCCTATAGTCTCAAATATTAAATAATTTCTAAATTATTTAATCCCTTATCCAACTCACCTTCCATCTCCACTTCATCTTCCCTTTGCCAACTCATCAAACATGTGGCTACGAAAATTAATATTTCTTAAATATTAATTCATCATTTATCTCCAACTACCAAAATTCAATGAAAAATGTGTACGTACACATATTTCATAAGCATTTCCTATATTCTCTCCAACACCCCCTACATCTTAGGAAGGACTTGACTCCACTTGTCCTCTCATTCCTAAATCTTCCCCAACCATCCCTAGATTTTCTCAGTCAGCAACCCAGTCAAGGTGAGATGAGTGACACTTGTCTTCTCCTTCCCCCTTTCTCTCAACCTTCACCTTTGCTCATAGCCATCCAACTTTGTAGATCTGATCAGGACCGTTGATCTGAGCCACATCATCTTATCCTCTTAAAGTCTATAAAATCAAGAGCTTCAGTTGAGAGAGTTAATCTTCAAGTTAGTCTTAAATTGATCATATGCATCCGTGAGTTTTTGAAGCAAATAGCAAATAGTAATAGCAAATATCATATAGAATTTTAGCATAATCACTTTAGCATAACCATGTAGTATTTGCATATCATAGTGTCAGTTAACTACAATTTATCAGTCCATTCTTCACATGCCATCTTGGAAGCCAATAGTACATTGTTTGAGAGCACACCATCTGCAACTAGGAACAATGGAGTTAGGACACAATGAGACATAAGCCATGAAGGTAAAATAATATTTTATTTTAGTATGTATTTCATGTAGTTTCATTGGTGGAGTTTGGATTTCCCGTATGCATTTCCATTGTATTTTGTGAAACTAACTTATTACAGGCAACATTCTAAGGATGAAATTCAATCTCACACATTTTGGTGCCCATCATGGGGCTGGACCTCGCATATACCTTTAAAAATATCACAAAAATAAAATCAATGCATTTGTAATGTAGATTCATGCATGTGTGAATTCTAACAACGCTTTTGTTCGATAGGTTAGCGCATTTGCATCATATGTTAGAGCATATGTCATGCAGGTTAGTGCCTTTGTCTAAAAAACTGCGCATTTGCATCATAGGTTAGCGCATATGTCATATAGGTTAGCGCTTTTGTCTTAAATTTTGCACATTTGTATCACAGGTTCGTGCATTTGCATCATATGTTAGCGCATATGTCAAAGAAACCACGCTTTTGTATCCACAGAGCAGCACTTTTGTAGTCTAAGTTAGCGCTTTTGATCTGCAGTTTAGTGCTTTTGAATAGAAAGATAGCACTTATGTTAGGTTAGCGCTTCTGTTTATAAAACTGACAAAATTTTCTTGCAGGTCTGAATGTCCAAGAAATCAGATTTTTCAAATTACTAATATGCTTGTGCAGGATGGCATTTAAGGCAAATTTTATGCATTTTATCATCTAGCTAATTAAAAGTCTTCATTTGGGAAGTAATATATCATATCTTGTTCATCTAGTTTAACTAAGAGGATGAATTTACAGCATGCAACTTACATTTTTGGTGTTTACACTAAAATAGTTACACATAGACTTATTAAAAGGTCTAAAATGAACACCATGCTTGTTGGAGCAACATCTCCAAATAGGATTTAGCCAATAATTGCTTTGAAAAGGATAAAAAGAACACTTGCATTTCATGTCTCAAAAGTGGTAGGTATATGCTCTCCCCTTAATTGGGTGACCAAAAAGCCAAACCCACTCTTTTACGCTTTCTTTACTTTCAAGCAATTAAATCTTTTAGAGGGCCTGCCTTCCCGAGTTGCCTTAAGGGGCCCAGTGAGAGGGGAATGACCTAAAGTGGAAACGGGCTAATATAGAGTCCTTCCAATCCACTATAAATAAATTGTGCTTGTGATGAAAGTCCCAAACAACATGTGCTGATAAGTTCATACCGACACTATGTTTCCCCATAAACCCTATGGAGCGTAACCTCTATAGGTTGGGAACCTTATGTATTTACACAGCTGAAAGTGTCGCATGTATGGCCACATGACAGAAAGCCTTTATTAAAAACCACTTGTACTAGTTGCCAAAATCCTTCTAGTTGTTGGCGTAGGAGGTCGGACCTCTGAAGCGGCTCACATACATACGGTTCCTAGTAGAGATATAAAGTTTTCCATGGGGAGATTTCATGGAAACTAGCGCTTGGCTGCCCTGAAGAAGTGAGTGCCGAGGGTGGAGCTAGTGGGGCCAAGCATCTAAATATCCACTTTGAATAGTGTAGCCTCGGGGGAAACTCCACATGAGATTCAACAACTATTGTCTCAACCTGCCATAGGGATTGTACTTGCTTGTGCATTTTGTTTATTAAACATTGTGTCTTCTATGTTTGTAACATGTTCCAAATGGTCAAAAATTGAAGAAAATTATCATCTACAAGGGAGCAAAAATCCAACAAATTTCTGAAAAAGTTTGATCAAAAGGGTAATACAAAAGCTTTTCAACACTTGAAACACCAAGACCAAAATTAAAGTGTCAAAACATCAATATCAAAATAATTCTTGAAGTAGGTTTGTCTCTAAACCATCACATACTTTTCAAATTAGCTCAAACAACTAGGGTACTAATCCAACAAGTTATACTCAAAAGGTTCTATAAACATCAACATTTAACAAGCTATCGATTCAACTATCTTAAGTGCAAAAAATCAACATCTTTGTCAAGTTTCTCATCAGGATATTCAAATCCTCTATCACGAAGCTTGATCAAATCTATACTAGGTTCCTAATCTTGGATATATCTTTCCTATTTTGAACCTAGGTCATATCAAAACCAAAATTGCACCAACTTTGGAATCAAACAAACTTGTGAATTGTCAAATGCTTATATGACTTTTAAGTATCACCTTAAGAAAAGAAAACCTAGTTATAATGCTACTCAGAAAAGGATAAGATTCTTGTATATCAATCGCAATATCTTATTGAAACATAGGACATTCTTACACCGTTTTCGTCACTACTTACGTGGCTGCGGTACAGAATTTGACAGTGAAACTCTACAAAGACGTGCCTTTCAACAAAGAGATGCTTTATCCCAATGAACAAACAATAGTGGTAAGATCAACAAATCATATCTTCCTAAACCAATAATCACCTATTAACTTTTTCCTTTTGAAATTTCAACAACATTGAAATAATCACATGCCAGTTTGGACTAGAGCCCAACATGAACAACTTAGAAAACAACAACAAATGCAGGAAGAAGATACTCCTATATTCCACACTTTTGGATTTACTGTTGTTGATGAAGAAGTAGTAAATAGCACCATTAGAGACCTTGAACAAGATTTCAAATTTGATAGGCTAATGGAAAAATTGTTGACAAAACAAAAAGAAAAATATCTCTTGATGTTGGAAAAATCTGGAGCTAAACTACGACAAGACTTTAACATGGAAAGCTTGAAACAAGATGCAAAGACAAGTAACACCCAAAACACAGACGAGAAAAATAATGAAGATGTGAACAAATAAAGTAACAGAGAAAAAAGGAAAGAAAGGGATGATAAAAGAAAAGAGCGTAGTGACAAAAAGACTCACGAAGAAACAAGAAGAAACTATGTAGATAATCCCTTATCAAACCCTACTCAACAAATACAAACTCTTCAACACCAAATACAAGACATGCAAAATGGGACAAGCTCCAAGAAATATTCATTAGAAGATATATGACCATATCCTTTTGATAAAAATCTGAATATGATACCATTTCCGCAACATTGCAAGATTCCTAAATATGACAAATACGATGGAAGATCTGATCCTCAAGATCACATTAGGGAGTTTTGTACTATGAGCATGGAATTTTCTCATGATGAAACTTACCTTATGTGTCTTTTTCCTAGGAGTTTAAATGGACAATCAATGGAGTGGTTTTCAAGATTAGCATCTGGAATCAAATCCTTTGAAGAACTTGTGGATAGGTTTATTTCACAATATTCCTACAATATAAGGAATGAAATAACAATGCTAGATCTTTGTAATTTCAAACAAAAGAATGGTGAATCCTTTATGATTTTCTTACAATGATGGAAATGCATGTTTAACAAGTATCCCTGAGATGTACCTGATAAAAAAAAAATGGACATATTTATTGATAATCTTATTAGTGAAATGAGTTATCGACTAAGGATGCAATGTCCTCCCTCTTTTGCCAAAATGATCAAGAATGGACTAAAAATAGAGAACACAATGGTAAAGAAAGGAGAACTAAAACTTTACAATAATTCATACAACAACAACAACAACAACAATAATGACAAACCCAAGTTCTGGTCAAAGAATACGAATGTCAGCAATGAAGGGAATGACGATAATAGTAATACAAAACAACAACAACCAATTTTCAATCTATCAAGTCAAAACCCAAGCAATAACAATCTAGAAAACAACAAAGCTAAGTCCTTTTTCTCCAATCCTTGAAGAAAATTCACAAACATTGGAGAATCTTTAGAACCAACTCTAAAAACATTACTTGCTAATAAATTGATTGTTTTGCCAGAAACAAGAAATTATGAACCACCAGTCAATCCCAATTGGTGGAATGACAATCATTTTTCCAACTATCATTGGAATAAAGGATACCTAACAAATAATTGTCAGAGATTGAAACACCTTATCCAAGATCTAATCGATAATGGAACCATTATAGTGGATAGCCATAAAATGAACGAATCACACTTGGCTTTCAAAACTCCACTCCCAAATTATGACAAAGGTGAATCATCCCAATTAAAAGATGACAAAGGAAAAACCAAGGTGAATTACACTTATACATATGAGGATGTAGTGAATGTGATTATTGTTAACGAAAATCATCTTCAGAACCAATCAATGTTATCACAAGAAGCAAAGCAAAGGTTACCTTTCTAGGTGTAGCAAAAGATCCAACACCCAATCCACAACAATACAATTTAGTAGAGCAATTACAACGAATACCCGCTCAAATATCAATTCTGGAACTTCTCAAGATTTCACCTATGCATAAGGACATTTTGGAGAAAGCTTTAGTGGAAACAAAAGTTTCAAAAGATCTGGATATAGATCAGTTCCAAAATATGGTAGGACACCTCATAGCTCCTCATTGCTTATCATTTTCTAAAAATGATACGCATCCTTGCAACATCCTCACAATGCTCCCTTACATGTTGAAGTCTCCATAAATAAAACTCATGTCAAACGTGTGCTCATAGATGGAGGAGCTAGATTAAACATTTGTGCATTAAGTTTGATAAAATCTTTGGGATATTCAGAGAATGTAGTAGACCCGAAAAAGAAAATAAGCATTAAGGCTTATGATGAAGCAAAACGTTCTTCTAAAGGGACTGTTCTACTACCAATAAAGATAGGACCTATGGAAAAGGATACATTGTGTCAAGTTTTAGATTTGAACCTCTCCTATAATATTCTTCTGGGAAGACCATGGATTCACAAGATGCAAGCAGTTCCTTCTACATATCACCAATGTGTAAAATTTCCTCATGAAGGAAAATTAATCACTATAATTGTAGATTCAAGTCAATATTGCAATAATTTGAAGCCAACACAAGATATAAGAGTTCCACATAAGAGAGAATCACTATATCCTACCAAAGAAATTCAAGAAAAGTTATGGGAAACTTTTGAAGAAAATCTCAAGCTAAATGATGAAGGAATGAGAAAGTATTCTTTGCAAAATTTTCCACTTTCCCCTAAGTCATATGGGAAACCTACAGATATTCAATCAAAGGCATTAGGAAAATCAAAACATATGTTTAAAGGAACCTTTGTTAGTGCTTGAACTCTTGAAGAAGAAAATGAAGACAAAGACATTCTTGGTTAGTTATACAAAGATGAAGATAAAACTATAGCAACAACAACAAAAGTCAATATTCCCATAAAACAATATGGCAAAGGATATGAAATCATGCAAAAGATGGGATATGAAGGAAAATGACCAATTGGTAAGCAACATCAAGGTATTTCAAAACCAATTTGTCCACACTCACAATCCACAGAAGATAAATCTGGGCTAGGATATCTGAAGTCTAATCAAAAGCAACATAATCATCAACAACAAAAATGGAGAAAGAAATCAGTTTCTAAAGAAGAAAATTGGCAAGAAAAGCTACATCAAGCGGCCAAAATAGTAACCAATAAACAAATGAAGCAAGAAGAACATGAAAAGAAAGAGGAGGAGATCATCATCCAAGGTGAAGAAAAATCTTGTCAACAAGTTCTGAAAATACAAACAAAGGCAAAATCTTCTCAAGATATTCCAAAAGCAGTAAAAATAGAGATGGCAGAAATCAGAGAACTCTTTGCACCATACGACATTCTAGTATGGTATAGTGGAGTAATCTTGGATCAGGATTTAGAAACATACTCTAATGAATACGAATGGAGTCCAGATGTCTTATCCACTACATCAAGTAAAGAACATAATAAAGATCAAGTAGCTATCATGAAAGAAGACTTGTCTATAGCAGAACAAAAGATGAAGTTAGAAAGAAGGCAAGAAAAACTCAGAATCTAGAGAAAAGAGGCGTATGCAAAAAGGAAAGGAAATGACAAAGACAAAGAAGAAATGCCATGGGAAGCACAAACATGGATTAGATATGGAAGAACCATGGAAGAGCTAAGGGGTAGTCAAGTTCGACTAACTATTAGTCCAAAAGAAGTTGAGTTTGAAAGGAGACAAAATCTATTAAAAGAATCTACTTCATCATGTGCACAAATATATCAACTCGAAAATGCAAATGAGGTCAATCAAGAAGGAATTTGCAGTATCAAAGATGTATGCATGGATATAATCCATTCGTTTAAGGGACAAATGTCAGTTGAAAGACTATTTGAGTGTGAACTACAAAATGCTAATATTAATCTTGTTAAGACTAATTCGGAAATGCTTGAGAAAGACAATTCTCAAAATCATTTAATCTATGACAATACCTATTCTATGCCAAGCTATGATCATTATGTCATGAACATTGAAACACCTAATGATGACAGTGATTATGATTTACCCCTTCTGCATCCTAAACTAATTGACTGGGATAATTTAGACAACCCCGAACTAAATGCCTTTTCCAATGATCATGACTTAGCCGTGTACCTTAACATTGTTGAACCTATCCATCCTAAGATATCTTCCATTGCAGAATCAAGTGATGTTTCTCATAGTTAGGAGAATGCCTAACTTTCTAGTCACAAAAGCAAAATAAAACAAGGAAAGAGACCTATTGTTGAAAACCATTTCATGGCAGCATTAGATCAATCAAAAGAGAAAACAAAGGGTGTATCTGATGGTGAAAACCTCCTAGAGGCACCAGAAGATGGAAAGTTTAACATTTTTCCTACATATTTTCAAGAGAGATCTGCTATTCTGATACAATCAATAGAAGAAGTAAACATTGATACATCAAAAGATCCTAAAATACTTCATTTTGCTGCCTCATTATCAGAAAGAGAGAGGAAAGAGTACATGGAATTCTTTAAGAAAAGACAAATAAATTTTTCTTGTCTTATGCAGATATGCCAGGACTTAACCCAGATCTTATCATGCATCATCTTAATGTGGATTTAAAAGCAAAACTTGTTAAGTAGAAACTAAGAAAGATGCATCCGCATATTGCTCTCCTTATCAAAACTGAGCTCAAGAAACTATTAGAAGTGGGTTTCATAAGACCAGTTGCTTATCCAGAATGGGTCTCAAGTATCATACTAGTATCAAAGCCAGACAAAAGCATAAGAGTCTGTACAGATTTCAAAGATTTGAATAAAGCATGTCCAAAAGATGATTTCCCATTACCAAACATTGATATCATAGTGGACTTATCAGTGGGCCATGAGATGTTTTCATTAATTGATGGCTTCTTAGGATATAATCAAATAAGAATCACACCTGAAGATCAAGAGAAGACATCTTTCACCTATGCATGGGGAACGTACTGCTGGAATGTTATGCCATTTGGGCTTAAGAATACAGGAGCGACTTATCAGAGGGCTATGAGGATAATTTTTCATGAAATGATGCATACATTCATGGAAGATTATGTCAATGACATACTTGCAAAACCTCACACAAGAAAAGAACATTTGAACATTTTAAGCAAGATTTTTGACAGGCTGGAAATATATCAATTGAGATTAAATCCAAAGAAATGTGCATTTGGAGTAACCTCTAGAAAGCTTCTTGGATACATTATATCATCTCGTGGCACCGAAGTAGATCCTTGAAAAGTTAAAGCTATCATGGAGATGGAGTCACCCAAGAACATAAGTCAATTGCGATCTTTACAAGGAAGGTTACAATCAATCAGGAGATTTGTTTCTCAATTCATCAATAGATGTCATCCATTTACCCATCTTCTACATAAAAATGTTCCATTCAAATGGGATACAAAATGTGAAAAAGCTTTCTTGCAAATAAAAGAATATCTTATGAGTCCTCTAGTACTGATATCACCGACCAAGGGGAAACCATTATTACTCTATGTCTTAGCAACAAGTGTATCATTAGGCGCTCTCCTAGCTCAACATGATGATGAAGGAAAAGAAAGAGCAGTTTATTATATCAGCAGAATGCTTGTTGGCTATGAGTTAAATTATTCCTCAATTGAAAAGATATGTCTAGCAGTTGTCTTTGCAACCCAGGAACTACGACATTATATGTTGATTCATTCTGTAAAACTAATAGCAAAGATAGATCCTCTCAAATATCTATTGAGAAAGTCAACATTGATAGGGAGACTAGCCAAATGGGTTATGATACTAAGTGAATTTGACATAGAATATGTTGACCATAAAGCTATCAAGGAACAAGTCATCGCTGATCAATCAGTTGATGCACCTCTACATAATAACATGCCTTTGCACATCAAATTTCCTGATGCAAATATCTCCAAGTAGAAACTTTTTTGGGAATTGTACTTTGATGGTTCCTATACTCAATATGGTTTAGGTGTAGGAATCTTTTTCATCACACCTCAAGGACACACAATTCTGAAATCGTATAGACTACGATTTCCATGCACCAATAATACTGCAGAGTATGAAGCATTAGCTATATGGCTTAAAATGGCCATTGAATGGAATGTCAAATAACTACATGTCTATGGTGATTCACAACTTGTCATAAATCAAATAAATGATGAATATCAAACAAAGGATGATAAGCTTATTCCATACAAACAACTGATAGAGGAATTTAAAGGACACTTTAAAGAAATCACATTCACCCAGATTCCCAAAAATGAGAATAAAGTAGCAAATGTGATGGCTACAATAGTATCTCTCTTGCAAAATAAAGAGAATCAACAACATTACTATAGCGTCATAAATTGTACGCACTTGCTAGGGTGGTACAATTTCACACCTAGTTTAGCACCCACCTTGGCGCATTTGGCATTTGCATTGCATTTCCCCTTTAGCACTTAATTAATTAAATTAATTAGGTCTAAGGTCCTATTTTATCATCTCCCATATCATAAAGTTGGGCCCTTTTCATTAAAGTGTGCCCCTTTCATTTTATTCCTCCAATACATCATTTAATCAAAAACCCTAATTAGGTCCTATTTTGAACTTGGGGGCTTGATTTCGGGGGTCAAAACATCTCGAAATCACCTGTAACTTCGGGATTCTCTCTAAAATCATCATATCCGACGGCCCTGAAAATTTGGTGAAAAGTTGTCGGGACTGTGGCGCCCGGAGTGCACATGGTCTCGGACATTTTTCTCAAAATTTTAGGAGCACAATCCAATCATAAAATAAAGCTTAACCCCAAGAAATTGGCAGGAGATTCAATCTCTAGGTCGGCCAAAAGTTGAAATTACAACCTAGGGTTTCATACATAAGAGCTCTCTTTCTTCATTTGAAGGGATCCAATTTTTGGCTTTCAGGGACCTTCTATGCAGCGAAAGAGCAGATCTTTGAAGACTTCAACAACATTCAACATCCTTCTATCAAGCATTTATCAATTTCATTCATCCGTTTAGGGCTTGGAAGACATTGAAGAACAATAGGAGATTACCGACTGAAGATTGGCTTGTACTCCTCCCTTGAGGGTTGGGTATGATTTCATGTTGTTTTCATGTCTTTGCATAAGCTTCAACATATCCTTTATTCATGCTTTAGATCACTTTGCATCTTGATTTAGAGCATTTACATTATCATTTATGACCAATTAGGGTTTACTTTCTAGGTTGCTCTAGTTTGCTTACTTGCATCTTAGGACCTTGCACACACACTAGGTCTGCACACACAATACATTTTACAATACAACTTGGCTATTCATGGAGGTGGAAATCACCGAAGCGGGGGTTTGACTAAGGCAAAACCCTATATAGCTCCCAAACACCTTTTCAGATATAAGTGCAGGTTTCGGGACTCGGACGACACCGCAGGTTGCAGATCCGGGAACAGCAGGTCAAGACAGCACTCTGCACCAAATTTCAAAGAAAAAGACCAGGACAGGGGCATGGGGTGCCCTGGTCCTGCCAGGACAGGGGCATTGGGTGCCGTGGTCCCTGGGATAGGGGCGCTGGGCGCCCTAGTCCTCCTGACAGACAACATTTTCAGCATTTTTGACAGCTTTTCCAGAGTGCAAAAACAGCAGTTTTCGGAGCAGTTTCAGGGGCAGAATTAGGACAGTGGCGCCCGCGCCCCCGTCCCGAACATTTTCACTCAGATTTTAACACCGAGTATGCATTTACATTCTTGTCTTGTCCTTGTGTTTACAGCTTTCCATTGTTTAAGTTCAATTCTGCAATCTTGTTATTAGTTCATACTTGCACTTTGGGGTTAGGGATTGAACTTGCATCATTTCATCTTTCAATTGCAACAAAGGAATAGAAATCCTAATAGGTAGCCTGTGGCTCTCTCTTCCACAAGAAGAAGTAGCCAATTGTGTGATACCTCTAGGCTCTTTCATATTCCACAAGTGTGTGGTTGAAAGTGAGATTAGGGCATGTTTGCTTAGTGTCACTTTTTCTCCCACACATTTTGGTGAACCCAACGTGAATTCCAATCTTCTCTAATTCTGATTTATGTTTTCAAATTTGAGTGTTTATGCTATTTCAAAATCAAATTTGTATTTACAAGTTTTAATTTCTTGCAAGATTCAAAAAAATTTAGAGGAAATTTTTGCTAATTTTTCAATTCAAAGGTGAACTTGTGGATAGCTTAATTGGGATCAATAATTTCAAATCTGATTTAGGAACTCATTTGAATCATAAATTTCATTTTCTAAATCCACATTCTAAGTGCTTGCATTGGTTAAAATTAAACATTCCCTTTTATTTTGTATGTGTTATCATTTGAAAAAGGAAAATTGTTGTCATGATGCATTCATTTCATAGATGTGATAATGGGTTAGCTTCCCTTGTTTCAATTTTTCCTTCTCCTAAAGAACCTCCCCCCATCTATAACAACATTTTAGTGCCTAAAAGAGTTGCTACCGATCCCTTTGAGACTCTCGCATGCTCTAAGGATGAAGACTTTAAGAGTGATCTTGACAATTCTCCTAAAATGTGCCCTTCCTATTTAGCTATCCTAGAGGAAGAGAATGATATCATAAACACCTTTCTTAATGTTACTTCACCTTCCCTACATGATGCCTCTCTAAGTGAAAATACATTGATGGACATTGACTTATTTTCTCCTAAAGTTGGTCCTTCCAATGGGGGCATGTTAGTGCAACAAGAGTTATGAACACTTCTTTCAAAGATCTCCTTCCTAAGCATGAATCTTTAGAGACATATGTTCATGTTCCTCCTAAAAAACACTCCCTTCATAAGGATCCTTTTGTGCAAGAAGATGACATTATCCCTACATTTCCTAGTGATGACATTTCCAACAAAATTCCCACTAGAGATGATGAATTAATGATAAATGCTTACCCTTCTCCTAAAGTTTGTCTTACCCATAAGCATCCCTTAGAGAAAGAAGATGAAATAATAAGCAATTTGCTTAATTCTCTCTCCCCTAAAGATCATATTGAATATATTTTTAGGAAAGAGGATGAGTTTAACACATCTACTGATGCTCTCCCTCCTAAGGATGAGGAATTAATAAACAATGTTATCTCCTCTCCCGAAATTGACAATACTTCAAACATTCCTTTCAACAACCTCACTATTTGGGATGAACCATTAGAAGAAGGTGTAGATTATTCTCTACCCCTAGCCAAAGGGGATGAAATCAAGATTGAAAACTCCATTGATAGTTTCTCACCTTCCTTGAATCTCAATCATTCTCCCTCTAAAAATAAAACATCTCCCTCTCCTCAACTTGGTTCTACTCATAAGGAAACCCTAGTTCAAAGCAAGATGGTTAACATCTCTTTCAAAGATCTCCATCTCAAAAGTGAGACTTTAGAGAGTGATGTTGATCCTTCTCCTAGAGATTTTATTCCCCATGTAGATCCTTTGATGATAGAGGATGATATGACCTTTCCTCTTCCTACTAGAACATCAATGCCTACGCCTTGTCTCTCTCCTAAAATTGATTTAATCCGTGATAAGATTTTAGTGCAAGAGAAGAATATCAACAATTCTTCCAACACTTCTGTTCATTCCTCTAAACCATCCTCAATCAATTTGATACATGTGAATGAAACACCTAACAAACCTCTCTTCACTATCCAAGGTGCTTGTCCTTCTCAAAATTCTCAACCGTTAAATAAGCCTATCTTAGTGGTTCAAGGTGGTTATGCTAATGATTCTTTTTTCACTCCTAAGAAACCTATTATTACTGTGCAAGGAGGTTATTCTTCTAAGAGCCCTTATGAGTATGCTAAGCAACTGACTAGAGAGAGTTATCATGCGGTTGCTCATACCTATAACACAAGAAACAATAGGCAACCTAATCCTCCTCCTGTTAGCCCAACTTCACTTCCTCCTTCTCAACCTATTCTTCCGCAAGCTCCTCGTATTTCACAAATGCTTAGTAAGGACTATGATCTCATAGAACAACTTAAAGCTACCCCTGCTAAGATATCCCTTTGGGATTTGATCCAAACTTCTTCCGCTCATCATGCAATGTTACAAGATGCCTTGAAAGATTTGAATGTTCCTCCACCTAATACATCTAGTAATATAGTGTCTTTGGTTAACTCTGTGATGAATCCTAAAGCTCAAATTGTGTTTACTCAAGATGAGTTGCCTACTAGTGAAATTCAACATCAATATGATCCCTTGATGATTGTGGTTATCATAAATGACACTGCTATAAGATGAACACTGGTAGATAATGGTTCTGGCCTTAATGTGTGTAGCATTAATCTATTGCATAAGATGAATGTGGATACATCCCTTATTGAGCTTGACTCTCATCCCATTCGAGGCTTTGATAATGTGGCTAAGTCTTCATTAGGTATTATCACCTTACCCATCACAGTGGGACCTGTTACTTTGCCTACTCCTATCCATGTTATGTCGGGAAATCTAACATACAACTTGTTATTAGGGAGACCTTGGATTCACGGTATGCAAGTTGTCCCCTCTACATTGCATAGACAAGTTAAATTTATTTATAATAATAAGACATATACCTTGATAGGTGATACTAATTTTCAAGCTTGTTTGCAAACATCTACTTCCAAAGGGAGTTCTTCTAAGCCTTCCTCTTCTAGTGATGACTCATTAAACAAGATACCTATGGATGAATCATCACCCTCTGATAATCAAAATTCTTTGGATGAGTCTGAAGTTCCTGAAGAAGATTCTCCTCAACTTGAATCTACACATGAAAAGGCTTTTGATCCTGAGAAGGTTCTCGCAAAAGACGATTGGGGATCTCTTGATTTTAATCCCACCTTTGTAGGTGAGTATAGGGTTCCTCCTAGAGAGCTTAAAGTTAAAAAGAAGGAAGAAACTAGAGATCAATCAGTCTTACCTGAACCTATGAGCAATAATTTTGTGGCCGCTTCTCAAACTTCTTCTCCTCACACCTCTAATTCTGGAGAATTTGATTCTTTGTCTTATGAAAAACCACCTTTTCTTTCTGAAATGGCTAATCGATATGGTCATGGTTTTCACATTCTGGCTAAGAGTGGCTATAGTGGAAATGGTTGTGGCACAAATGAACAAGGAATTAAAGTTCCTTTAGAACATAACATGCATGAATATTCATTTGGACTTGGATATAATCTTTCTAAGCCCACCAAAGCATCTAAAAGACCATCTCTCAATGTGAATGCTATATTTAGTAGTGATGATGATCTCACTTCAACTAAATCATCTTCTACTTCTATCAACTCTTATTCCCCTCATAAGGAAATCTTGGCGATGAACAAATCTCTTTATGACTCCCCTCAAATTTCTAAATCCACTTATGAATCTTTATCTCCTATTCATCATCAAGTCCTTTCCTCCAGGGATAAGGCTCTAATAAATTACAGTCATCCCTCTTCTAAGATTTCTTGTGACTTTTCTTCTTCAATTTTTATCATTTTATACATGTTTTTGATCTCACTTATAGTTGAGTATTTAGCATGTCATATTCAAATACCTCATTCAGTCTATCATGTCTTTAAATAACATTAATGGCTATTATGTTGCTCACCATTATGTGACATTGGTAGCTCATTTACTGGGGGCTCATTGTCATTCATGATGGTACAATTTCAAGTGCAATCATATTTTTGAAGCAACATAATAGCCTAATTTTTTTCTATGTTATCTCTTGTTCCTATGGGGTAATAATGTGGAAATATTGATCATCTTTTCTTTAGAATCCTCTTTTCCTAGATATGGGAGAAGATGTGTATTCTCTTTCTTACCTTACCCACTTCTTGTGAGGAGCATTTTACATACACTAATGTCTTGCTTGCATGAACTCATGTGAGTATGTAGTACATTTTGCTTATGTCTAAATCTCTCCCTAGAAGATTGTGTAAGTCCTTCTCATTGTCCTTATCCTTGGGAGGCAATGATCTTTCCTTATTTTTATCTAAGGATCCACTTTTTCCTATTTCGTGGATGGTGTGAACTTTATTACTTGATGTTATTCCTTGTATGCATTTGTTGTTGTTTGTTCAAGGATTCTCTCTTACAAGAGGTGTAAGTCCTTGACTACAACCTCTTTTGCACTTGGTAAAATACATCCATAATAAATTCACTCTCCCAATTTGGTTAAAAAGAGCGTCATCCTTCATTAAGAATCACTTTCACCTCGCAAAAGAAGGAAGTATTGCATTCTTATTCTCTTCTTTGTCTTATTCTAGAAGATGTTATATTTATCTAAGACAATTCCTCTCGGGGATAAGTGTCTTTTGTACAAAGATCTCTTCTCCTCTAAGGATCTCCTTTACACATACCACAAGATATCCCTTTTCAACTATCTTATCCTTGCTTAAAGAGTGCAAAACTCTCTTGCTTGGATTTATGACATTGTTGCATTTTTGGGGTATCCTCTTTTGTGATGAAGGTAGGTATCCTTGTTCTACTTTGCTTATGACATAAACATTACACTTTTTGAGCAATGGGTCATTCTTGGAACCAGAGCACAGACTCTTAGAGCAAGATGTCTCCATTTTTTCTTTTATGCAAGGTGATTATTCTCGGAACCAGAGCACAGACTCTTAGAGCGAGATGTCATGCTTTTGTAATATACATATATAGGTTGTAGCATACTTGGGCATAGACTCCTATGAGGTGCTTCTAACCTCACTTACACACACATGCACAAGGTTGAGTGGAACTAGCGGCATAAGGCTAGACTTTCTCACTCTCCTCCCTTACATGGATCACCTAGACAGACTCTAGGGGCTAGTTTTCCATGTCCTTTGTCCCATGGATCACCTAGACAAGATCTAGGGGTGAGAAGTCCATGTTTTCTCTCTCACTATTCTTCTCATGGATCACCAATGTGTGTATTCATGCTTTTTTCCTTTCTTTTCTTCTCTTTGCGTTTTGTTTCCATTTACATCCTTCATCTTGTGTTAGAGAACTCTCAAATCCTCACACTCTTTGTTGTGTTGGAATTGAGATTTAGTCCTCTTTCTTACCAAATGATTCTCCATTAGTTTCTGATCTCATATCAAATCTTCTTGTGAGCATTTGTCATCAATATTCTTTAACAATTCGAAGTGGTAAACATGATACCCTGTTTCAACTCACTAAAATTAGCAAGCCGAAACAGGGGGGGCATATAGCTACCCTCGAATTTTCATCACCTTCCTTAGTAAGCATTAGGTGATTTTGTGATCTAACGTGTGTTTTGTAGGGTGCGGTTCCTAACTGTGTACTGCAGATACCGCTGGGGGCTTCGTTCGACAGACTTATGGATATATCCTTTTTCAAATAATGTTTACTTTTCTGTACTTTAGCTTGCATAAGCACGTAGTGTTCATATGACCGCTAAAGTGGGGGCTAAATGTAGCGTTGTAAATTGTACACACTTGCTAGGGTGGTACAATTTCACACCTAGTTTAGCACCCGCCTTGGCGCATTTTGCATTTGCATTGCATTTCCCCTTTAGCACTTAATTAATTAAATTAATTAGGTCTAAGGTCCTATTTTATCATCTCCCATATCATAAAGTTGGGCCCTTTTCATTAAAGTGTGCCCCTTTCATTTTATTCCTCCAATACATCATTTAATCAAAAACCCTAATTAGGTCCTATTTTGAACTTGGGGGCTTGATTTCGGGGGTCAAAACATCTCGAAATCACCTGTAACTTCGGGATTCTCTCTAAAATCATCATATCCGACGGCCCTGAAAATTTGGTGAAAAGTTGTCGGGACCGTGGCGCCCAGAGTGCACATGGTCTCGGACATTTTTCTCAAAATTTTAGGAGCACAATCCAATCATAAAATAAAGCTTAACCCCAAGAAATTGGTGGGAGATTCAATCTCTAGGTCGGCCAAAAGTTGAAATTACAACCTAGGGTTTCATACATAAGAGCTCTCTTTCTTCATTTGAAGGGATCCGATTTTTGGCTTTCAGGGACCTTCTATGCAGGGAAAGAGCAGATCTTTGAAGACTTCAACAACATTCAACATCCTTCTATC
Organism: Cryptomeria japonica; assembly: GCF_030272615.1. NCBI lineage: Eukaryota > Viridiplantae > Streptophyta > Pinopsida > Cupressales > Cupressaceae > Cryptomeria > Cryptomeria japonica. The sequence continues at coordinate 600,157,987 of NC_081410.1, forward strand.
AAGCATTTATCAATTTCATTCATCCATTTAGGGCTTGGAAGACATTGAAGAACAATAGGAGATTACCGACTGAAGATTGGCTTGTACTCCTCCCTTGAGGGTTGGGTATGATTTCATGTTGTTTTCATGTCTTTGCATAAGCTTCAACATATCCTTTATTCATGCTTTAGATCACTTTGCATCTTGATTTAGAGCATTTACATTATCATTTATGACCAATTAGGGTTTACTTTCTAGGTTGCTCTAGTTTGCTTACTTGCATCTTAGGACCTTGCACACACACTAGGTCTGCACACACAATACATTTTACAATACAACTTGGCTATTCGTGGAGGTGGAAATCACCGAAGCAGGGGTTTGACTAAGGCAAAACCCTATATAGCCGCCCAAACACCTTTTTAGATATAAGTGCAGGTTTCAGGACTCGAACGACGCCGTAGGTTGCAGATCCGGGAACAGCAGGTCAAGACAGCACTCTGCACCAAATTTCAAAGCAAAAGACCAGGACAGGGGCATGGGGTGCCCTGGTCCTGCCAGGACAGGGGCGTGGGGTGCCCTGGTCCTGCCAGGATAGGGGCGTGGGGCACCCTGGTCCTGCCAGGACAGGGGCGCTGGGCGCCTTGGTCCCTGGGATAGGGGCACTGGGCACCCTGGTCCTCCTGACAGACAGCATTTTCAGCATTTTTGACAGCTTTTCCAGAGTACAAAAACAGCAGTTTTCGGAGCAGTTTCAGGGGCAGAATCAGGACAGTGGCGCCCGCGCCCCCGTCCCGAACATTTTCACTCAGATTTTAACACCAGGTACGCATTTACATTCTTGTCTTGTCCTTGTGTTTACAGCTTTCCATTGTTTAAGTTCAATTCTGCAATCTTGTTATTAGTTCATACTTGCACTTTGGGGTTAGGGATTGAACTTGCATCATTTCATCTTTCAATTGCAACAAAGGAATAGAAATCCTAATAGGTAGCCCGTGGCTCTCTCTTCCACAAGAAGAAGTAGCCAATTGTGTGATACCTCTAGGCTCTTTCGTATTCCACAAGTGTGTGGTTGAAAGTGAGATTAGGGCATGTTTTCTTAGTGTCACTTTTTCTCCCACACAATTACAAATTTCTCATGTAAGATATCTTAACCCCTACCATCCAATCCCAACATACCTATCGAATTTGCCATATATCAGGAACCAGTGAATCCTTATACCATCAAACCTACTAATATTTGAAAGATCATATCCTTCCTTTGGAATTATCTCGTAATCAACGCAGAAACTTTATCCGTCAGTCCTCTTTCTATACCATTATTGTTGATATCCTATATACGCATGGTCTAGATGGTACATTGTTGAGATGTCTTGAAAAAGATGAATCTGAGAGAGTTCTTAATGACATTCATGCGGGTATTTGCGGTACACACTCAAGTGGTTTAACATTGGCTAAGAAACTTATCCGTATGGGTTACTTTTGGCCTACTATGGAAAGAGATTCAATCACCTATACTAGAAAATGTAAACAGTGTCAGATCCATGGAAATCTAATCCATGCACTAGCACAAGAGTTATATCCTATGACAGGATCATGGCCATTTTCATAGTGGAGCCTTGATTTGGTAGGAAAGATCAATCCCTCATCTTCTAATGGACATAAGTTCATTCTGATAGCTATTAAATATTTTACTAAGTGGATTGAACCAGTGCTTTTAACAATAGTGACCGGAAAACAAATATCATCATTCATCTTGAATTATATAATCTGTCGCTATGGCGTTCCTATGACCATTATCACTGATAATGGAAGACCATTCAAAAATCAAGATGCGAAAGAACTATGTGAATAGTTTCATATCCAACATAGGTTCTCTACTCCATATTATCCACAAGTAAATGGTCAATGTGAGGCATCAAACAAAACTATCTTGAAAATCTTGAAGAAAATAGTAAATGAAGCTGGAAAAGACTGGCACATTTAGCTAAATCCTGCTCTTTGGGCATACTAAACTAGTGTCCACACTCCAACAGGGGCAACTCCATATTGTTTGGTCTATGGATTAGAATCTATATTACCTATAGAAGTAGAGATACCTTCTCTATGTGTATCCTTGCACGGTCTTATACCAGAAGAAGAACAATGAATCTCTCAACTCCAAGAACTAGAACTGATTCAGGAACATTGCCAAAATGCAATAGAACATTTGAAAGTATACCAACAAAGAATGGAAAGAAGCTATAACCATAGAGTCAAGCTGCATATTTTCCAGATTGGAGATATAGTTCTAAGGGAGAATCCAAGAAATCAGCAAGACCGAGAAAAGAAGGGAAAATTTGACACAAATTGGCTAGGACGTTTTGTCATAGTAGCAACATATGGATCAAGAGCATACAAGTTATCTACTCTTGAAGGTGATTGGTTTGATGAACCTATCAATTCTATCCCTCTCAAGAAATTCTATGATTGAGATATAAAGTCCTAAAAAAATCAATAAAAAGCATATAAAATCCAAAAAAATGCAATAAATTTAGATGGTGAAAACCTGGTAAACAGGCGCTATCTAAAAAAGTGAGTTCCTCCATTTATGAGATCTCTTTGCACACCTATCCACTCCATCCTATCGCCTCTATTGTTTCTATCTATCATTAGCTTATCCAAAATGTCTTTCGCATCCATTGCTCTGAACCATTTAGCAAGAAATATGCAGCTTACCAACAGTTAACCAATCTTTGACATACTTGTCGTAGTCACTATCTTAGATTTTATCAGCATCGATTAGTCTGCATTTGTATCCCGCTGTGGTTTGGATCTTGATAAATTCATACATCCATAATAAATTTTTGTTTCCACTAGGGGCAAAATCCTAATTCCTTTTGCTAAGGTGATCTTTTGAATCTTTAAAATCCAAAAACATTTGAAAAACTTAGAAAATCCAAAAACATCTAGGGTTTTGAAAAAGCAACAAAGCAATGAAAATCAAGGCATTTCATAACAACTGAATTGTCAAACTTAGAAAATGAAGAATCAACTAGCAAGCTATAAAGTATTATCAAAGATCATTCATTAAAGATGATTATATCAGTTAATGACCATTAGAACATGTGAATGACATACAAGGTTCAATGTTTATATCTTGATTTTATTGCTAATCATGTACTCTATGCAACTCAAGGATGTCCATGACTAGAAAAGCTATGATGGGGCATGATTATTTTCTTTGATTGTTGTATGTGGTTTATCTCTTACTACAGTATGAACTTGTCTCGGGATATGATCAGCAAAAGATCAAGGAAGATGTTCCAAGTCATGCATGAAAGGAGATACTCCTTGTTTGTTGTACAAGCAATACTCAGGTCAACTTGATCCATTATATCAAGCTACTTGTATTAACTTGCTATATCAAAATCCATGTAAGGAATACTCAGGTCATCTTGAATCATTATGTCAAGTTGCTTGTATTGTTTTACAACATTTTAAAGCTCAATGATGAAATCAAGCACTGTTACAAGATAGCATATGAAGACTAGCAGTATCATTTTTAGTTAGATCATTTCATTAGCTCATTATTCATCTGCATTATAAGAATTCATTTGTTAGTTGCATTATAAGCATATCATTTCATTAAACAGATCAGCGGTCATAAATAAAGATTGAGTATACTTGGACAAACAAAAACAATTTGTATTTAATCATTATAGGTGCATTCATTTCTTAAAATCATTTTAATCATCATTCATTTCATTTAGTTGCATTTTATCATTGGATTAGTTTGAATTTAATGTTAGTCCAAATATGGAAAGCTAATGTACTGAGAGGGGAGGGGTGAATCAGTACTACAAATCCTTCTACCAATAATATCTTCACTGATATGCATAAACCAAAAGCTGTTGTAACATAACATAAAACTAAAATAAATAAATAACAATCATACATGATTCACTCCATAACACATATTTTGGTTACACAGAAACTCTTGGTTAGAGAGAAAAACTGCGGTGGGAATGGCACCCACAACTTCACTACTACAATAATAAAGGTTGCTTGGTTAGAGCTACATGTTCAGCTATTTCTGATAGCTTACCCTATTAGGAGTATCAAGATCATTAGATCTACCTTGCTAAAGGATTTTACAATCTAAATGTTGCACCTGGTTAAAGGCTTTACAATTTATAGACTTTGTTAGAGTCTTTTACCCTGTTAAAGGTTTCTCTTACAACTTCAAATATTACAATAAAATCTTTACAAATATCTCCAACTTTACATCTGGAATGTTATAGCAGATTCTATGTGCTCAAAATGAGATTACCTTGCTTATAGCATACCTCGGTAACCCATAGAATAACTTGATAAACCCTTTTGTTTACTCTGTTCTTTGAATGTTCTCTGAAATCATTCTCGGTGACCTCTGTGTCTCTGTACCAGTCATAACACTCAGTTCTTTCTTATGTATCACACATGTCTTGCTCCATACACCTCTATATGTCTCTATCTGACCTCAATCCATGTTGTATAAGTAGATCTCTTATGTCGGTGATCTGGTTCATTGCTTTGATCTTACAAACATGTTTTATCGAATGAATAACCATACAAAATATTTCATTGGATAGATGACCTCAAAATCATACACAATCCTTAAATGCAATTTCCAATGTGATAACGGTTCTATGTTCCTTGATCTTGTAACACGTTTCCACATGTGTGTCTAGGTTCAATGAATCTGGTAAAATGTTTGACTTAGTGTATATCAAGTCGGTGTATCATTATTGTTGCTCGGTAGACATGAAATGTTACTCGGTAGATAGCTCGGTGAATACTGGGCTCTGTGACTATTTTCTTCTATAACCGACTGCTCTGTGCATACCGACTGAATGTTTCGGTAGAGGTAACCGACTAGAGTATATAGAATGACTTTGGATATAAAACTAATGGCAACTATAATAAATAGTAACAATCTCCCCTTTTGACATTAGTTGAGATGTTTGACAAAACTACTTTCAAAGTCATAACTCAAAAATCTATATACTTACAAAATTTGACAAAACTGACAGCATATACTTTTGTCAATGAAATAGTATATTCAAATATACTCCCCTTATCAATATACTATACAAAACTCTGATTTTGCATGCTCGGTGATCAATATTCTGTACTTGGTTCTATTTGGTGATCACTGCTCAGTATACTCCCCCTGTATACAACACTTCCCTCTTTGGTACTTTGATGCTATACTCACTCCCCCTTTTTGACAAACATCAAAACTTAGTTACCGTTTGGTGGTGGCAACTGGTCAAAAATGGATTTATACTTTGACTTTGCATTGGTAAGGGTGGTAGAGAGGGCATCCTTGACACTGTCCATGAGTAAATTCTAAGCTGTAATGTCAGCTAACAGTGAAATTAGTCCATCTAAGGTGCTTCCCTCTTGCTGAGTGGATAGGGAGGTAGCCTTGTTGATCTTCTCTTGGACGGATGAAAGATGAGAAATGAATAATGTTTGAAGTGTCATTATGTCCATCCTTATCTTGTGTTATTCATTCCTTAGTTCCAATTGTTGAGCCATGAGCTTTTGTAGCTTTGTGTAAAAATTCTAAATGGAATTTGGCTCAGTGGTCAACTTATTTGAGAGATCGGTGATCTCTTTCTCAATCACTTTAGTTTTATTTTTGATATCTTTAATGAATAAAGAGAATGTATAGAGTTTCTGAAATAAATAAGAATGTGCTTGAGTTGAGGGGACAACTCAGCAATAAATTTGACAAGTTTAACATTGCCAATAGCAATAGCTTTCTGTACCTCTTCAATCATTTTTGCAGTGAGCTCCTTGTCTTTTAACTTGCTCAAATATTCAGATGCATCTACTCTAGATGTCTCTATCTTGGTTAGGAGTTCATCCAGTTGAATGTGGATGGTGACATCTTTTGTCACTGTTGCTTCAGGTAGCATATCGGTTAAGAGTGCTTTCACCTTCTGAAGTACTTTATTTTTCTTTTGAATAGCCATTTGCTTCTCCTGTTCGGCTTTGGCTTTGCATAGTTCACCGAATTCAATGAGTTCTTGCCCTTTTAATTTGGATATATCAACATTCGGCAATAGTATTGGTTTTGACAAATCTAATTTGAAACTATGCTTTTCCATCTTCTTTTCTTTACCTTTCATCGGTTAAAATAAAACAATGGCTTGGGAGGCTTGTTGACCCTCAGTAGGTTGCTCGGTAGAGGCAACACTTTGGTCAGTTTCTTTAGCCTCTATAGTGTCCTTTGGTGTCTCTGAGCTTGTTATCTTAGTTGTAACATTTTTCAGTGCTAGATGGATCTTGAGAGGTTTGTACTTGAGAAGTAGCTTCTCTTGTTGTTGACTTGTGACCTTCTGTGCCTTGTTCCGTATCCTGAGGGGCCTCGGTTGAAACAGGCTGATTGACCGAAGGATAGGGCTGAACTTGTTCCAAAACTGATTCACTGGATACAAGTTGGGCATAAGCATTCCCTTCTATCATTTCTTATTTTGGTGCCTCGGTGTCCATGATATCCTCATCAAATTGTATAGTGTTAGTAGGGTCTTGCTCAGTGATATCAGGATCTTGCTTGGTGACATCAACTATTTCAACTTCAGCTTGCTCACCAGCATTCTTGATTCAAAAGATTTCCTGCCATTTTTCTTTAGTCTCATTCTCTACATCCAAGTAAAGTCCATTCATCAATTTCAAGGCTCTTTGCTTGACTAGGAATTTTGTGTGGCAGTTTTTCAGATGTTCGGTGATCTCATCTACCAACATGTCTGGGAAAAGATGTACCAGACTTCTTTCTCTCATCTATTTCTCTAAGTCCATGGCATACTTCCACCTATTGTCAATATGCAAATATAATTCATTTGGAAGAGATTTAAATACTTCTAATGGGACCAATCAGAATTTCAATAGTGTGCAAATGACAGCTTCTTCTATTTGTCTCTTTTTATCATCAGATCTGGATTCATATTTGTTAGTGAACAGAATTGTCCCTTTTTAAAATGATCAATTTTGAACTCTGTCACCTTCTTTAAAGGACAAGTGTTTCACTAAACAGTTGGGTAAGTGTTGTATAAACCACTTCCCTCTGAATTTTCCATAGGTACAGCTCCATATCTCTGTTTTTCAAGGAATGATTTTAATCAATTTAATTTGAGTAGTAGCTTTTAACCCGAAAGCATGTAAGGCTACCTACTTCATTCTTAGATGAGAGGCCAATATTTCACACATGTTTCTTAAAAGGAGAAAACAATCTTTCCTATCTTTTCAATACAAGAGATGATAGCAACTAAATCAAAGTTTAGTACACCATTTCCACAGGTTTAATAAAGAATGAACAAATTAAAGAAACCAAATCTGTTCTCAAACACGAATCTTTACTAAAAGAAAACAAACACTCAAAGGAAGGAATACTAGAAGAATAATAATTTTCTGCAATGGAAAGATCATTACTGTTATTTGATTAGATAAGCATATGCAAAGATATGTATCTACACAGATTCAAAACCCACAGATTTTCCTTCTCCCAAGAACAGTATGATCATTGTATATATATATTCTTATGCAATAAAGGCACGATAATACATGTATAAATCTTTTTCCATTCCAGATTTAGTAGTCTGATTCTTCCTTCTACAAAATAGAAAATTCACAAAAACAGAGGGAAAAACAAAAACTAACCAAAAATTGGTCACCAAAACTAACCCCTATTCTATCTGTCTTTCCTTCATTTACAGTTTTTAGAATACGGGAGGTCTCCCTGAAAACTCGACCTCCCCCAAAATAGTTATGAAATCGACAAGATGTATTATGGGACAGATGTCCTGAAGTCTTTGTATAAACATGAGAAATTACAAAAATAAAGAAAACTGAGCCTGAATCAATGCATTATGTCACTTTTCCATCATCATCATCCTCTCCACTTTAAAGGGCATCATGGATGGTTTGGAGTTCTTGAATAATAGATTGGTTCGATACTTTCATTGCGTTGAGCTTTGCCTTCACCGCCTTCTTATTCCACCAGTGCTTCACTGTCTTTTCAGCGTGTTTTGGCAACTGATCATTTCCAATAAAAGTCATGGACTCAATCCTAGCCACCCTTGTTATATCTTCTGAGGTGAAATTACCCTTGGCCTTGATTTTCTCCATGTTTATCTGGAAAGCCTTGATTGCATCCTGTGTGTTCAACCCACAAATTCCCAACTGCCAATCATGGTCAGGATTAACCACCTTGTTATAATTAACTATACTGCACTAGAGATCCTGGAGCTCGTAAACAGAGGTCTTAGTGTTGGAGATCACAGACTTGAAGGTAAGCACTCACCACATTATGGTTTTCTTCAGCACAAAGAGCTGACATTCATCCGCTACCAATTTGATTGAGTGTTCCGTCAAAAACCTGGTAACTCCATATTCTTCTATTTTGGCAAACAAGGGCAAGATATTTTGCCATTTATGTTCCTCCTTCTCCAATGGCACAAGCTGATTTTGAACTTCGGCAATAAGACTCTGTATCTCATCGCATAGCCTCCGGGAGTCAGTGATGTACTTCTCCCCATCTTTGATTATTCCCTCAATCCATTTCTCCATGGCTTCTGCAATACTCTTGGCTCGTTGAACTTGGCTCATTAACTTTTTATTTTCTAGTGAAGTTGGGTTGAAGTTCTCTGTAGCATGAGATATTGGGAGTGCCCCAAGGCAACCAATGCTGTCGATGAATTGGGCAAGAACATTTATGTGTTGCTTTATCTCTCTCTTTTCTCGCCCATCTTTTTCCAATCTAGTGAGCATTTTCTTTGCCGAAACCTGGAAGAAATGATTGTCTGTGTCTCTACTCATATTTCCCAGTTCCACCTTCGTGATCTCGAAATCATCGGGGCTAGCCTCCTTGTTTTCATCCTTGGGTTTGTACGAGGCGATTTCAGCAACCCATTTTCTAGTTCCCTCATCATTGTCTAGGCGAGCGACAGTCTTGAACCTTTTAGGCTTAGGACTCTTCTCTATGTACTTAACGACCATTTCCTGAATCAAAATAGTCACGGGAAGAAAACTCCGCTTTTTGTTCACCGAAGTGGTCAACCACTTAGGAGTTGCACTGGAGCTGGTTGTTCCTTCGATCTCTTTGGAAGGTGGCATCATAGCCACAGTCACTGTATGAGAATCCAAGGTATTAGCAACATCGCTATCCAAGTCTTCAACTTCAAATATCTGGGCATCGAGAATCGTATCTTTCACCCCTGTATCCTTTGCTTGATTCATCTTTCTTTGAGTGACACTTTGGGACCGGGTATGCTGAGGAGTACATAAATCCAAACCTAAATTAGACCTATGTCTAAGCTAGGGTGGCTTGTTATCCTTACCTGCACGAACAGGCATAGAAGCATTGTTAGAAAGACGCTTTGGTGAATGTAGAGGGTCCTCATTACTACTCGTAGAATTAGACTTAACGCCTAATTTCACTACTTTCTTATTGGCAACCCACGCTGTGGTCCTTTCCAAAACTCCTTTGGTCCTCAACTGTATATCATCTTTCTCTTCCTCATCCCAGTCAATTGGAGGCATTTCAATTTTTGCACGGGATAAGTATCCTGGTTCGAATATCTCTAGATAGTCCTCTTCGAGCCCCTTAGTATCCAACTTTATCTGCAATGAAATGACTTGTTCTAACACCAACCTCATGTTTCCCCTTTTGAACACCTTGAGTTCATCAGTACAATCTTCCCATAAATCCTCTAGTTGAGGCATTGGGAGGTATGGCATTAGACCAAGACTTCGGGAAAAACCCTTGTTATCGAAACCTTTCCTTTCAGGATACAAGGAAAAATTAAAATTCCTGAGATCTGCTCCAATACTCAAAGCATCGGACATCAAAATACAGGACAACACACCTAATTGGATGGGAAAATGACCCTCCCATTTATCCTTGGGATGTACCCTTTTGATTATAGAGGTCAGTTATCTGCATATCTCTGCCAGAAAAAATCAATCTGAACAAAAGTGAGGGAGCTTGAAGGGTTCCTCTTCAAAGCCACCTACCCTTATGTAACAGAAGCGTGGAAACTGGATATAAAAACTACCAAACCTCTTTATCAATGTCTGTGCATCCTCAGAGATTCTTTTGGCTTTCATATTCTTCCATTTCATGACACAAGTCACCTAGAAAAGCATTGTGCACCCTTCTGAAATCTTGTAAGGCCTTATCATTTTGCAACATGGGATAGAACTCATATATGGAAACATCCTCCTTAGTGATTTGTTTCAGTATTCCAACTAACTCCTTAACACACGCCAAATAATACAAGAGATACGAAGACATAAAGAAGTTCTGTTCGAACTGTTTAGCCATACTCAGTTGTTCTCTCATTGAATTAGCAATCAATTCAGCCTAATCCAGATATTGCTTCCCTTCCAAAACCAGCTACACGTAGCAATAAATCCAGTCGTCGAAACTATAAGTTTCAATGGATCCTCTGGCTCAGTGCAACAAAAGCATGACGTCATGAATGTGAGGCAACATGTGATTCTTATTAGGATTCTTAGATAACCTGGAACCACCTCTTTGAGGAACTTTCAACCAAAATTTTGCTACATTGTTACGGTGTCCGGTTCTGTCTACATTGAACTCGATGATTGACTAAGCAGGGGAAAAGTTGGAGAACTGGTAATTAGGTATCTTGAAGACTGAGGAAATTACTTCATGATTTATGGCAAGAAGGGTTTCACCATTGTCTCTCCTAATGGTTTTAGACACTGGGTCGTATCTAGCAATACATTCCTAAATTGATTCTGGGCAAGGAATGACTGGGGGAAAAGCAGTCACTTCTATGAGACCGCTACTCAAAATATCCACACTAAAAGATTTGTCAATTCCCTTGAACACCCTCTCTTTCAACACCTCAAGATTTTTCCCTTTTAGGTCGGTATCGCTAACTATGGGTTCAGTGGATGCCAGGCTAAAAACATTCCCAAATAAATGTAGTGTGGACTTCATAATTCAAAGCAATAAACCTAAACTGGTTGCAGTAAAACTTTCTATGAGAGAGAAAATGCAAGCAAAAACTACTGGAGAGAACAAGAAAAGGACTCACCTTCACAGTTGACCAACCAGACGACGACTAGCAGGAAACAAGATTCCTATCTAAGAAAAACAAAAATGCAACAGCAAGAAACAAATGCAGAGCACTAATAATCCTTCATACCTTATTAGTAAAGGCAATGATATGGAAAAATTGAATACAATAATTCCAATTTTCAGTCTGAGTGTGTTAAGTTTGTGGATTGGACATCGCACGCATCCATTAAATGCATGGCGACATTTTTGAAGTAACTGCCAGTTCTCGAAATGATTACTTACTTCAAAGAGCCAAGAATCGACGTCACTTAAAACATGGTTCAGCTTCCACATATTTGGTAATGATTGCACCATCAAATCATTAAAACCCACGGGACCCACCAACTTTGTACACATATGAACATCCTAAATAGACTTCATGGGCATTCAAGTAGTTCAAGGTGTACACCGTGCTCAGGGAAAATCTTGCCAAGAAAATTAATTATACCAAGCTGCTGACCATTTGTGCTATATTGAACATGTTGAACACATTTGAACCTCTTGAACTTGGTTCAATGAGTTCAAAACCCAGAGAGAAATAAAGTAACATATTGCTGAACAAGAAACTTTTGGAAAGCCGCTGCAAGATACTTAAAGAAAATATTAGTATGAAAAACCTCCCTGAATACCTAGGAACCTATGGAACCCAAATGAACTTGTTGAACTTGGTTCAAGATGGTTCAACTTGTTCACAAATTTCAACTAATTACTTAAACTCGACATTTGTGACTGAAAGAGGATTTCCAGACGTACTAAGGACTTGAACCGGGGTATCACAAGAAAGATTAGGACTCTGAATGGAAATTTTATAGGATGACTCGCTCTTATCATGAGGAATAAATGATGCAGTAACATTGGCTCTGATTGGGGATTGTATTTTACAAAGGAAAATGCAAAGAACTCCCAAACTCTAGTTTTGCATGACCAAAAACAAAAAGGGGAAAAAAGAAGGAGACTCACAACTAACAAACACCTAAGCTATTATATACAAAAACTCTTGACCATAGGACTTACAATTTGTAGAGTTTGAAATCTTGCTTGTTGTAGGTATAGGGCATAACCGCTCCATTAGCGTAGCTAAGTCTGAAAGCATTTTGTCCTAGCGCTTCATAGATCTTGAAAGGGCCTTTCCATAATGAATCAAACTTGCTGTGAGCACCCTTTGGCTCTTTCCTTTTATCCCATAACAACACTTCATCTCCTATCAGGAAACCTCTTGGCCGAGCCTTCATGTCAAAAATCCTCTTCACTCAGCTCTAATGCACCATGATTCTATCCACCAGCAACTCCCTCTCTTCCTCCAACTTCGTCAGGTACATAACTCTTTTCTCTAAAGCATTCTGAAAGAAAGAATCCTCCACTACTGTCTACAGCTTGGCTGCTAATAACTCTAGAGGTAAAGAAAGTTTTGCACCGACCCCATACACAAGTTCAAAAGGTGCCATTCCAATTCCCCTCTTGGGCATGGTTCTATCTGCCCACAAAGCTTCATATACCTTCTTATGCCAATTTCGAGCATTTTTGTCAACCAACTTTTTCATGATGGCTATCAGGTTCTTGTTGCTGGACTCTACTAGTCCATTACCCTATGGAAAGTAATCAGAAGAATGCGAGAGAGTAATCTGATGCTCATAGAAAAACATAGTTAACTCCTCAGAAGAGAAATATGATGCATTATCTGCAACAATCTTTTGGGGAATCCCAAAATGAACTAGGATATAATCCTTGAGAAAACTACACACAACTTCTGAGTTTGCTTTTTTAGTGGGAATGGCTTCCACCCACTTGGTAAAGTAGTCAGTTGCTGTTAAAATGTACATATGACCAGCACTGGAATGAGGGTTTATTGGCCCTATGAAATCAATGCCCCACTATTTGAAAGGTTCATCTACTACCACAAACCTTAAAGGGAGGACCGCTAAATGTGGCCTCCTAGAAAAGAGTTGGCACTTCTCACACTCCTTAACATAAATATATGCATCCTTAAACATGGCTGGCCAATAAAAACAATTCCTCAAAATTTTGAAAGCAGTAACAGATGATGAGATTTGTCCCCCACAGGTTTCACCATGATAAATTTCCAGAAGTTTTTGCTGTTGAGGTATATCTACACACCATAAGTATGTTCCATCTAAACCTTTTTTGTACAAAACATCCCACCAAATTACATACTTAGTAGCCTTTAACTTAAGATTCCTTTGCTCTTTTGCTGACAAATGACTTGGGTAGCTGTCGTAAGTCAAGTAATAAGCCACATCAGAGAACCATGTATCCTGCAATCCAACAAAAAGAGTTAATGGTAATTCTGCTTCTATTTCCATCTCATTTTCTGCTATTAACCTACATAAGCCTTGTCCTTTGACTATCTTCATAGGGCGAATATCTAAATCATATTCTTGAATTTTTGTTACCCAAGTTGCTCTTTTATTAAGTCCAACCTCTTGCTGAGTTAAAATGCTTTTCACTGTGGAGTCTAGGATAAAAACCAAAGAGTGAGAGTGCAGAATATAGTACTGAAACTGTTTCATAGCTTTGACTACGGCAAAGGCGTGTTTCTCCAAGAGTGAGTACTTAAGCTCATGCTTCTTGAGCAGAATACTCATGAACGCTATAGGTTCTTCAGCACTAGATTCATCCACTTGTGACATCACCAAAGATTTAGTACAATTAGCAGCAGGGGTGGATAATGTTGATAGGAAAGTTAACTTGTGCAAAATGGAGTATGCTGATCAGGTTTTTGAGTTGCTCATAGGAGTTTTTGCTAGCCCAGATCAACTGAAGGACAAACAAATGTGGCTTAAGGACATAGAAGCCAAACTGTCAGCAAGAATTAAAGGAATTATTGATCTAGATGATACTTCCTTCTTTGTTGTGACAATACAAGAGATAGAGAAAATTAAGTTACATTATGGTTTTCTCAATTCAGAAGTCAACAAGATGAGAAACTCCTCGAAAAGGTTGACCAAGGCCAAGGCTAAAGTGATTAATTTCTCATGGCCAACCGATGATGTGTATGATGAGTGGACAAAAAAACATGCCACCCATGATCCGGGACAGTTAGAGAGTGCCCCTGAAAAGGTAGAAGAGGTTGCAACCGAACAGCCTGTTGAAGAAGCTGCACAGGCCGAAAAGAACTTGTAACTATTTTTGTAAAAGGCTTTGTAACTTCTTTTTTGGAAAGAAATGATTGTAACAAATTCTCCTCCAAAAGTCTGAAGCCTTGTGCATCCATATTGTTATAAATGGATGCCAGGACTAGAGAGAGAGGGATCGCAAAGAATTGTCAGAAAACGTTGTAGAAATTCATATCTGAGCTTTTATAAGTGTAATGGAGGAAATTCCAAAGTTTTTGTAGTACTTTCTTGAAAAATATATCAATATACAGATCATTGGCTTTTGAGTAAACTTTGTGTCATCTTCAAGTGTGTTTACAATTTGTTTACTATTTTCATTCTGAATAATCCAGGGTTATTTTGTTTGAATGGGGTTGCAAGGCAATTTTCAGTAGATGTGTTCATTGGCTTTTCTCTTTAGGAGGGAAACTAAAGATGCGGGGATCACTCCTACCAATAAATTCTTTGGAGGGAACTTTGAATCTTGATGATCATAGTTTAATTTGATATGCATAAATTCTTATAAGTGTTAGGCATGTATAAGGATTAACAGAAGCCGAGCCAATGGGATGCGTAAAGATATTTTGTTTGGGGAGTATTATCTGAATTTAGATGACTCTGTGACCTTGGATAACGCACTGGTATTGATTGAAGTTGTTTATTACATGTTTTGTTGGTCACAATACTGAATATGAGTATAATTTGCATTCATTTGTTTCAGTTGGTTTCATGGTGATTAAATCCACTGGTTTTCTGGACTGGTTTGCTGTGGGTTTATTTTTAAAAGTGTGAAGTTAATTCACAAAAGTATACCCACCTGGACTCTGAATAAGTCCGACGTGTAGAAGGTTAAATCAAACCTTGTCATATGTTGTCCTAAGAATTTCCTTACCTTTGGTATCTCTTCTGCACAGAGTTCAATCATATTATATTAAGGATGTCAAAGAGAATCAGATTTTGAAGACAACAGAAGTGGCGACTCTGCTGGGGAAGTGTTGTAATAACTCATGTTGAATCGAATCCCAGAGTTGTGCCATATCCATTTGAGGAAAGAGTCATAAAAGTATTATAAATCTGAAAGCATTTTTAGATCTGTAGTTATGTGCCTGGTAGTGTTTTGTGCCAAGTGTGGAAAACTTGTTGTCCTCTTATCTTTGTGTGAGTTCAGATCTGTTCATGTTCTACAAATGAATTTATAAATTCTCATAGCAGTGAGTAGCGACTCTGAAAGATCTCTACACCAGTGTTCATTGTGGTAAAAGTTTAAAAATATTTGGTGAACTTGCATCAAAGATTTAGCAGCTGCTTGGGGTTTTATGATTGTAGAACCCAAAGAATCTATTGAAGATATTTTCCCCCGTGAAGGGGGTGGCGACTCTATACAAAGATCAGTGTATAATGTTAGAAGATCTCAGAGAGATCTTACCGAATATCAGAGCAACAATAATAGCAACAAATTTACTCTAGGTATTCCTCAAAGTATTAATGAGACAATTCATGTTCCTTATGAGGTGAAAAAGTCACCATTAAAAGGAAAAGAAATTTACAATTTACATACTTCATTGCAATAAGTTTTTAGTCAGAAATATGGTGAGAAGTGTGTATGATTCTAAAAATTAGTGACTGCATATGTTTTGGAATGAATTTATGACACAATAAGATGCATGGTCAAAAAATAATGGTTCAGTGACTATTATAAAACCTGATGGATCCAGATGTAGTTCCTAGATCCATGAATCCTTTGTCAAATTTGAAAGAGATCAATATAGAAATTGAAAAATGTCTTCAAATGATCCAAGAGAGATTTGTCTGGTTGTTAAAAGGAAAAGTAGGGTTAAGAAGTAAAGGAGAATCATCATATGTCTTCTATGAAAGATTTTTAGCTGCATTGAATGAGCTTTCAACTGATAATAGACCCCCTGAGTCTGTTTTAATTGAGATATTCTTAGAGCTTTATGAGCCTAACTCAGTTAATTGGTCTGCTTCCTTCAGAGAAGAATGTGTTGAATCTATTAAAGAATGGATAGATATGATTGAAAGTAACCAATCTAAAAATATGCACAAGATTAAAAATAATGAAGGAGATAAGCCCCTGAGTGGATGTACCTCCTATGATGCTGAATGTGATTATTCTCAGCATGAAAGTTCAGATGTGTATTCAGAGCGAGAAGAAATTTGTGAGAATAGTGATTGTTCAACTAATCATGAGCCCATTGAGGTTTTAGATGCTAATGATGTAGATCACCTTGTTGTTGATTTCAATCCACAAAATGTTGGCAAACAAAGTTATGAAACTATGTTGCAACATCTAGCAACACATTATGAGCAGCATGATAAAGGATATGATGCTGATGGAAGTTGTTGTGATGATGAAATAAATGTGCATAGAGACATTAGCACTGCAGATCCAATACCTTTATTAGATTGGGACAATGTTTACAGCTCAGGGGATGAGGCCAAGGAAAATGAAAATGAAGGAGGTTCACTAAGTAGTGAGAAAATTTCAGAACTCTTAGCTGCTGATTTTTAGAGACATGGATTCAAAAATGTGCCCAATCTTTCACACCCACTCAGTATATGTTTTGATACTGATGATGTTTTTGAGGGTGTGAAAAATGATACATATGATGTTGATTCTCTTCCTATGTTTGATAGACAAAATGATAATGCATATATGGTTGATAGGTATGATAAGGAAGGTTCATATGTTGATATGAATTCTGGCTTTGATATGCATTATGAGGATATACCTTTTAGAAGACATGACAGATCTGAGGTGTTTTTCTCAGATTTGCAAGGAGGAAATGAACCATTGGCAAGTAAAAATCATGTATTTTCATGTGTGCAAAATGTCGATAGAAATTGTGATCAGCAAGTTGAAGTGCAGTCATGTTATGAGTAAGTTTTCCTCTCTAGTTTGTAGGATATTATTGTGAAAGAGTGTTTATTATTTCAACAATCTAGCAATAAGGATCTGTCTGATATTCCCAACTTTTAGAGGGAGTCAGATTACTTCTCATTTCAGCAGAGAAGTAATGGTAAAAAATATGGCACTCTTTGCTCACCTAGTGACCAACCCTCTCAGCGTGTGTTTGATTTTCAAAGATATCATGATTATAAACATGTTGATGATTATGTTTTATATGACTAGCTGATTAGAAGTCGAAGTGTTTTTGATCAGGTAGATTGGAATGATGATCTCAACTTACCTCCGGTTTGTGGAAAAGAAAATCATGTTTTTGACAGAGGTAAGAATTGATTTCAGTTTCGATGGCCCTGGGCCATTTATAAGTTGTATATTTTGTACACTCACTTTGCTTTTAGTTGTGTGGTTTTCAATAAAGTGCCCTGCTATTTGGGTAGAATAAGGATGCCCTCTTTTTTTGAAATTAGATGACAAGAGAAGAATGATCCATCTTTTGGATGGTCTGCTTAACCAAAGATATCTGGATTCTTGTGTTGATCTTGCAATCAACCATCCCTAGTTAGAGCCACTATTGGGACTCATTAAAATTGAGTCAAGTTTAGAGGCCCAATTCAAATTTTTGCTTTGCATTTCCAAATGAGTCAGTTTGAATGGCCTAGTTAGAGAGGAGGTAAATGGAGCCAGTTGATTTTCAGAGGATAAGGCTTGGGAAACTTGTTACATGCCTTTCATTTGGCCAATGCAGTGATGTGCAAATTTTAGAACTTAGTTTGGATAAGTTTATGAGGTACCCATTTCGAGAGGTGAGCTGAAAGTGCATTTTAGGCACAAATGCAGATTTTATGGAGTAGCCTACTTTGAGCGATTACATCTTTTGCCCTGTTGATTCTCATGAAGAAATTCAAAATGGATTCAATTGTATGCATAAATGTGAGTCAGTCTAAAAAAATTCAAGTCTTGATGAATCCATTTGCTTAGTTTTTGAAGCCAAATTCGTTTGCATTTTGTGTGATTTGACTAGTCCCTGTTTTGACAGCTAGTCGGAGCACTGTTTCGCATAAGTGTAAAAGTTGTCTCAGTAAGTGTTATGACACAATGTTTGTTCCGGGTTAAATTTGGTATAAATGATGAGCTACGTCTCAAATTTCAAGCCTCTAGCAATCTTTTTGATCGGTTTTCGAAAGGATTCATTTAGCTATCATTTTCAGTTATCCGCACTTTCAGTGCTATGTCAGTTAATGTAGCCATTTTTGTGAATGCGCCATTTGCGTCCTGTCAATTTGGTGATCAAACTGAGAATTCTAAGTTTTAATACGTACTTCAAGGTACCTATGTTTCAAATTTGAGGGCCTATGGAGGTCGATTGGTATTTTTGAGAAAGACATCATGTGTTGCCAGGACATTGACTTCATCAGGTCCGCAGTGTCGACAAAGCTAGTTGGTCATTTTCGGCAATTACTATCTCTTCGCTCGGGACTCATCTTGAGAAACCATTTGGCAAAATTTATCCTTGTATATCAGAGTACACCCTTGTAAATTTTCAAGATCCAGAAAGGTGTTTTGACAGGTTTGAAAAATACGTCTTCGCGATTAAATGCGAAAATGTGGCGTAATTGCCTGAAGGATGTAAAATGCGGATTAATGATCCGAAAATGATGCTAATCGTTTCCATAGGTGTTCTTAAAGTTCCTGAATCTTTCTAGAGGTCAGTTGCATGAAATCAAAAAAAACTTTAGTGAGACCCACTTTGGGGCCCGACCTGGCTCTTGTCTGTGCATTGTTTTTACTGGCGACTTTGTCCACTAAGAGATTTTTTTCAGAATGTCGAAATATGGATTGTAATCGGGAGACATGTCATAAGGTTTGAAAAGACTGTAGACTTCCAGGCAATTTCAGATTAGCGATTTTAATGCCAAATTCTCCTCCAGTGATAGATAAGAGATTTAAAAAAAAAATGCAAATGTATTTTGGAAATGGTGTGGAATGGAGAGGGGATTGATCATTCAGCAAATATAATTTGCATAATGAATTGTCTTTCCTTTTCCTATTCACATGGTGTTTGGGTTGAAGAGAAATTTGAAACTGAAGCAATGCTTTTGGCAAATGACTTTACCAGCATCTCCCCTAAATTCAAGAGAAGGCAAAATAGCTTATGTTTGAATATGCTGGGCCAGATGTTTTACATTGTGTGGGAAAGAGTTCATAGATAATGACTTTGAGACTACATCGTCCTAGAAATCCACACCCTCTGACAAGTGGTGACAATGAAAGCATAGATGGTGCTTGGCATAATTGAAAAGCCAAAGAAATTTTTAAACAAATGCAATCTGCTAGCAATCCTCTCCTCCATGGTATGGCTGATAACATTTTGGTAAAGGGGCTGCAGGAACAACAAAAATAAACCTTCCACATCATCCTCCCAGCAGTCCACGTGAGGATTCTAGAAAGAGCTACCAAAGAATTCTAAAGTGGGTGTAATGGCTGGTGAAAGGCTATAAAAACCTTCAGAAAATGCTCCAAATTGCTAGCCTTCCCTTTTCTCCTCCTTCACGTGCCTCCCATCTCCCTCTGTAGAGGACTTCAGGTTGCACGTGGGGTTTGGAGGGCTATTCTGGAAGTCTTTAGAGACCGTAAACTCTTTCAAAAAAATCCTCCCTTGCTGTGGTGCGTGGCATGGAGAACACCAGCAGCAACCAAAAACCACTAAGGCAAATGTAGTGTCTCCCTTCCCCTCTGCATGGATGGTGGAGGACAGAAAAGATAGAAACTTTCAAGCAAATGAATCAGTCTTCCTCTCCCTACGTTGAACAGACTGGAATTTGGAGGAGCAGCAGTATGATTTTTTTCATACAATTGCAATGATGGCAGGTAACATGATGGAAGGGGATGATATCAGAAGTCATATAACATTCAGCATTCGAAAAACCTTTAGATTAATGTAATTATCAAGCTTTTCTCCCCTTCATGTGGTGTTGTTAGCAGCAAACTTCCACTTCAAATGCAATCTGGAAAATTATACAAAATTAGAAAGGCAATTTCCTCCTTCACGTGGCTGTGGCTGAGCAGTGATATTGAAGTTTGGGCAAATACAGTAATAGGCGTTCCCAAAGATTTCCTTCCCTGCTGTGCGTGGTATGGCCAAAGGTAAATTTTAAAAGTCAATTCAAATGTTATTGGCATCGTATAAACTCAGCAAAAACCAATTTAGCTCTTGCATGGGTCTTAAAAGAGGGGTTTTCAATTAAATCTTTAGCAATACCAATTAGCAAGTGTATTGATTAATCCACAACCAGAGCATCATTTCCTATGTTATGGTGGAGTGGCAAAGAAATCTTCAGCATTGGCAACCATTAAAGCTCAGAGAGAAGCTCCAAAGTGCAGCTATAGGAAAATAGCTTTATCCCACATTGGCTGGGAATTGGTATTTTTAAATGTTTATAAGCAAAGTCACACACATCTTATATGTCAAAGCCTTTGGGCTTTTGATGGATGGTGCCTATGGGTTCCCAAGGTGGGCCGATGCGTGAGCACGGATCTTGAGGCGACAGAGGAGGTGACTGGGCGGTGATGAGGTGGACCCCACGTAGGCACTCTTCTCGAGGCAGATGAGCAAATTTTGCAGAGAAAGGTCGGCTTAACCAGTGAGCAGGTCCAAGATGGATCAACGGTGCACGCGGCTTCGCCAAGGTGAGATGCTCAAACGTTAAACCTTGCAAAATGGTGAAATGAAAATGGCAAAAATGCAGCAGGTTAACCAGTGAGCATGTTAGATCAAGATTGATGGCCCACGTGATTTCGCAGGCCAAAGATGCACGAACATTAGAGGCCACGAAATGGCGAAAGGAAAAACGCGAAATGGCGAAGTCCAGGTGGCGTACATGTGGCAGGTGCGGTCACTGTCCAGCAGGCAGGTCCCGTCCCAGTGGTGATGAGGTGGTGCATAGGTGGTGATGACATGGTGCTGAGGTGGTGTACACGTGGCGGCCAAGTGGTGGTGACAAAGCGGATGACATGGTAGTGATGAGGTGTCATCCTTGCTGGTGCCCAATAGACCCCATTGACCAATCAGGTCCCGCCATATGGCAAAGCATCAGACCATAAAGGGAGGCAAAAAATCAAAATTAAAATCAGTTAATGATATAGTTCAAACTATATTAAAATTTGAAAAATTTAAATGATGGATCCATGTTGAGGATTAATTCGCCCAGGGTCTCAATTTTGGCCAAAATATAAAGTGTTATATGTTTTCGGAAAGCTCTCGGAATGAGAATCCGATTGTGGAAGCAATTTAGTCGAGAATGAAATTTAGTTAGAGAGGAGACACTTGGCAATTTTTAGTTGCAGATTTGATTTTCTTCCCTCTCCTTCTTATTCCCCATTCTTCTCAGTTGTAGGGGTTCCAGTTTTGGAGAGATTTTCTCCAAGGGAGAAATTCAAAATTGTAGGTTCTAGTGATGGCATCCTTTTATCAATGCAAATAACAGTGTGTTTTTTGATGTTTTCAGTGTTGTCTTTACTATAGGTTTAGTTTGAGTTTGTAGGTTCACACATATGCAAGGCATGTCTGAGTTTCCATGAAATTGTCTCCAAAATGTACTCAGATTCATATAATTTCATATTATCAAGGATAATTTGAGTTGTCTCCTTTAGATTCTTCTAAGAGTGTAATGTTGTCTTTTGGGTATTCTTCAAGGAAGGATTTAAATCCTAAAACCCAACATTAATGATTTTGAATGCATATTGGATATATACATATAAGTATGGTTTTGTGACAGAGTAGAGGATTGTATTAATGTAAGGCATTGATACATGCAAATTTAATGTTGAAAAGAACTTGCATCTGAGATTTCTCATCCAGTTTTATGCATGACTCTGTGGCCTGGATAAGGCATTGGTCTCTTGTAATATTTAAAGGTTGTCAGAACACCATTTAAAAATCCAAAATCAGAATATCTTTTATATTTTATGTTATGTGGAAGTGTCCCTCCATCTCATGATTCAAAATGTTGAGTTGCAAGTGTGGATCTAGCCCATCTGCAGTTATCTCTTAGTTTTTGAACCTTTTGAGATCCATCTACTTTTAATTGATGCAGTCTTGTGTGTAATAGGTTTGATTAAGTGCATCAAAGGTATACCCGACTAGGTTTTGCAGAGCCTGAAGAGTAGAAGGACTCATATCCTTGTCATGTTGTCCAAGCCCTGAGGTGTTTCATTGATTGAGATTGGCTATCTCATAGATAGATTTGCAGGTATACTTGGGTTATCACTTTTGGTGAACAAAAAAAATGGTGAAAGTAAAGGAGATTCATCTTGATGCCAGGCTAAATGGTGATGTGTACATGAGCACGTGGCTTCCATAGAGATTGAAGGTGCCAAGGTGTAACCGGCAGTTTTAAAAGGGGGTATAACATGCGGCTAACTCAGATTTAAACTTAATAAGTTTCCCAGGGCAAATGGTTAGGTGCCACGTGGTATCCGGTAACCAGAGGAGGAGTAGAGCAAGCAAGCCAGTATAAGAGTCTTCACTTAAAAAATGATCAAGTATGCTTTGATCCGACAGTTGGCGTTGTTTCAGAGCCTAAAGTTGAATGCAGATTAAGCTTTGCGAAATAGTGAAAACCCGTTAGCTATCAGGTGAAGGCACAGTTAGTGAAAAAGTTGACTGTCCAGGTGAAAGTTAAAGGCTGTGCAGTTTGGGTCCCATCTGATGCCTGGCATAGTTTCGCAAAGGTAAGGTGCTCACGGGATAAAACTCGTGAAATGGCGAAACGAAGTAAGGCCTAGTGAAAAGGGTAAAAGTACTAAGCTAGTGTAGAGACTTCTCATTTGATCAGACGACTGGTGTTATTTTGCGAAGTAAAGTTGCCAAGAAATTAAGCTTTGCAAAATAGCGAAAAGAGAAAATGCATAGGCATTGTGACCCATTGGAGCGAAAATTTTGAATTCTTTCATGTATTCAATTCTGAAGGGACGACCACGCATGTGGAATCAATGTTGCAGTTAAGAGCCCAGCCACCATATATGATCTCGTATCAATTAAACTGAGGTATCATTCTAAAGAGCACTTGTAAAGAAGCAATTGTAGAGTGGACTTCTTCAGTTGCAGAGCTAATTCCTTTGAGTACAAGTAGGTTTTTCTATACTCTTGTTCGGCCATCATTTTTTAACTGTGTGTGTTTTATTGAGGTTTTAATCTGTCATAGAACAATTGAAGGAGATTGTTAAATTGCTTGCTTAATTTTCTAAAAGAGATGGCACCTAAGAGGGAATTCTTAGGAAAGGTCAATTACCACGAGAGGGCCATTTGTGATTATTTCCTTGAACAGTTGATGTTGTCAACTAATGTGGCTTCCAAAATGAAAGAATTGGTGCCAAGAGCTTCTCGCTTGAAAATAGGAGAGGTTTATATGATAAGGGAAATTGGTTAAGAGACCCTCAAGTAGGGATGTCTGGGTTGGGATTATTCAAGGTTGGATTCAGCATGAGAAATTCTCTAGCCCCTCAAAATAGTATATGGGAGTTGGATGTTGGAAAGTTGGTGGTTCCCGGGGTTTTCTTTGATGTAGATCTTCTAACTCAGATTGCACATAACTATGACCCAACTTCAAGAAGTGTTAAGGATATCAGTGGGAAGACCCTCATTGATATTAATAATGAGGAATTCAGGAATGCCTTTGGGTTAAATGAATACACTAATTTTCTAGAGCCTATTGATTTTAAATCACTAGCTCAGGTGTATAATGTGCAAAGAAACCACCTAAGAAATGGGCCTATCAAAGAATTCTTTTTGAAGATAGGCGGGTTGACTGTTGTGGGACCTAACACTGAAGAGCCCTTTTCTCTAAATTTGTTTACCCTTAGGGCTAAAGGATTATACTGGTCACTCTACCAAATCCTAGGGGAAGATGTTGAAGCAAGTATGCCTACTCACTACATGTTGATGGTTGCTCAGATTTTGAATCCTTCTATGGCAATAACTTTTGATTATGCTTCTTTTATAACTGATGTTATCCATAATGGATTGATAGGGATCAAGAATTGGAAAGTAGATAGGCCCTTTGGGTGGTACTCCCTTCTTATGCATTTATTTTTTTTCAAAGGTGGTGATTATTTTGCAAGTGGGATGGACCTTGTAAAAGAAAAGGATGGAGAAAAGATGTCAGTGCAATTATGGAGCACAGTTTTGTCATGGGACAAAGAAGATGCAAGTTTTTTAAGGTTTGATAAATATTTTGCATCAAAAATTAGGACCCTTATCGGTTTATAAAACCCAAGAGTTCCTAAGGTGCTTTTGGAATTCATTAGGCTGCAAGAGTTTGCAGAGGACATAAAAATTGTCCACAATTGGGGTGATATTTACTTATACCCTGTTTCCACAGTGTTCAGAATATATGGTTTCACAGGTGCCCCATTTTTGTTACCTTATCAGGTCCCTCATAAAGTGGGAATTGCAGAGATTCTTAGGCAGATTGGTGATGTGCAAGAGGCAGAATTGACTAGTAGAGGTAAGGGGACAATTTTCCCTACAATTACCATGGCACACCAATTTGTGATAACCAAAGGAGGTTGGAAATGTTTTGAAGATTTCCTCCAGCCATATCATTTATCAACTGCAGTCTCTCAGTGTGCTGACCCTAAAGATTTCTTCAATGGTATGTTTAGGAAGAGGGCTGTATGCAAAGCTAAACCCCATCAATTTCAGTTCCCTGAAGACCTCATCAGGAATGAGTTTGATTTAGATGAACAAGATCTGAGAAAGGAAAAGTGGGTAGGCTATGAGAAGGCCTTAGACTTGGTGCACCAACTTGACATAAGTTATGACCCTTTGTCTAGCTTTCACCCCTTTGCAGAGAAGATGAAGTTCTTAATTCTTAGTTTTGAGGAGGTGATGCAAGTACTAAAAGAAAAGAGGGAGGTTGTAATTAAAAACAATCCTGAGAAAGAAAGACTGATCCCGAGTAGGTCTGTATCTACTAGGCCGATCCCTCCTGGTAATTACATGTTACATAAGAAATCTAATTACAGTGTACTTATGCCTGCTTCAAGGGAGCCCTCTACCTCTAAAGGTAAGAGGAAGATACATGATGTCATTGACATCCCTGGTAGCCCAAAGAAACAAAGAGTGGGAAAAGAGGTACAACCTGAAGAACCTTTGTACTCCCCATCTCAATCACCTGTGCATATAGGAGATGAATAGGGAGCAGCTGAGCAACTATTGTAGTTAGGCAGTTTAGGGGAAATTGCCTACACTTATGATGAGGTAGAGGAAGGAATGTCAGAAGAGCCCTTAGCTGCTAGAATGGATATCACCATCAATGAATTCAAAGGCCATGAATGGGATCCTGAGGTCAAATAGGCCAGTGAAGATTTCTTGGCTGATGACAAATTTATCACATTAGAAGCATTTATACAATTTGTGTGGAAGCAGAGCATTGACAAATACAATGCAAGGTGCAACAAAAGGAAGAGTGAGTAGCCTCATAAAGACCCAGCTATAGTTGAGGAAGAAATAAAGCAAGAAATGGTTGAACAATTTAAGACCATTACTCCTCAGCAAGGAAGAGACATGGTGGCATAGGCTGGGGCACTCATTCTCCCTGAATGGGATATAGCAAATGCTCTAGTCCTGGAAGCAGTAAAAAAGGAGACTAAACCTATGGAGGGAGTCACTTTCAATAAAGACAATGCTGAATTAGTTATGTGGTCTCTGAAAAGAGATGAAAATAAGAAGAAAAAGGACACCTCAATGTCAAGTTACCTTGGAGGGATGATGGTGAAGAGGGTGTAGACTACTGGGGTAGTGGAAGCTGCTAGAACTGTACTAGAAACTGCAAAATTTAGTGTTGCAGTAGCAGAAAGGGAAGCTAAGGAAAAGGCAGATCTCCAGGTTAAATTGGAGACAGTTTTAAAAGCCTACACTAATGCCCAAGAAGAGGTAAGGAACCGAGATAACATCATTGCTAAATTGCAAAAGCAACTAGCAGGACAGTATCATCATGGTGAATCCTCAACACTAATGATCTCCTCTTCTCTTGCTAGACCTCCACCTACCAACCCTATCATTGAGTTCCCACCATCTCTAGCACCTTCTCGCTCCCAAATGATTGAGATTACTCCCCAAGAGTTAGAGAATTTAAGACAGGCTCAAGCCCTATATGCAAAGAAGTATGAGGATAGAGTAAAGGCCACTGTCACTAGTTTTGGAGGTACCGTGAATGCCTCATTGCTATACAATAATGTAGGTAAAATTTTGGATATATGGAATGAGCTCAGCGGAGATAAGGCTATCTTGACACCTATTTTTGACAAATGGAGGCCTAGGGAGCAAGATTTAGAGTTTATGTGTGCATCTTATGATGAAGCAAGGGCCAATCTTATCATTAAATCCACTTGTGACATCACCAAAGATTTAGTACAATTAGCAGCAGGGGTGGATAATGTTGATAGGAAAGTTAACTTATGCAAAAAAGAGTATGCTGATCAGGTTTTTGAATTGCTCCCAGGAGTTTTTGCTAGCCCAGATCAACTGAAGGACAAACAAATGTGGCTTAACGAGGTAGAAGCCAAACTGCCAGCAAGAATTAAAGGAATTATTGATCTAGATGATGCTTCCTTCTTTGTTGTGACAATACAGGAGATAGAGAAAATTAAGTTACATTATGGTTTTCTCAATTCAGAAGTCAACAAGATGAGAAACTCCTTGAAAAGGATGACCAAGGCCAAGGCTAAAGTGATTAATTTCTCATGGCCAACCGATGATGTGTATGATGAGTGGACAACAAAATATGCCACCCATGATCCGAAATAGTTGGAGAGCACCCCTGAAAAGGTAGAAGAGGTTGCAACCGAACAGCCTATTGAAGAAGCTCCAGAGGCCGAAAAGAACTTGTAACTGTTTTTGTAAAAGGCTTTGTAACTTCTTTTTTGGAAAGAAATGATTGTAAAAAATTCTCCTCGGAAAGTTCGAAGCTTTGTGCATCTATATTGTTATAAATGGATACCAGGACTAGAGAGAGAGAGATCACAAAGAATTGTAAGAAAATGCTGCAGAAATTCATATCTGAACTTTTCTAAGTGTAATGGAGGAAATTCCAAAGTTTTTGTAGTACTTTCTTGAAAAATATATCAATATATAGATCATTGGCTTTTGAGTAAACTTTGTGTCGTCTTCAAGTGTGTTTACAATTTGTTTACTATTTTCATTCTGAATAATCCAGGGTTATTTTGTTTGAATGAGGTTGCAAGGCAATTTTCAGTAGATGTGTTCATTGGCTTTTCTCTTTAGGAGGGAAATTAAAGATGCGGGGATCACTCCTACCAGTAAATTCTTTGGAGGGAACTTTGAATCTTGATGATCATAGTTTAATTTGATATGCATAAATTCTTATAAGTGTTAGGCATGTATAAGGATTAACAGAAGCCGAGCCAATGGGATGCGTAAAGATATTTTGTTTGGGGAGTATTATCTGAATTTAGATGACTTTGTGACCTTGGATAAGGCACTGGTATTGATTGAAGTTGTTTATTACATGTTTTGTTGGTCACAATACTGAATATGTGTATAATTTGCACTCGTTTGTTTCAGTTGGTTTCATGGTGATTAAATCCACTGGTTTTCTGGACTGGTTTGCTGTGGGTTTATTTTTGAAAGTGTGAAGTTAGTTCACAAAGGTATACCCACCTGAACTCTAAATAAGTCTGACGTGTAGAAGGTTAAATCAAACCTTGTCATATGTTGTCCTAAGAATTTCCTTACCTTTGGTATCTCTTCTGCACAGAGTTCAATCATATTATATTAAGGATGTCAAAGAGAATCAAATTTTGAAGACAACAAAAGTGGCGACTCTGCTGGGGAAGTGTTGTAATAACTCATGTTGAATCGAATCCCAGAGTTGTGCCATATCCATTTGAGGAAAGAGTCATAAAAGTATTATAAATCTGAAAGCATTTTTAGATCTGTAGTTATGTGCCTGGTAGTGTTCTGTGACAAGCATGGAAAACTTGTTGTCCTCTTATCTTTGTGTGAGTTCAAATCTGTTCATGTTCTACAAATGAATTTATAAATTCTCATAGCAGTGAGTAGCGACTCTGAAAGATCTCTATCCCAGTGTTCATTGTGGTAAAAGTTCTAAAATATTTGGTGAACTTGCATCAAAGATTTAGCAGCTGTTTGGGGTTTTATGATTGTAGAACCCAAAGAATCTATTGAAGCTATTTTCCCCCGTGAAGGAGGTGGCGACTCTATACAAAGATCAGTGTATAATGTTAGAAGATGTCAAAGAGATCTTACCGAATATCAGAGCAACAATAGCAGCAACAAATTTACTCCAGGTATTCCTCAAAGTATTAATGAGACAATTCATGTTCCTTATAAGGTGAAAAAGTCACCATTAAAAGGAAAAGAAATTTACAATTTACATACTTCATTGAAATAAGTTTTTAGTTAGAAATATGGTGAGAAGTGTGTATGATTCTGAAAATTAGTGACTGCATATGTTTTGGAATGAATTTATGACACAATAAGATGCATGGTCAAAAAATAATGGTTCAGTGACTGTTATAAAACCTGATGGATCCAGATGTAGTTCCTAGATCCATGAATCCTTTGTCAAATTTGAAAGAGATCAATATAGAAATTGAAAAATGTCTTCAAATGATCCAAGAGAGATTTGTCTAGTTGTTAAAAGGAAAAGTAGGGTTAAGAAGTAAAGGAGAATCATCATATGTCTTCTATGAAAGATTTTTAGCTGCATTGAATGAGCTTTCAACTGATAATAGACCCCCTGAGTCTGTTTTAATTGAGATATTCTTAGAGCTTAATGAGCCTAACTCAGTTAATTGGTTTGCTGCCTTCAGAGAAGAATGTGTTGAATCTATTAAAGAATGGATAGATATGATTGAAATTAACCAATCTAAAAATGAGCACAAGATTAAAACTAATGAAGGAGATGAGCCCCTGAGTGGATGTACCTCCTATGATGCTGAATGTGATTATTCTCAGCATGAAAGTTCAGATGTGTATTCAAAGCGAGAAGAAATTTGTGAGAATAGTGATTGTTCAACTAATCATGAGCCCGTTGAGGTTTTAGATGCTAATGATGTAGATCACCTTGTTGTTGATTTCAATCCACAAAATGTTAGCAAACAAAGTTATGAAGCTATGTTGCAACATCTAGCAACACATTATGAGCAGCATGATAAAGGATATGATGCAGATCCAAGTTGTTGTGATGATGAAATAAATGTGTATAGAGACATGAGCACTGCAGATCCAATACCTTTATCAGATTGGGACAATGTTTATAGCTCAGGGGATGAAGCCAAGGAAAATGAAAATGATGGAGGTTCACTAAGTAGTGAGCAAATTTCAGAACTCTTAGCTGTTGATTTTCAGAGACATGGATTCAAAAATGTGCCCAATCTTTCATACCCACTCAGTATATGTTTTGATACTGATGATGTTTTTGAGGGTGTGAAAAATGATACATATGATGTTGATTCTCTTCCTATGTTTGATAGACAAAATGATAATGCATATATGGTTGATAGGTATGATAATGAAGGTTCATATGTTTATATGAATTCTGGCTTTGATATGCATTATGAGGATCTACCTTTTAGAAGACATGATAGATCTGAGGTGTTTTTCTCAGATTTGCAAGGAGGAAATGAACCATTTGCAAGTAAAAATCATGTATTTTCATTTGTGCAAAATGCTGATAGAAATTGTGATCAGCAAGTTGGAGTGCAGTCATGTTATGTTGAAGTTTTCCTCTCTAGTTTGTAGGATATTATTGTGAAAGAGTGTTTATTATTTCAACAAACTAGCAATAAGGATCTGTCTGATATTCCCAACTTTCAGAGGGAGTCAGATTACTTCTCATTTCAGCAGAGAAGTAATAGTAAAAAATATGGCACTCTTTGCTCACCTAGTGACCAACCCTCTCAGCGTGTGTTTGATTTTCAGAGATATCATAATTATAAACATGTTGATGATTATGCTTTATATGATCGGCTAATTAGAAGTGGAAGTGTTTTTGATCAGGTAGATTGGAATGATGATCTCAACTTACCTCCTGTTTGTGGAAAAGAAAATCATGTTTTTGACAGAGGTAAGAATTGATTTCAGTTTTGATGGCCCTGGGCCATTTAAAAGTTGTATATTTTGTACAGTCACTTTTCTTTTAGTTATGTGGTTGTCAATAAAGTGCCCTGTTGTTTGGGTAGAATAAGGATGCCCTGTTTTTTTGAAATGAGATGAGAAGAGAAGAATGATCTGTCTTTTGGATGGTCTGCTTAACCAAAGATATCTGGATTCTTGTGTTGATCTTGCAATCAACCATCCCTAGTTAGAGCCACTGTTGGGACTCATTAAAATTGAGTCAATTTTAGAGGCCCAATTTGAATTTTTGCTTTGCATTTCCAAATGAGTCAGTTTGAATGGCCTAGTTAGAGAGGGGGTAAATGGAGCCAGTTGATTTTCAGAGGGTAAGGCTTGGGAAACTTATTACATGCCTTTCATTTGGCCTATGTAGTGATGTGCAACTTTTATAATTCAGTTTGGATAAGTTTATGAGGTACCCATTTCGAGGGGTGAACTGAAAGTGCATTTTAGGCACAAATGCAAATTTTATGGAGTAGCCTACTTTGAGCGATTATATCTTTTGCCTTGTTGATTTTCATGAAGAAATTAAAAATGGATTCAAGTGTATGCATAAATGTGAGTCAGCCTGCAAAATTTCAAGTCTTGACGAATCCATTTGCTCAGTTTTTGAAGCCAAATCCATTTGCAGTTTGTGTGATTTGACTAGTCCCTGTTTCGACAGCTAGTCGGAGCCCTATTTCACATAATTGTAAAAGTTGCCTCAGTAAGTGTTATGACACAATGTTTGTTCTAGGTTAATTTTGGTATAAATGATGAGCTACGTTTCAAATTTTAAGCATCTATCAATCTGTTTGATCGGTTTTCAAAAGGATTCATTTAGCTATCATTTTCAGTTATCCGCACTTTTAGTGCTATGTTAGTTAATGTAGCCATTTTTGTGAATGCGCCATTTGCATCCTGTCAATCTGGTGATCGAAATGAGAATTCTAAGTTTTAATATGTACTTCAAGGTACCTATGTTTCAAATTTGAGGGCCTGCGGAGGTCGTTTGGTATTTTTGAGAAAGGCGTCATGTGTTGCCAGGACATTGACTTCATCAGGTCCACAGTGTCGACAAAGCCAGTTGGTCATTTTCGGCAATTAATATCTCTTCACTCAGGACTCATCTTGAGAAACCATTTGGCAAAGTTTATCCTTGTATATCAGAGTGCACGCTTGTAAATTTTCAAGATCCAGAAAGGTGTTTTGACAGGTTTGAAAAATACGTCTTCGCGATTAAATGCAAAAATGTGGCGTAATTGCCTAAAGGATTTTAAATGCGGATTAATGATCCGAAAATGATGTCGTTCATTTCCAGAGGTGTGTTTAAAGTTCCTAAATCATTCTAGAGGTCAGTGCATGAAATCGAAATTTTTTTTAGTGGGACCCACTTTGGGGCCCGACCTGGCTCTTGCCCGTGCATTGTTTTTATGGGCGACTTTGTTCACTAAGAGATTTTTTTTAGAATGTCTAAATATGGATTGTAATCATGAGACATGTCATGAGGTTTGAAAAGACTGTAGACTTCCAAGCAATTTCAGATTGGCGATTTTCGTGCCAAATTCTCCTCCAGCGATAGATAAGAGATTTTAAAAAAAAATGCAAATGTATTTTGGAAATGGTGTGAAATGGAGAGGGGATTGATCATTCAGCAAATATAATTCGCTTAATGAATTGTCTTTCCTTTTCTTGTTCGCATGGTGTTTGGGTTGAAGAGCCATTTGAAACTGAAGCAATGCTTTTGGCAAATGACTTTACCAGCAGCTCCCCTAAATTCCAGAGAAGGAAAAATAGCTTATGCTTGAATATGCTAGGCCAGATGTTTTACATTGTGTGGGAAAGAGTTCATAGATAATGACTTTGAGACTGCATCTTCCTGGACATCCACACCCTCTGACAAGTGGTGACAATGAAAGCACAGATGGTGCTTGGCATAATTGAAAAGCCAAAGAAATTTTTAAACAAATGCAATCTACTAGCAATCCTCTCCTCCATGCTATGGCTGATCACATTTTGGTAAAGGGGCTGCAGGAACAACAAAAATAAACCTTCCACATCATCCTCCCAACAGTCCACATGAGGATTGGAGAAAGAGCTGCTGAAGAATTCTAAAGTGGGTGTAATGGCTGGTGAAAGGCTATAAAAACCTTCAAAAAATGCTCCAAATTGCTAGCCTCCCCTTTTCTCCTCCTTCGCGTCCCTCCCATCTCCCTCTGCAGTGGACTTCAGGTTGCACATGGGGTTTGGAGGGCTATTCTGGAAGTCTTTAGAGACCTTAAACTTTTTCAAAAAAATCCTCCCTTGCTGTGGTGCATGGCATGGAGAACACCAGGAGCAACCAAAAACCACTAAGGCAAATGTAGTGTCTCCCTTCCCCTCTGCGTGGATGGTGGAGGACAGAAAAGATAGAAACTTTCAAGCAAATGACTCAGTCTTCCTCTCCCTGCGTGGAACAGACTTGAATTTGGAGGAGCAAAAGGATGATTTTTTTCATACAATTGCAATGATGGCAGGTAACATGATGGAAGGGGATGATATCATAAGTCATATAACATTCAGCATTCAAAAAACCTTTAGATTAATGTAATTATCAAGCTTTTCTCCACTTCATGTGGTGTTGTTTGTAGCAAACTTCCACTTCAAATGCAATCTGGCAAATTATACAAAATCAGAAAGCCAATTTCCTCCTTCTTGTGGTTGTGGCTAAGCAGTGATATTGAAGTTTGGCCAAATACAATAACAGGCGTTGCCAAAGATTTCCTTCCCTGTTGTGCGTGGTATGGCCAAAGGTAAATTTTAAAAGTCAATTCAAATGCTATTGGCATCGTATAAACTCAGCAAAAACCAATTTAGCTCTTGTGTGGGTGCTAAAAGAGGGGTTTTCAATTAAATCTTTAGCAATTGCAATTAGCAAGTGTATTGATTAATCCACAAACAGAGCGTCATTTCCTGTGTTATGGTGGAATGGCAAAGAAATCTTCAGCATTGGCAACCATTAAAGCTCAGAGAGAAGCTCCAAAGTAAAGCTATAGGCAAATAGCTTTATCCCACATTGGCTGGGAAGTGGTATTTTTAAATGTTTATAAGCAAAGTCACACACATCTTATATGTCAAAGCCTTTGGGCTTTTGACGGATGGTGCCTATGGGCGCCCAAGGTGGGCCCACGCGCAAGCACAGATCCTGAGGTGACGGAGGAGGTGATTGGGCGGCGATGAGGTGGACCCCACGGGCAAATTTTGTAGAGAAAGGTCGGCTTAACCAGTGAGCAGGTTCGAGATGGATCAACAGTGCACGCGGCTTTGCGAAGGCGAGATGCTCGAACGTTAAACCCTGCGAAATGGCGAAATGAAAATGGTGAAAATGCAACAGGTTAACCAGTGAGCATGTTAGATCAAGATCGACGACCCACGTGATTTCGCAGGCCAAAGATGCATGAACATTAGAGGTCACGAAATGGCAAAAGGAAAAATGTGAAATGGCGAAGTCCAGGTGTCATACATGTGACAGGTGCGGTCAGTGTCCAGCAGGCAGGTCCTGTCCCAGTGGCGATGAGGTGGTGCATAGGTGGCGATGGCGTGGCGCTGAGATGGTGTACACGTGGTGGCCAAGTGGCAGTGACAAAGTGGATGACATGGCGGTGATGAGGTGTCATTCCAGGTGGCGCCTAATAGACCCCTTTTGACCAATCAAGTCCCGCCACATGGCAAAGCATCAGACCATAAAGGGAGGCAAAAAATCAAAATTAAAATCAGTAAATGATATAGTTCAAACTATATTAAAATTCGAAAAATTTAAATGATGGATCCATGTTGAGGATTAATTCGCCCATGGTCTCAATTTTGGCTAAAATATAAAGTGTTATATGTTTTCGGAAAGCTCTCAAAATGAGGAATCCGATTATGGAATCATTTTTGGAAAATATTAGATATTGTGGAATTAGTTTAGTCGGGAATGACATTCAGTTAGAGAGGAGACACTAGGCAATTTTCAGTTACAGATTTGATTTTCTTCCCTCTCCTTCTTATTCCCCATTCTTCTCAGTTGTAGGGGTTCCAGTTTTGGAGAGATTTTCTCCAAGGGAGAAATTTGAAATTGTAGGTTCTAGTGATGGCATCCTTTTATCAATGCAAATAATAGTGTGTTTTTCGATGTTTTCAGTGTTGTCTTTACTGTAGGTTTAGTTTTAGTTTGCAGGTTCACACATATGCAAGGCATGTGTGAGTTTCCATGAAAACGTCTCCAAAATGTACTCAGATTCATATAATTTCATATTATCAAGGATAATTTGAGTTGTCTCCTTTAGATTCCTCTAAGAGTGTAATGTTGTCTTTTGGGTATTCTTCAAGGAAGGATTTAAATCCTAAAACCCAGCATTAATGATTTTGAATGCATATTGGATATATACATATAAGTATGGTTTTGTGACAGAGCAGAGGATTGTATTAATGTAAGGCATTGATACATGCAAATTTAATGTTGAAAAGAACTTGCATCTGAGATTTCTCATCTAGTTTTATGCATGACTTTGTGGCCTGGATTTAAGGCACTGGTCTCTTGTAATATTGAAAGGTTGTCAGAACACCATTTAAAAATCCAAAATCATAATATCTTTTATATTTTATGTTATGTGGAAGTGTCCCTCCATCTCATGATTCAAAATGTTGAGTTGCAAGTGTGGATCTAGCCCATCTGCAGTTACCTCTTAGTTTTTGAACCTTTTGAGATCCATCTATTTTTGATTGATGTAGTCTTGTGTGTAATAGGTCTAATTAAATGCATCAAAGGTATACCCGCCTAGGTTTTGCAGAGCCTGAAGAGTAGAAGGATTCATATCCTTGTCATGTTGTCCAAGCCCTGAGGTGTTTCATTGATTGAGATTGGCTATCTCATAGATAGATTTGCAGGTATACTTGGGTTATCATTTTTGGTGAACAACACATAGTAATACAAAATAAAGTCCTTTGTAAAATCTGGGTTAATGAGAGTAGGCACCTTTGCAACTGAACCCTTGATTCTTTCGAAAGCTTCGTTGTCCTCTTCAGTCCATTTGAAAGGATGTTGTTCACTCAACAAGCTAATGATGTGTTTTGTAGTTTCTGCAAACTCCGGAACAAATCTCCTTAAGAAATTCACTTCACCAAAAAATGACCTTACTCTAGTCCAGTTGGAAGGTAAACTGAGATGTTGTATTGCATTAACTCTCTCAGGATCAATCTTGACTCCTTCCTTTGAGACAATATGTCCTAGCAATTTGCCCTCTGTGACACAAAAAACTGATTTCTTTGGGTTCAGGGAAATACCATGCTCTAAAATATGCTACAGAACTACCCTCAGATCCTTGAGATGGCTCTTCGTCTCTTTAGAAAATATCATTAGGTCATCTAGGTAAACAACAATAATTCTATCTCGAAAATCCTTAAAAGAGAAATCCATAGCTCTTTGAAAGGTGTCTCCGGTGTTTATTAAACCAAAAGGCATATGGTTATATGCGAATGTTCCCCACGGAATGATGAATGTCATCTTGTGTTGTTCATACTCTGCAACACTAATTTGATTGTAGCCAGAAAAACCGTCTAACATCGACATCATCTCTGACCCAGATACCATTTGCAGAATGTGGTCCATATTGGGTAAAGCGTAGTTGTCCTTCAAACTCGCCTGATTCAAATTGTGAAAATCAACACAAATACGAATCTCTTCATTCTTCTTCCTTATGGGCACAATATTGGTTACCCAGGTAGAGTGATGAATTGGATATATGATTCTAGCCTTAAGCATTTTATCAACCTCTTTAAAAATTGCATCTGCCATTATGGGGTTGAAATTCCTCAATTTTTGTTTAAAAGGAAAGACACCTGGCTTCAATAGAATCTGATGCTAAAAATGCCCATCCCTAAACTCCTTCAAGTCATCATAGGACCAGGAAAAAACATCAATGTATTGTTTCAGTAGTGTGCCAAGTATTCGCTTTTCCTCCGTAGAACAACACTTGCCAATTGTTATCTCTTTTGGGTTAGACTCATCGCCCAAATTTATTTTCTCGCAACTCCCTTTCCCATCATCTTTGGAAACTTTCTTGTCTATGAATGCATCATCTCTGGTGAAAAACCTCTCCAGAGTCACTAGCCCTTTTGGAATTTTGTTGCCTTTAGCTGAATAAAACTATTTGTAGGATCAACATCTGGGTCTGGGCTAAACTCCTTGCAGTTATTTTCAGAGCCTTCAAAATATGATTGGGAGAATGACTGTACACATTCTAGAAAGTCTTTGATCTGAGCATCCACATCAAATACTTTCCAATGATTTACACTATTAGGGACACTAGGCCTGTAAGTCATTTCAATCCTATATGAATTATCCTTAAAGTCTGGATGCGGTAACAAAAGTGAAGCTAAAATGGCCAACGAATCTGCCCTACTGTTCAGTTCCCTTGGAATGGCTTCAATCGAGAAAGCATCAAAGAATTCTAACTCATCCCAAACCCTATTTCTATAATGTCTCAATCTGTCATTCTTAACTGTATAAACATTTCTCACCCGTCTGACGATCAACTCTGCATCACCTTTAACTTTGAGCAACTTGATACCTTTACATCTGGCCTTATTTAATCCTAATAATAATGCCTCATACTCTGCAGTATTATTAGTATTCTTGAAATCCAACTTGAAAGAAAACGGAAAAATATTACTAGTGCGTGACAGCAAAACTACCCCTACTCCAGAGCCGGAGTTGGCGCAACTTCCATCAAATTCCATCTACCACAACCCACCAAGTTCATCAACAGCTTCTTCCAGTTCCCTTTCGCGAGGTGCAAGGATGAGATAGTTTCCAAACTTGCATTCTTGAAACAAAATCTGGGCTTTGGGGTTATCTGAAGGAAAAATAGTGTACTTATTTTTCGGCTCAGTTTCAAGCTTGATTTTCTATTTTTCAAGAAGGGTTCGCAAAAGAAGAAGACTGGGAAGTTTGTTGATTTCTTGTTGGAATCACACATGCAGGACCTTCAAGGGTCACCAAAATGTTACTACCTCTTTCCAAATCAGACTCATATTCGAGGTAGAATGTTCCAGAGTCGCCAGGTACCTCTTGAATTTTTTCTGCTTCAGTGAACTCACCTAATTCATCTTTTGTGTTTTGCATCTGAACATGTCTTATCATATCAGGACAAGAACCCCCATCATGATCTATGGTAAGATGGAATGAACACATGACACCCTTGTCAGGAGGTGCCTCTATTTGTAATCTTTATGGAGCAACAGGTAATTGCAACGGTCATCCATAGTTATACTGATTTGGAGTTTTCCTGCTTATATCCTGATAAGGCTGCGGATAGGAACTTCTAGGCTTGGGTATCTACCTCTTCAAAGCAATCATATCATTGACAAGCCATTGAACAACTCGGTCAGTGGAAGAGGTAGATGCCTGAGGTTGACCCTGAGGGGTTTGTACATCTTTCCTCCATTTCCCGACTGTTATCAGATCATCTTGAAGCTGTATAGCTTCATTTTGTACAGTCTCAAGATCAGTCAGCCTTCTTCTTCTAAGGTGAAAACCCACGTCAGGAGGCATTGAATTTATGAAGAAACATTGTTGATTATCAGCGGTTGGCCTTTTGGCTTGAGGAATTTTATGGATAATCTTATTATACCTGGCTACATAGTCCCTCATTGGCTCATGAATCTCCTTTTTCATTTGTGTTAGTTGAGCCAGTAACAAATGTTCATTATCAACACTTTTGAACCTTTTCTCAAAAGAGGTTTTCATTGTTTGCTAGTCAGTTATGGATCCTGCTTGCAGATGATTGAACCAATCTGCTGCCCCCTCAGTAAGAGTTTGGGCAAAAAGCCTAATGGC
This sequence comes from Cryptomeria japonica, assembly GCF_030272615.1. Taxonomy (NCBI): domain Eukaryota; kingdom Viridiplantae; phylum Streptophyta; class Pinopsida; order Cupressales; family Cupressaceae; genus Cryptomeria; species Cryptomeria japonica. The sequence goes on from NC_081410.1 coordinate 600,196,120, forward strand.
CATATCTTCATATTGGACTGCCAGAATCCCAATGGCTACATTAAAAGAATTCAAGTGCTCTTCAACTGAGACTTTTCTGTCTCCATTATATTTAGGTAGGACATCCCCTGCCCCTTTTGGAAGTGGATTATGAGCTGCGAGAGCAAGAGGTCCAACAGCAGCACCCCATGGTTGGACCATAATGAACACATAATAAATGGTTACTAGAGGAGGAGCTTGAACTCCAGTAACTGTTAGTGCTTGCCAAGGGTTTGAAGAAGAAGCTATAGGAGTAACTTTGATAGGAGAGGAAGGTCTACTTTTAGCATTTCTTTTGGGAGTAAAGTTTGTGGCGAATGACAACCCTTGTAATTATTCAAAACAATTATCAGTTATTCCTTCTCTCCTTTGCAATCTGGTATATGGATGAGAATCCAGCGTTATCACCCTTAGGAAACCTGAGCTCCTTAAAGAAAATTTCAATCTCAACGTTTTTCTTAAATTATAGAACTGTGTCTTTGACAAAACAAACTCTATGAATTTTGTTGATTATAGGTTCAATTTTGTCATGTCCATGGCATGCTAGTCTACTCAATGTTTGGTTTTCCTCTGCTATCCCCAGCAAAGTCGCCAAAAATCTGTTAGTGAACATAATTGTCCCTTTTTAAAATGATCAATTTTGAACTTTGCCGCCTTCTTTAAAGGACAAGTGTTTCAGTAAACAGCTGGGTAAGTGTTGTATAAACCACTTCCCTCTGAATTTTCCATAGGTACAGCTCCCTATCTCAGTTTTTCAAGGAATGAATTTAATTAATTTAATTTGAGTAGTATCTTTTAACCCGAAAGCATGTAAGGCTGCCTACTTCATTCTTGGATGAGAGGCTGATATTTCACACATGTTTCTTAAAAGGAGAAAACAATCTTTCCTGTCTTTTCAATACAAGAGATGATAGCAACTGAATAAAAGTTCAGTACACCATTTCCACAGGTTTAATAAAGAATGAACAAATTTGGTTTACATATCTGAATGATCCAAATCCACCATATTGCTTCAGATTTGCACAAAATTTTCAACACTATGTACATTTACCTTTTTACTCTTGACAATCTAAAATTTGCTTGCATCTTTAGATTCAATGTCACTAAACTCTTTAGCCAAAACTTTCCCTTTAGGCAATTTGGTGCTTAGTGTTATAGCTACCTCTTGGGCTTTAGATTCCTCTTCAGTGATGGCTATAGTGCCCTTGACAGTTGTGGAGGAAGAACATTCTCCAAATTTCTCCGTTAATACCTTGATCATTTTTGTTGCCTTCCTTGTAGCCTTAGGTACTCCAATGCTCATTTTTACTTTTTCTTTTACTTCTTCATATGTTCCATACCTCAGCTTGGTAGCATGCCTTGGTAATGTAATAAAAGCATCTATCTGCTATTGTGTGATGTCAAAATCAATCTCATAACCCATAGGTGGCAAAGATTGAGTTCTCGGTTCCACAGTATTAAGATAGCAGTAATCAGTGTCCACTTCAAAACATATGTCATCCTTGTATCTCTCCACTAACTTGGGTGGAATTCTATATTTGTTATGCATCTTCTCCTGAAACTTGCTGAAATAATCATCCATAATATCATTAAAATTATCACCTAGATTCTTGATGAATTCATTGATTTGATGGGTGATTGGTTGGTGTAGCTCCCAAACAACTTTACCGACTGATGGAAAGAATTTCTCAAAATACAAAAACATGCATACCAGAAGTGATCCAAATTTTAGTGTATTAGCTGAATTGTTCTTCTTTAGCTTTCTTATGGTATTGAGATTCTCAAACAGGTTTTTCAACAATACCTCAAATAAATCAATTTTCATGCCTTTCTTCACAATTTTATATGCTAAGCCGATTCCTGCACAGGGTACACTATTTTCCCTTGCTGATTGGAAGAAACAATAACCTATTACTCTAATAGCAAATTTTAGCTCTGCATTTGTGACATTGTTCAGTTTCAGTCCCCTGCAATCAGATTCTACTCCAGTTAAACTGATCAATTCCTTCTGTGATATCATTTTCTGAGCTTGGGCATGATCATAAATAGGGTAGCCAGTGATCAAATGAATGATTCCCTTGGTTAGAACAAACTTGACCCATTGGGGTTTGAAGACACGGGGATAGGTTAGGGCTTCAGTCAATCCCTTGATTTTGATGTGTTCATATTTGCTATCTATTTTACCATCAGTACATAATTCATCATATGTGTCTTTGATCTCAACATGACCTAGTTCCTCAACATGACATTTAGTGAAGAATCTGACATCCTCGACTAATAAAACTCTATCAAGAATGAGTGACAATGCAGTTTTGTCATCCAGTTTAGATGCAATTTTGGGAGTTAAAGAGTATTTCAGTGAGGGCTTTTCAATGTTCTCAACAACAACGGGCTTCTAAATCTTAGGTGCCATTGCAAATTTCAGATAAATACTAACAAAAGATCCTTAGGGTTTGAAGACTTTCAATCGATAGACACTTCCCACTTAGCAAATAATAACAACTTGATATTATCAGTAAACTATCTTGATAATGCATTGTGATTGATGTAAATACCTTTGAATTTGCTTTGGAAGAGGTTTGATCACCTTTGATTCGCTTTGCTCTACTTTCTTGAAAACTTGCTGAGTGAAAAATGACCGTGCAATAGCTTTAAGTATTCATTGTAACTCATCAGGCTTCATGCAGTTAGGTCAGAAAACATTAAATGCACTCGGTACCACTACCTCTTTTTATGCTTTTATCGAGTAGCCAGACTTCCTGCATTTACCGACTTGACAAGCTTCCAAAAGACTTTGATAAAATTTCAAATTTCTAATGCATCTTTAATTATGCAGATTTTGAATTAAGTACATGATAGAATAGGAACCGTTAAGATTTAACCTTTGAAAGAATGCAGTCCCTTCATACCTTTACCGATTAATTTGGAATAGGTGCACCTAACTCAGTAGGTAAGGTGCTTTCTTCATTTGACACAATTTTCTTCTTTCTCCAAATCATCTATAATTTTTCTTTTATTTCCTTAGTGTCTCCTCTAGGTTGATCTCTGCAATCTCTAGCCAAGTGTCCAACCTTTTGACAATGAAAACATGCCATACCAAGATTTCTCCATGATCTTTGGTTGTTCATTCCAAACCTTATAAAGCAGTTGGCACTTATATGTCCATATCTTCCACAACATTCACACCATCTCCTTGTATTATAATCCCATGGTATTGCAGAATACTGTCAGTAAGGATCTGTGTGAGTTCGGCAACCTTTAGTATTTGCTTAGTGTGTAGACCACATATAGTTTTTCTACTTAAACCAACAGTCCTCGGTACTATGTGCTGGTATTTTGGTATGGTTTTGTCATTAATGTCAACACCTGCTAAATACACCTACTTTGGAGATCCAGCAACATTCACCGGCAATCAGTAAACTGTTCAACAATCACCGGTATATGGTTAACCGGCAAGATATAATGTACACTGGTACATGCAATGACATGGAAGACACTTGGTAATGTCGAAGACATCATGTTGACACTTTTCCTTGAAATAATATCATTGATATATTCTTATTTGCATATTTTCCTTTACCGGCAAATAGGTCCAGGTTATCTAGGGTTACACCGGTAGGTTTATCTTTTTCAGATCAGCATGGCATGCTATGGAGATGATTTATTATTGTTGTAAATGCATTAAGCCGACATGTTCAATCGGTTATTGCATCGGATATTGTATTATTTGTAAAATGTTTTATTGTAATATCTTGTAGAGCTGACCTACTAAAATTGGTCTTAGGGTATGGTATAAATGTAAGATCTTATTTGTAAGATCAAGTGTAGAATGCGAAAAAGAATTATAAGAAGGTATATGCGAGATTAAGTAGAGGTATACACGAAGACATCATTTGAAGGTGAAGCTAGGTTTTTGTAAAAGCATATCAGCATTACACCAGTACTGAATCCAGCATATGAAGATGCTACTTTATGTAGTACATTCTCATTGGATTTAACCATCCAACTGTAGTCAGTGTGACTCCCATTTGTGTTTGAGCAGTGAGCTCTAGGTTGTTGGCCTTTCTGCATGTGTAGACCCCTCTTGTACACTTACTATTTGTAGTAGTATCATCTGATTGTGGGTAAGGTTTCCCACCATGGTTTTTCCCCTTACAGGGTTTCCACGTACAAATATTTGTGTCATGTGTTGTGATTGACTTTGTTTCATGCATTAATTCTTACTGGTACAACATTTCTTGTTAACACTGTTTACCAGCACAATTAATTGTTTTACCGGTATTAAGCAATAAGTTGGTTAATAAGATTTTGGTTTGAATTTATTAGACAACTGATTCACCCCCCCCCCTCTCAGTTGTCCCTAAGACCTACAATTGGTATCAGAGCTTAGTCCTCTTTTTGTAGAAGTTTAACTTAAGGAGATCCAATGTCTACTAATTATTTCAGGAAGGATAGTCCTAAACTTGATGGAACCAACTATGGAATATGGAAAATCAAAATGGAGACACATCTGAATTACATTGGTAAAGACATCTGGGAAGTTACTAAGAATGGTTATACTACTGCTGTAGCTGGTCAGCCTACTCCTATTACTCTAGGTAAAGATGAAGAAAATGATTGCAAAGCAAGAGAAGCACTTTTGAGTGCATTATCAGATCAACAAATCATGGGATTATCAGATAGATCTACTGCAAAAGCTAGTTGGCATCATTTGGAAACACTAAATGAAGGGGATTCCATAGTCAAAATTGCAAAACTTGAAAGCTTCCGAGTCAGGTATGAACATCTGAAAATGGAAGAAGATGAAAGAATTTCTGCCTTTATGGAAAGAGTAAATGAAATTGTTTTAGGTATCAAATGTTGTGGAGGAACCTTGAGTGAAGATGAGATTGTTTCAAAAATCTTAAGAGGTTTGCCACCGGCATATAAAATGAAGGTTACTTCTATTAATGAGTTGAGAACAATGCCTAATACATCAGTAGCTAGAGATACATTGATTGGAAAACTTTCAGCTTTTCAAATAGAGGAATTTGGTCCTGTTGCTATAAAAACTGATTTGGCCTTCAAAGCATCAATATCATCTGCTCCATCTTTTGACAAATCAGACTGGAGAGCCTTTTATGCAAGAGAATTTGAAGAAACCAGAAAGGAGAATGAAGAGCTTGAAGAACTTGAAGCACTATTTGCAAGAAAAATGCCAAAAGGTCCAATTGGAAGTAAGTATGAAGGTAAAGCACCCTTTAAATGTTTCAATTGCAATAAGATTGGTCATATGGCTTCAAGATGTCCTAATAGACATGCTAGACTAAGAGAAGAAGCTAGAAGGACATACAAACCTAATCCTGAATATTAGAGATACAGATTTAAGAAAAACAAAGATAAATCCTATTACATTGCTGATGAAGGTGTGACTGATGATTCTGTTGAGGATCCAGCAAACAACGGATGGGTCTTTGTTGCTATAACAGAAGATCAACCGGTACCTATTGCTCCACTGGTAGAACAAGCCCTAGCAGCTAAAGCTGAATCAAAGGATGAATGGATTATTGACTCAGCATGCTCACATCACATGATAGGAGACAAAGGCAAATTCTTGAACTTTCAAGAATACAATGGAGGTTTAGTAAGATTCGAAGATGACAAAGCCTGTTCAATCAAAGGTAAGGGTTCAATATCTCTTGATGGTAAACATAACACTGACAATGTCTACTATGTTGAAGGATTAAAGCATAATCTTTTAAGTGTTGGTCAATTAGCTGAGAAGGGATTTTAGTTACAATTTAAAAATGGAAAATGTAAAATCATGAACAAAACTAGTTTGGAAATTGCAACTAGTAATCAGACTAGAGGTAATATCTTTCATTTGAATAACAATGAAAAGGCATGCTTAATTGTTCATATAGATGAAAGTTGGCTATGGCATAAAAGACTATGTCATGTAAATTTTGATTGCATGGTAAAAATCAGTACTTCTAAGGCAGTTAGAGATCTACCTAAAATTGTGAAACCTTGTAATACAATTTGCAAGGAATGTCAATTTGGAAAACAGGTTAGAGCTAGTTTCAAAAGTATTCCAGAAAAATCCAATAATACTCTTGATTTAATTCACACTGATTTATGTGGTCCGGCTAGAACTAAAAGCTTATAAGGTGATAGATATTTCATGCTAATTATTGATGATTATTCTAGAATGTGTTGGGTTTCTTTTCTCAGAGAAAAGTTAGAAGCACTTGGGAAGTCCAAACTATTCGAATCAATGGTTGAAAATGAAACCGGTAAGAAAATTAAATGTTTAAGATCAGATCAAGGAGGAGAATTCACATCTAGAGATTTTAATATATTTTGTGAAGTGAATGGAATCAAAAGACAGTTATCAGCACCTTGGACACCACAACAGAATGGAGTTGTTGAAAGGAAAAACAGAACTATTTTGGATGCAGCAAGAAGTATGTTATCAGAAGAAAATCTACCACATGTGTACTGGAGAGAGGCAGTAAGCACTACTATCTATACATTCAACAAAGTTCACATCAAAGGTGAAACCAATAAGACCCCTCATGAACTATGGTTTGGTAATACTCCTACTCTTAAGTATTTCAGAATTTTTGGAAGTAAATGTTATATTAGAAGAGATGAGTATATTGGCAAGTTTGATCCTAGAAGTGATGAAGGAATATTTCTTGGTTATTCATCTAAGAGTAAAGCTTATAGATGTTTTAATAAAAGATTATAGAAAATTGTTGAGAGTACAAATGTAAAGATTGATGAACAATTCAGAGGAACCTCAAGGTATATAGACTCTGAACCAGAAACAGAAATTATGACAAATGAACCAACAGTAAATCCACTGGTACAGAATGATGACCCAGTTACTCCGGTATCATCAGAGGATACCACAGTAATTGAAGAACAACAACAGACTAAGACACCCCGGTATGTAAGACTGAATCATTCTGAAGATCAGATAATTGGAAGCAAATTTAAAGGAGTCATGACAAGAGGACGATTGGCAAATGAAGAGGTATGTATTATTTCTCAAATTGAACCATTATCTATCAATGAGGCATGTGAAGAGAAATTTTGGATTAAAGCTATGGAAGAAGAATTAGGACAAATTGAGAAAAATAATACTTGGACATTAGTTCCCCGGCCTGAAAATAAAAATGTAATTGGAACCAAATGGGTATTTAGAAACAAACTCAATGAAGATGGTAAGGTTGTTAGGAATAAAGCAAGACTAGTGTGTAAGGGATATTCTCAGAAGGAAAGAGTTGATTACAATGAAACCTTTTCACCGGTAGCTAGAATTGAAGCAATTAGATTATTCTTAGCCTTTGCAGCTCACAAGGATTACAAAGTTTATCAAATGGATATTAAATGTGCATTTTTGAATGGAGATCTTGAAGAAGAAGTTTATATTGAACAACCTGATGGATTTTCTTTAACAGATAACAATGATATGGTTTGTAGATTAAGAAAAGCTTTGTATGGACTAAAACAAGCTCCAAGAGCCTGGTATGCAAGATTGGATAAGTATCTCTTAAAAATTGGTTTTACTAAAGGAAATGCAGATAGCAATTTATATTACAAAGTAACTAATGATGACATTTTGATTATGGAAGTATTTGTTGATGATATAATCTTTGGAGGAGAAGATGGATTATGCAAAGAATTTTCTCTTAAAATGCAGCATGAATTTGAAATGTCTATGATTGGAGAAATAAAATTCTTTTTAGGATTGCAGATTTTACAGACTGATAAAGGCATATTTTTGAGTCAATCTAAGTACTTGAAAGAACTACTCAAGAGATTTGGGATGGAGAACTCTAAACTGGTAAGCACACCTATGACTACAAATGACGAATTATCTCAAAGGGATGAATCTATACCTATTAATCCAACTAGATACAAATCTATGATAGGAGGTTTACTGTATTTGACACAAACCAGACCTAATATTATGAATGTAGTATGTATAGTTTCTAGATTTCAAAGTAATCCCAAGGGAAATCATGAATCAGCAGTAAAAAGGATTTTCCGGTACTTACAAGGCACAACAAATCTTGGATTATGGTATCCTAAAGATGAAAATTTTGATCTATATGCATACACAGATGCAAATTGGGCAGGAGATGTGGATGATAGAAAGAGCACCACTGGAGGAGCATTCTTTCTTGGAAAGAGATTAGTTTCTTGGTTAAGTAAGAAACAGAGTTGTACATCTTTATCAATAGCAGAATCAGAATATGTTGTAGCAGCAACAAACTGTACACAGGTACTTTGGCTTAAGCAAATGTTGAAACACATAAAGGTAAAATGCAAGGAACCTATTACTATATATCGTGATAACACTACAACAATTGATATATCTAAGAATCCTGTATTACATTCTAAAATAAAACATGTTTCTATCAAACTAAATTTTCTAAGGGAAATAGCTGAAGAAAAGGAAATAAAACTGGTTTATGTGAATACTAAAGAATAGCTTGCAGATATTTTTACAAAACCTTTGCCTAAGGAAACTTTTGAGTATCTCAGAGATCAGCTCAGAGTCTTACCTCCATCGATAGAGACTTAGACAGTTGATGATTGTCATCAACCGACATAATTAAATGGACAAATCTTTTATTCCAGTATTTGATGAGAAAGCCACTTCTCACGGGGAGTAGTTGGTATATTTAATTGATTGGTATTTTGTATGAACTTGACCTTTTTGTGACTTTGGCATTTGATGTCAAAGGGGGAGAGATATATGGAAAAACATTGGGGAGAGATATATGGAAAAATGCATTATCTTTTTGAGGAGAGATTGGTATGAGAGATTGATATTGAAAATAAATCTTTGGGTAAACACATATTACTCTGAGGGGGAGAACTGGTTTTTGTACTTGGCATTTCTATTTTGGCACTTTGATGGTTTTTCCATCTTGTGTTGCCATCAATGCCAAAGGGGGAGATTGTTGGTATTTTGGTATGGTTTTGTCATTGATGTCAACACCTGCTAAATACACCTACTTTGGAGATCCAACAACATTCACCGGCAATCAGTAAATTGTTCAACAATCACTAGTATATGGTTAACCGGCAGGATATAATGTACACCGATACATGCAATGACATGGAAGACACTTGGTAATGTCGAAGACATCATGTTGACAATTTTCCTTGAAATAATATCATTGGTATATTCTTATTTGCATATTTTCCTTTACCAACAAATAGGTCCAGGTTATCTAGGGTTACACCGACAGGTTTATCTTTTCCAAATCAGCATGGCACGCTATGGAGATGATTTATTATTGTTGTAAATGCATTAAGACAACATGTTCAGTCGGTTATTGCATCGGATATTGTATTATTTGTAAAATGTTTTATTGTAATATCTTGTAGAGCCGACCTACTAAAATTGGTCTTAGGGTATGGTATAAATGTAAGATCTTATTTGTAAGATCAAGTGTGGAATGCAAAAAAGAATTATAAGAAGGTATATGCGAGATTAAGTAGAGGTATACACGAAGACATCATTTGAAGGTGAAGCTAGGTTTTTGTAAAAGTATATCAGCATTACACTGGTACTGAATCCAGCATATGAAGATGCTACTTTGTGCAGTACATTCTCATTGGATTTAACCATCCAACTGTAGTCAGTGTGACTCCCATTTGTGTTTGAGTAGTGAGCTCTAGGCTGTTGGCCTTTCTACATGTGCAAACCCCTCTTGTACACTTACTATCTGCAGTAGTATCATCTGATTGTGGGTAAGGTTTCCCACCATGGTTTTTCCACATACAGGGTTTCCACGTACAAATATTTGTGTCATGTGTTGTGGTTGACTTTGTTTCATGCATTAATTCTTACCGGTACAACATTTCCTGTTAACACTGTTTACCGACACAATTAACTGTCTTACTGGTATTAAGCAATAAGTTGGTTAATAATATTTTGGTTTGAATTTATTAGACAACTGATTCACCCCCCCCCTCTCAGTTGTCCCTAGGACCTACACCATGTCCATATCTATTGCTGTTTTTACAAAACCCTTTGAATTTTGCCTTCTTATAATTGCTATTAGACATTTTCCTACATTGGTTAGATGTGTGACCATAATTTTTGCAATTGTGACAATAACCATTAGACCTAGTGACATTCGGTTGCTTACCTTTTCTGATTTGGCACATGTTAGCAATGTGACCTTGTTTTCCACAGTAGTTGCAAATAGGTTTCTTTCCTTTGATATTATTCTTATTTCTAGCTTGCTTTGATGATTCTCCTCTCTCGGCTATATGAATTCCCTTCTCGGTAGAGTCTTTTCCTTTGTAATCAAGTCCTACTTCTTTGTTGGGTCTTCTTGTATTCAGGTGCTCATCCAACATCTTTGATGCTTCATAACTATTTTTTAGTGTTTCCTTGGATTTTTTTTCTATTTCAAGTTCATTGGTCAACCTTGATACTTCAAGTTTATATGCTTGATTCTCATCATCTTTCAAATTTGCTTCATGATGTACATAACCCAATTGATCTGACATATTACTTTGTATTCCAATCATCCTAGTGATTTCATCATTCTTTTCAGATACTAATGCTTCAAGCTGTTGTTTTTCTCTTTCTAGATCTCTTACTTTATCTTCAACTGTCCTCAATGCATCAAGATTCTTAGTCATTTTTGTGCTGAAATGTTCATGTCCTCTTTTCATTGCTTTTAGCTGATTAGTCAGTGCTTTGTTCTTCTCCTTCAGTTCTTAAATCATCTCTTTAGTCTCCTCAGATATACTGTTCTCAGATGATGTTTCAATTTGTTCCACTAACTCTCGAGAGTCCTGCAAATCATCAAATAATCTTCTTCTAACTTTCAATGATTTTTGCATTTGTCTTTGCATGTCTGCAATCACTTGATTAGCATGATCTAACTCTTCTTGTAGATACACAATTTTTTGAGATTGTTTATAGCCTTCCATTGATAAAATCTTTTTCTTTAGGTTGTTAAACCCTTTCCTAAGATTCAAGCTCTGATACCAATTGTTAGTCCCAATATGGAAAGCTAATGTACTGAGAGGGAAGAGGTGAATTAGTACTACAAATCCTTCTACCAACAATATCTTCACTGATATGCATAAACCAAAAGCTGTTGTAACATAACATAAAACTAAAACAAATAAATAAAAATCATACATGATTCACTCCATAACACATATATTTTGGTTATGTAGAAACTCTTGGTTAGAGAGAAAAACTGCGATGGGGATGGCACCCACAACTTCACTACTGCAATAATAAAGGTTGCTTGGTTAGAGCTACATGTTTAGCTATTTCTGATAGCTTACCCTATTAGGAGTATCAAGATCATTAGATCTACCTTGCTAAAGGATTTTACAACACTTATTCTAATTGTTGCACCTGGTTAAAGGCTTTACAATTTATAGACTTTGTTAGAGTCTTTTACCTTGTTAAAGGTTTCTATTACAACTTCATATATTACAATAAAATCTTTACAATTATCTGCAACTTTACATTTGGAATGTTATAGCAAATTCTATGTGCTCAAAATGAGATTACCTTGCTTATAGCATACCTTGGTAACCCATAGAATAACTTGGTAAACCCTTTTGTTTACTCTGTTCTTTGACTGTTCTCTGAAATCCTTCTCGGTGACCTATGTGTCTCTGTAACAGTCATAACACTCAGTGCTTTCTTATGTATCACACATGTCTTTCTTCATACACCTCTATATGTCTCTATCTGATCTCAATCCATGCTGTATAAATAGATCTCTTATGTTGGTGATCTGGATCATTGCTTCAGTCTTACAAACATGATTTATTGAATTAATAATCATACAAAATATTTCATTGGATAGATGACATAAAAATCATACACAATCCTTAAGTGCAATTTCCAATGTGATAACGGTTCTATGTTCCTTGATCCTGTAACACGTTTCCACATGTGTGTCTAGGTTCAATGAATCTGGTAAAATGTTTCACTCGGTGTATATCAACTCGATGTATCATTATTTCTACTAAGTAGACATGGAATGTTACTCAGTAGACAACTTGGTGAATACTGGGCTCTATGACTATTTTCTTCTATAACTGACTGCTCTGTGCATACCGACTAAATGTTTCGGTAGAGGTAATGGACTAGAGTATATAGAATGACTTTGGATATAAAACTAATGGCAACTATAATAAATAGTAACATTTAATAGCATGCATTTCATTTATCAAGTAGTGTATCATCATTATTATTTGCATTATCATTTTATAACAATCATTTAGTTGCATCTTTGCACTTAGATTCATAATCATCATAAACATTACATAAAAACTCAAAAATATTTCATATAGATCATTTGCATTTACATAATCATAAATCAAAAGAAAATAAATCATTCCTTGCATTCCATATAGATCATTACATTTTCATCATTTAAGATAGTAATCATTTTCATTTGCATCCAAGATCATAAAAATCAAAACACAAAACAAAAACATATAATCATTGCATCCATATGATCATCACATAGAATAACAAACATATAGATCATCAAACTATAAAGCATCATCATCAAATAGAGTCATATAAAATCATCATCATCATATAGAGTCCATGTCTGCATATAGATCATCATAAAAAAATAAAAGTCCAAGTATACAATGATATCAAATAAACAATACAAATGCCTCATCAAATATAAATCAAGTCAAGGTTGTCCTGTACCACTACCACCTGACTTTGTCCGTCTATGTGGCTATGAGTGAGAAGATCCTCCAAATACCTGTCTCCCATGCTCCCCACTCCTCTGAGGAGGTCCCATGACCCCACCACTGCTAGTATCCATCAACACAGTGGTATGATAACTACCTGCTCTCTGGCTCTCTGTAACTGCCTCCTCATATCGTCGTTGCCAGTGGGAAGTCTCCTTCCTGGCCTGAACTAGTGCTCTAACAGTATCCGCTAAGAGAGTACCTAATCCAGCCTGTTTAATATGATCAAGAAGACCCTGAGTATCATGTTGTCTCCTAAAAGCTCTATCCCGCTTAGTAATAAGAGTCTGTACCTGTGCTCAAAGCTGATCAATCTATGCTCTCAAACTGTCAATAGTATCCTGCCCTGGCACATCATGCTTTGGTATAACCACATTTGGCATATCATGCATTGGTACAACCTACTCTGGTACATCCTTCTGTGGTGCATGAATCCCAATCCCCTCACCACCAACTTGTCCAACTACTAGAATCTCAGTTCGAGTAACTCTTCGCACCCATCATCTAATCAGGGGAACATGATCCTTATGATCCTCATCATATCTACCATGCATTGCAATAACTCAAGGATCTGGCTGAATCTGTCTGAAATCAATGCCTCTCCCACAACTCCCATCTAGTCCAGTCACCCTACCTATTGTCAATGGCAACCCTCTTAGTGATCTCATACTAGTCCTACCATGCTCTCTCCCAATCCATCCAACATCTCTCCCACCTATAGGACGTGGTCTCTCAATCCTGCCAACCAATCCAAATGGTCCTCCACAAATTCTCAATCGACCTCCCCTCCATCTAGGTCTCCTACCACCACCACCTCCATCCCCACCATCATCTCCACCTCCCCCAGCCTCATGAGTAGCTCTAAGCTCTCATCTTCATCTACGTCTCCTAGAAACTAGATCATCTAAGTCATCCTCATCATCTCTTGAGCTGGGAGGAGGATCTGTTGGATCAATAATGCGAGGAAATGGATGAGCTAGTATATATTGAGCATACTCTACAGTAACCCCAGGATCAATAATATGTAATCTCATATCATAATCCACTCTTGGAGTAGCAACAAACTCTACACGAGCAATCTCAAATGACAACGACGGTCCCCAATCTCGTCTATCTCTATACTGTCAAGCATATATCATCACACTAGTAGGCATAGGCTGGATGATACCAAACTATCTCAAAATCCAACTAATCAACTGTTGCTCAACAATAAACGGTGTCCAACCAATGAGATATCTACTCTACATAATACATGGTAATGTATGTGCATCATCCATCCATGGCTCACAATCAAGATATAGTCTCCAAGTGATGCTATCCAATGAATCAAGCACCCAATGCAAATACTCCATCTTACCCGACTTATGTTGAGTAAGGATACCTACATATACATATGGCTGCCTCTCTCCATGAACTTTGTGATGGATAGGCCGAGTAACAACAATGTGCTCCCAGCACCAGATCTGCAATAAAGTGCATCCAGTAGATAAATTCACACTCTCATCATACACTACCTGATGAAGATCATGATATAAGTGTGCCAGCATGCAAACACCCCACGCATATCGAGCACGATGTTGAATCATACTAAGGAGAATCTCACCCCATCCAATGGAAAAACCTCGTGATCTCCTATCAGGACATATAAATCCTCCAATCAAACCAGCAAGAATAATAGGAAGAGCCTCATAATACATCACCATATCAACCCATCGGATCTCTCCTCTACCAATGCTCTTATCAGCAAACACAACTCTGCAAGCCTTTGTCCCAACCCGATCCTGATAATCATACTGCACTAGCTCGCCAGTCACTGGGATATGTAGAATCCTGTAGACATCTTCAAGAGTCACACTAATCTCACCTATTGGCAGGTGGAAAGTGTTATGCTCACTGTGCCATCTCTCGGCCAATGCTGTCAACAAACCTCTGTTATGCATAATCTCAGGCATATATAACAAATGACATAAACCACAGGCATCTATGTGTCTAATATCAACCTGGGTTAACTTTGGAACTAAATGATGCACTGGAGGTAATTTCTCCCGACACTGGAGAACATCAAGTTTCTCCTATTTTATCAAGAGAAATTAATCAAATCAAATTGAATCATCAAATATATCTATCAGATCAAATTGAAACATCAAATCTATCTATCAAATCAAATTAAATCATCAAATCTATCTATCAAACCAAATTGAATCATCAAATCTATCTATCAAATCAAATTGAAGCAACTTATGCTATCAAAACATTTTAAAAACTATCAATTATGGTTTTTTATCAAACACTAAGTTTACTGAAAAAACTCTACTAAGCTCTTACATCAGAAACTAAATCAGTTTCTTAGAGCTACTCAATAAATCAATCAAACTAATCAAAGCTATCTATCAATCAAGCTAATCAAAGCTATCTATCAATCAAGCTAATCAAAGCTATCTATCAATAATGCAATCACACAATCACACAATCGCTAAATCAAGTCTCGGTTTTCATCATCACTATGTATTAAACATGTTAAATCTACTTATTAGAGTGATTTTTAGCTTTTGCACTTATCAAAAATATCAATTTAAGCAAAAGTGCTATCCTATTGAGCATTTGCGCTAAACTACAACAAATGCACTAAAATTAAAGGCAAATGTGCTAACTTAAAGTATATGTGCTATCCTTTTTAACAAAAGCGCTAAAACTATAGGCATAAACACTAATCCATGCAAAAGCACTACCTTTCTGAGCATATGTGCTAACAAACAATGCATTTGTGCTACCCTATGCATATGTGCTAACATCTTGATCATAAGCACTAACATACAGAGCATATGTGCTAATCTAAGCATTTGTGCTAAACCTAGTTGCATATGTGCTAAAACAAACATCAAAAGTGCTAAAATAATGCCGAAAAAATCAAAAAAATTAAAAAAATCCAAAAAAGCACCTAAAAACATGAAACTTTGAATTAAAACTTGAAAACAAAGCTCAAGATAAGATACATATTGGATACCCATGCTCGATAGGTCATTGGTAATGCCAAACTCACTCAAATCGATGACACTCCACCAGAATCACCATTTCGCCACCTGAGCAAGAATATTTTCAAACAAAAAGCTGACAAGGATAACAATGAAGTTAAAATTAGCCTTGGTTAATTTTATATTTACTATTTTGAAGAGTAATTAATTTCAATGGGGCAGTTTATTTTTTTTTTTTTCCAATGAATTTAATTGACTAAATTTTTATCATCATGAGATTAATCATTCAAACTAGAATTTTTGACAATTTCATGATCAATCTCTTCAGGGGGCACACAATCAAGATTTTCAATCTCTATCGGGCGCATTATCAAGACTTGATTTAATCTTTGAAATAATGTTGTCTTCACATAATTTCAAACAGGGGCAAAATGTATACACCTAAAATTGGCTATGAGCAATTAAATAAATATTCTATATTTATTTAATATTTATCTATTATTGAGCAATTGTGTGGTTTTAAAATTTTAAGTTCAATCATGGCTCTACGTGCGAAAAATCAATGCAATGCATCACCATTCTTTTTCAAGCACTCCTATCCACCGTGGGGAATTCATAAAAACTTTGTAAATTGGTTCTCTATTTTGGCTAATTACTCTGGGACTAAGGATCCAGGCAGGGTCATATCACGAACCCACAAACAAGAGGCCTACTTTGCAAAACCAAAATACTCTCTGGTTGATGCGGCTAGGGCTCCCCCTCTTCTTTGTAAGGGGTGGGATCAAGATTGGCATCTAGTTAGCCGCAGAAATAAAATGGCATTAGGGCAACCAAATTGCCTCCAGAATCCCAAGCATTGTCAGGAGGAGGGTTTTGTAAAACCTAACCAGTCAACGAGTTCCTCTGATCACCTTTCTTTTCCTCCACGAAAATCCTTGGGTAAATTATCAAAGGGTATGGAAACCCTTGGCCATCATTCTTTAAGGAATCATCACATTTCAAAGGAAGTTAAGCATCCTATGACAGATTTACCTTCAAATCCTCCAGCTACTCCTAAGGGATTGGTCATTGAAATTGATACCTATACTCAGGCCAAGTATCAAATGCATTGCAATGACCGAATGATCTTTGCTCGGTGGAAAGGTTGGGGGATCCCGTCTAAACAAATTGCTAACTGGGTGTCGTCTTCTTTCAATAACCAGGTAAAAATTGACATCCTTCCTGATAATTTCTTAGCTATTGAATGTGGTAATTAGAATTTGAGAAATTATTTGCTAAATGGGGACATATTAATGTTCAAGGGTCTAGGGTTTGATTGTTGGGAATGGCAACCCCTCTCTCTTCCATCTTAATTCAATTCCTGCATGGTTAATAGAGCAATTTCACTTGAGAAATTTCCCGTAGAATTGCGAAATAATGATTTTTTAAGAATAATAGGCAACAAAATAGGTAAATTTGTAGAAGTTAAGAAATCAGCCCTAAGCTTCTTTAACCAGCTTTTGATCATTAACATGAATATTAACATTAAATCTTTAGAGCCCATAACAATGATATGCGATAATTTATGTTTAACCCTAGAATTATGCTTTTATAATGGTTCTTTTGAAGATACTATGCCAAGGAAGATCCCCTCTAAGCAACCTTCCCTTGATTCATTTCTCAAGTCTAAGGGCACCCCATTCAGATTTGTGGAAGGAGGGGGTTTTACCTTTGAGGGCTTTAAGAATAATATTAATACCAATCATCTCACCATGGACCTATGTCCTCATAGCTCCCCTGTTAAGACTTCTCGCTCCCCTCTTCCTCCATTGCCAACTATTAATCCACCTATAGTTGACTCTTTTCTTAAGAATCGAGACTTGGAAGAGGGTGAAATCAGTGAGTGTCTCCCTCTGATAGAGCAGCTCAGACTGACAAATATGCCATCATCTAGCTCTCTCATCCCACCAGTGAGGGTGAGTCCCTTGAGGTCTCCCCCTTTAATGGAACTAATCCCCTCTGTGCAATTAGCAGAGAAGGATAATCTTTCCCTGGATCCAGGAATGGAATCCTCACATGGTCAACCAATCTCTCAAGTCTCATGTATGAAGGCCGCTGAGGAGGCAGATGTCTGCCCTCCATCTCTGATGGCTATTTCTAATACAATTGTAGAATCTGAGAGTGACTGTGTGGCAAGGGAAGTTAACATCATTGCTAATTTTGTAGGGAAAGAAGTAGTAAATGACCTTATCAATCAACCGGTTGATGAAATCTATGATGATGAGGAATTGGAAAGACAAAGGGATCTCCTTGTCAAAAATCTAGTAGATATTTCCAGAGTCGACTTAGAAACAAATGAACTCTTTATACCATCCGATAACTTAGAAAATGATAATCCTAACAGCCTAGGCATTCTCAGGTCTGATAAAATCAAAGGCTCTCCTGACTGTGATAAACTCAGTAAGAGAAGAGGCAAGAGATCCCTTACTGAACTAAGATCTAAGGAAGGAGAAGCAAGGGGCTAGTCTAAAATATCTACTCTTTTTAATGCAGGGGAGGGGAATTTCGTCCCCACAGAGCCATGAAAATCATAACATGGAATGTTAGGGGTCTGAATGCCCCTAACAAACAATGCATCTTAAAGTGCTGCATCTCTGACTCTAAACCTGACATAATTTTAATCCAAGAAACTAAAATGAACTCCTCTGAGATTGTCCTTTTTGAGAAAAAATTAGGTGTTAGATAGCTAAAACATTCCCCTGCCATAGGGGCCTCAGGGGGCTTAGCTATCATTTGGGACTCTAGATTCATCTCATTTACACCTTTAGAGATTAAGAAAAATTAGATAGGAGGAGAAGTAGTAAGCTATAAAAATAACTTAAGATTCAAATTGATTAACGTTTATGGCCCTATCCAGAATAGGGATAAGGCTAGGGTGTGGATGGAACTTGAGTCTTTCCTTAGAAGTTTCCCAAATGATGTATGCATCATTGGTGGAGATTTCAATGCTATTACCAAGGTAGTTGACAAAAGAAGAGGTAGCAGCAAACTCCCTCCAACAGCTATAGATTTCAATCATTGGACCAATAGGAATTCCCTATTGGAAATCCAGACGACAGAGAATGCCTTCACCTAGAACAATAGAAGAATTGGTTTCTATAACATCACTCAGAAACTCGATAGGTTCTTTATCCATGGGGGGCTCTCGGAGCTTAATTACTCCCTGAAGGTAGAGCCTCTCCCTTTATTAGCATTTGACCATTTCCCACTCCAATTAAATTTAATATCTGACCACTCCCTTAAAAAATGCCCCATCAAATTTGAGAGCATGTGGTTTAGAGATGATAACTCTTTAAACCTTATTGAGAACTGGTGGAGAAGCTCTATCTTCTCTGGTTTGAAGATGTTTATTATCACAAGCAAGTTAAAGCTTATCAAAAGGAAGCTCTTAGAATGGAACATGACTAATTTTGGAAATATTTTTGATAAAAAACTCCTAATAGAAAATGATCTTAAGAATGTTAACATTGAGGTTCTTGAGAAGGGCATGGATGAAGATCTCTTCCTCAAAGAAAAGGCTCTACTCTCTAAATATGAAAAGACACTCTCAAATGAAGAGATCTTTTGGAAAAAAAAAATGAGGGAGTCTTGGTTAAGTGATGGGGACCGAAATACTAAGTTTTTCCACAATAGTACTAAGTAGAGGCGATGGGTCAATCGAATTTCTAAAATTAAGAATTGCCAAGGCTCCATCATATTTGAACCGGATGATGTTGCCTCCGAGGCAGCAAGGTTTTTTGATAAAATCTTAAACAATATTGAAGGCTCCAACCTCAAAGGCCAACTCAATATTATCAAGAATCTTCCAAAACTCATTAACGATGATCACAACAAAATCCTGTCAAAGCAATTCTCTGAGGAGGACGTTAAATATGTCCTTATGAAGATGAGTCCCGATAGGGCCCCAGGTCTAGATGGCTTCCCCACTAGCTTTTTCCAAAAATGTTGGGGTTTTATGGGAATAGAGATCACAGACACCTTAGAAGGTATTAGGAACTCTGGTAAGATTCTCAAAGAAATCAACAATACCTTCTTAGCTCTCATCCCCAAAAAAGAGAATCCTGAAAGCTTAATGACTTCAGACCAATAGCCCTTTGCAACACTCTGTACAAACACTTAACAAAAACTCTAGTAGCCAGACTCCAGAATCTTCTCCCCATTATCATTAGTGAACAACAAACTGGCTTCGTAGAAGATAGATCAATCTATGATGGGGTTATTATAGCCCAAGAGGCCACTCATTCGGTCTAGCTCAATAGGGCACTAAGTAGGCTAGTCAAATTAGACATAAGAAAAGATTACAACAAAGTTGACTGGCACTTCCTATGCAAATGCTTGGAGGCCTTTGGATTTTCCAAATCCTAGATCAACCTAATCTTTGAATATATATCCACTCCCAAATTCTCGGTCTTGGTTAATGGTTCCCCAAAAGGTTTCTTCAGCAACTCAAGAAGGCTTAGGCAAGGAGATCCTATGTCTCCTTTCCTCTTCATCATCATGGCTGAAGCCCTAGGTAGATCCATCTCTAAGGCCAAAGAGGAAGGTGGGATCCAAGGAATCCCCATTACCAGTAGCCTCCCTCCCTTTACACACCAGCAATTTGTCGATGACACGATGCTTTTTGGGCAGGGAAGTGTAAAGGAAGCGAGAGCCTTCAAAGGCATCCTTAATTCCTATATGCTAGCCTCGTGTCAAGAGATGAATCTGATCAAGTCTATAGTTTTTATGTTCAACATAGACCCCTCCTTAGGAAAAGTGATCAACAATGTCCTAGAGATTAGTGAAGGAACTCTTCCTTGCAAATACCTAGGCATTCCCCTTGACAAGGATAGAAGACCCTCAAAATTATGGGACAACATGGTGGATAAAATCAAGTCTAGGATTAACACTTGGAAAGGAAAATGGCTCTCATCTGTAGGTAGAGCAACCTTGGTTAGATCGGTCTTGTCAGCTATGCCCATTTACCAGCTCTCCTGTCAACATTTATCTTCTTCTAAACCTGTAGAGCTCAATACACATCTCAGGACTTTCTTTTGGCAAGGTGCTAATGACAATCATAAAATATCACTCATATCTTGAGACAAGATATGCAAACCTAAAGAAGAAGGAGGAGTTGGCATTAAAAACCTTCGTGTTCAAGGCAAAGCCTTGGGTGCCAAGTTCATCTGGAGGATGTTCAGAACCCCCACCTCAAATGGGATCACTTGCTGCACCACAAATACCTTAATGGAGGGAATCCTATCCAAATCTTTAGAGAAACCAACCCTCCCAAAGGGTCCTACCTATGGAATTTTATGTTAGACTGTAGGAGGATTATCTCTAATAGACTTACTTGGAACCTGGGGTCTGGGGATAAAGCTCTTTTCTAGTCGGATTCTTGGGGTGGGTATAAGGCTATTGATAATATCCATGACTTTGGTTCTACTCATTTACTTCTTGAATCACATAAAGGACCCCTATTAAATAACAATATCTCCCCTTTAGCAGATTGGGCCGGTTGGCAGTGGATCAAGAAGGAAGATGAGGATATCCCGGTAAGGGATAATCAAAAACTTATGGCAATTCTCAAATCAAGGAACATTGCCTTAGGTCATAATGAGGACAAGCTCATCTAGGATGGCTCCCTAAGAGGAGAATAAAACTCCAAGGATGGGTACTCTCTCATCTCCAAATTTTTTATTAGACCTATGACTGAGCTTCCCTTGAAACTTTGTTGGGATAAATACTATCTACCTAAGGTAGGTATCTTCTCTCGGCTTGCGATTCAGAGCAAGCTCTTAACTACAGACAAATTTAGAAGAATGGGGTATGAGGGCCCTAGCAGATGTCCTCTTTGCAAGGCAGATGAGGAAGAGACTAATCATATCCTCCTTAAGTGCACCTTTGCTCACAAATGTTGGATCTAGTTCACCAACAAACTTGAATGGTTTGCAGACTGCCCCCACACCATCTTTGGAATGCTCAAGGCATGGCCCCTCCTCAGGCATGGCTGTCTCTTTGAAGATTTATGGGCAGCTCTTCCCTCTTCCATAATGTGGGAACTATGGAAGGGGAGAAATAGACATCTCTTTAAGAGTGAAAAATTAGAGGTGCCCAGAATCATTAATAGGATAGAGTCAGCTATCACTGAGCTCATGAACAACCGACTATCATCAGGCACATTGAAGAATGCCTCTATCACTTATTGGGATGAAAAAATGAAAAAACATTGGGAAGGCTTATCCTTTCCTCCCTATGTAGGTGTTGGTCCTATTGCAAGTCTTTGATCAAGGGATGCATGCAGACAGTAGCCCCCAGGTGAAGGTAGGATGAAGCAAAACTTTCATGGGGCATCCTGTGGCAACCCAGGGCAAGCAAGGATAGGATATGTTGTTCATAATTGGGAAGGCAAGGAACTAGCAACCCTTGCCTCTCCGGTTGGCATCAACACCAACAATTGGGCATAACTTATGGCCCTGGGTGAGGGTCTGCTTTTATGCAGGAAACTAGGAGTTAAGAGCTTGGAAATTGAAGGAGATTCAGCTATAATTGTCAATGCTCCGAGGAAAGGTAGTATGCCTAATAGGAGACTAAATACTTTTCTGTCAAAATCTCTTGACCTATGCAGAGAATTTGATAGGTTCACAATCAATCATATTTATAGGGAGGGCAATAAAAGAGTGGATGAGTTGGCCAATTTGGGAGCCAATAGCATCAATCTCCTATCTGTGCCACCTTAAGGCATCAGTCTTTTGTTTTCGTGTCCTAAGTTGTCATTAGCATGTTCCTCCTTTCATCCCCTTATGCTTCTTTTGCCTAGACTCTATTTTAACCCCCTTATTTATTCCTCTTCCTGCCCCCTGTATTTTTGTATAAATACTCAGACAAACATTTAGTTTAAATATTGGCTTTGTAACATAAACCATTAACTAACACTTTTGTTTCAAATATCACTTCGATCACGTATTTCCTTCATTCATTGATATACTATTTTCAGTCGCTAGGGCTGTCTCCTTACCACTTCCTATCTAATATCCATCGAGTTTTATGTCGATGAAACCTTGGGCTTTGGTGACCTCCTTTATTTCTCCATAGAAAAACATCTTCCATCGATATCAATGCCCCATCGATGAATGGATCTATTGTCTCACCAAATACTTTTTCCACCAATAAAGTTGTATCGGTGAAACAACGCATATTGGAGACATGCCTTTTAGCCTCCTCGAAACCTATTTCCTTATCGATATCTTTTATCGGTGAAACTACCTTTTGTCTAATTGACCTTATTCTTTTGATGTGATCGTTTCTTTCAGTGAGTCACTTTGCACCGATGGTATTATCTCCTCGTATACCTTTTCCCGTCGATGAAAACCATCTCCACCTTCCTTGATATCTTTTATCGATGGAATTACTATCTCCAATGAGTCCTTTCTGAAGTTTATCAGCGTTTCCTTTCTTTCAATGCCCTTTTATATCGGTGAGATATCATTGGGTCTCATGTTGAAGAAACCTTGGGCTTCAGTATTTCCTTTATCCTTCCATCGAAACACTTTTTCTATCGACATCACTACACTCCTTCGATGAATGGGTCTATTGTTTCATCGAGGCCATCTTTCTTTTGATGATTTTCTTCACTATCATGTTTCATCGATGATCTCATTAGTAATCTTCCTCAATAAAATTGCATCGGTTAAACCACACACATCGGTAACATGCTTGTTAGCTTCCTCGAAACAAATATTCTTATCGATATCTTTTATCGATGTAGCCTTCTTCTTTTTGATCGTGATCATTCTGTCGATAAGAACGCTTCTTTAGGTAAGTTTCCTTCATATTGCACCAATGGTATTATTTCCTCAGTAGCCTTTTCCTGTCGATGAAAATCATCTTTTCTTTCTTCAATATCCTCTTTCGTTGGAATCAATGCTTTCGTTGAGTCCCTCTTAGGTTCATCGGTGTTCCCTTTCCTTTGCTACCCTCTTTATATCAGTGAAACTCTCTTATGTTTCATCGACCTTTTATCTTTCGATGAAAATGCCGCTGTCGGCCAATAACTTTAGTATCTCTTTGATACCCTTCTTTTCTCAAACAGTCCTGTCGATGAAACCTTCCCCAGTTTCTTCGATTTCAACATTTCGGTAGAACTATCTTCTTTGTTGTATTCATTGCATATCCTATTGATACCAAAGTTTCTTCGGTAGCCCTGCTTCACTGATTGAACCTCCTTTGGTTTCATTGATTTACCTTCTATCGATGAAATAACGCTTTCGATAAGTCCCTTTTGAAGTTCATCGAGGCCCAAAGTCTATTTGATCAATCATCTTATCGGTGAAACATTGATAGATTTCTTCGATTCCCTTTTTATATTGATGAGACATCATTGGGTCTTATGTCGAAGAAACCCTGGGCTTCAGTAACTTCCTTTATCCTTCCATCGAAACACTTTTTCTATCAACATCACTACACTCCTTCGATTAATGGGTCTATTGTTTCATCGAGGCCATCTGTCTTTTGTTGATTTGCTTCCACTATCATCTTTCATCGATGAGCTCATTAGTAATCTTCCTCTATATAGTTGCATCGGTAAAACAACACTCATCGGTAACATACCTTTTAGCCTCCTCGAAACTCACATTATTATCGATATCTTTTTGTTTGATCATACTTTCGATAAGAATTCTTCTTTCAGTAGGTTTCCTTCATGTTGCGCCGATGGCATTATTTCCCTAGAAGCCTTTTCCCATTAATGAAAACCATCTCTTCTTTCTTTGATATCCTCTTTCGGTGGAATCTATGCTTTTGATGAGCCCCTCTTAGGTTCATTGTTGTCCCCTTTCCCTCGATACCCTTTTTATATCAATGAAACTCTTTTATGTTTTATCAACCTTTTATCTTTCAATGGAACTGTCTCTGTCGGCCAATAACTTTAGTATTTCTTTGACACCCTTCTTCTCTCGAACTATCCTATCGATGAAACCTTCCCCAGTTTCTTCAGTATCATCTTTTCAGAAGATCTATTTCCTTTGGTGATTTCATTACATGTCCTACCAATATTGTAGTTTCTTTGGTAGCCTTGTTTCATCAATAGAACCTCCTTTGGTTTCTTCGATAACCTTCTATCGATGAAAAATAATGCTTGCGTTAAGCCCCTTTTGAAGTTCATCGATGCCCAAGTCTATCTAATAAATTATCTTATCGATGAAACATTGATAGGTTTCTTCGATTCAATAGGTGTACCATTTCGGTAAAATAAAAGCCCTCATTTTTTGCATGTGTTGGTCTATAGGAACCCCTAAGTGCCCTGACATATACTCATTTGATACTTGCTGCTGAGCTTTCTATAATTGAATGGTTATCTGACAATCCACAGACTGTGGGTAATATGTGGTTCTGCCATAAAACTCATCTACCTCTATTACCCTCAACTGGACTCAAGCAAGACAGAAGTCCCATTTACCCCCTTTTGTTATTGTATCTTGGATATCATCCATATTCAGGGATAGCATCCGGGTACATAAGAAAAAGGTGGTAAATAGGTGATTCATAACTATGGATGATCACTTCTCAAAATGGAAATTATCTAGAATATGCCATATTGATGACTTTATGATTTCAGATATATGAGGTTAAGAATTTAGATACATCAGAGAAGGATGTCAAATCATGTTGGAATACCACATGTGACTAACAATCTGGGCAAGTGTTTTGAAAACTAATCATGCAGGAGGTGCAGGGCCATCTTGAACAAATGACAGGATGAAAGCTGCTAAAATGACAAAAGACTACATGCAATCAAGGCTCAAACTCTTAAACAAAGCACAAGGAGAACAATGAAAATTAGAAAATAGTAATATGGGCCTGTAAAGGAAAGAAAATATCTTCCCACTTTCTGACCCTAGCCCAGGGTGTTATTGTATTATTCCGAATCTATGCTTATTGTAATTAGATGTAGAAACTATCTAGATTACGGTCCCGGGCAAGGCCGAAGATTTTCTCGCCTCCACTCTTTCCTACTAGCGCTCGCATGAGTGGAGTGATGTAAAAATTATAAAAATTTTGGCTACAGCCTCTTACCGATCAAAAAAATAAAAATTTATCTAATATTTATTCTTCTATTAAATAGTTAATTTGAAAAGATTAATTTATTTAATTCATTTTCATGTCTTTCTATTAATTAATATTTTATTAATTAATTCATCTATCTTATTCCTCTAATTAATTAAATATCTAATATTTAATTATCCTATTCTTCTAATTAATTAAATATCTAATATTTAATTATATCTCCTCCAAACAATTAAATATCTAATATTTAGTAGTTATTCTACTATCCTATAGTCTCAAATATTAAATAATTTCTAAATTATTTAATCCCTTAACCAACTCACCCTCCATCTCCACTTCATCTTCCCTTTGCTAGCTCATCAAACATGTGGCTAAGGAAATTGATATTTCTTAAATATTAATTCATCATTTATCTCCAACTACCAAAATTCAATGAAAATTGTGTACGTACACATATTTCATAATCATTTCCTATATTCTCTCCAACACCCCCTACATCTTAGGAAGGACTTGAGTCCCCTTGTCCTCTCATGCCTAAATCTTCTCCAACCATCCCTAGATTCTCCCACTCAGAAACCCAGTCAAGGTGAGATGAGTGACACTTGTCTCTTCCTTCCCCCTTTCTCTCAACCTTCACCTTTGCTCATAGCCATACAAATTTGTAGATCTAATTAGGACCGTTGATTTGAGCCACATAATCTTATCCTCTCAAAGTCTATAAAATCAAGAGCTTTAGTAGAGAGAGTTAATATTCAAGTTAGTCTTCAAATTGATCATATGCATCTGTGAGTTTTTAAAGCAAATAGCAAATAGTAATAGCAAATATCATATAGCATTTTAGCATAATCACTTTAGCATAACCATGTAGTATTTGGATATCACAGTGTCAGATAACTACAAGTTATCAGTCCATTCTTCATATGCCATCTTGGAAGCCAATAGTGCATTGTCTGAGAGCACACCATCTGCAACTAGGAATAGTGGAGTTAGGACACAATGAGACATAAGCCATGAAGGTAAAATAATGTTTTATTTTAGTATGTATTTCATGTAGTTTCATTGGTGGATTTTGGATTTCCTATATGCATTTCCATTGTATTTTGTGAAACTAACTTATTACAGGTAACATTCTAAGGATGAAATTCAAGCTCACACACTAGTATTTAGATATTTCCATTTCTTTTTCCAAATAGCAATAAGAACAACTATAAATTTCATGGTAAAACTTAGTCAAATACATACATTTAATCCTTCATGGAATTTCTTTTATAAACTGGTAGATATAAAACCTAGCCTCTCATTTCTACTAAATGAGGGCTTCCCAAATACATTTTTTTTTATTACAAATAAAAATAGGATCAACTCAAAGCTTAATCTTCTAATCCTTTCCCGAGAAAACATGCAATAAAAGCTTTCAGGTTGTGACCATGGAGGCTTACCGCCCAACCTAGGCTTACAAGAAGGCACCCCCAAGCTAGGAGAACCAAGGCTAGACGAGAAACACACATTTAAAACACATACAATCAGAAAAATCATAACATCATTAACACTCCCATCCCAAGGATAAACAATGTCACTTGTGTGACTTTTCAAGTGGGGTGAAGGTGGATCATATACCTAGAGGAGAATTCTACAAGTAGAGAACATAATGCCATAGCAAGGCTACAAATAAGCACATCCACAAGTTCCAAACTTGTCCCTATAATCCCTTATGTCCCCCAAGGCATACAACCCAACAAACTCCCGTTATGAACCCCATTTCATAAATACAATACCATGCAGCAAGGGTCCCATAACCCCTTGTAAATCACTCTCTTCCAAAGAGAGCCTCTACACTCATAGGTTGTCAAACAACCCTTCACCCCAAGGCCACTCTTCCATCCCAAGGGTGAGTTTGGACTTGAAAACTCCCCAAACAAAACACAAAAAAAACACAATAACAAAAGAAAAGAACACATAGGGAAGAAATCAACATCTTCCCAGCACACTAAGATATCAATAATTAAAATAGGCTATAACAAGCAATCTTATCAACAATACAACAACATACATGAGCTAAAAAAATAACCAACCTTAAATCTGCTAAAAGGGATGATGAATCTTGTAGAAGAGCTACCCAGATCCACTATCTTTTTTCCCTCAAGACTTAGCCAAAATTTTCCCAAAAAAGCTTACAAAAATTGCTCAAGAATCTAAGTCTCCAAAATGGAGAGTGGGTGATCAAACTTCTCCCTCCCAAACTATTCCCTATGAAGACACTCCTCACTCTTTCCAACCCACTTGGGAAGGGTGAAGGATGTTAATTGGTTGGTTTTCCCAATACCTTACAAACTTTCTAGCCAAGGCACCTCAAAAAAGTAAAAAAGGAATGGGGAAGAGCAATGCCACTCATGAAGAGGGTTGTCTAACCTAGGAAGGCTCCTCTAAAGTTGAAATTCAGCGAGCTTGGGAAACTCAATTTTTGGGGAGGCTAAACAGGCCCTAGGGAGTGGACACATGACTAAATTTGACCTTCATCCATAGGTACATCATATGGCCCACTAAAAATGCCCCTAACTTGACCCTAGGAGTTAGTTTAACCACCTAGAAATTCACCCAAAGTTTACCTACGTGTCAACCCTGAGTTGACCTTTCCAATGGCTCCCTATGCAAGACTTTCTTGGGACCATACTAGGATAATTGAAAAAATATGCATCGGTAAAATAAATTTTCTCCAAAGGGACATGTCATTGCCAACTCATCCTACAACATGTGTCAAGTGACACTACAAAAAGAATTACACATCACTAAAATACACATGGCAAATGTCCCTTTTTTGGAATTTATAAATTAAACAATTTCCACATTAAACACACATCCAAGCATAACATTTACAAATTAAAACACATTTACAAACAAGTTGTTGTCTCTCCAAATAGACAACCCTTGGCTTCACAAACACACATGGGCCTAGGCTTGATTATCTGAATAGTTTCCATGGTCACATGGAATAATTTTTCTGCACATCTCACTTGCACATTAGTAATCTCAAAAATCACATATAATATTATCATATAAAAAGAATACAATTCAGACATTGCATACAATTTCAATTATAAAAATCAAGTATCTAATTATCTGATAACATCCACATAAAATAATCTACTAAATGGCATCATCATCATAATCATGGAATTAAATCATTTATAGAGTATGCATCCAAATTTCAAGCAGCAAAATAAAGTACTGCAAATCAAAGTAAATGACATAATCATATCAATGTTATCCAAACACTGGATCATATAAAATCTATGTCCATAATGCATCAAAATATAGTATCAATAATAGGTCCAACATGAAAATAACTGAAATACTATGACCGCTCGGGGTAGGGCCTCACAATATGTATGTGTTTTTTCTAATCTAATGATGATTCTTGGTATTGAGACATCCTTTCACATTGAGGTATCCTTCTCTCATTGACTTGAAACCTTTATTTTCTAATATTGTTCTTGCACACTTCCTAATTTTCTTGCATACCTTATTTGTTTGCTACATGCCTTGCATGTTTTCCTTGTTTGTTGATTTTTTTCATGTTTTCTCTATGTCATGTGTGTTTTACATGTTTTCTTCATGTATTGTGCGTTTTGTGTGTTTTCTTCATGAGTGTTTATGATGTGTATGATTTTGTATTTGTAAGATTTTATATTTCTCAATGTGTCTACTTCATGTTGTGTATGATTGTGAATTACATTATGGATTGATGTGTCTTGACCTCAACTAGTCTATAAGTTATCATGGTTATGAGTGTCAGTTTGTATCCCTACTAAATTTGGTTTTAAATGTAGCATCATAAATATTTATGCTCACAATTTTACTTTGTGTTTAACAACCATTTTGTGTATATACTTGATCATGAGTAAATTTTTCTATCTTGGACCTTGATTAGAAAACAATAAAATCCTCTAGTGATTTTCCATTTTGAACCACCAATTATGATAAGACTATAGCACTTAGTTCTAGTGCCCCGCATAACTAGCCCCATATTTCAAGGTTCAAATGTCAGCTTCATGTCCTTAATGAATGTGCCCTTGTTGTTAACCTAAAATTAAAATATTTTTTGAAAAGGTGTTAGTTGAATATAAAGGTAACTCCCTTCTCTTTCACAAATCCTACAATAATAACATTTTCATGATCCACCATATCAAATTTTTAAGAGATCCATTATCAAGAATACTGTGATATGTAATCTTATTTCAACTAAGCTATTATTTCTTATGTTTTTTATTATCATGTTATGCATTAAGAAAAATAATGTGTCGTTTTCATTTTAGAATTCATGTTGGTTGTTTTTCCTCTTGATCCTCTATAGTACACACTCTTTTGTTAGCAACATCAAAGAAAGAAGACTGAGAGGGGCGGGGGTGAATCAGTCTTCACCAAATCAACAAACTTAATCACAAAACATAGATCTGATAAACTGCAGTAACAACAAAGATAAGAAAATTGAGAGCACAACACACAACACTAAGATTTCAACGTGGAAAACCTAGTTAAGGGAAAAACCATGGTGGGAACCTACCCACAATAAGATGATATTCTGTAGTAGTATGTGAAAATATTACAATGGGGAATGCACATGCATTCAGGCACACTACCTAGAGCTCACTACTCAAATATGATGGCCTGAAAGGCTACAACCCTCAGGGAAGTCTCACTAACTTACAATAAGATTCGGACTACAATACTGACTTACAATAAGATTCAAACTACAATTTGGAAGAAATTAACTGAAAGAATAGCATCTCCAAATTACTAATCATAGTTGCGGTTAAGCACTGTTGTCTGGTCTGCAACACTAATCTCTCCTCAATCTCAACACCAAAAGATAGATCCCTTATTCACACATACACCACTCTCTAATAATGTAGACATAAAATTGACATCTAAATTACATGAATATATCATCTATATATACAATTCATCAACCTTGATCACAAGGTTGGCTAAACCCTCAACCCTCAATTATAAAATTACATCACACGATACAAAGATTGACCATAGGACCAATACAATTATTTACATGACATAACATGGACCTAAATCAAATTCCCAAACTCTCAACTCCACCAAAAATCATGCCAAGATCAACCGCAACATGCTACACCACCAGTAAACCACATAACATGAAAAATCATCACCGATTCATAGAAACCATCAAAAAATTATACAACGATCAATTATGATTGACAAAACAAATAGGACATGATGAGGAAACACTAGCAGGCACATTAGAATCATCAGGAATAGTTGTGCCAACATCACTTATCAAATCTTCATCTATCAATGTCTAAAAGCTCAAGAACACAACCAATTAGCAACTGTCATGAAGAAAGATAACTTGTAGAGAACCAAATCATGATCCATCTAAAATGAAGACACAAGACCATCCCAAATAATATCCCAAAATATTAGCACAAGATCTGATCACGCTGGAATATATAGGAGGAAATACTTGTCATGCCCAAACTTTTGGGCAAAAACACACACAACAAATTTTTTTTGAACACTTAATTACATGCAACCTATGCTTAATTAGATGTGACAACTTAACAAGTTGCTCCAAGTGGAACCTTAAATTATAAAAAAACATTTTTCTAACGTGAGTGATGAATAGAACAAATTTATCTGGAAGCCTTAGGTTTCTATGAAACTCCTAGACGACAAAGTTAGGATATTCCTAACATAACAAATTACGATAACTCCTATAATCAAATGAAACAAAATGAATTTATAAGGACAATAATATATTTACATCGAATGTCCCCTCTATTTCAGTTGCAATTTATAATTCTTAATTAGATCAACTTCTACTAATAGGCATTAATATAATTACTTTATTCAATAATAATTATTTATCTCCTAACAAGTTTCCTCCATCCGTGATAATACCTCCTTCCTTTATAACTTGATTTAATCTTGCATCTATAAATTAATTATTAATATGATTTTAACGTAATAATATTAATTCATCGAGCAATAGAAAATTGAAATGTCAAATGTTAAAATGTTAATTGCTTTATTTAGTATAAGAATCCATCTAGGCTAAATGAGTTTGCAAGACCAAGGTCTTGGACTTATTTTCGAATATATGTAATTCCACCACGATATCCTCTTCCAAGGAAATTATAATTATTTCACCATTTAATAAATAAATAAATTCATTTAAAAAACCCCTAAATTAATTTACAAGAGATATTTCATAAGTTCATTAACCCCACATTCCTTATGCCCCCCAAGGCATTCATGCCATACTTTCTCCCCTTATGACCCCCAAATGCACAAACCAGGCCATGTAGCAAGGGTCACATATACACCCCTTGAGTTTTCTCTCATAGAGAGAGTCTCTCACTCGAGGGTTGTCAAACTTCTACCACCCGCAAGACCATCCTACTCTCCCAAGAGTAGAAGGCCTTGGTTACTCCCAAGACACGAAAAATGCATACAAGAAAATAAAAGATATATCGCATAATAATAATTTTCACGAAAGAAAATACAAGAGAATCACTTTCACATACAACCAAAATTTCCAACATAGACATACAATGTAAAAAACCAAAGAGATGAACCAACCTTCAATCTGCCCAAATGTATGCTAGAACTAGTTTGAGGATGAGCAGCCCAAATCCACAATCCTCCCTTCTACACTTGGCCAAATTTCGAATCCAGAAACCAACTTTTCAAAATGCATAGTCTCCAAAAATGGAGAGTGGGTGATTATCCACAAAATCTCTCATTCTTGCCTAAGAAGACCTCAGTGAGAGTTCTCACAGGTTTCTAAAACTAAAAAAGGAAAAAAGTAAGAAAAAGATCAAAAAAGATCTCTCATCAAAAGGGAAGGTTATCTAACCTAGATGGCACCTTCTAATTTGAATTTTTCCTCACCTTAGGAAACTCACTCTTTGAGGTAACTAAACAGTCACATGGGAGTAGACACATGCCTAAAAACACTCCTAACCCATAGGTATACCTTATGGGCTTTAGGAAACACCTTTAAACTACCCCCAAGAGTCCATTTGACCCCTTATAAACCCATCTGAAGTTAACTTTCGGGTCAAACCTGAGTTGACCATTCCAAAGACTCCCTATCCAAGGAAATTTTACAAACACATTCAAATGTTTGAAAAGGATATGGTTGAAACAACTCCTTTCAAGAGACAAGTCAAAATTCAAGATATAAATCAACACGTGTCAAGTGACACAATAAAATATATTACAAAATTACACATGAAATTTGTCTCTTGTTGGATTTACACAAATTAATAAATTTAATTTAACACACATGCAACATTTACTTTCACAAATAAAATACAATACATACGGGGTGTTGTCTCTCCAAATAGACAACCCCTGGTTTTACAAACGTACATAGGTCTAGGTTTGGTTCTCCATAATATTTCCATGGTCACATGGATAATTTTTCTGCGCATCTCAATTACACATTAGTAATTCAAAATAACCTCATATAATATTAAACACATGAATAATAATACATATCAAACACTTTGCATACAATTTATATTTAAACAAATCGATATATCTTATATCCAAATAAATCCACATAAGCAATTATCCTAATCCTCATAATTTTGATCCATACATAAGACATGCATCCTATTTCTATCATCACAGTAAAGTCCTGCAAGTCCAATAATGACATACATCATCTCAAGGTTATCCTATTCTAGAATCATATAAAGTTATGTATCGATAACACATCAAAATGTACCTCAACGTGAAATGATTCCGTAACCTGGTTCAATTACTTTTCTCACCAATCTATCTATCTAACATAGCCCATCCTATTGAACTATAGCATTTATTAGTAAGTTCACCAGAGCTTGATCGGGGAGGGGCTCTACAATACTGAACTCTGCAAAACAGTGATCAACAAACCAAAACTGCAAAAACCGGATCATAAGATCTTCCAAAACACACCAGAGAAAATTAAAGGAATATGTTGACATCAATGACAAAAACATATCCTAGCAGCAATAATGACCAGCAATATCCAACAATCTCCCCCTTTGCAATTGATGGCAACATATGAATGTGAAAAACAATCAATGCAAAGAAAGAAGATATCACCAACAAACTCCCCCTAAGATCAAGACATATAAAGTAGTTTTCCACATCATCTCTCCCCCCCTTTGATAGCAATGGAATATATCTCAAAATAGATAATCAAACAAAAAGCATGAATCATAGAAATCTCTCCCCCTAAAATATAGACTACTCCACTAGAGGAGCAACAACAACTCATCAATCCAGATAGAAGGATAAGACTCTAAAATCCAGCAAATTGATGCAACTTAACTCATCTAGTTCTCAATAGGAGGGGTGGATACCCCTAACTTGTCTCTCAAAGAGACAAATGTATCTGCAGGGAAAGGCTTAGTACAAATATCAACTATTTTTTCCTTTGTAGATACATACTCTAGCTTCACCTTCTCTTCACTGACTTGTTCTCTCAAGTAATGATATTTGAGTGACACATTCTTAGTCTTTGAATGTTGCACCAGATTCTTTGAAATGTTAATAACACTGGAATTATCACAGTATATGACAGTAGGCTCATCATAGATAACTCTGATATCCTTCAACATTTGCTTCATCCAAACTACCTGAGTGCAATTACTAGCAACAACAATGTACACAACTTTAGCAGTAGATAAGGACACTGAATCTTTTACTTACTAGCCCATGAAACCAATTTATTTCCCAAAAATAATGCTCCATCAGTAGTTCTCTTTTGGTCATTAACATCACCAACCCAATCTGCATCAGTGTAGGGACATAGCATAAAAAAATCATACCTCGAATACTAGGGACCATAATTCATAGTTCCTTTTAAGTATATAAATATCCTCTTCACAACAGTGACATGACTCTCTTTCACATCAGCTTGATATCTAGCAGCCATGCACACAATATGCAAAATGTCTAGTCTAGTCTAAGTAAGATATAACTGTCCACCAACCATGGATCTATACAAACTCTGATTAGCTTTAGAAGATTCATCATTCTTAAACCAATTTACAGCTAGTCACCATAGGAGTTCCTACTAGTTTGGAGTCATCTAACCCAAACTTCTTTAACAATTCCTTCACATACTTAGTTTTAGCTATGAATATGCCTTTTTCAGTTTGTGAAATCTGTAAACCTAAGAAAAATCATCTCACCAATCATAGACATCTCAAATTCTTTCTACATATGACCAGCAAACTTCATACTCAAGTTATCATCACCTCCAAAGATAATATCATCAATAAAGACTCCAACAATCAAGATGTTATCTTTCTCAATCTTAAAGTATAGATTACTATCAGTAGCACCTTTATTAAATCCCAATTTTAACAAATACTTATCTAATCTAGCATACCAGGCTCTAGGGGCTTACATAAATCCATAAAGGGCTTTCTTGAGCTTACATACCATGTCCCCATCATCTGATAATAAAAATCCATCAGGTTGTTCAATATGGACTTCTTCCTCTAGATCACCATTTAAAAACACATATTTGACATCCATCTGATATACCTTGAAATAATTATAAGAAGCAGATGCAAGCAATAGTATAACAGCTTCAAGTTTAGCCACCAGAGAAAAATTCTCCTCATAACCAATCCCTTCTTTCTGAGAATATCCTTTGCAAACCATTCTAGCTTTATTTCTGACAAATTCACTGACTTCATTCATTTTGTTCCTAAATACCCATTTAGTGCCAATAACATTCTTTTTTTAAGGTCTACTCACAAGCTCCCATGTATTATTCTTTTCAATCTGATCTAGTTCTTCTTCCATAGCTCTCATCCAATTTTCATCTATACAAGCTTCAACAACATCTTTAGGTTCAACTTTAGAAATCAAACATACTATTGCCAATATGAAGGAATTTATTATGTGTTGCATTCATGTTTTGTCATTGATGTCAACACTAGCTGTTATGGTTGGTTACCGATAAATAGATTTTTAGTATCGCTACAAGAACTTGTGTTACTCGTAGAAGGGACTATCAGTTGGATACTATCGACATGTTTGGATCAATGGAATATGTTTGGTTTAATGTGTTTCATGTTTTTGGAGTATGTTTTGGTCAGTTGGTATTGACTTGATGATCAGATGCTATCATACACTCTAGTAAGCCTATACCAATAAGGTTTTAAGGTATTACCGATAGAGCTTTTACTGAGAATCTTTGACAGGATGCATAAGTGGTGTTGGTGCGGCTTCTAGATAGAATTTAGGATGAAGAAGGTGATCTTTGTTCATGCCTTAACTGATTGGAGACATCACTTTGGCGCGGTGGATCTATTTAAGTCCGGTACCTATCCAGGTTATGTACTGGTATCATGTTATGTGTTCTCTACATGTTACCGGGATGATTTATGGATTGGCTAATGTTGTTTTGGTCTAAAGCTGACATGGAATATCATTTTAATGTGGATATATGTAATGATCTTATTGTAATATCTTTTAGGTGGCTGACCTAATTGGTTTAGGCCTCAGGGTTTGTATAATGATGTAAGATCTCATTGTAGATCGTGGTTGTAATGGTTGTGGTCGTGGAATGAAATATCATATGTGAAGGAGATTTGGTTGATAATAAGTGATCTAATTGGGTTTATGTAAGAGGTCAAAGGCCTTTGGTATTGAGCTTAACTAGGACTATAATCAGGCATGGTAGATTCTATCATTGGTAGTTCATTCTTCTAGATTATTGTCCAATTATCTCAAGGTGGTTATAACCTCTCTGTACTCAGTGAGATTCCTTTGTAATGAGCAGTACACTCTTGGCAGTGTGCCTTCTTCCATGTGCATGCCCCTTATTGTATCACATAATTTCTATAGAAGTATCATCTGACTATGGGTAGGCTTCCCACCGTGGTTTTTCCCTTTACTGGGTTTTCCACATACAAATCATGGTGTTATGGGGTATGGTTGCATTGTGTTAATTATTTGTTTCATTCTTAAGTTTTATTGCTTACTGGTATCTGTTTCTGCTATTTTGGTATTCAATGTTTATGTGCTCCAGTTAAAGGTTATAAAGTGGTTTGATTAATATAATCCATTGACCACTAGTTCACCCCCCCCTCTCAGTTGTCCACCAATTATCCTTACAATTGGTATCAAATCTTTGGTCCTCTTTTGCAGAAGCTTAACTACTTGAGGTAGATCCTATGGCGACTATTTTTAAAAGAGAAATCCCTAAGCTTGGTGGAACAAACTATGGGATATGGAAAATCCGAATACAAACTCATATTAGATGTCTTTTCAAGGATATTTGGGAGATCACTAAGAAAGGATACACACCTTATGATCCGATATCTACCAATCCTGCTCCTATAGACTTAGACAAGAATATTGAAAATGATTGCAGATCAAGAGAAGCCCTCTTGTGTGCACTCATTGAACAGTAAATCATGGGATTGACTGATAAAACATCTGGAAAGGTTATGTGGGATAAATTGGAAACTCTGAATGAAGGTGATCCTACTATAAAAATTGCTAAACTTGATGGTTACCGGGTAAGATATGAGAACTTGAAGATCAAAGATAATGAAATAATTGCTACATTTATGGAAAGAGTAACTAAGATCATCATGAGAATTCAATGTTGTGGAAGATCTCTGAGTGAAGATGAAATAGTTTCTAAATTTTTGAGAGCCCTACCACTGACTTACAAGATGAAGGCTACTGTAATTAATGAATTGAGAACAATGGCGAACACTTCAGTTAACAGACACATTCTAATTGAGAAATTATCTTCTTTTGAGATTGAAGAATTTGGACCCTTTGGAGCTGCAAAGTCTAAACCTGCTTTTCATGAATCATTATCTATCGGCAAAAGTGATTGGAAAGACCTATATGCAAAAGAATTGGAAGATACAAGGAAAGAGAATCAATAATTTGAGCAACTCGAAGCCTTATTTGCTAGAAGACTACCTAAAGGACCAACAAGAATTAAGTATGAAGGAAAAACACCTTTTAAATGTTTTGCATGTAATAAGATTGGTCATTTTTTATCTAGATGTCCTGAAAGGAATGCAAGATTTGAAGAAAGAATTAAGAAATCATTTAAACCTAATCAGAATAAATATAGATTCAAGAGAAACAAACAATGCTACATAGCGGATAAGGAAGGAGTAAGTGATGACTCAGAGGATGAACTAGAAGGAGACTCTGCTAGTGGATCTAGCAATGGAAAGGAATGGGTGTTCTATTCTTTAAAGGAAGATGAACTGGAACTGGCTTCCAAGAATGAAGAAAAGGCCCCGGTAGCAAAATTTGAAGACAAGGATGAATGGGTAATTGATAGTGGATTCTCACATCATATGATTGGAGATAAAAGAATATTTTTGTCCCTGCAAGAATATAATGGCGGTCAAGTCAGATTTGGGGATGACAAAGAATGTATGATCAAAGGTAGAGATATTATTTCTCTAGATGGCAAGCATAATACTGATAATGTCTATTTTATAGAAGGTTTAAAGCATAATCTTTTAAGTGTTGGTCAATTGGTGGATAAGGGATTCCAACTTTAGTTCAAATATAGAAAATACAAAATTATTAACAGAACTGGTTTGGAGATTGCAATCTGTACTCAGACTAGAAGTAATATCTTTCACTTAAACACTGGTAATAAGACATGTTCGATTTCTCATATTGATGAGAGTTGGTTATGGCATAAGAGGTTGTGTCATGTTAATTTTGATTGTATTGTTAAGATCAATTCAACAAAGGCAGTTAGAGATATACCTAAAATTATAAAGCCTCATAATCCAGTATGTAAGGAATGCCAATTGGGAAAGCAAATTAGAACTTCTTTTAAGGGCATACATGATAAATCTAATTATGTCCTTGATTTGATTCATACTCACTTATGTGGTCCATCAAGGACCAGAAGATTTCAAGGTGATAGGTAATTCATGTTAATAATTGATGATTATTCTAGAATGACGTGGGTAACTTTTTTAAGGTAGAAGTCTGGAGCTTTTGAGAAATTCAAGATCTTTAAAGAAAATGTAGACACCGAAACTAGATTGAAAATCAAATGTTTGAGATCAGATCAAGGTGGTGAGTTCACTTCTCATGAATTTAATAGTTTTTGTGAGACAAATGGAATTAGGAGACAATTATCTGCACCCCAGACTCCTCAGCAAAATGGAGTAGTGGAAAGGAAGAATAGAACCATTTTGGATGCAACAAGAACCATGATGATGGAAGCTAAATTTCCTCACATCTACTGGAAAGAAGCAGTGAGTACAATAGTCTACACATTCAATAGAGTTCATACCAAAGGTGAAACCAGTAAGACTCCTTATGAATTATGGTTTGGACATACACCTACTGTTAAATATTTGAGAATTTTTGGAAGTAAATTTTATATCAAAAGGGATGATTCGATTGTGAAATTTGATCCTATATGTGATGAAGGGATATTTCTTGATATTCAATTCAGAGAAAAGAATATAGATGTTATAACAAAATATTGCAAAAAATTTTGGAGAGTGCAAATGTGAAAGTGGATGAGAAATACAGAGATGAATCTATATCATATGACAGGGAACTGATAGTGGAGATGATCATAACTAAACTGACAATGCCTCAATTGGTACAAGACACTTAGATAGTTACACTAGTACAATCAGAAAATTCAACTATGACTGGTGATCATAACAATGAACTTGAAGTTCAGAAGACACCAAGGTGCACAGGATTAAATCATTCTGAAGATCAAATCATTGGACATAGGAACAAGGGAGTTATGACAAGAAGAATACTGATAAATGAAGAGGTATGTCTTATTTCTCAAATTGAACTAACATCTGTTATTGAAGCTTGTAAAGATAAATATTGGTTAAAGGCTATGGAAGATGAATTAGATTAGATAGAGAAGAATGAGACTTGGACTTTAGTTCCCTGGCCTAAAAATAAGAATGTTATTGGAACTAAATGTAGGATTTGAGAAATACAAATCCATAGAACCCAAAGAAACCTGCATGCAAGAAACCTATCACAGAGAAAGAGAGAGAACGAAACAAGGGTTTTGGCTCTGACAAAGTGAAAAGATTTATTATCAGAGAAGAAATGAATCAAGAAGTAGAAAAAATACAAGAGATCAATCCTTATAAAGGAGATCAACACCAAAAGGAAAACCTAACCCTAAGGTGAGTGCATTTAATAATTAAATATTAATTATTAAATGACTAATATATGCATAAAGTGAAATCTTAAGAGGAGAGTAAAGTTAATTAATTACTTTACTCTAACACCCCCCCTTAAGATGAGCTACAATGCATCTACAAACAATGCAGAAGAAAGCAAAGGAACTACAATGCAATAGAGGGTCCCAGCAACAAGGCCTGATCAGGTACCCGAATACAAGAAAATCTCTATAAAGTGGAGTAAAGGAGAAAACCTAGTGGGAAAAAACTCCTCTCCAAAAAGAGATAAAGAATCATGCTGAAAAGAAAACATGAAGGAAGGAAGGCCTCACTGAGACCCCCCAAGGAAAACTTCCTTCACCCCAAGCATGGAGCGCAACTAAAGATAGCGTGGGGATGCCAAATGTTTTGTGAAGATGTCTACAACCTGCTTCTCTGTAGGAATGTACTCCAAGATGAGAGAACAATCATAAATCAACTGCCTGATGAAGTGCATGTGGATTTCAATGTGCTTTGTCCGCTGATACTCCACTGGATTGCAAGAAATGTGAATGGCACTCTGATTGTCACACCAAAGAATAGTGGGACAATCTGGAGGAAACCCAAACTCTGTCATCAACTGCCGAAGCCATAAAACTTCCTGACTGGCTAACACTGCTGCACGGTACTCAGCCTCTGTAGATGATAATGCAATAGCAGACTGCTTCTTGCAAGACCATGTGATAGGACCAGAACCAAGGCAAAAAATAAAGCCAGAAGTAGACTTCCAATCATTGACATCACCAGCCCAATCGGAGTCAGTGAAGCCAATGATGTGAGGGGATCCTGAAGTGTAGTGAATGCCATAATGAGTGGTGCCCCGAATGTACCTCAAAATACGTTTGGTTGCTTGCCAATGGCTCTCATGAGGATCATGGGAGAACCGAGAGACAAGGCCAACCACAAAGGAAAGATCTGGACAAGAATGTGTCAGGTACAACAAACTGCCAACCAACTACTTGTATAAAGTGGGGTCTACTGAAGGAGTAGAGCAAGTGGAAGACAAAACAACACCTGACTGAAATGGAGTAGGAGAAGACTTGCAATGAAGCATGCCAAATCACTGAAGCATATCAAGAGCATACTTCTCCTGAAATATGGAAATCCCATCCGAAGACTGAATAACCTATAGACCTAGAAAGAAGTGCATGAGACCAAGATCTGTCATCTCAAACTGCTCCATCAAAGCTCTCTGAACACCCTGAATCATGGAGGATGAGCTACCTGTAAGGATGAGATCATCTACATATAGCACAAGAATCAAAAGATCACCCTCCTGGCGCTGAATATACACGATGTGATCAGAATGACAGCGTGTGAAGTGAGAGGAAAGCAAGAAAGAGTCCATCTTCTCATACCAAGCCCGAGGGGCTTGTTTGATACCATACAATGAATGTTGAAGTCTGCAAACCAAAGAAGTGTCCTACACAAATCCCTGAGGCTGCTCCATATAGATCTCCTCATGTAGGTCTCCATGCAAGAAGGCACTCTTCACATCCATCTGAAACACTATCCATCCCTGTGAAGCTGCAAGTGAAAGGACCAGGCATATAGAATTCATCTTGGTGATAGGAGTAAATGTCTTAGAGCAGTCAATACCCTCTACCTGAGAAAACCCCTTCGCAACAAGACATGCCTTATACTTATCAATAGAACCATCTGCAACATACTTGGTACGATACACCCACTTGCACCGAACCAACTTTCTTCCCTTAGGAAGAGGACAAAGATCCCAAGTATGATTCTTCATCAAAGAAGAATACTCCTCATCCATGGCTCTATCCCACTCAAGGTGTCCTGTCGCCTCTGAAAACTTTTGAGGATCATCTGAAATGGCATGACTCAAAAGACTAGAACCAGATGTCTGAGCATGAGTGAGACGAGTATCTGAAGGATCACCTGCCAAAGAACCAGCTACATCAACAGTGACACGGGCCCACCTCGGCAAAGACGAAGCAACTAGTGGTGGTGGAGATGGTGGATCATCATCTACATCATCCTCAAGAGATAAGTAATCCTCAAGAGATGAAGAGGAAGGAGTAGGAAATGAAGGAGAAGCTGGTGATGGAGAATCCATCTAAGGATAGTGCTCATCAAACTGGACATCCCGCCGAAACAAGACCTCTCTGGAATTAGGATCAAACAACTTGTATGCCTTAACATCCTCACAGTAGCCAATAAATATGAGTGGTCGGCTCTTCCTCTCCATGGCTTTCTGCTGAGCATCAGGAATAAATGCCCAAGCCTCACTACCAAAAACTCAGAATGTAGAAACATTAGGCTTGACATGGGTCCAAGCCTCCTTAGGAGTCATATGTCGCAATGCCTTATGAGGCATCCGATTCTGAATATAATTGGCACAGTTGACTGCCTCAGCCCAAAATGAAGAACTCATAGCTCGAGACTGTATCATACAATTTTCCATCTCCCATAAGGTTCTATTCTTTCTCTCAGCAACACCATTCTGCTGAGGGGTGTAAGGAACTGTAAACTGATGCTGTAAACCATGCTCAGTGCAAAAATCTTTGAAAGCCTAAGTAACATACTCCCCCCCATTATTTGTGCGTATCCTCCTGATAGAAAGTCTAGATTGCTTCTCCACAAATGTCTTAAAAATCTTGAATGAGTCAAAGACATCAGACTTGTACTTAAGAAAGTACACCCATGTACGTCTAGAGAAGTCATCAATAAAAGTGAGCACATAATGGGCCCCTGAAAAGGAAGGAGTCGGAAAGACATAAGATCACTGTGTACCAACTCTAGGGCTGCCCTAGCATGAGAGGCTCGACCCTTAGGAAAAGGATCTCGATGATGTTTGCCAAGGACACAACCACGACATACACCATCAGTACAAGAATTCTGTGGAAGCCCAATCACAAGTGCCTATGTACTCATCTGCTGTAGATATCTGTAATTGACATGGCCAAAATGCTCATGCCAAAGCCTGCTCACTGAATCTGCATGTGCTATAAGAGAGCAACCAACAGTGTCTGAACTCTCAAAGCCATCAAATCTATATAAGTGAGATGCAGAATCCACACTCCCAATAGCCACAACCAAGTCAGGATCATGAAGATCTCGAATAACCACATCATGAGGTGAGAACTCAACTATCTTACCAGAGCCAGAGTGACAAATCTGATAAACGGATAGAAGGTTTGTCGAAATGTCAGGAACCAAAAGCACATCCTATAGACAACCACCATCTAATGAAACAGTACTAGAACCCTGAATGAA
Source organism: Cryptomeria japonica (assembly GCF_030272615.1). Classification (NCBI taxonomy): domain Eukaryota; kingdom Viridiplantae; phylum Streptophyta; class Pinopsida; order Cupressales; family Cupressaceae; genus Cryptomeria; species Cryptomeria japonica. The sequence goes on from NC_081410.1 coordinate 600,239,438, forward strand.
AAGTTATGCTGAGTCACCAACTGCAATATGTCTAGTGCTTGTAGGGGCAAGAGTGGTGACCAAATCCTCTATGTGTGGCATATGGTGAGAGGCACTAGAATCTAGAATCCAAATGGATGTTGAGGACAATGCTCGTGCAGAAAGAGCATGACCTTTCTCTGTGGGCTGTGAAGGAGGCTGAGGTGCACTGATATTATGCTGCTGTATGGCTTCCTCCAAAGCCTCTAAATGTTTCCAACACCTGGAAACAGGATGTCCTTCCTTGCCACAAAAACTGCAAGGATCACCAAAGTTCTTCTTAGTCTTGGAGGAAGACTCACCAGACTTTGAAGATTTTCCCTTTTTAGAATTGGACTGTGGTTTTGAATCAGACTTAGGTGGTGGCTTGGAGGGATTCTCACTAGCCTCTGAATCTTTCTTAGGCTTCAGTTTTTAGTTATGTTTTCCTTTGGAGGACTGGGCTACCAATGCTTGGTTCTGTGAACTTGAAAGTGAATCCAACTGCTTAAACTTAGCTTGCTCATGAGTCAGACGATCACAAAAGACCTCAAAGAAAGGCATGACATGTCGAGCACCCAAGGCATCCATGGTGGAATAGAAGGTCGAAGAGAAGATCTAAAATGGACCCCAAAGCTTGGAGAGGATCAGGAAAATGCAGCTTGTATGAGTCTTAGTCTTACCACAACCCTGCAAGATAGATCTTTGCTGTTTGAACTTCATCAGAAAGTCCTCAATAGAGGGAAACAAATTAGGTACCAAGGAAGTTAACTCTGCCTCAAGCTGCAAAGATCTGATCTCGTTGATAGTACCAAAAAGTCCATCAAACTTGGTCCAAATGGCTCGAGGAGTGAGACAACCCTCAAGATGAAATAGGAGACTGTTGAAAATGTGTAAAGCCATCAATCCCATAGCCTAATCCATATTGTTCCTATGCTGCATAACCTCAAAGGCACGTGTCAACTGAGGCTGAACCTCATCCAAACAGGACCATAACCCTCGAGACTAGAGAAAAGTCATCATGCAACCCTTCCAATTGTGGTAATTATGTGGTGTGAGAGGTTCAATAGGTCTGTCGGCCATCCTGTGAACTGTGCCTCAACTGCTCTGAATTTTTTTAATTATTATTAAGTGGTCTTTCCGAACTAGACAGAAGATGCAGAAGGGGTTTGTTTGTTTTGTTTTGGTGTTTGTAGATTCTGGTTTTCTGATGTAAATAATAGAAAGCAAGAAAAAAACACCCCCCCACAATGCAAAAAACTAATCCCCAGTACAAACTGAAAGCCTGAAAATGATAGAAAGCAGTAACTGGTTGAGACAAAATTTTGAGTACCTAAAGAATTTACTGATGAAATATACTATAGATCTGGAAAGAGCACAGAACCACCTTTCCGACGCCTATTCGCTTTCGAAAAATGGAGCAAAAACGAGCAAGTTATGCCCCTCGGAGTGCAAAAGGCTCATCGGACTTTGACTGCAAAAATCTGAAAAAATTCCTACACCATTAGAATGGTCTCAGAGCCAGCTTTCCAATGCCTATTTGTTTTCAAAAAATGGAGATCGGACGCCCGATTTATGCCCGATTTTGTAAAGCAGCTCCAAAAGGTCCAGTTTGGCCCTTCTAGCCCTCAAGGGCTTAAAAAAAAAAGAGGCCCCTAGTCCGCTGGGCGACTAGGAGCTGGCGCAAGAACTAGTGGCATGGGGGCGGCACCACTGGTGCTGGCGAATGGTGGGAGGCGCGTGGGCAGCGCAGGGAGCGGCGCTCTCGCCGGCGGCGCTGCGGCGGCTACCTGGCTGCGACCGATTGTTACCGCCGGCGGCGGTGGCCGGGCAGTGGCCGTCGGGCTGCACACCGGCGGCGCGATAGTTTAAATGGGTGGCACCGGGTTATTTTTTAAAACTGCATTGTTTTTTTTAAATTTTTTTGTTTCTCGCCTCAAACTGCGTGCCCTAAGGCCGTACGGCCTTAGGGAAATTTTTTTTCTGGAGCAACTGTGTTTGAATCGGACGTATATTGTATGAAAATAGGGGTTTTTGGGCATTGCGAGCTCAACGGTGAGGTCCGTTTGGGCTCAAAATGCACCAAAAAAAAGTATGCCCTATTCCAAAATAAAAAACAAAAGACAAACACAGATCTGATGCAACCAAAACCTAGATCTCAAAATCTTTCAAAAGACTGAACAAGCTGCAGCAGATCTGGCTCTGATACCATGTAGGATTTGAGAAATACAAATCCACAGAACCCAAAGAAACCTACATGCAAGAAACTTGTCACAGAGAAAGAGAGAAAACGAAACAAGGGTTTTGGCTCTGATAAAGTGAAAAGATTTATTATTAGTGAAGAAATGAATCAAGAAGTAGAAAAAATACAAGAGATCAATCCTTATAAAGGAGATCAACACCGAAAAGAAAACCTAACCCTAAGGTGAGTGCATTTAATAATTAAATATTAATTATTAAATGACTAATATATGCATAAAGTGAAATCTTAAGAGGAGAGTAAAGTTAATTAATTACTTTACTCTAACACTAAATGGGCTTTTAGAAATAAACTAAATGAGGATGGTCAAGCTGTAAGAAACAAGGCTAGACTAGTTTGTAAAGGATATTCTCAAATGGAAGGAATTGATTATGGTGAGACGTTCGCACAAGTAGCTAGAATTGAAGATGTTAGACTATTTCTTGCCTATGCAGCATACAAGAACTATAAGGTCTATCAAATGGATGTTAAATGTGCATTTTTGAATGGTGAACCTGAGGAAGAAGTATACATTGAGCAACCTAATGGATTTTCATTGATAGATGACAAAGATATGGTTTGCAGGTTAAGGAAAGAATTATATGGATTGAAATAAGCTCCTAGAGCTTGGTATGCAAGGTTGGATAAATATCTTTTAAAGCTTGATTTTACTAAAGGTAGTGCTGACGATAATTTATATTACAAGATCACTGATGATGATATTTTGATTATTGAATTGTTTGTTGATTATATGATTTTTGGAGGTGAAGATAAATTATGCATGGAATTCTCTAATAATATGAAGATTGAATTTGAAATGTCTATGATTGGTGAGATGAGATTTTTTTAGGTTTGTACCTTCAAACTAAGTATCTAAGGGAATTGTTCAAGAACTTTGGTATGGATAATTCCAAATTGGTAAGTACTCCTATGGTGACAAGTGAGAAATTATCTATCAAAGACACATCTGCACTGGTAAATTCAACAAGGTATAAGTCTATGATTGGTGGCTTGTTATATATAACTTGGACTACATCGGATATTATGAATGTAGTAAGTATTGTTTCAAGATATCAAAGTAATCCTAAAGACAATCATGAATGCGCAGTAAAGAGGATATTTCAGTATTTGCAAGGAATAACAAAATATGGCTTAAGGTACCCTAGAGATGACAACTTCACTTTATGTGCATATACAAATTCAGATTGGGCAGTAGATACTGATGACAGGAAGAGAACTTCTACTAGAGCTTTCTTTCTTGGAAATAAATTGGTTTCATGTATCAGCAAAATATATTCATGCATTTCTTTATCTACTGCAAAAGCTAAACATGTTGCAAGGTGAACTCACAATACTGGTTCCCACTTTTTGACCAACTTTGACACTTATATGACTATTTTGAAAAAAACCTTCACTTTCCGACACCTATAACTTTTAAACCGTTAAGAATTTGAAGATGATATAAACTAGTGATTTTTAACATCTTGTTTGTAGATTCTAAATATATTTTTTTCAAATTTGTTTTAATAAAATTTTATTGATTTTTCCATCTCCCTCAAAAGGTAATTTTTTACAGCAAACAACATTTTTTAAGAGTGATGTGTATCCCGAAACACATCATTTTTTTTCTATAAATGATAAATACTTAATTCTTTTGAATTTTGGTTTGTAACATCAATACCCAAGGCATGCAGTTGGTTTGATAGTGATATGTTGAATATTTTTCATTTTATTAAGTTTTGAAGTTCGACTAATTATAATTTAGATATAGGTGTACGTTTGAACACATAACTTGTTCTATATATATCAATAATGAATTTTCTTTTTTTTGTTAGAAAGAAAACATCAATACCTAGGGCATAGATATTTTTCAGATTTTTTTTGAATTAGTTTACTATTTTTCCCAATGCATTGAACAAAGAAGTTCATGTTCGGTGAAAAACCTACATTCATAAGAAATAAAATAAAATTATATTAATGAAATTAAATATATTAAAAGTTATACTATTTGGAAAGCTTATAATAAGGAATAAATACTTTAAAAAAATAAAAATTTAAATGAATTAATTTGACCCCCCAAAAGCTAATGTAAAATTGGTTTTTTATCAGCATTTGATAGATGCAAAGGAGACTCCATTGCAAGTATGATTTAGAAGTAGAGAGGTTCTATCCAAGAAATTTTGATCTAAGAGCCTTTGATTTAACTCTCTTCAATTAATTACTTAAAATGGGACCTCTTAAAGCTTAAATCATTATATTTTCTAAAAAATGTATGATTTCAGCAAAAATCAGGACGTACCAAAAAGTGGGAACCAACTTTGTGAGTTCACCCTGCAGCAACAACTAATTGCACTCAAGTCTTGTGGATGAAGCAAATGTTGAAGGATATCAAGGTAAATTGTAGTGAACCAGTAGTTATCTATTATGATAACTCTACAACTATTGATATATCTAATAATCTGGTATTTCACTCTAAGACTAAGGACATTTTAATAAAATATAACTTTCTAAAGGAAAACATGGAAGAAAAGGAAGTCAAATTGGTTTATGTGAACACTAAAGAGCAGATTGCAGATATATTCACTAAACTACTATCTAAGGAATCATTTGAATATTTGAGAGACAAGTGAAGGGTATCTACCCCTCCGATAGAAACTTAACTGATGGAGCAAAGCATCAGTCTGGTATGCATCATTGACTTTATCCTTTTCTCCGAGTTGATGTAGTGGTGCTACTACTCAGGGGGAGTAGTCAGCTTTGAGGTTCACAAAAATTTGATATCTATGTCATATCTTTGGCATTGATGTCAAAGGGGGAGAGTTATATGTGAAAATTAATATTTATGGGAGAGACTCAAACCAGTTTTAGATTGGACTGCACTCCTTAGGGAGAGTTGGTAGGATTTTTTATTTTTTCATTGTTATATCTTCTATGAGAAATTTTTGGCATCTCATATCACTTAGATGTTTTCTTTTTCACATCTAGTGTTGCCATCAATGCCAAAGGGGGAGATTGTTGGCAATATGAAGGAATTGATTATGTGTTGCATTGATGTCAACACTAGTTGTTATGGTTGGTTACCGACAGACAGATTTTGGTTACCGGTAGAAGAACTTGTGTTACCGACAGAAGGGACTATCAGTTGGATACTATTGACATGTTTGGATCAATGGAATATGTTTGGTTTATTGTGTTTCATTTTTCTCGAAGTATATTTTGCTCAGTTGGTATTGAATTGATGATCAGATGCTATCATACACTCTAGTAATCCTATATCAGTAAGGGTTTAGGGTTTTACTGGCAGAGCTTTTACTGGAAATCTCTGACAAGATGCATCAATGGTGTTGGTGCAGCTTCTAGATGGAATTAAGGATGCAGAAGGTGATCTTTTTTCATGCCTCAACTAATTGGAGACATTACTTTAGTGTGGTGGATCTATTTAGGTCTGGTACCTATCCAGATTATGGACCGATATCATGTTACATGTTCTCTACATGTTACCGAGATGATTTATGGATTGGTTAATGTTGTTTTGGTTTAAAGACAACATGGAATATCATTGTCATGTGGATATATGTAATGATCTTATTATAATATCTTTTAGGTGGTCGACCTAATTGGTTTAGGCCTTAGGGTTTGTATAAATTGATGTAAGATCTCATTGTAGATCATGGTTGTAATGGTCATGGTCATGGAATGAAATATCATATGCGAAGGAGATTTGGTCGATCATAAGTCATCGAATTGGGTTTATGTAAGAGGTCAAAGGCCTCCAGTATTGAGCTTAACTGAGATTGTAATCAGGCATGGTAGATGATATCATTGGTAGTTCATTCTTTTGGATTGTTCTTGTAAAGCGGAAAAATATCGAACCCTAGTTGTTCTCCCCTCCACAACTCCAAGGAGAGAGAAGGGGGACTCACTAGGGTTGATGGTTTTCACTTAGGAGAGACTTTACATTCAAAAGAGGGGTTGAAACCCACAAGATCCAATCCCACGCAATGCAAGATTGGATTCTATATGAGTTTTAAGGGTTGTGATAGCAAGGATACCCTCTTTTGTAAAGAAATGTAGATAGAATGATTGAACTAGGAATGAATGTAAAGTAGGAAAGATTCACTTATAAACAGAGATAGGAATATGATATGCAGCTGCAGACTTGGAATCAACAGTAAAATGTCGAGACAGTGCTGTTCTACAAATTTGAGCGAAAGTTGACGGGACGATGGCGCCCGGCGTGCACACGGTCCTCCGAAAAATCCGCGAAACGAAGGGGGATCTGTTCGTCTCTGCACAAGGATTCCAGATCTTCAATTACAGTCGCGTACCTGCAACCTACACATAGAAAAGAGAGGACGATTAGGGGTTATGGATGAGGGGTTTGCCTTTAGGTCAAACCCCAGTTTTGGAATTAACCAAGAAATGAGAAATTGTTGTAAATGTAAATGATTGTAATGTAAAACAAGTACTAGTACCTTGTTGTAAGAATGTTTATATTCTTACATGTGAAGGTGTAGATGTTGTTGTATGTTGTATGTTGTATGTGACATGTGATCTCCTCTTCAATGGTTGAATCCTTGTCTTGAATGCAACACTTAGCCTTGAATGGAGACTTAGAATTATCAATTGCTTGAAGGAATGCTTGAATGCTTGAATATCGTTTCCACGTCTTGTACATATCTATCCTTCCTCCTCAAAATGGGAGAGGAAATGTAGTTTATATACTTGTCAATTAGGGTTGAAAGACTGATTTTTTTGACCTTGGGCCGACCAGGAAGTACTATTTTCCAAATTGCAAACATAAAGACCCAAAGCCCCATAGGAGACCGGGCCCAAAATAGGGCCAGTGACCAGGGCGCTTGGCGCCATGGTCCTGGGGGACCAGGGCACTAGGCACCCTAGTCCTGAAGGACGAGGGCACTGGGTGCCATGGTCCCACCTCCAGGGACAACAGGGTGCAAGGAGGATTAGGCCAGGGTGCTTGAAAAATGCAGTTTTTGGTGTCATAAACAGGTTTCGGGGTCTCCATTCAGGTTCCGTGTTGCATCACCATCATGAAGACCCAAATGCAGTCAAAATTACAAGTGTCACAATTTTAGGACGCTACATTTAGCCCCCACTTTAGCGGGAGTATAAGCGTACGCTCATACTTCCGGTAAAGTACAAGGAAACAACATTGAAAAACTTTCACCACGTCAAGGAGGCAAGATACACCAAGCCCCCAGTGGACTAAGGATCTTACAACTTCGATTGACAAAGTAAAAGGGAAGATCACGAGGGAGAACCATGACTATTAGTAGTAAGGTTCCCTCACTATGAGTCATGCAAGAAAGATATCAAAAATTTTCAAGGCAAAGCTAAATTTGTCAAGAAATTTTCAAGTATCTTGAAAAGATATGAACGGGATGTATGCCCCCCTACGTTAAAGCGATCACACATGCCTCACTGGGGGTGATTGCTTTAAGGTAGTGATACATATAAGAAATGAGAAAGGAGCACGTTATCACAAGGATTTAGCCCCCAAGTGTGAGATAAGCCCAAGGATAATAGACACAAAACACAAAGCACAAGGTGACTTCGCTTTCCTCGGGGTCAGTATGCTGTATGATAATTTATGTATATCATATGTATGTATGCATAATTGTTCTTCATTCCCCAATCAAGGAAGGTCACCTAGAAGAAGGGAACACATGTGTCTTTTGAGTCAACATGAGAGAGACCAAAAGAGATCTCAATGTTTTGCATCGTCCTCAAGTAGACAACACTAAGGACAACAAATAGAAGAATGAGAATAACACATAGAAGAAGTAACAACAAAAAAAAATCAAGAGAGGAGGAGAGAATCTACTATGCTAATGAACTAGTCTAGCACATCATCTACCCCCCGATCTTGCTGATCAATATTTCGGGAAGGTAGGAAACACGCTAGAGGAGGAACATCCAACACAACAGATGGAGCTATCACAAGATCCAAACAAGGGCTATGTTCATACCCCAAGCCACGGTGTTCTTGTCTAGGAGCTAGGATAAGTGCTTTAGAAAATTCATTGGATAAATGGTTATCAACATCAACATATTCATATTCACTATCAGAATGAACAGGAGTAACATTTTCATCATGAATAACATTTTCATCTATATCATCATCAAGATTTATAAAAATAGGATCTTTAACTCGCACAGGATCAAGACCATCATGCATCTTATGTTTAGGAGATTTCGGCTCAATCTTCGACTGAGGAGAAAATGGAATAATACTAGTTGAAGGTGTTTTTCGGGATTGCAAGGTTTGAGAAGTAGCTGCCTGAGCTCTAAGACGACGCTTTCGTCGGCGTTCACATGCAGAACGATTTCGTCTAGTCTTAGTAGGAAGTTGCGAAGATTGAGGAGAAGGAATGTTCTCATCCTTATCACTTGGGTGTTTAGGTTGCGGTCTCTTAGGTTGAAAAATAGGAGAAGAGGAAGGTCTCTTCTCTCCATAAGACGAAGGAGGAGGAACTGCTCCATATAAAGGAGGAATATTTGGTTTAGGAAGGAGACCAAGTCCATCATGACGAGGAGGGATAGGTCTACTTTTAGGAATTTTATTAGATATAGGCATAGTCACATCCATAGGAATGGGTTGGGAATCTTCTTGAGGAAAGACATTAGTTTTATCTTTCAAAGGAAGAACTTCCTTCTCAAGAATGATAGGAATGTCAAGTTTGGGTGTTCTAGGTTCACTTAGAGATAGGATCATATCTTTTTTCCACTTTTGATAAGATTTGAAAAGATGATCACTTCGCGGAGGAAGGGGTTGGAATTGTTTAGGCCAAAAATAATCAATAGGAACGCTAGAAGTTCTTTCAGCTGGTTTAAAGAGACTATGATTGACAGTAACAACTTCACCATTATGGGGAAATTTCAAACACTTGTGAATAGGAGAGGCAATAGCTTTCATGGAAGATAGCCAAGGATAGCCTAGCTTCACACGAAATTGTTCGGATGATGGAATAATAGCAAAGTCCACATCAAGGATTTGTTATGGACCTCAATGGGTAATGTAATAGAACCAATTGCAGGAGAAGAAAATGCAACAAATAATTTCACAACCACATTTGTTTCGTCATAGATCACTTGATTCAATTGCAAAGTAAAAAGAAATTCTTCAGTAACGACATTAACCATACAAGAAGGATCAATAAGCACTCCACGGCAAGGTGTATTCTTGACTTTTGCAACTATATATAAAGGACCATCAGGTGCCCTGATAGTTTCACTAGAATCAAAGGTGATGGAAAGTTTTTTAGGGATTTTCTGCTGCTCCACAAAGTTAATCACATTCGGAGTCATAGACACAAGATCATCAGGTGAGATAGAGGAATCATTAGTATCAATCGCATTAGAGGTATGAGAAGGTAATGGATCAGTAAAAATCTTAAGATTTTGGTTTGGAGGAGCTACAGATGTGTTGCCTTTATCATTCACTCCAGAAATAGAAATAGTATTATTATCAATCAAATCTTGAATTTTACCCTTTAAAGCAAAACATTTTTCAGTATCATGCCCAGGATGACGATGAAATTGACAAAAAGATTTGTTATCAAAATAGGGTGAATTAATCTTTGCAGAATCTATTTGCTTTATAGGAGGAAGAGTAAGAACATTTTGTTCCAATAACTTATTCATAATACTATGCAATGATTCATTCAAAGGAGTAAACTTTCTTTCTTTCTTGAAAAACTTAGAAATAGGAGGCACACCTGATGCTGCATTCACATTGTTGTTGATGATGTTTTCATTGAATTTAATGGACTCTTTGTTCGGTTTAAACTTCCCAAATGGTTGTTGACTACTATCACCCTTATCACTCGGAGTCATAGGATGTGATTGTTCCATTTGACTCATAGTCAGTTGATAATGGTGAAGAGTTGCATACAACTGTTGGAAATAAGTAAACTCAGAAAACAGGAGTTTTTCTCTAATATCTTTTTGTAAATTAGAAATAAAGATTCTTTGAATATCATTGTCAAGCACTGGAAAGGAAATTTGAGCATACAAATGCTTATATCTACCAATGAAATCAGTCACTTTTTCTTTAACACCTTATTTGCAATGCATTAAATCAATCAAAGTAACTTTGGGACTTATATTGTTTTGAAATTGTTGAATGAAAGCATTTGCAAGTTGTTCGAAAGAAGAAATAGAATAGGAAGGCAACGAGCAATACCATTGTAGGGCTTTATCTCTTAATGTTCTAGTAAACAGTTTTGCAAGCAACCTTTGGTCATAAGCAAAATCAGTACATATTGTTTGAAAGGTCTTAACATGTGTTAGAGGATCACTCTTACCATTATAAAGCTCCAAATGCGGAATTTCAACATGTTTAGGGTGAATAGCTCGAACAAGGTCAAGAGAAAGTGGGCTCGCAACATCAAATGTGGGCACACTAAACTTAGATTGATTCATAGAGGCAATTTGTTGCTGTAAAGAAGAGATAGTTTGTGCAAGATTGTTAATGGTTGCTTCAGTCGAAGAGTTCATATTAGACGTGTTAGATTGTGATGGAGGTGTTATGTTATTGAAAGAAGGTAGAGAGTAAGGTGGTGGGACACTATGATAGTTAGTCATAGGAGATGATTGGACAAGAGGAACACTACAAGGAGGAATGGAAAATGAATTGCCCCCTTGCGTCATGTTCATTTGTGGTGATATAATAGGAACACTTATTGAAGGAATGAATGAAGAAGTCGGATTGAATGAAGGAAGAGGGTTGATTGAAGAAGAAGGATTGCCCCCATGACTAGTGATCATAGGAGGAATGTCTTGTATTGAAGTAGTCCTTATGTTTGATGTAAAAGTAGGTATACTAGCAATAGAAGTCGTCAAAGGAATAGAATGATTGTCTTGAGTAGGAGGTTGTGTATAACCCAAAGTTTCAGCACAACTCTTCATAGGCATCACATTTGAATCCACAATGTGTGCAATACCACGCAAAATATCTATTCCATTCTTATCACTTTGAAGCATACGTTTTAGACCCTCAATTAAAGGAAGAGCTTGACTATCAGGGTATTCTTGAGACATCCATTGTCAAAAATCATCAAATTGGTTATCCAATTTTGAAAGTTGTTCTACAGAAACCTCATGGAGAGCTTCTTCATCATTAAGAGGATTAGAGGAATTACCCATGTCCTCGTTAAAAAGGCCATTCAAATTAGGTTCCATCTCCTCGGTAATTACACCTTGGAAAGACTTAATTCTAAGGCTTTGTCTAACAGGAATAGTGTAAGTAGGGCTTATTGTTGTAAAACTCATGCACTAGAGAAGATTTTGAATTTTAGAGGTAGCAAATTTCAATAAAACCAGCCAATCTCCTAGATTTAAGCTGTTAAATGCAATCAGGACAATCTCTCGAAATTTCGGAAAAAATGTCCGGGACTGTGGCGAATGGAGTGCAAACGGTCCTCGCAACTTTTTTTGAAATTTTCAGGGATGAAAGTTATGATGATTTTAAAGCTAATCTGAAAAAATTGAGTGATTTTACGATCTGTAGATAGGCCAAATTAAAGTTGCAATCTCAAAATTGAACCCTACCAAGATTGTTGAAAAATGTAAAATTTGAATTTTGAAAAAGAGAGGGAAACTAAAATTTTGAATTTTATGATTTTAGAGGGAATGCTGAAAGCAATGCAAGTTTCGAAATTTAACAATTGACTCAATTTCATGCAAAATTCAAATTTGAAAGTGGAAATCAAGGTTGTTGCAATTAAACACTTAATTTCAAAAGTCACAAACTACAAAAATTTGAATAAAGCACTGAAATTTCGAATGAATGCTAACACAATTTTAAGATTTAGGACTGTAAGAAACACAATTTTGACACAAATTTCAATTTCAACAATTTTTGAATGATTAGAAGCCTCAATCCAAGCAATCGCTAGACCAACTTTGACTTTAATTTTGAAGGTGTTAAAATTGATAAAATCAGCGAAAATTCTGGATTTTAGCAGAAAAATACATTAAGATCTAGCTCCCGAAATTTCAGAAAAAATGTCGGGGACGATGGCGCTCGGGGTGCACACGGTCCTCGCAACTTTTTTCCAAATTTTCAGGGATGAAAGATATTGTGATTTTATTGCAGAATCCAAAGTTACAGCCGATTTGGAAGTGTTTTGATCAGTGAAATTATCAGTCAAAGGTTTAATCAAGAAGGTCTTAAAAATTAGGGTTTTGACATTTAACCACTTAATTTTCAGAATTAAAGCACAAATATGAATTGACAATTTGCAATAGAAGGGTAGATCTGACACAAGCATTAACAATTTAACATTTCACAAGTTTAATTACTTAAAAAGAAAATTTTAGGGTTTTTATGCAATCAACCTCTAAAATTTGCAAAAGATCAAACATGGAAATATAATTAGGAAAGCAAAATTTTCAGATCTAACCATGAATAATCAGAATGAGGATGTTCACATCGGGTTTACCAAAATGTAAAGCGGAAAAATATCGAACCCTAGTTGTTATCCCCTCCCCAACTCCAAGGAGAGAGAAGGGGGAGTCACTAGGGTTGATGGTTTTCACTTAGGCAAGACTATACATTCAAAAGAGGGGTTGAAACCCACAAGATCCAATCCCACGCAATGCAAGATTGGATTCTATATGAGTTTCAAGGGTTGTGATAGCAAGGATACCCTCTTTTGTAAAGAAATGTAGATAGAATGATTGAACTAGGAATGCATGTAAAGTAGGAAAGATTCACTTATAAACAGAGATAGGAATATGATATGTAGTTGCGGACCTGGAATTAGCAGTAAAATGTTGAGACGGTGCTGTTCTGCAAATTTGAGCGAAAGTTGACAGGACGATGGCGCCCGACGTGCACATGGTCCTCCGAAAAATCCGCGAAACGAAGGGGGATCTGTTCGTCTCTGCACAAGGATTCCAGATCTTCAATTACAGCCGCGTACCTGCAACCTACACATAGAAAAGAGAGGACAATTGGGGGTTAGGGATGAGGGGTTTTCCTTTAGGTCAAACCCCGGTTTTGGAATTAACCAAGAAATGAGAAATTGTTGTAAATGTAAATGATTGTAATGTAGAACAAGTACTAGTACCTTGTTGTAAGAATGTTTATATTCTTACATGCGAAGGTGTAGATGTTGTTGTATGTTGTATGTTGTATGTGACATGTGATCTCCTCTTCAATGGTTGAATCCTTGTCTTGAATACAACACTTAGCCTTGAATGGAGACTTAGAATTATCAATTCCTTGAAGGAATGCTTGAATGCTTGAATGCTTGAATATCGTTTCCACATCTTGTACATATCTATCCTTCCTCCTCAAAATGGGAGAAGAAATGTAGTTTATATACTTGTCAATTAGGGTTGAAAGACTGATTTTTCCGACCTTGGGTCGACCAGGAAGTACTATTTTCCAAATTGCAAACATAAAGACCCGAAGCCCCATAGGAGACCGGGCCCAAAATAGGGCCAGGGACCAAGGCACTGGGCACCATGGTCCTGGGGGACAAGGGCGCTGGGCACCCTAGTCCTGAAGGACCAAGGCACTGGGCGCCATGGTCCCACCTCCAGGGATAGCAGGGTGCAAGGAGGATCAGGCCAGGGTGCTTGAAAAATGCAGTTTTTGGTGTCATAAATAGGTTTCGGGGCCTCCATTCAGGTTCCGTGTTGCATCGCCATCGCGAAGACCCAAATGCAGTCAAAATTGTAAGTGTCGCAATTTTACGATGCTACAGTTCTCCAATTATCTTGAGGTAGTTATAACCTCTCTGTAGTCAGTGAGACTCCTTTGTAATGAGCAGTACGCTCTAGGCAGTGTGCCTTCCTACATGTGCAGGCCCCTTATTGTATCACATACTTTTTGTAGAAGTGTCATCTGACTATGGGTAGGCTTCCCATCGTGGTTTTTCCCTTTACCAATTTTTCCACGTACAAATGATGGTGTTATGTGGTATGGTTGCATTGTCTTAATTCTCTGTATCATTCTTAATTTTTATTGCTTATCGGTATATGTTTTTTCTATTCTAGTATTCAATGTTTATGTACTTTGATTAAAGGTTTAAATTGGTTTGATTAATATAATCTATTGACAACTGATTCAGGCCACCCCCCTCTTAGTTGTCCACTAGTTATCCTAGCACATACTTCTTCAACAAATAACCCTCTTCTAGTTATTACACCTTTAGTCTTATCACCAATAATCTGATTTTCAGAATGATTCAGTCTTACATACCTCAGAGTCTTCTGATTGTTCTGATTACCAGGTTCCTGCACCTCTTCACTGGTAGCAGTAACATCTGGGTTAACTGTCTCTACCAGATCATTTTTCTTAGGTTCTTCAGTCTGAATAGGGGCTAAAACAATATGTTGTCCATCATCATAACCACATGCTCTGATCTCTTTCTTAAGGTTACCATCCATCTTCACATTTGCACTTTCCACTATCTTTCTGTCTCTTATTGTAGCATTGGTAGGCTTTGCTCTTTGTAGAATATCCCAAGAAAATTTCTTCATCACTTCTAGCATCAAACTTTCCTATATCCTCATCTCTCTTGATATAATATTTGCTACCAAATACTCTGAAATATATCATAGAAGGAACATGACTAGAACAAAGCTCATAAGGAGTCTTACCGGTATCACTTTTAATATGAACTCTATTGAATGTGTAAACAATAGTGCTAATATATTCTCTCTAGTAGATCTTCAAAACATTTTATTAAATCAGCATAGTCCTTGCATCATCCAAGATAGTTTTGTTCTTCCTTTTAACAACTCCATTTTGTTGAGGGCTTCTAGGAGAAAATAATTGTCTTCTAATCCCATGCTTGTCATAGAATGAGTTGAACTCACCAGAACATAATTCTCCACCTCTATCAGATCTTAGACACTTCACTTTCAATTCGGACTCAGTCTCCACCTTAGCTTTGAATATATTGAATTTGCCCAAAGCTTCAGATTTCTCCTTCAAAAAGATAATCCACATCATCCTACAATAATCATCAATTAGCAACATGAAATATATATCACTCTGCATACTTCTAATATTTGTAGGCCCACATAGGTTAGTATGCACAAGATCTAGCAATACATTTGATGTATATTATTTTCTCTTGAAAGAAATCCTTATTTTCTTGCCCAACTAGAATTCCTTACATACCAGATTAGCAGACTTAACAATCTTAGGTAGATCTCTAACAACTTGTGTAGAAATGATCTTAATCATTGAATCAAAATTCACGTGACACATTCTCCTATGCCACAACCAACTTTCGTCAATCTGAAAAATCAAACAAATTTTCTCACCAGCATTCAAATGAAAAATGTTACCTTCAGCCTTAGTTCTAGAAGCAATCTCTATACCAGAGGTATTTAGGATCTTGCATTTTCCATCCTTGAAATCTAGATCATAACCTTTATCAACAATCTATCCAACACTCAAAATATTATGCTTCAAACCTTCAACATACAATACATCATCAGTATTATGCTTACCATCAAAAGAAATAGAAACTCTTCCAAGGATTACATAGGCTTCGTCATTTCCAAATTTAACTATTCCACCATCATACCTTTCCATCCTCACAAATTTCATTTTATCGCCAGCTATATGTTGTGAACAACCACTGTCAATTACCCATTCATCTTTCTCTTCAAATTTAGTAGCTAAAGCTTTCTCCTCAATAGTGTAGCTTGTGGAATCAATAGTCAGTTGGTTTTGGTCTGGTGATCGGATGCTATCCTATTTGCTTGGAAGCTTGTCTTGTGATTCGGGTGAGGGTTTCACTAGCAGAGATTTTGATGAAGATCTTTCATGGTATGAATAAGTGGTGTTGGTGCAGCTTTTGGTGGAGATTCGGGATGTTGTTGGTGATCATGTTCGAGACTTGGCAGATGGAGATCATTTCTTTAGCGTATGGACCTTTATTGGGTCCTGGTTGGTCTAGGTTATGGACCAACTTAATGTAACGTGTAGATTGGGCCTCTTGATGTGTTTTCAAGATGTCTTACTAGTTGGATATTATTTGTTTGGTCTAACCGACATGTTTTGTAATTATGTAATTAATTTATTGTCTGGTGGTCAACCTGATTGTTTATGGTCCAGGGTTTGTATATATATGATGTAAGATCTCATTGTAGATCATCATAGGTATAAGGTCAATGAATGAGATATGGATATGTAATGTACGAATAATGTAATATCATTTAGGAAGAGGATCTGGTCGATCATTGGAGATCAAATTGGATTTATGTAAGAGGATTTAGTCCTCCGGTATTGAGCTTAACTAAAACTGTACTCAGGCATAGGAGATGCTATCTTTGTAGTTCATTCCTTTTTCTGGATTGTAGTATGGATTTCTATGTAGTCAGTGAGACTCCTTTTATGATGAGCAGTGCACTCTAGGTTGTTGGCCTTCTTGCAAGTGCAAGCCCCTCAATTGCAATTCACATACTTGCTACATGAGTATTATTTGACTATGGGTAGGCTTCCCACCATGGTTTTTCCCTTTACCGGATTTTCCATGTATAAATCTTGGTGTCATGTGGATGGTTTTTATTCTGTGATTATTTTTTATGCTTAATTGGTTTAACTAGTATTCTAGTATTTGGTTTAAGCATGCTGGTATTAATGTTTTGCATTCCGGTATTAAATTTTTAATTGCTAAATATTTTGGTAATCTATGACAACTGATTCACCATCCCTCTCAGTTGTCTTCCGGTTATTTGAATTGTCTAACAATTGGTATCATAGCTTTGGTCCTCTCTATAGAAAGCTTAACTACTTGAGGAAGATAGTATGGTGACTAATAGTTCAAATTAATCTAGTTAATCTAGAGCTATCTTTCAGAGAGATATTCCTAGGCTTGATGGAACAAATTACATAGTATGGAAGATTCAGATGGAGACTCATTTATGTCTTGGTAAGGAGATTTGGGAGATCACATAGAATGGTGTTACACCTCATAATCTGGCATCTGCAAATCCTCCTCCGAAAAACCTAGATAAGGAGCTTGAGAATGATTGGAGAGTAAGAGAATCCCTCTTATGTGCACTTTCTGATCAACAAATAATGGGATAAGTTGGAGACTCTTAATGAAGGTGACCCTATAGTGAAGATTTCTAAACTTGATGGTTACCAGGTGAAATATGAAAACCTAAATATGGAAGAAGATGAAAGGATTATTGCATTCATGGAAAATGTAAATGAGATTGTTATGGGAATTCAATGTTGTGGTGGAACTCTAAGTGAAGATGAAATTGTTTCTAAAGGTCTGAGAGACCTACCACTGACTTACAAGATGAAGGCTACTGCTATCAATGAGTTGATAACAATGGATAATACATCTATCAACAAAGATACCTTGGTTGGGAAATTATCTACTTTTGAGCTTGAAGAATTTGGACCTTCTGGAGCTGTGAAGATTGTACCTACTTTTCATGCATCTGCATTAGCAACCGGTAAGCAAGATTCGATGATATGAAGAGAGAAGATGATGAGTTTAAGAAACTTGAAGCACTATTTGCTAGAAGAGTACCTAAAGGACTGGTAGGAAGTAAGTATGAAGGAAAAGAACCTTTTAAATGTTTTGCATGTAATAAGATTAGTCATCTTGCATCACAATGTCTTGAAACGAATTCAAGATTTGAAGAAAGAGTTAGAAGATCTTTTAAGACTAACCCTAGATATTAGAACAAATATAAGTATAGGAAAAATAGAGACAAATCATGCTACATAGCAGATGAGGAAGGCATTACTAACTCTGATGATGAACTGACAGAAGATTCTACTAGTGGTTCTAGCAATGGGAAGGAATGGGTATTCTTGGCTATCAAGGAAGATGTTCCGTCACTGGAAGGGAATGTACCTGAAGAGAATGCACTTGCTGCTAAAATTGAAGACAAGGATGAATGGGTAATTGATAGTGGTTGTTCACATCATATTATCAGAGATATAGGGAATTTTCTATGTTTGCAAGAATTTGATGGTGGTCTAGTTAGATTTGGAGATGACCAAGCATGTATGATAAAAGGGAAAGGAACTATATCATTAGATGGTAAGAACAATACTGACAATGTTTATTATGTTGAAGGTTTAAGGCATAATCTTTTGAGTGTAGGACAATTGGTGGATAAGGGATTTTAATTATAGTTCAAGGATGGAAAATGAAAAATCATTAGTAGATCTGGTTTGGAGATTGCAACTGTACACAGACAAAAGCTAATATATTTCATTTGAATTTCGGTGAGAAGACATGTTTGATTGCACAAATTGATGAGAGTTGGCTATGGCATAAAAGACTGTGTCAAGTGAATTTTGATTGCATTGTGAAGATCAGTTCAACTAAGGCAGTTAGAGATATACCTAAGATTGTGAAGCCCTATAATCTGATATGTAAAGAATGTCAAATGGGTAAACATGTCAGAACCTCTTTTAGGAGTATACAAGATAAATGTAATGATGTTCTTAATATCATTCATACTGATTTGTGTGGCCCTGCTAAAGTTAAAAGTTTTCAAGGTGATATATATTCTATGCTAATCATTGATTATTATTCTAGAATGATGTGGGTTACTTTTCTAAGGGAGAAATATGAGGCATTTGAAAAGTTTAAAATCTTTAAGGCTAAAGTGGAAACTGAGACATGATTGAAGATTAAATGTTTGAGGTCAGATCATGGTGGAGAATTCACATCCAGTGAGTTTAATAATTTTTGTGAGAAGCATGGTATAAGGAGACAATTTTTTGCTCCTCAAACACCTCAGTAGAATGGAGTTGTGGAAAGGAATAACATAACTATCTTGGATGTTGCTAGAACAATGATGAAGGAAGCTAATCTAACTCATACCTACTGAGAAAAGCACTAAGCACAATAGTTTATACATTCAACAAAGTACATATCAAAGGAGAAACTGGTAAGACACCTTATGAATTGTGGTTTGGCAATACACTTATAGTTAAGTATTCCAGAATATTTGGTAGTAGATGTTATATTAGGAGAGATGATATCATTGGAAAATTTGATCCTAGATGTGATGAAGTCATATTTTTTGGTTATTCTAATGAAATCAAGGAATATAGATGTTATAACAAGAGATTGCAGAGAATTGTGCAGAGCGCTAATGTCAAGGTGGATGAGCTAAATAGAGGTCAATTCAAAGTTTATGAGAAGGAACTAGTGGTGAAAATCATTATATCTGAACCAATAGCACCTTTACCAGAACAAAGTGTTGAACCGGTTACTTTGGTAGTATCAAAAAATTCTACAGTAACTGAAGATCCGGGAAAAGGAACAAAGAGTTAGAAGATTCCTAGGTATGTGAGATTGAATCATTAAGAAGATCAGATCATTGGGGATAAGAACAATGGAGTGATGACAAGAAGAAGACTAGAAACTAATGAGGTATATTTAATTTCATAAGTTGAATCGGTATCAGTAATTGAGGCATGTAAAGATGAATATTGGTTGAAAGCTATGGAAGAAGAATTAGATCAGATTTAGAAAAATAACACATGGACTTTGGTTCCCTGGCCTAAAAATAAGAATGTTATTGGAACTAAATTGGTTTTTAGGAATAAATTGAATGAGGATGGTCAATTTGTAAGAAATAAGGCTAGATTGGTTTGTAAAGGATATTCTCAAAAGGAAGGAATTGATTATGGTGATACTTGTGCACCTGTAGCTAGGATTGAAGCTATAAGATTATTTCTTGCCTATGCTGCTCATAAAAACATAAGTTATCAGATGGATGTTAAGTGTGCATTTTTGAATGGGGATCTTGATGACTAAGTTTATATTGAGCAACCTGATGGTTTTTCACTATCAGATGATACAAACATGGTTTGCGGGCTAAGGAAAGCTTTATATGGATTGAAACGGGGACCTAGAGCCTGGTATGCAAGGTTGGATAAATATATTTTGAAGCTTGGTTTTACTAAGGGATATTCTGATAGTAATTTATATTATAAGGTCAATGATGATGATATATTGATTATTGAAGTATTTGTTGATGACATCATTTTTGGAGGTGAAGATAAGTTATACATGGAATTTTCTAAGAATATGGAGAAAGAATTTTAAATATCTATGATTGGGGAAATGAAATTTTTCTTAGGTTTGCAGATTACTTAAACTGACAAAGGTATTTTCATTTGTCAAACTAAGTATGCTAGGGAATTGTTGAAGAAATTTGGTATGGGAGATTCTAAACCGGTAAGTACTCATATGGTTACAAGTGAGAAATTGACAAGGAAAGATGTTTCTACAACGGTAAATCCTACAAGATACAAATCTATGATTGGAGGTCTGCTTTATTTGACTTAGACTAGGCCTGACATAATGAATGCTCTTTGTATTGCATCTAGATTTCAGAGTGATCCTAGAGAAAATCATGAGAGTGTGGTGAAAAGGATTTTTAGATACTTACAAGGTACATCCGAATATGGTTTGTAGTACCCTAAGGATGATGACTTTAGTTTATGTGCATATACAAATGTTGATTAGGCTGGAGATGTTGATGACTGAAAAAGTACTTCTAGTGGAGCTTTCTTTCTTGGAAATAAGTTGGTTTCATGGATCAGCAAGAAACAATCATGTACTTCTTTATCTACTGTTGAAGCTGAGTATGTTGTTGTTGCTTCTAACTGTACACAGGTTTTATAGATGAAGCTAATGTTGAAGGATATCAAAGTGCATTGCACTGGACTAGTAGTTATTCACTATGATAACTCTGCTACTATTGACATATCAAAGAATTTGGTATTTCACTCTAAGATAAAACACATATCTATCAATTATAACTTTTTAAAGGAGAAGGTGGAAGAAAATGAAGTCATATTGTTTTATGTGAACACTAAAGAGTAGATTGCAGATATTTTCACTAAATCTTTGCCTACAAAACCATTAGAGTACCTAAGAGACAAATTAGGGGGTTTTGCCCCTCTAGCAAAACACTGATTGATTCTTTTTTGCATCATTTTGGTATGCATTATCAGAGGATTTTTTCATTTTCACATTGATGTGGAGATGCTACTACTCGGGCCGAGTAGTTAGCTTTGTGATTCAGTGGTTTATGTTTTTTCTTTGATATTTTTGTCAGATTTCTGACATTGATGTCAAAGGGGGAGAGATATTGATGTGAAAAAGAGAAACTTAAGGAGTGGTATACATTAGGGGGAGAGATATATGTGTAATTTAGAGCTTTACATGGGAGAGATATATGTATAATTTAGAGCTTTACAAAGATGTCATTCACAGGGGGAGTTTGGTCTTTGTTTCAGAACTTCATTGCTATATCTTTGACTGGGAGATTGTTGGTTGTCTTCCATTGGGGGAGATTTGTTTGGCATTTCTTGGTACTTAGATGTTTTTCACATCTAGTGTTTTGATTAAGTAAAAACAGGTATTTGAAAGGTACCCAAACCTTGTACAAGCCAGGAGAACATAACTGCTAGAAAAAAGTGCCTGATCACTTCAAAAAGACAAAATTATCCCACTGAAAGGGATCAACTAACATGACATATCATTAAAAACCCGGAACAAACAACAAAAGGAAAGCATAGAGACAGCAAAATTATAGAACCTAGGACACCAACAGAGGCCTAAATACTATTCATAATTTCCTCAGCATGAACAACCATTTGTTTCATGTTGTTCGTTGAGGTCTTCAGTTCCTCTAGCTCACGACCTTTGATGTCACCCTTGATCTTTGTGTTAGCTCTGGTCCTCCTTTCATGACCCTTCTTGTCCAACTTCTCTTTATCACCATCCTTCTCAGCATTGTTCTGAAACTTGTTGATAAGGATGTTCATGTTGTCCACCGACGATTTGAGGATTTGGAAGTTTTGGTTTGCAATCTTCTTGATGTTGAGTTCCAACCTATCAATTCTGCTACCAAAGTCATTCATTTTATTTTCCATTTCCTTTCTATCTCCCATCTCATTGACCTTTTTCTCCATAGCTATGGTTTTTCCAACCATACATTCAATAGCTTTTGCATTATGTAGAACGACAACCAATTCTTTAACATGTTCAGCCAGGGGCTTATCACCAACCGTAGCTCTTGTGATAGCCTGCATATCTATTTTCAAATTGTTGATATCCTTCACCATGGTAGTGATGGTCTCACAGAAGGCTTTAATAGTATCATTGTCACCATTGCCACTTTTATCCCCTTTATCCTCCTTTTGTAGAATTGTCGTGTTCACGACCTCAATATTGCCCATCATCGGGTTACCCTTCCATTCTTATTTTCTTTAGCCTCCTCCTCAAAATCAACCAGAATGTGGTTGATGTCTTAATTGTTACCTTTTTTAGTATTCTTCCTTTGAGTCTTCTTTCTAGTAGCTTTCCCTTTCTTTCTTTTAACAATATTTTTCTCAAAGGATTCAGTTTCAGAATCCGACATTTCTGATTCCACAATAATCCTTCTCTTCTTGGCCCTATTCCTCCCATTTTTTCTAGTTTCTTTTGATTCTCCCTCAGTCTCCGATTCAAAGTTAAATCCTCTAGCTTCACTCTTTGTTGTCTCATCTCTTGCATTTTTTCCATTAATAGGCTTTTCAATGCACTTCCTATTAAGCATTTTATAAACCAAGACCATAAGCCCCTGGTGGAGGGCATGGTCACCTTTAGGGTCCTTCTGAACCTCCTTTATAGTATGATCCATTGAGCATGCTAGGTAATAGGGTAGGCTCACCTTTTCCTCATGACGGAAATGATTGAGAAAAACAAAGTGATGCCCGCAGGCTCTGGTAAACCTACCATCTAAGGTAATTTATACAATAGAAGCAAATAAAACAAACCTCCATGGCCTGCAAATTCTCTTTGGAGCATTGTAGGAGTTGTCAATTTTAATCATCTTTCTCCTCTCTTCATCCATGACAGGAAACTTATCTGCTACTTTATCTGATATGCCTTGGTACCTGTAAAATTTCATTCCCTCAGTAGTCATCCCCATGGCCTCGACAATGACCTCTTCATCAACATTCATCATCTGGGATCTGATAAGGATTTTGCCATTTTTCCAATTCTTGATGAAATAGCTAGTGATTGTGGGGTCTTTCCCACTTAGCCGCTCCATGAAAACATTTAGACCTCCCTGCTAAAGGATATCCCATACTTCTTTGTTCTTTCTCCAGTTAAAGCAGGAAGTAGGTTCGAATCTTTTCTTGTTACCTCCCATTTTTCGAGCACCTTCCTTACAATTCCTTCTCTCAGCTTGATAACCTCTCCTCTTGTTTATGTGGGTACTATCTAAGAATGCCCAGAATCCGTGCTAGATAATAATGATAAGACACATATATAAATGCTCATTATCTTCGATAAAACCCTGCATTGAAAAAGATAGAAGGGGCATTAGAAATAATGATTAAAAGTACCACGTTGCCTTGTCTGGCTCCGGCCCTGATTAAGAAAGGATTTTATTTCACTTGCAATCTCCATTTCACCATAAATAGTAATGATATCTCCTGGTTGGCAAGCCAAGTTGGCTGCCCAATCAACGTAGGGGTTGGCCTCCCTATACACATGTGTAAAAACACACATTTCAAATTCTTTGTTGATTTTTCTAGTTGCTTTAATAGCATTACTAATTGACCAAGAAAGCGGGAATTTCATATTTAAACAATTGATTATGTTTAAAGAGTCTCCTGCACACCAAACTTTAGTGCATTTAGATTCCTTGGCAAGGATCATCCCATGGTACACCGCAATGGCTTCGGCAACATGATTAGTCTGATTTCCTATGGAACTACATTTATGATTTGGTATATTCCCCATTCATCCCTTAGGACCACTCCACATCCTGCAACATCCAGGTTACCCTTTGAGGCCCCATCAAAATTGATTTTCATCCATCCCTTGTGCAGACTAATCTATATCACACCCTCTCTAGGGTTGATCTGAAAGCACTCTTGACCCTTTAATCTCCACTTTATGTAGATAAATTGATCATCCTTATCTTGAGGATTATCAATACCACCTATGATATTCATATTTTCCACTATACTTCTTCTTATTTTTTCAAACACAATTTTATCCTTAGTAGTCTTTTCTCTTAAAACTCTATCATTTCTCTCTTTCCATATGCCCCAACACATGTGAGGTAAAGCAATTTTCCATAATAAGGTTGTGGATTTATTTCTTGATGGATGATGCCAAGAATTGAAAATCTCTTGAATCGACTTGGGGAAACCCCAACTGACTTTGAAGTGATCCAGACAACTTCCCCAGACATTAGTAGAGAAAGGGAAATGAAAGAGTATATGATTTATAGTCTCCTCATTCTGCTTACAAAGAATACAAAAACTAGGCATACTAATACCTCTTTTTCTAATATTCTCAGTAGTAAGAATTTTATCTTGAAGGGTTGTCCAGAAGAAAATGTTTATCTTATTGGTGAGGCCTTTCACCCATGCTTTAGCCTAGCATGGGCTTTCCATGTTGTAGAATTGTTGATGATATAGAGAAGCCACTATAAAAGTACCACTAGCTGTGAATTTCCAAATTAAATGGTCTTCTTCTTCAACCCTCACCATAGAGTTCATGACTTTATTCAAACTACCCAAAGACTGGTCCACCTGAGATAAGTCCTTCCACTATCCATCTTTCTAGTAATCCTCCACCTTGGTTCCAAATCTTTCATTGCATTGGTTCTAAAATCTGTTCCACTTAGGGTTTTCATTCAAAGGTATCTCTAGAAGCCAAGGGTCATCCCAGAACTGGATAAGATTCCCTTTCCCCAATATCCATTTTGCACCTTTGACAATTAAGTCTCTTATTCTAGAGACATTTTTCCAAATATTGGGTCCAATTGGGATAATATCCACTTTAAGGAAGCTTTGAAGTGTCAGACATTGACTTTTATATTTGTCGTCCCATATCATTTTCCACTCTCCTTGATTTCTATATACTCTCCAAATCTGCTTGGCCATAAGGAACTCATTTATGTCTCTTATTCTTCTAAGGCCCATACCTCCTTTATTTATAGGCTTGCAGACCTTCTTCCATGAAATCAAGTTCATTCTCTTCTTCTCCTCAACCTCTGTCCATAAAAAAGATCTCCAAATCTTTTCAATGGCCTCCGCATACTTGCCAGGAATCCTAAACAGACTGATGGCATAGAGAGGAATACTTTGAAGAGTGGATTTCAGCAATTGAACCTTACCTGCTTGACTAAGAAGAGCACCCTTCTAGCCAGATAGCTTCTTGTGGAATTTATCCACCAAGGCTCCCCAAAAAGTATCTGGAGGATCATGGCATAAGGAGAGCCCCAAGTAAGAAGTAGGCAGACTACCAATTTGACAACCCAGAATATTACTAATTTTAATCCTCCTTCTCTCTAGGGTATTGATAAAATAAATAAAGCTTTTAGACCAGTTTATAAGTTGACCAATGGCATCTCCATAGTTATCCAAAGCCTTTTTTAATCTTCTAGAATCCTTCACTGTAGCTTTCCCCACTATTATAGTCATCATCAAACTGCTGACGGGAACATATTTGATCCCCCAAAGAAGGATTCAAACGACAAAACTCCCTTTTTTCAACTATCTTTCCAATACATCTCCCCAGACATTCCGCCATAATGATAAAGATAACTGGGGATAGAGGGTCCCCCTGCCTGAGACCTCTAGAAGCTTTAAAGAAAGGAGAAGGAGATCCATTCATTAAAACAGAGAAAGAAGCTGAAGAGACAAGTTGCCTGATAAGGCTAACACTTCTGAAGCTGAAGCCAAAAGCAGAGAGAACATCCATCATAAAATCCCAATCCACTCTATCATAGGCTTTAGAGAGGTCAAGCTTCAGAAAAAAACCTTCTTTTTTAGAGAAAGACAAAGAGTGGATATTTTCATGGACAGAGATGATTGAATCCAAAATTTGTCTACCTGGGACAAAACCTCTTTGCTGAGGCGAAATGATGGAGGGGAGCAGCTTAAGAATTCTAGAGGTAAGAACCTTGGAGATTATCTTATAAAGAGAGTTGCATAGACTAATAGGTCTAAAGAGATCCATTGAGTCAACCCCCATCTTTTTGGGGATAAGAGAAATAAAAGTTCCATTAACTTCTTTCAAAAAATTTCTAGCACCAAAAAACTCTTTCACAGCTCTGGTAACATCATCTCCAATAATATTCTAGTACATTTGAAAGAAGAACATGGGAAAGTCGTCCAGACCTGGGGCCTTGTTGCCCTCAACGGAGTTGATAGCTATCATAATTTCATCATGGGAAGGGATGGCAGTCAAGTGAGCATTCTGATCATCCCCTAAAATGGTAGGTTTTCCCACAATTTCAAAGAGTCACTCAAAATCTTATCTTGCCTACTAGAAGGTTGAAATACCAAAATCAACTTATTTTTGTAATTAACTTAATATCTGCACAAGGTTAAATTCTTAGTATTTTTATTACATTTCCCTTAAATCTAAAGGTAGGTGTTTGCAAAGTTCTATCTTTTAACAACTTACATTATTGCACCCTCCAAATCATAATCAAGGTTACACATATTGAATTTTCTAGGAGTTCTACTTTGTTTAGGATTTGTTTAAAAGCATGTTTATCCTACTATATTCTCGTTCATGTATGTTACTTATGAAAATTGACATCACACTTAACCACAATGAATCTACTTATTCTACATTCGAGGCACCTCATTAGGGTGTTAATACACTATTTGCTAAACTGTCCTAGGTGCATAATTTTCTTCCAACTTTTTTAGGTGACAAGGCAAAATCTAATTTAGGTTCTTCAATTCTGCCCTTATATAGGGTAGTTTTCTACCACTAGGGATTAAAATGTTTTTATATTCCTAGGCTCCAAGGTTTAAGTTTTATAGGGAACATTATTCGCCATTTCCAAACATAAAGGTACACAACAATCCCATTCTAAGGGAGTGATGGAAATTATTAATACTTATTTTAGATATCATCCACGCAATCATCTCCATACACATGTCAAATTTACCAGTCGACAATCATTTCTTTCGCAATTCATTAGGTCTAGGTCACACTATTATTATAAATTTTTCTCTTTCAGATTACTCGCAATTAATTTTACTTAGGAGGATATTCCTTCCTTTATCTTAATTTGACAAAACACATTCTTTGTTAATTCTTATGCCTAATTTCACTCCTTGTGGTATTCTCTCGTGACACACTATCAGTGGTTCAATGAACATGATAGACATTTACACAAATCACATCACTAGGGCTAGTTATATCAACCATCAAAACGACCACTTGACACTTTACAAGATCAAAATACAAGTTACTTCTGCCAAGTCCAATAAAAAGAAGAAAAATGCCTGCAATTGAAAAATATTAAAGCTAGAAACATTGCAAGTGCCATAGTTCATATAAAAAGAAACATAAATTTAGTGGTCCTCTCTTCATAAAAAAAAAATAACTAAAAGGAAAGTTCTAGCCCCAGTGTCACAATATACTTTTCAAAGAAAATCCAAATTAATGTTGAATCACACTCGAAACAAGATGACCATTCTAGCCATGCTATAGGGAGTAACCACAACAAATCACCCAAGATCACACGTCCTGAGTGTGTTAGGAAGTGATTATTAGACTCTTGAGATTTTAGATTCTTTATAATCCTTTATGGATTTATGAAATAAATTCTTATACGCAAGAGATCGCATTTGTTTTTATAAATCATGTTCCATTTTATCCTTCACATGCTTACTATTTCAAGCAACACTTTCCGATATAATCCACTATCTATTCAGGGTTATTAACATCCTTAATTATATTCTAACATGTGCTTGCACTAACTCTACCATTCTCTGTCCATTCCTCTTGCACTAATCCTTTTGAACACTTAATTATATGCAATCTATGCTTAATTAGAGGTTAAAGCTTAACAAGCTGACCCAACGAAACCTTAGGTCTTGATAAAACTCCTAGGCGATAGGATTAAGAAAATTACTAACATATCAAATACGATAACTCCTATTATCAAGTGGATCGAATAAATTTAATAAGGGCAATAATAATTTCACTCAAAAGTCTATTTCATTACAGTTGCATTTAATAGTACTTAATTAGGTCATCTTCTACTAAATAGACATTTATATAGTTACTTGGTTCAATATCAATTATTTTATAAATATCCAGTTTCCTCCATCATGTTAATACATCCTTCCTTAATAACTTAATTTATTATGGATTCTATTAATTATCTTGATATGTTAAACCTTGATTCAATGTTACGTGGTAGCTCAAGTATCGACATTTTCATGTCTTACACACACGGTTAATAGTTCGGTACAAAATTGAGACTTGTTTACTTAGAACCACTTAGGGTTTGTATAATGTAATCATATAATTTTACTAGGGACATCATTTGTTTTATTAGCACCTTATGTTAGCTCCTTTATATTTTTCCCTCTAACATTCACTTGCCTTCATTAGGTAGGAACTTGTTACCAAAATTACTAACACTTATGGTTAAGAGCCATTTGGGGTGGAATTATTGTCAAGTAAGATCGATAACGGTTGACAACAATTTCTACCCACACATTTCATGACATATTTCGGACTACTCGGAGAGTGGACTTATCCTCTCCTACTTTACTTATGCAACTATGAAATCAAGGGGGTGTGCACTCGACAAGTGACCAACACCCTTCTTTTTAATTAAAATTTAGTAAAAGGGAAGTTATCTCGTTCCTTATTTCTTATTTATATTTACTTACTAGCTCATTTCTAGCCTACCACATCCTTCGATCTCTTTGATCTAAACAAACCATCTTACCCTCCTAATATCTAGTTACCCAATTACGGTATAACCTAGGGATGTCCAACAATTACCAATGTCTTAAGGATCCCATAATCTCCAAATTCTTAGCTAACCACATAATTCGGCTCCTTATTAAAGTTCTCATAAATCATTTTATACTGCCAACTCATTCTCATTAAAACTTTAGTATTATATTATTGTTATACAATCTTTCCATACGCCATTGCCATCCGCATGTTGCTTCATCTCTACTTAATGTTTTTTGCATACTTTCACACTTGAGTGCCAAAATTTGCAAAGCTTCTTCGATTGTGCCTAGTAGATAAATGGTGTTACATATTGTCTTGTACCTAGCGGCTAACCATGATTGGGTTGCACTTTTCTTCTTATTTTCTAAATGAAAACTAGTTACACATTTCTAGATTATAGGATCCTAATACTTTTACACTCCTTGCACTTCAATGAGGATTTTTGTATGATTCCTAAATCAACTCTACTCTCTCTTCCATTATTTACTTTCTCCAAGATTATCTTCCCATAAAGGAACTAGTTGAGGTTTTACTTGCTTGTTTCCCCAATTATATAACCATGGATGAACTTAGGGTTTATTGTAAATACGTGTTTATTTTTACCCAAGAAGTTCATGCCTCCCTTCTCCTTATGTAACTCACCTATAGTATTACTAGGGTTTTCTGATCAAGGGAATTTCCATTCATCATTTGAGTTCTTATCTGTAGAGTTATCCAACTCTAGCTCTACTATATTGCTACAAACATTGTCTAACAAATGCTCTTAATAAGAAATTTATCATAACCACATTCTTAAGGTACCTAGTCATTAGGATAGGTTAATGCTTTTATCTGAGATTTGCAAGAGTTCCTTTTAACTCTTCTTCATTTATGTCTTCTATGGCGGCCTTAATCTTTTTAACCATCATAATTTCATATAGCTTAAAATTTTAATTAGATCTATCTCGATTCTTATTTATCTTGTTTATGTTGGCTTCATCTAAGGTCTAACCATCTTGCTTGACTTGCCATGTCAAGAACATATCTCGATGGATGGCACTCCTTTAGTTACCATCAGAGGTATTTTATTGAAAGATTCATCTGCTCCTACTTGGTTTGATTAGGGAAATTATTGCATTTTAGGTTGCAATTGAATGGTAACCTCATAAGCACAAAAGTACTATCTTTTTGTTTTTAAACACCGAAATACTTTATATAAATAAATAATTGAACATTTCACAACCCTTGGGATTTTATTATGCTATAAGCCTTATGACTAATAAGTTCAAATTAAGTTATGGTTTTTAGTGACCCTTGAAACCCCTTGAACTGATATATGTTGATCTATTGATTTACAAGAATTTTCTCTTATGTTTCACTTTGTTATTTCGCAAATTTTCACCTAGGTGTTATACTTCAAGCCATAGTTCGGTTTCAACTAAGTTATGAATTAAGCCCATGTTCACCAGTGTATGAACCTAGGGCTCTGATACCAAAATGTCATGTCCCTACCTCGTAATTCTACTCATGTGACTTCTAGGAGTAAGTCAAACTCTAGGGGAGGAGGATGTAAGGCCTTCCCCAAACCAAGCTTTGATTAACTTAGTTGACCATGTTTGACCCTATTAATAAATGCTATATAATAAAATAGAATGGACTATGTTAGACCGATAGATTTGTGAGAAAAGAAGTTGAACCAAGTTATAGAGTTATTTCACCCGGTGGTGTATATTTTGATGTGTTATGAATTTGAAATCCTAAAAGATCCATTGATTGGATAATCTTGATTTAACATATGTCTGCTATGTCTGGATTTAGAATTTATATGATTCCATGATTTGGATAACATTGATGAATGTTTATGCTTCATTTATATGCTTTATGATATAGAACTCAATATGATTCTAGAATAGGATAAATTTGAGATGATATATGCCACTATTGGACTTACAGGACTTTAGTATGATGATAGAAATAGGATGTATGTGTATGTATGGATCAAAATTATGAGATTATGATAATTGCTTATGTGGATTTATTTGGATATAAGATATATTGATTTGTTCAAATGTAAATGGTATGCAGAGTGTTTGATGTGTATTCTAATTCATGTGTTTTAACATTATATGAGGTTATTTGAAATTACTAATGTCTAATTGAGTTGCGCAGGAAAGATTATCCATGTGACCATGGAAATATTATGGAGAACCAAACCTAGACCTATGTATGTTCGTAAAACCAGGGTTTGTCTATTTGGAGAAACAACACCCCGTTTGTGTCGTATTTTATTCGTAATAGTAAATGATGCATGTGTGTTAAATGTTATTTAATTGATTTATTTAAATCCAACAAGAGACACGATTTTATGTATAATTTTGTAAAAGTATTTTCTTTGTGTCACTTGACACATGTGGATTTATGTTTGAGTTTTTAAATTTGTCTTTTGGAGGGAATTGTTTAACTATAGTTTTTTCAATTAATGTAATGTGATTCCATAAATGCCTTGGGTAAAGAATCTTTAGGATGGTCAACATAGGTTTGACCCGAAAATAAACTTTAGAGGGGTTAAAAAAGGGTTAAATGGACACCTAGGGGTAGTTTAATAGGGTTTCCTAAAGCCCATGAGGTATACCTAAGGGTTAGAGGTAATTTTAGGCAAGTTTCTACTCCCATTAGACCTTTTAGACACCCTAAAAAGTGACTTTTCTAAGTTGTGCGAAAATTGAAATTTGAAGACTTGAACTAAGTTGTGAACCTTCCTTTCCGAATGAGAGTTCCCTTTCCCATTTTACCTTACCTTCCTTTTTAGTTTTTAGAAACTTGTGAGAACTCTCACAAAGGGCTTCTTAAGCAAGAATTAGGAAATTAGTGGGTAATCACTCACTCTCCATTTTTGGAGACAAAAGAATTTTGAAAGGAAAAAGATAGATTTGGGATATAGAATTTGGCTAAGTGTAGAAAGAAAAGACTTGTGGAATTGGGCTACTCATCCTCAACAAAACTAGCATACCTTTGGGCAGTTTAAGGTTGGTTCTACCTTTCTTGTAAATTTTTTTTATTGCATGTTGTTTTGGAAGAAATGCTTGTGAAAAATACTAGTTTTCTTGCATGTATTTCTTGGAAATTTATTTGGTGTTTGGTGCTTATGCAATGCATGTGTTTTGGGAGTAATCCAGACCTCCTACTCTTGGGAGAGAGGATGGTCTTGTGGGTGGTAAAAGTGACAGCCCTCGAGTGAGAGGCTCTCGTTATGAGAGTGATCACAAGGGATTTTATGTGACCCTTATTGCATGGCTTGTTTATGCATCGGGGGTCATAAAGAGGGAAATAAGGCATGAATGCCTTGGGGGGCATAAGGAATATGGGGTTGTTATACTTGATGTATTTGGTTTGCCATGAGGTGGCCATATGTTTTACCATACTTGCAGTCTCCTCAGGGTACTTGGTCCACTACCACCCTTGAAAAGACATCACAAATGTCTGGTGCAGTGTAGCCTGGGTTGGGATTGTGTTTGAGCTTGTGTTTTCCCTTGTTTTTTGTGTTTGCATGTGTGTAACCCTGTCTAGGGCTTGGTTCTCTGAGCTCAAGGGTGGCTCCCAGTTAGCCTAGGCTGGGAGGTGAGCACTCCATGGTCACAACCCTTGATTTATTTGCAGGTTGTTAGAAGAAAATTATCAGGAGATGAAGATATGGCTGGAATTATTTGTTGCAGAAAGATGTTGTAAATGTAATTAATATTCTTTGAAAGTCCTGATTTATTTGAAAAGAGAGACCTATTTGTAAAATGACAATAAAGACTTGGGGATATGTTTTAAAGATATGTAATATATATTTATGTTATATTGCTAAAATAAATGATTATTTCTAGTTTCTAGTTCCTAAAGTATTGAAATAAATAATTATTATGTATAGGATGCTTTGAAAAGAAAGAAATGTATTCATTCCTTTTATGCATTTTAAGCAAAACATTAGAAAAGAAATGGAATGGAATTGCATGCATGTAGTAGGCTAGTAATAAAACATCTTAGAACTATTCATGGGAATGCAAAACTTAGTTATCTAAATCTGTTATTTTAATTATTAGCAGAAAAAAAAAATATTAGTGTCATCTCTAAGTTTTATTTAATAAAAATATAGGTTTAATTAGTTACTATTAGATTTGTCAAATTCTATCATTAGGTTTGCTTGCAGAAATAGAATCTTTTGTTAATCAGATTGATTGAAATAAATATTTTCTAAGGCTGATGTGTTAAGTATATTTAATTTTGATAATCAATTTAAACTTGCAGAAAGTAGATCCATAATTAAATAATCCATCTATTTTATTGTTGCAACTAGGAGTTTGATTAAAAGGAAATAAATACAATGATCCAAAAATGAAGTATTTATCTGATTTGTTAAAAGGTTTCAATGTAAATATATATCAGCATTTAATTTCTAAGAAAATGCCCTAGATCTGTTACTTAATTAAAAAAAAGGGGGATATATATATATATATATATATATATATATATATATATATGGGTAAATATATATACATATAGATAAATATGTTTAAAAGAGTCTCCTTCAAACAAAACCTATTGTCTTAAATATATAAATGAACATATACAAATATATATATATATATATATATATATATATTTAAAAAACAAAAAAAAAACTATTTTTTCGGTAAGCAAGAGCCGAACCCACTGTGTGTTTGCACAGTGGGCCAGCGGTGGCTTGGCTGGCACTGTGGCTCCACACAGTGGTTGGCATGGAGGCCACCAATGTGGGAAGCCACAGTGGAGGTCGGGGCCTCCCACTATGGGTAACCACAGTGGAAAGGGCCCGGCCTGCGACTGTGTATTTCCACAGTGGGCGACACTCGGCCACCACTATGGGGATACACAGTGGCGCCTGGGCATGAGTCCCACTGACACCCCATCCGATGCCATGGCCGTCGCCCGTCCCTGTTCGGCCCTGTGCAGGGGAAAGAAAGAATAAAGAAACAAAAAAAAGAGAAATGAATTAGAACCCTAGCCCGGTTAGGGCTAGGGTAAAATGGGGTCAATAAAACTAAAATAAAATAAGAAGAGGCTTATTGTAAAATATAAAGAAGGGTTAGGGTTTGCATGGGTAAACCCTTTTAGATTTTTTATATATTATTATATATATATGATTGTATATATATATATATATATTCTATTTAAACAAGGTTATGAACATGAAGTTGGTAAAATATATATGTAATTATATTATATACATATATATGAATTTATATATATGTATAATATATAGATATATATTTACATAGGTTGAGACATTTCACATTTAATATTAATGAAGTTAATATTTAAATTTAAATTTAAAGAGTTTGAGATGTTTTGAATTAAATGTTTGTGAAGTAATTTTTAATTTTAATTTAATAAATTGAGATGTTTTAAATTAAACATTTAGGAAATTTAATTCTGATGTAAATTTTAGGACTATAGAGTTTAATTTTTAGCTCTCCTAGATGTAAGTGCATGAGATTAAACTTTATAGAAAAATATTCATTTACAAATATAATCGACCCTTTAGTTGTTATAGTTTAGTCTGCCATTTAATTATTGGTAAGTAAAATAAAGACACTTATAAAAAAAAAACTAAGTGCGAGGACTAGTAAATTAGATCCTAAGAACTATGAATGGATATGGGGAATTAATCTATTTCTACGTTAATTAAATTGATATAATTATTAATTAAGAGCGATGCGACAATAAAACTATTCAATTAGAACTCGGCATATTATCTTAATTAGTTTGATTACTTGAGCTAGTAGATTAAAAAAAGTTAACTTTAAACTTAGTTAAGACAAAACATGTTATAGCATTTTATATTTGTCGATTTAATGTCTTAAAAGTTATGTTTAAAAAAAAAATATATCCCGTTCTTGCCCTAAATTTTGGGCATGACACTAATAGGTCTAAAGAGATCCATTGAATCAACCCCATCTTTTTGGGGATAAGAGCAATAAAAGTACCATTAACTTCTTTCAAAAAATTTCTAGCACCAAAAAACTCTTTCACAGCTTTGGTAACATCATCTCCAATAATATTCTAGTACATTTGAAAGAAGAACATGGGAAAGCCATTCGGACCTGGGGCCTTGTTGCCCTCAAAGGAGATGACAGCTATCATAATTTCATCATGGGAAGGGATGGCAGTCAGGTGAGCATTCTGATCATCCCCTAAAATGGAAGGTATACTATCCAAGAGGTCCCTTTGGGCCTGTGTATCCAAATTCTGATCCTTAGAAAGTAAATTGGAGAAAAAGTCCATAGCAGCACTGCTCATGAAATCATCTTCTACAACACATCTGCCATTCACTTTAATCTGAACAATTCTGTTAATGGCCTTATGTCTTAAAGTGGACATATGGAAGTATTTAGTATTCCTATCCCCTTCCTTCAACCAGACATTTCTTGATCTTTGTTTCTTGTTGGCCATTTAGAGGAATTGATCATGTGTTGTATTGATGTTTTATCACTGATGTCAATACTAGTTGTTTGGATGCTTTACCGAAACCCTTCTGGTCCCGGTAGGTTGAGTAGTTTTTGGTTGGTTTGAATCTGACATGATCCTGTATGCTCTAGTATGATTTGGTTATGAAATTGGCTTATTCATGATACTCATGTTCATATTCAGTCAGTTGGTTTTGGTCTTGTGATTGGATGCTATCATGTGTTGCTTGGAAGCTTGGCTTGTGATTCTGGCAAGAGTTTCATCGACAGAGATTTTGATGAAGATCTTTGATGATATGCATAAGTGGTGTTGGTGCAGCTTCTGGTGGAGATTCGGGATGCTGTTGGTGATCATGTTCGAGACGTGGTGGATGGAGATCATTGCTTTAGTGTATGGACCTATATTGGGTCCCGGTTGATCTAGGTTATGGACCGACTTAATGTAAAGTGTGGATTGGACCTCTCGATGTGTTTATGGGATGTCATATGAGTTGGATATTATTTTTTTGGTCTAAGGCCGACATGTTTTGTAATTATGTAATTGGTTTATTGTCTGGTGGCTGACTTGATTGTTTATGGTCGAGGGTTTGTATATATATGATGTAAAATCTCATTGTAGATCATCATAGGTATAACATAAAGGAATGAGATATGGATATGTAATGTGTGAATAATGTAATATCATTCAGGAAGAGGATTTGGTCGATCATTGGAGATCAAATTGGGTTTATGTAAGAGGATTTAGTCCTGCAGTATTAAGCTTAACTAGAACTGTACTCAGGCATAGGAGATGCTATTTTTGCAGTTAATTCCTCCTCCCAGATTGTAGTCTAGATATCTATATAGTCAGTGAGACTCCCTTTGTGATGAGCAATGTGCTCTAGGTTGTTCATCTTCCTACAAGTGGAGGCCCCTCAATTGTAATTCACATACTTACTGCAAAAGTATTATTTGACTGTGGGTAGGCTTCCCACCGTGGTTTTTCCCTTTACTATGTTTTCCACGTAGAAATCTTGGTGTCATGTGGATGGTTTTTATTTTGTTATTATTGTTTATGCTTAATTGGTTTAACTACTATTCTGGTATTTGGTTTAAGCATTCCAGTATTAATGTTTTGGGTTTCGGTATTAAAGTTTTAATTGCTAAATGTTCTAGTTATCTATGACAACTGATTCCCCCCCCTCTCAGTTGTCTTTCAGTTATTTGAACTCTCTAACATATCATACTTGTCATGCTTCTCATATTTATCATTCCTATCATTCTTATCAAATTTATCATGTTTATCATACTTAGCCATTCTCTCTGGGCATATAGAAGCAAAATGTCATATCTTATTAGAAGAGAAACATTTCAAAGGCAAATTTCCATCATACTTAGTAGCTCCTTTAGGCAATCTATGAGAAATATAGGCTTCAAGTTCATCCAGCTCTCTTTCTTTCTCTTCCATCTCTCTTCTCTCTCTTTCATATATAGATATTTTGCACTCATCAAGATCATACTTCTTCTTATCAGATATAGATGTTGTTTCTCTAAATGTTGTCATAGACTTTCCATGAGATTCTCCAAATTCACTCAACTCAAATGCAACAATCTTTCCAACCAACATATCTCTTGTCATTGTAGTCACACTCTGAATCTCATCAATAGCATCAACCTTATGTTTATAATCAAGAGTCAAAGATCTCGACACCTTAGCAACAATTTCATCTTCCTCAATGATTCCACCGACACATGTGATACCTAAGATAATGTCATTCACCTTAGCCATGAAAGAGTGTATGTTCTCATCATCTCCCATCTTCAACATCTCATATTTTCCTTTTAAACTCTGCAACTTAGTAACCTTTACTTGTTTATCACCTTCATATAGGATTTCAAGCTTCTTCCAGATCTCATGTGCGGTCTGAAGTTCCATCACATTTGTCATCTTAGAATTAGTCAAGGCACTAAGCAATGCTTCCTTCACTCTAATATTATGTTCAGCTTCCTTGATCTCATCAGGAGTAGTTGGTCCATTCAGAGGAGCATAATAAGAATTATTTGTAATATTCTAGTGATATTCACCAAGACATTTCAAGTGTACTTCCATCTGGTCCTTCCATATAGCATAGTTACTTTCATAAAACCTCAAATTTCTCTTCCTAAAGATAACACCTTGAGATTCCATCCCTGATCTCCTCAAGCAGTTAAGATTCTACTGGAAGCTCTAGCTCTAATACCAATTGTTAGCAGCAACAAAAAAGGAAGATTGAGAGGGGGGCTAAATCAGTCTTCACTGGATCAACAAACTTAATCACAAAACATAGATCTAATAAATTTTAGTAACAACAAACATAAGAAAATTGAGAGTACAACACACAAAACCAAGATTTTGACATGGAAAACCTAGTTAAGGGAAAAACCATAGTGGGAACCTACCCACAGTAAGATGATACTTTGTAGTAGTATGAGAAAATATTACAGTGGGGAATGCACATGCATTTAGGCACACTCCCTAGAGCTTACTTCTCAAATATGATGGCCCGAAAGGCTACAACCCTCAGGGAAGTCTCACTGACTTACAATAAGACTCGGACTACAATCTAGAAGAAATGAACTAAAAGAATAGCATCTCCAAATGCCTGATCACAATTCTGGTTAATCACAATTGTCTTCTCTGCAACACCAATCTCTCCTCAATCTCAACACCGAAGGATAAATCTCTTGTTCGCACATACACCACTCTCTAATAGTGTAGACATAATATCAACACCTAAATTACATGAATATATTACCTATATATACAATTCATCGACCTTGGTAACAAGGTCGGCTAAACCCTCAACCCTCAATTACAAAATTACATCACATGATACAAAGATCGACCACCAAACCAATACAATGATTTACATGACATAACATGGACCTAAATCAAATTCCCAAATGCTCAACTCCACTAGAAATAATGCCAAGATCAACCGCAACACGCTACACCACCAGAAAAAATGTATAACACAAAAAATCATCACCGGTTCATAGAAACCATCAAAAAATTGCATACCAATAAATGTGGATCGATAAAATAAATAGGAAATGACTAGGAAACACCAGCAAGAACATCAAAATCATTAGGAACAACTGCACCAATGCCACTTATCAAATCTTCATCTGTCAACGTCTGAAAGCTCAAGAGCACAACCAATCAACAAATGTCACGAAGAAAGATAATTTGTGGAGCACCAAATCATAATCTATCTGAAATGAAGATACACAAGACCATCCCAAATAATATCCCAAAATATCAACACAAGATCTGATCACACCAAAATATATTGGAGGAAATACTGAACTTTGCAAAATAGTGATCAGCAAACCAAAACTGCAAAAATCGGATAATGAGATCTTCCCAAAGACAAAAGAGAAAATCACGTGAATATGTTGACATCAATGACAACAACATATCCTAGCAGCAACAATGACCAAAAATATCCAGCATATTTATCATCATTATCATCATCATGATCATCATAGATATTGTGGAGATGAGAACACCCACATAAGGTTTGATTGGCAAACCCCTAAACAATGCAACATTTTCTCCTCTTTTATGTGTATAGGTGCAAATTCAAGATATTTCGGTTGCAACAATGACACATATGAACAAAATCGACTATTCAACATATATTATTAGACTTTGAAAGTCTAAAAATCTTACAAAAGTAGGGCTTCATGCTAGCATCCTACAACTTTTTCCCTAGCTTTTGTTGACAAGCATCTAGACCTCTATTGATTTTGTTCTTGGTTATGATATTTTCTCTTTTAACCTTTGGATAGTAGCACCTAGAACTATATTACTACCTAGATAGCTCTAAATTTCAGCACCAAATTCTTCTCTTTATATCTTTCATAGATCTTACTCAAGCTTCTATCTTTTTGTTGTCCATTTTTCTTTCTTTAATTAAACCTGTTAAATTTAGCCATCTATTTCCTAGTTCAATATACACACTCAAGCAATCCCCATCACATACAACCTATAATATAAGTGTGAATCTAGAACAACTTGACTATTCCTTAAGAATAGTAGTCAAGCCCATTCACACCTCTAATATTTTATTGGCTAAGGATTGATCAAGGTTAATGCATATATGACTCTAGGATCTCCTTTTCCACACATCAATTGATAGGTAGAGTTTATCAATCAAAATCCTTGTAATCTACCTATGTGTCTAGTAGCACAAAG
The DNA here is from genome assembly GCF_030272615.1 of Cryptomeria japonica. NCBI lineage: Eukaryota > Viridiplantae > Streptophyta > Pinopsida > Cupressales > Cupressaceae > Cryptomeria > Cryptomeria japonica. The sequence continues at coordinate 600,279,137 of NC_081410.1, forward strand.
GTCCACATAGTTGAAATTTATATAGGAAAAAGTAGAGTTTCTTTAGAAAAAAGTCATGAATGAATCATCAAGGGTGATGTTATTTCAAGTTACGTATATGACATCCCTATGAGGTTTCATATAAATATTAGTAAATGGAGATTAAAGAATTGTAACCATATAGGTGAGAAACTTCATGTGACACATGGATGAGGTATTTATGCAAGTTAAGAAGTAAATGGAGGAGAATAACATAAAGAATAATTTGTATCATGATTTCAATAGAAGGGAGTGTATTTAATTATAGGGTGTATTAGTCAAGGTGCATATAAGAAAGAATCAGTTCCACAAAGAAGCCTACAATAAGCTGAAGGCTAAGAAGATTGCTAATATCTTCATCACAAGTAGATTTTATAAGAATAAATAAGATTATTTTGTTGAAAGGTTTCACATCTCATGGTTTTGTATATATTCCTACCATGCATGAACATTACATGTTTTTGTAACTAATGGAAGCATCTAATTAGAGAAATGAGGTACTAAACAAAAAAATGAGAATAAATCACAGAAACCTTGGGCATGCACACATTCGTAAGGCATAAAAAAGTGAGTACAAATACTATCATATTTATTTAAATGGTAAAGGGCTAGAAGAATATTTCTAGGGTATTGAAATTAAAGTGAGGCAAAATTAGAAGTAGTTTCTCACTATCCCTATATAAGAAGTACCCAGTTCACCATATTTTCTTATCGAGGGTATCTAATGTAGGAGTATCATTGGGTTGGTGTAGTCCATCATCAGTCAAAAAATTATATTGTATGATTTATAGTTCCACATGTACACACTAATCTTTTGTTCATGCTCAATTTTATGCAGTGATTTGATGTGTACAAGCTTAACCAATATTGTTTCATTATGTTTTATATTAGAAAATTTGGTGTCTCATGCACCCTATGCATATTAGCACTGTTTATTTTAAAATATTTTTTCTTGGTGTATGACAATTATTTTTTTTTGGATAAAAGGTTTGTAGTCTAAAATATATTAATATATATAGGGAAATACATATGAAGTCTTAAACAGCCAGGTAACCATCCATAATAGCTAAACCAATGAAAACCTAAAATCAATGACCAGCCACCCTGATCAAACAAAAAAGACCATTATCATTTGGGCATGGAGAGATAGAGGCCCACATTTAAAATTGGTTCTGGGCAACAAGAAAAAAGAGCACAAAAACAAAAAAAACCCATGCTCATTTGGGAGAATTTTCCCCCACCTTTTTCATAGACTATTTTTTCAATCTTATGCGCTTGCCACAACCGGAGCCTCCACAACTCCTTGACTATTAAGCATGTATCTCAAACCACATATAAGCTTTCCCTTATGTTAATATTGGTGCCATCTTTACACAAACTCTTGTGCAACATTGCATGAACTACATGGATTTTGACACTATGTTCTCACTTGAAACACTAAGTTCTCATCCAGTGAAATTTACTACATGTCTATACATTAGAGAAGCTAGTATATTTGAAAATATCAAGGTGGTTAGTCATTTTTAGAACAAATTTTAGAAAAGAAAAATGTTTAGATTATACAATCACTTATTAGATATAAAATGTAAAATATGTGTTTGTATTTGAATCTATTGATGCATGGAATAATTGTTCTATTTACAAACAAAGTATATCTTTCTTTCTAATCATATTTCCTCTTGAGGACACATTTATAGCGACAACTTGCATAAATTCTCCATATAAAATTAAACTATACATGATATCAGTACCATTTATTTAAATGCACATCCATTTCAAGAGATTCGACTCTCATTAAGGAGTTACCCTCCAATAAAATTAGAATCGACACATAATTTGATTTTGAGTATAGCTTAAAGTGAAGCAACTATAGTGTAGAGAGTCTATGAACATATCTCTTGGTGTTTGGCAAGAACAATGTTGTTTTTGTTTCACATATTGATGACCCATTTGTGATTATTTAATTTTCTATAATTGAATCTATTTTTTGTCTTGTGTAATCTCCATTTTCTTCTTTCTAGCTTGTATTTCATGTGCTTTATTTGTCCATTCAATGGTTGCTCATTTGACCCATATTTAATTGCTTTACTGATAAAAGGTACATATTTCTCACAAGAATATACAAAACAACAAATGCTTGACATAATTGTATATTTTTATTGTATTATCTTTTCTATAATATTTTAATGATAATTATTTATTATCAATATTGTTTTATTACAACATTAGAACAATCTAGCTTCTTCCTTTGTGTTGTCTTTTAGCTTGCTTTTAGCTTTTTGCTTTTTGATGGACAATTATGCTGTCCCTGGTCTGTAACTCTTTTTGTTTTACTCATGGCAGCTTTTTGATGTAGTTCTCTGTTAAAGGATTTCAGATCCCTTCAAAACTTGTTTGTTCGGTAATCGAAAACATTACAACAGATCTATATTATAATAGTTCAAAAGATTGTATCAATGTATGTCATAAAGAAAAATAAGATATAAATCTATCAAAATAGTGTAACATATTTTTCGAATTCTTTAGAATGGCATTTCTTTAACAAGAATTGCTAGCATGTCTATTCTCATCTCACGTTAAGTCAACTCTTATATAATAAATTCAAGTAGAAGACAGAAAAACCGTATATGCTAGGTAACTTGAGCACCCTTCTAGCCCGTAAGAAGCCGTGTTTAGCCTTAATATGTCTTCATCTTTCTTAAACGTATAGCTATGTGGATTTTTCTGACTGTATGCAACATGCATAGACTTGTCATATCGAACAGGGAACTCTCCAGCAACCTATAGATGCTATTTTCCTTACTATTCATTTATACGAAAAAGATCATACTGAAGATATGAAGACATGCCTACGTGCACAATGAAGCGACATGTTTTATTGAGTGTTATTGACATATTTTCGTTTGCCAGATTTGTTCCGGAATCCTTGAGACCACCATTATTCCAACTAGTTTAGGCTACTATATTAAATTGTTTTCTCCATTATTGTTTTTCATATTTTAAAGAAATTTATAAGAAAAAGATTATTATTGCCCCGAATGCTATTCGGGATATTTGCTTACGAGCGGATGGAGATTTTAGTGTGCCATCAATCATGATCAATCTTTTCGCCATATATACAAGCTACTAAAAGCACCCACGTTTTCTGATACGGGTGATTGTAAGGTGTTTGTTCAATCCAAGCTGCTTGTAATGAATTCGAACTTTCTAGAAATTAAGTCAATTTTTTTGGACAGAATTGTAACCTAGGTATTTATGTTCAAAGCAGATCACTCCTGTATAATTACGCAATTGCAAATTCAACTTAAATAATTGTACAACCACACCAAACTCAAATAAATATGTTGGATATTATTTGGTTTATTTTTTTAATCAACCTTGATGACTAACAAAAAATTAAATGCAAATTTGATCTACTTTTTCTGATTTTTCTTTTCTAAGCAATTAATATTAAGTTAGATAGGTGTATCATATCATAGATTCACACGTTTGTATGGACCAAAACATTATAGGTTAGGTACGAAAGATAAAGCGATTAATATACACTAATACAAGTAACATCAATTATGGTGCGGACCCCCAAAGATGTAAGTGGATATCCATGGTGACATCACCAAATATTATCAATATTGAATAATCAAATTGCATGACCAGAATACTAGTAGTCATAGGAATGCAACACATTTATGCACACTAACACCAGAAGAGTCACACATGACTAAACACCAATTTTGGACCCAAGAAATCGACACCAAAGCTCCGAAAGCATCATGATACACCTTTAAAAGCTTTTAGAAGAATCCAAAAATAGATTCCACACATCCACATGATCACATTACTATCCCACTATAACTACATTGTATCAAACCACATTTGGACCAAGGAATGTAACTAAGTTGTACATCTGCAGCAACAAATTTGACATTAATGACAACAAGAATTCATATTTGCAACAATAATTTCCCATGTATACAACTATCTTATATGCATCCTAAATTTTGTGTGGAGATTAAATATGCACAATCTTTACTTGTATGTTCTTTTCTATGTTATATCCAAGAAAATTTGGTGTCGTGTACATGTTATGCATATTAGCAAGTCATTGTTTAATATTATAAAATGTTGTAGCCTGGTGTTCAACTATTTAAGCATGTATCTCAACCCACATGTAAGCTTTCTCTTATGTTAATATTAGTGCCAACCTTACACAATCTCTTATGCATCATTTCATGAACTGCATGGCTTTGGATACCGTGTTCTCAACTAAAACACTACGTTCATATCTTACAAAATTTACTACATGTCTATACATTGGTAAAGTTAGTAGATCTAAAAATAGGTGGTTAGTCAACGTTAGAATAATTTTTGGCAAAGAAAAATGTCTAGATATTATAATCATTTATAAGACTTGAAATTTAAAGTGTGTTTAGATTTGAATCTGTTGAGGGATGGCATAATTGTTCAAATATTAAAATAAGTGCACATCTTTCTTTCTAATCATATTTCTTTTTTAGCACACATTTATAATGACACCTTTCTTCAATTCTCCATGTCAACATAAATCATACATGATATTGGTAAAATTTATTGAATTATACATCGATTTGAAGTGGCTTGACTCTAAATGATGAGTTAGTCTCCAGTAAAATTAGAATTGACACATAATTTGATTTTGGGTATAGGTTAAGGAGAAGCAACTATAGTTTAGAGAGTCTAAGAACATATTTCTTGGGGTTTGGCTAGAATAATGTTGTTTTATTTTACATATTGATGGCCCATTTGTAATCATTTATTTTCTACAATTGAATGTATTGTGTGTCTTGTTCAATCTTCGTTTTCTTCCTCTAGCTTGCATTTATGTGCTTTATTTGCCCATTCACTAGGTGTGCATTTTAATTCATATTTAATTGCTTTGCTAATAAGAAGCATATATGTCTCACAAAAACATACAAAATAACAAATAATTTTTTTAAAGGCAAAGCACAAGTGCATACTAGTATATTAATTATTTTTATTAATTGAAAAAATAATAAATAATTAGCATAATTTAATATTTTTATAATATTATCTTTTCTCTATAATAAAATAGTGATAATCATTACATTATTATACAACACATCTATATTCTTGTAATTTATTTCATAAAGAAACATGAGATATAGATACATCAAAATAATGTTATGTCATTTTAAAATTATTTGGTTAAACTATTTCCTTAAAAGTATAGCTATTATGTCTATTCTCATCACACATTAAGACAATTATTATATATCAAATTCAGGCAGAAGACCAGAAAACCTTATATATTATCTTGAGCACCCTCCAAGCCCATAAGAATCCGTGTTTAGCGTTAAGATGTCTTCATCTTTCTTAAACGTATAGCCATGTGCATTTTTCTCCATGTATGCAACATGCATCGTCAAGTCATATCGAACAGGAACCCTCCAACACCTATAGATGCTATTGTCCTTACTATTGATTTATACGAAAAAGATCATACTGAAGATATGAAGACATGCCTACGTTCACAAGGAAGAAACATGTTGTATTGAGTGTGATTGCCGTATTTTTCGTTTGCCAGATTTGTTCCGGAGTCCTTAAGACCACTGCCACATTTGTTCCGGAATCCTTAAGACCACCATTATTCCAGCTAGTATAGACTACTATATTAAATAGTGTTAAATTTTCTGCATTGCAGAGTACAGATCTAGCTAGAAAAGAGAAAACAAAACTTGCAGGAAAAATCAGAATAAAGAACAGAGGAAAATAAACTCTATTAATTCAATTTGTGTTTACATTATGTGGAATGCATGATTTATAAAAAGTTAACCACTATGAAAGAGGCATAGCATCAATAGCTAACTAGTGGTGTTCCCTTTGTTAGTCTTATGCTATCATTATGCAATCATTAGTGATGCCCATGAATCACGAAGAAGACTACAAGAAACTTGAGTTAACTATCGCTAGCCATTGCATGATTTACACCGCTAACACCCCCCTTAAGGCTAACTAAGGAGAGATATGGGTCCTAGCAACAAAGCCTTTTTAGGTACCCAATTATAAAGAAGGAGAGGAGAAAGCCCAATTGAGAAAAACTCCTAACCGTTATTCAAATTAAAAAAGAAAGCTGCAAATTGCAAATGAATCCACACTGCAATAGAATTGTACAGAATCATAGAAACCACTGCATGAGTACCTCTGGGATACTTTGAAAATGCAATTGTACATATTTTGAATTGCTCAAATGGATGAACAGATAGGTAAATGGTCTCTGAATACAGAAACTGATCATCTGAAGATAGGAAGATATGAATCTGCAGAAATATGCTCCAAACTAAGGAATTGCAAAGATGACCTCTGGTTGGGATGATGCCATTGTATATCCATTGTTCAATAATGTCCCACTAGAAAGAAACTCTGGAAGCACTCCAAGATGCGACTCTAGAATCTCATGTAGTCAGGAACCCTGCTAGAAAGAATCTCTAGGAGCAAACAAAGTTGCAACATTGGAATCTCATGTAGACAAGAATTTAGAACCAAAGAACATTTTTGGTTGTCAATTGGAGGAAGACAGGATAGCAACTTTAATCTTCTATTTTATTAGGAAAATTATTAAAAGAAACCTATACTAAATGTATTAAGAAAAACCTCATATAAACTTTCTAAAAGTTTAATTTTTACAAACCCCCAAATTTTCCAGATCTTCATCATGCAGTGCTTGCAAAGCACGTACAATTTTAAAGAATCAACAAAGAATAAACCAACTCATGAACATAGATCATGCAAAAATTGTTGGAGTGGATGGAATAGGCAGAGTGAGTTAAACTCGTAGTTCTCCGTTATTAGCTTAAATGCAAAGCATGCAACATCTTTTGTAATTATGGTGCAAAATGTGCTCCCACCATAAATCAAGAAGCAAACAAAAGTTATGTGCTAACACCCTCCCTTAAGCCTAACTAACAAGAGATTTGGGTCCTAGCAACAAAGCTTTATCAGGTACCCAATTACAAAGAAGAAAGGAGAAAACCCAATTGAGAAAAACTCCTTAACCATTATTCAAACTATAGAAGAAAGTTGCAAACATCAAGTTTGCATCCACACTGCAATAGGATTGTACAAAATCATAGAAACCACTGCATGAGTACCTCTAGGATACTTTGAAAATGCAGTTGTACATATTATGTATTGCTCAAATAGATGAACAAATAGGTACAGGGTTAACACAAAAACTGATCATCTGAAGAAGATATGAATCTGCAGAAATGTGCTCCAAACTGAAAAACTGCAAAGATGACCTCTGGTTGGGATGATGCCATTGTATATCCATAGCTCAATAATGTCTTCCTAAAAAGAAACTCTGGAAGCACTCGGAGATGTGACTCTGGAATCTCATGTAGTAAAGAACCCTGCTAGAGAGAATCTCTAGGAACAAACAAAGTCGCAACATTGGAATCGCATGTAGATAGGAATTTAGAACAAAAGAATACTTTTGACTGTTAATTGGAGGAAGAGTGCATAGCAACTTTAATCTTCTATTTTATTAGGAAACCTAGTGAAAGAAACCTATACTAAATGCATTAAGAAAAACCCCCATATAAACTTTCTAAAAGTTCAATTTTTATTACAAAGCCCCAAATTTTCCAGATCTTTATCATGCAGTGCTTGCAAAGCACGTACAAGTTTTAAAGAATCAAAATAGGAAAAAAAACAAGGAACATGCAAAATAATTGTTGTGCTCCTTCCTTCTAGCTCCAGGCTCTGATACCATGTTAAATTTTCTACATTGCAGAATACAGATCTTGCTAGAAAAGAGAAAACAAAACTTGTAGGAAAAATCAGAATAAAGAACAGAGGAAAATAAACTCTATTAATTCATTGTATGTTTACATTATGTCGAATACATGATTTATACAAAGTTAACCACCGTGAAAGAGGCATAGCATCAATAGCTAACTAGTGGTGTTCCCTTTGTTAGTCTTATGCTAACATCATGCAATCATTGGTGATGTCCATGAATCACGGAGAAGACTGCAAGAAACTTGAGTTAACTATCGCTAGCCATTGCATGATTTACACTGCTAACAAATAGTTCTCACCATCATTATTTTTCTTATTTTAAGACAACGATGAAAGCATATATTATTGTTGTCCTCAATGTCTATTCACAGTATTCGCTTATGATCGGATGGAGATTTTCTGGTGTCATCAGGCATGATGGATTGTGAAGGATATTTTTGCCATAAATACAAGCTACTAAAAGCACACACATTTTCTAATACTGGTGATTGTATGGTGTTGGTTCAATCCAAGTTGCTTGGAATAAATTTGCACTTTCAAGAAATTATATCAATAATTTTTTAATTTTTTTTTTTTAACAAAAATTAACCTAGGTATTTATGTTCAAATGAATTTGCACCTTCTAGAAACTAGCAATTGCATCTTAGTGTGTGATGCATCAAAGAGGTGTGGAATGTCAATTAGGAAATGTTTTGGTCTATCTTTTGTATTAATTTGTGTAGTACATGAGGTCAATTTGTTGGATTTTGCCAAGATCAAGGGCACAATGAAAAGCATAAAAGAGACAATAGAATGACAAGAACAAACTGTATTCTCATCAATATACAAAATGATCAACTGGATTAACCAATACAATGAATAGAGGCCTGCTTATATAGGCAAGGCCATATGGATGTATGAGCACACAAATATGACATGTGGCTCAATGAGAAACAAGCGTAGGTAGGAAATAGGTGTGGGTAGGTAGGAGAAATAATATAATATTCCACATGAGGTGGATCACCCACCGAAGGTGGAATTTCTCCTACACACACTATCCCAATGTGACACAAACACCCAAGTGTCTCATATCCAAACTACTATGAAATGCATTATCCTAAGTTAAGTAAGTGTAATAATATCCAAAGTGAATATTTATTTACACCAACACCCCCCCTTAAGTGCAACTTAGGGGAATGAAGACTCAAGTCAACAATGCAAGATGGGTCTCGGCTACTAGGCCATGATAGGTACCCATGTACAATATGCAAATGCAAGCAAAACTATGCAATGCAATCTCTCACAAACGGAGAAAGGGAGAAAACCCAGTGGGAAAAAACTCCCCCCCGAAAGAGAGATGAATGTACAAAAGAATCTCAAAGAAGAAGCACAAAACCTCAAAGACGAAAAAGTCCCCCCCATAAGAGAGAAAGGAGAAGTCAGTTGACCTCCCCTAATGACACATCCCGCACCCCCAAGAGAGCTCGCAACTACTGGAAATTACTCTTGGTGAAAGGTTTGGTGAATATGTCAGCAACCTGCTCTGCTATAGGACAATACTGCAAATCAATGACCTGCTCCTGGATGAGCTCTCAGATGTAGTGCATATGAATCTCGATGTGTTTGGTTCACTGGTGCTGGACCGGGTTCTTCGAGATGGCAATGGCACTCTGATTGTCACAATGAAGGACTGTCGGCCGTGGAGTAGTGAATCCAAACTCTGTGAGAATCTGCTGGAGCCAAATGGTCTCAGTCACTGCGTTAACAGCGCCTCGATACTCAGCCTTAGTCGAAGAGAGAGAAATAGCATGTTGCTTCTTGCTCTACCAACAAATGGGGCCCGAACCAAGGTGAAAACTGTAACCAGAAGTAAACTTACGATCAACTAGATCGCCAGCCCAATCGGAGTCTGTGTAACCTCCATACGCCACGTACTGTGCCACCTTGACGGTACGGTCCGCCTAGTCACAGAGACACGCAATCATCCATACAATGCCACATCATCCGTACGGCCTGCACAGTCAGCCGCACAGTCAGCAGTCCGTACAGTACGGACGCCCAGTCAGTAGGGAGGCGAAGTTTTTGCGACGGTCATATAGTCATCAAATTTAACACAGTGAATTGCTGACATCAACGCCACATCAGCACTTTTTGAAATTTTTTTGACCCCTCTCTATTGAGCTTTTCAGTTTTGTAGTCCAACTTTGAAAGGCCATATCTTGCTCATTTTTGCTCCTTTTTTGGTGCAATTTTTTTTGAAATGGGCTAAAATTTTGTGATCTTTGCAGTGGTGTGGTTATTTTATAATTTTGGTGCATAGGTTTTTCAGAATTTTTGGATTCTCTCAGCTGTACCTGTCCAATCCTCAATTCTACAACTTCAAAGGCCTCATTTGAGCTCATACGACCTCCTTTTCAGGTACCGTTTTTTTTTTAAAGTGCTTATTTTTTCATCTACTTTCAAAATATATGATCAGATTTCAGAGATTTTGAGTGAAAAATGTACTTTCAGATATTGGTTTTATTTGGCCTATTAGGTACTTGTAAATTGCTTGGATCTTAGTTAGATCTCTTGCATTAATATTTTGAGACTCTTTTGGCCTTATTGAGGCAGTTGTAAAATTGTAAATCAGAAGTCCACTTTGCCATTTTTTGCAAGTGGCCCATTGTATACGCACTACTTATAAAGTGCCAAAATCATCACATATGGGGTGGGTTCTTTGATTGAGTGAATTTGGGGGGGTGTCTTGTGTGATTGTGCCTCTCTTTGTGCTCTTTCCATTCTTGTTGCAATGAGTCCTAATAAGTTTCCACCATTAACTCCACATAATTATGCATCATGGAAAATTAAAGTATGGAGTAAACTAATGGAAAAGGGTCTCACACACTACATAGATGGAACAATAACAACACCACCTGATCCTAAGGCTGATCCAAATTCTCAATTAGAATGGCTCACAAAGAATTGCATGGCTCTTGGAACCTTACGCAAGTATGTATCAGATGACCTCATTTTCCACATTGAGAAGTGTAAAACAATTAAAGAGGCTTGGGATATGTTTCAAAAATTGTATGGACAAGTTGGTGAAATCAGAGGCTATCAGATTGATAATGAGCTCACCAACTTAGATCCCAAGAATTTTGATACAATCCAAGACTATGTAACCAAAGCAAATGAGCTAAGAGCAAAGCTAAAGGATTGTGGAATTGACAAGAAGGATGCTCAATTGATATTCAACTTGTTGGACAAGCTTGCACCAGAATATGCAGCATTTGTATCTAGCTTCCAAACTCATCGTTTGACAGTGGGGAGTTCTTATATTATGCCTTCATTTGATGCTTTCACAGAAATGTTGATATTGGAACAGTCTAAATTGTTGAACATGGGGTTTCTCAAGTCTTAAAAGTCCAAGGCTTTGGTAGCAAATCAAGGAAATCAAGGAAGTCAAGGAAAAGATTCCAACAAGAAGAAGAAGCAATCTAAGTCTCAACCACACCAGGAAAAGGGACAATCATCCTCTCCATCACATGACAATTTTCAATCCTCTTCCAAGAAGGGGACACCACCTAAGAAGGATAAACCAACTTGTGCATATTGCAAAAAGTATGGTCGTGATGAGCATCGATGCCACGCAAAGCAAGTTGATGAGTTAACCAATCTTCTCAAGAAAAACAACATCAACTTACCATCCGCCTACATAAAGAAGGATTCAACTCCTTCCTCTTCCTCACAGTCTAAGGGAAAAGGGCAAGCATTTGTGGCTACAACAGGTTCTTCATAGCAATGGATACTTGACTTAGGTGCCTCATATCACATGGGTTCTACAAAGGAGCAGTTTTCTTCATTGGAGCCATCTAAGGTACCTCACATTTACATAGGTGATGACACACAAGTAGAGGTTGAAGGGAAAGGTTCAGTTGACATGGATGATGGAACATTTGAGAATGTTCTCTATGTTCCTAACTTGTCTACCAACCTTCTCTCCATCTACCAAATCACTCACTATGGAAATGGAAAAAAAGTTGAGTTTACACCAGATTCAGTTGTGGTAAAGGAACTTGATGATGATGCCTTGGTAGCCGTGGGACAAGTCAATGACAACTCTAGACTTTATTTATTCTCCCACTTTGTGCCAAGTTCACCTTCTAGGGCCTTGCTTACTCATTCAAATTCAGAAAGTAAGCTACGGCATGAGCGGTTTGGTCACCTCAACTATCGCTATCTTGAGTAGCTAAGCACTAAAGACATGGTCACAGGTCTTCCTTGAATCAGTTTTTCAGAGGGTGTATGTTCAGGTTGTTCCATGGGCAAGCATCCCGAAGAGAAGTTTGATAAAGAGAAAACTTAGAGAGCTTTGGAAGTTCTTCAACTTGTTCATAGTGATGTAGTAGGTCCATTTCCAGCACCTTCATTCAGTAAGGCCCGCTATGTTCTTACCTTCATTGATGACTACTCCCGCTTCACTTGGGTCTACTTTCTCATTCATAAGAGTGAAGTATTTGACAGATTTCAGGACTTCAAGACTCGTGTGGAGAAGCAATCAGGGAAAGTAGTCAAGATTCTTCACATAGATAATGGAAGGGAATATGTGAACAAAAGACTTGAGGATTTTTGTACATTTGAGGGGATTGATCTTCAGCATTCTGTTGCATACACTCCACAATAGAATGGGGTTGCAGAATGCAAGAATAGAACTCTCAAAGAAATGGCTTGCTGTATGATACATGCACGTTCTCTTGATCCCGCTTTTTGGGTAGAGGTTATCAGTTGTGCCACACACATCCAGAATCGGGTTCCTCACAAAGCTTTACAAGGTATTACTCCTTTTGAAGCTTGGGCTGTAGGAAACCGATTGTGAGACATTTCAGAGTCTTTGGGTGTCCAGCATGGGCTCGCATACCTCCACAGAAACGCAAGGCATTGGAACCTCAGAGTCGACCTTGCATATTTGTTGGATATCTTGAGGGTGTTAAGGTATACAGATTGATGGATCCAGAGACACATGAGGTATTCATTGAGAGGAGTGTTCACTTTGAGGAAAGCTCTCCTAGCTTAGCCTCTCTACCTCCTCCACCTTCCTCCTTTGTGGATAGTGATGTCAGTGATTCAGATGATGAGACTCCCTCAACTCCGACTCACAGGGTTCCACCTCCGCAGGGTCCCCTAGCAGTTGAGGAGCCTCATTCTCCACCTCCACCCAGACCTCGTTGGGCTCGACAGACACTTGAGTCTGCGGGTTCTCTTGTTGGGGATCCTTCGGATACATGGAGAACTCGATCACAACATCAGGATCTTCCACATGCATTCATTGCTACCGCTTCCAATCCACAGACATTTAGGGAAGCATTAGGGGTTCCTGAGTGGGACAAAGCTATGGAGGAAGAGTATAGTTCCTTTATGAGGAACAACACATGGGATCTAGTCCATCTCCCTAAGGGGAGAAAGATGGTTCGATGTAAGTGGATATATCAGACCAAGTTTGCAGCGGATGGTAGTGTGGATAAGTATAAGGCTCAGCTTGTTGCAAAAGGTTTCTCACAGGTTGCAGGTGTTGACTATACTAAGACCTTTGCACCTGTAGCCAAGATGAACTCCATTCGTTTGACACTTGCTATTGCTGCAGCTCATGGTTGGGTTGTACATCAAATGGATGTGAAGAGTGCCTTTCTTCATGGTGACCTTGATGAGGAGATTTATATGGAGCAGCCACAGGGTTTCATCCAGGATACTTCCTTGGTTTGCAGACTAAGGAAATCTCTCTATGGCCTTAAGCAGGCCCCCAGGGCTTGGTATGCCAAGATGGATTCCTTTCTTCTCTCCGTAGGTTTCACCAGGTGTCATTCTGATCTGAATGTCTACATTTTGCGACAGGATGACTCTCACTTGATACTTGTGCTCTATGTTGATGACTTGATCATTACAGGGAGTACTTCATCCATCATTAGCAGGGTCAAATCTACTTTGCATGAAAGATTTGCTATGATTGACTTGGGTCTTTTGCACTACTTTCTCAGGATAGAGATTTCACAGTCACCTTCCGGGATTACACTATCGCAGCCCAAGTATGCTCTTGATCTTCTTGCACGCTTTCATATGGCTGATTGTAAGCCTGCCCCGACTCCCTTTCTTTCAGGAGTCAAGCTTGAGGCTCAGTGTTCTTCTCCACCAGTTGATGCCACTTTGTATCGTCAGCTTGTGGGTAGTCTCATCTACTTGACTCATACACGCTCTGATATTTCATTTGCAGTTGGCATGGTTTCCCGCTTCATGCAGGAACCACATGAGCTTCATTGGAAAGCCGCCAAATGCATTCTACATTACATCCAGGGTACACCTCACTATGGGATTCACTATGCAGCAGGCACAGGACTTTGCTTGGTTGGTTACACAGACTCCGATTGGGCTGGCGATCTAGTTGATCGTAAGTCTACTTCTGGTTACAGTTTTCACCTTGGTTCGAGAGTTTATGTTGTTTGTGCAACACAGGTCTTAATAGAAAAGTGATAGATTACACCCACTTACAAGGATCTAAACATGATTGAAAAAACCTCTAAATTAGGAGGATAATTATGTCCATTACCAATAGGCTTGTGTTATGTTTGCAATAGGGAGAGAGGGAGAGTAAGGGAGAGATAGGGATTAAAAGAGGGAGAAATAGAGTTGGGGGGGGGGGGGCTATAGAGACAAAGATAGAGATAAGAGGAAAATAATGAGAGAGAGAGAGAGAGATATAAAGATAGAGAAAATAAATTATTTATAGAGTTAGAGAGAGGGAGAGACATAGGGGTAGAGAGAGAGGGGGGAGAAAAAGAAGAAGAAATAAGGAGAGATATACATAGGGGGTAAAGAGAGATATGTATAGATATATGTGAAGAGAGAGAGGGAGAGCAAGAAGGAGAGGGAGAGGGAGAGAGATGGATCGAAAGAGAGGGGAGACATGTCTAGAGATACAGAGAGGAGACGAGAGAGGAAGATAGAGGGAGACATATATATATATATATATAGAGAGAGAGAGAGAGAGAGAGAGAGAGGGCTACATAGAGATAGAGAAAAATATAAATGGTGAGATAGAGTGATAGAGAGATAGAGATATAAAGAGATATAAAGAGGGGGCAGAGGAAGAGAGAAATAGATTGGGATACAAACATAGATAAATAGAGATATAAAAACAAATATGAAGAGAGGGAGAGATAAATCAAGGGATATAAAGAGAGAAGGAGAATGAGAGAGAGATTTAAAAGAGATAGCAATAGAGATACAAAGATAAATATGGAGATAAAAAGGGGCAAGGGAGGGATAAATGGGAATAGATAGGAGGAGGGAGAGAAAGGGATAGAGATAGGTAGAGGAGGGAGAGAGGGAGGGAGGGAGAGAGAGAGAGAGAGAGAGAGAGAGAGAGGGAGAGAGGGAGAAAGGGAGATGTAGCTCAATATATAAAGTGAGAGTGGGAGAGATAGATAGTGGGTGATATAGAGAGATAGACAAGGATAGGGAAAGAGATAGAGAGATGGGGAGATAGAGGTAGAGAAAAATATGGAGAAAGATTAAAGAGAGATAGATATGTAGAGTAGGAGAAATGGATTCAATAAGGGAGGTAGAGATAATTAGATAAAGATAGAGAGGGAGAGAGAGATACAGAGAGAGAGAGATGGAAGGGATGATAGTGAGGAAAAAAGGTGATAAGACAAACTTAATAGAGAGAAAAGGAGAGAGATAAAGAAGGGGGGATATAGATAGAGATAGAGATATTACTTTTATATTATTTTAAAATTGAAATTATATTTAATAAAATATGATATATAATAATAATCTATGTCATATAAATTATTATGTATATAAGTATTTTGATTGTAAAATACCATATTCAATAATAAATATATATAATATTATTTTAAAATAAATTTATATTTATAAAATATAACATATAATAATATAATTAATTTTTTATAAACCATGGCAATTGACTTACCTTGATACTCTACACAAATTGTGTTTCACTATTAACTTTTTAATAATAAGCATAATTTATATATTATTTTATTTTCTATTAAATATCATGAAACTAGATACAATATATGTTGTCATTCTACACTCTAGGGAGAAATGATGGTGTTGTCATTGATGGCAACCTACCGGCAACCTTGTGGATACCTTCAGGCACCGACATTGGGAGGCATCGACACCAGCAGACACTTCACCGACAGCGGCAAGAATGTATACCGACACCCCAGCCGACAGGAATAAAGTTTTGTTTATTGTATTTAATTGTAAATATCTTTTTGTAAAGCCGACATGGCATATTGTAATAGACTCATATATGTATGAGATCTTGTAAATCATTTTGTAATGATGGACATATGACGGATATGGTAGAAGTGATGAACGAATATTAAGGCAGATTTTGTATAAGGTTTATGGTTATAGTATGAGCTTAAACCAGTATTGAATCTGACATAGCAGATGCTGAATTGTAGCAGTACATTATATTGGATTCTCATAATCCATTTGTAAGTCAGTGAGACTTCCATTTTGTAGATTGAGCAGTGAGCTCTAGGTAGTTGGCCTTCCTACATGTGCAAGCCCATCATTGTAATTAATATTTATTCATTGGTCAGTGAGTGAATATTGTGGGTCACAAATACCACCAAGGTTTTTCCCACATCGGGTTTCCTCGTTAAACATCTTGTGTTATGGCATGTTTTCTATGTTGTCTTTACTATTCCTATTTACTGCATTAATTCTTGTTTACTAGTACACTATTTTGGAATGCAAAATACTTAATAAGGTTAAATATTGTCTAAACCGATTAGATATTGATTCACCCCTCCCCCCTCTCAGTATCTTTGGGACTATCGTTAATCCTAACAATTGGTATCAGAGCCTGGTCCTCTATTTTCAAAATCTTAATAGCTTGAGGAAGATTCTAATGCCGGTATAGATGGAGAACTTAAGAAAGCAATTGGAAGGAACTCTTGTAGACTATGATGCAGAGAAGTTGAAGAATATCAAAATTGAAGATGATCTGAGAAATGCATAGGAATTCATTCAAGGACTTCAAGAGAATCTTACTATTGCTAGGAATAAGAGAAAGGAACTTCATGAGAAGATGCAGAGTGATGATGATGAAAAGGAAACTCTTAATGAGTTTGTAAAAAAGACGAGGCAAGAAAATAGTACTATGAGGAATGAAATGCAATATATGACTATGAGATTTTATAAAGACATTGAAGACAAAAAGAAGAATGAAGATGACTTGACTAGGAGACTCAATGATGCTGGAAATGAAAATCTAAGGTAGTCATGAAAGTGATATGTTGAAGATAGATTTGATTCACATGCAACATGATAAAACTGAACTTATGAGACAAATGGGAATTTTGGAAAATGAGTTGGCTACTGCAAATCAACATAAAGAGAAATTCAACAAAAGTTCAGAAGAACTTGATGATATGTTGAAAAGTCATAAACCTAATGGAGATACTAATGGATTTGGATTTGAAGTTGAAGAAAGTTATGGTACTGCAAACAATCATGATCACGGTAAACCGGTAAGACAACCTAATGCTTACAAATTTAATGGAAAATGCTTTAGCTGTAACAAGTGTGGTCATAGAAAAAATCAGTGTAGATCTAGAACCAATCAAAACATTAATGCACCCACTGGTCAATGTTCCAAATGCAACAAAATTGGTCACAATTCAAAAAACTGCAGAATGAATGTAAGATGTTATGTTTGTGGAAGATTTGGGCACTATTCTAATCAATGTAGAACACAAACCGGCATAGCATATGGAAAGGCTATTTAGAAGAATAATGTGACTTTTTATATTTGTAACAAGATTAGACACATTGGAAAATTTTAAAGCAAGACTTCACCGGCAAACAATAAAGGACCCACTTTGAAAGGCAAAGAGAAGGTTGATGAGGTAAAGCAAGAATTTTCAAGACAATGGATTAGAAAGAGAGATTCGAATGTTGATGAGACTATTCCTTCACCAGTAGAACAGAGTATTACTCCATCGACAGGAGATTCTTCATCCAACTAAAAACCAACCCTTTGTGGATATTGCAGCAAGTTGAATATCATGCAAATTACCCTCGGTAGATGGTGAGAAGATGGATTTCTTCTCTACCGATTGATGTGTTAATTTTCACTTAACTGGCAAGCATTTAATGCGGTTGTTGGAAGAAAAGACATTATAAATCATCTGTTTTCCCTCTTTTTCAATTCACTGAGCATTCAAACTTTTAGAGAGCGTGAAATCTGAGCGAAGGCATCCAAGGTGAAGAAGTGAAGCGATTTCTCTCAAGCACTCAACCATTATCAGGCAGCTCAAGGTATTTTTCAATGGCTTCCTCCTCTACTTCGGAATTTATTGCAAACCCTACTGTTGTGGAAGTTGTAAAATGCCATAGGCCCATTTTTAAGATTATCCCCAAAATAGCTAAGCAAGATTATTTTGTAGGCACTTTTTCAAAAATCCCTAAAGGTGTTGCTTATGCTGAAGACCCTAGAATTTATATTCACTGAAATGTTGAGGAATTAGGTTCTTAGGAAGTGTTGAAGATATTTAAAACTGATATCTGTGATGAAAATGGAAATGTCAAACCCGAACACAAGGTAATTGAAACTTTAGGTTTTATGGAAATCTTGGACATCCCTGAATTTCCTAAGGAGGTAGTGAGAATTGTCCTTAGCAGAGTTCATGAGGAATTTCTTTGGCTAGATTCAGTTTGCAAAATCACTAAGGAAGTAATTAGGGGAGTGACAGGTTTACCCTCCATTGGTAGCAGGCCAGATAAGACTAAGAAGGTACCTAATAACCTAGTCATGACCTTAACAGGAGCAACATATGATAGCAGATCCCTGAGAGTAAATGACATCAAGGATGTAAATGTTAGATTCATAAGCATGATCTTAGGCTACAAGACCACACATGCAAACCGACTCAACTCAATTTCTAGTCTTTGCATTAAAAGTGCTTATGATATGGTGAATAATGATGCAAAAATAGATGTATGTGAGTGGCTAAAGGATGAATTAATAGACAACCTGAAAAAGATAAAAGGAGATAAGAAAGGAACATTTCATTTTGGAAATCTTTTGGTATGTCTTATGTTATATTTCACAAAAGAAGTTTCCGGTATTGGAAAGAAAGATTTTGGATATGATATACCGGTAGGCAAACAATTGCTAGAAATATTCACCAGCATGGGCACTAATAAAGAAAGAAAGATAACTAAGTATTTTAAAACCTTCCAAGCACAAATGAAAACCAGGGTGAGACTACCACAGAGTGTAGTAGACAAGTACAACAAAGAAATATGTTTTGCAATTAAAAAGGATGAAATATGGATGGAAGCAGTTCTTCCTAGAACTGTATGGGTTACTGAAATGGGGTATGAGGCAGATGTAAACATTATTGAAACTTATGCTAAAGCCCTGTTAGAAGCATCTAGAGAACCAGCAGAAAAGGTGTTTGGTAGTGCAAAATCAACTGAGAGTGATGTAAAAACATTGAAACAAAGGAAGAAAAGAGAAAAGTACATAAGGAGTGCATCTAAACAAGTAAAGGAAATAAAAGAAAATGTCATGAACCTTACTGGAATAAAGGAAAGTGATCTGGAAGGATTACAACTGGAGGCACACATCTCACTAGTTGGTACATCATCTGACAGTAAGATACTTGTTGAGTTTAAGAGAGTTGATAGGAAGAGAAAACATTCATCGATACCCTCTCCTCCACCCAAGAAAACAAGAACAACAAGGAAGAAGCAACAAGCAGTAAGACCACCGGTAAGGAAGTTGACACCTAAGAAGAAACAACAATAGGTTATACCACCTCTGGATAACTTATTGAGTGAAATCACTGATGAAGGCAACTTGGCAAATGTGAGCAAACTGTATAATACATTCACTAATCCAGAAAAGGAAAGTATTGAGAACAAGATTATTCTACATCTTGACATTTACAAGAAAGTATTAATAGAAGTTGTAGATGATTTGCCTAATGAATTGTACAAAAGGTTAGATGCCAAGAGGATTGCAGTTATGGAGCTAGATAAAAAACTCAAGATTGAAAAACTACTAGCTATACATCTGGTTAACTCTATAGAGGAGATTGATGAACTAATTAGTGAAGCTAATAGATTAGTTTTTGCAAGTGGACACCAGCATGTGAGCCTAATGGCTGGTAGAGTCAATGAAATTGCAGAAGAAACAACCGACAAGTGGGACATCTTTTTTGTAGAGAAGGAAAAATAGGAAGAGTTGAATAGACCTAAGAAAACTTTCAAGGTTTATCAAAAGGATAGAGACAAAGGAAAAGGTAAAGTTGGTGGATTACCAAATATAAAAGTAACTGACAATCTACCACCACCTTTGGTTACTTCACCGGTACACACTGAGGACATACCAGTTACTGAAAATGTTGACACAACACATGAGGACACTAACCCTAAGTCATAAATTTTATTTACCATGAACATTGATACTCAGGAAGTGAACATAGTAGTGGACAAGGATAACACTAAGGTGAAAAATAATATTGCTAACACTGAAAAAATTGTAGAGCAATCGACAGAAAATATTGAGGTTGGAATATAAGCAGAGAAAACAGTACATTCAGAGAAACCTTTGGACAGTGAAACAAATACTGGTAGTGTAGATTCTAGCACGGTGAAACCAACACAAATAGAGATACAGGCAGTGGATAACACAAAGATATCGACAACTGATAACACTAAGAAACCAATAGAGAAACCGGTAGATACACAGGTACACATTGAGACAATACAAACTATAATCACTGAGAAACCTAAACCATTGCTAGTTGAAATTCAAATTCAGACTGATCCATTGGAGGTTGATTCAAGCAAATTGGTTACTAGTACTACAAGCACTAAGATAGTAAAGGTAGTTGGTCAGACATTTGGTACTTCACTAAGCAAATTCAGACCTACAAATGTAACAAACGTACTTTTGGACTCAATAAAGAAGATAACAGATTGTAATGCATTGGCCTATAAGGCAATTGATGACACTATTCCTATTCTTAAGATGATTGCACCAAAATGCAATTTAGATCAAGTATAGGATTCTTTAAGTCGGTTAGACACATTATCTAAATTCATTTCTGGAAATATTTTAACAGTTGATCAAATAAATGAGGAAACATTCGAAGAGAAAATGGAAAAGGAAAAAGAAAATTTCTTTGAGGAAACAATAAAGAAGTGAACGAAACACATTAACACACTTTTACCGGCACTAAATAAAACAAATTTTGGAGTACAAGGAACTATACAGGGACACATGCAAGCAACATCTGTTAACATGGGATATTGAAAAGAAAATAAGAATAGTACAAAAAGAGATACATGATATAGTTGATAATATCATTGGTTCATCTGAACCTATATCAGTTATTGAGCAAGAGATATAAGGATTTAAAGAAAAGATGAAGAAATTAGAGAAAGAGAAAGAAAGGATCAAGGAAAATACCAGAGAGCTTAAGCTTAAACTCAGTCCTAAATTAGACAACCTTATCTCTCTGAGGAAAGAGATCTCTGAGGCATTAATTCAAGGGAAAAAGTCACCAGAGGAGCATATGCATCATCTCACCAATACAATCCAAAGAACTGAGGCAACCATGAAGGAAAACAACAGATTCATACAGAGTTTAAACTTGGTTTTGGCCGACATATTTTAGATTGTAACCGGTTACAAACTTCAAGGTGAAATTCTGCACTCATTTGACAATTTTTGACAACCTTTGTCATTGATGTTGTGTCGACTTGAATTTTATCCTCAGAATGGTACCTGCAACAAGTTAGTTTCACAAAATTCAAATGGAAATGCTACAGGAAATCCAAACTCAACCAATGAAACTACATGAAATACATATAAAATAAAAACACTACTATTACCTTCATGATTTATGTGTCATTGTGTCCTAACTCCATTGTTCCTGGTTGCAAATGGTGTGCTCTCAAACAATGCACTGATAGCTTCCAAGATGGCATATGAAGAATGGACTGATAACTGATAGTTAACTGATACTATGATATGCAATACTACATGATTATGCTAAAATGCTAATTGATATTTGCTTCAAGATTAAAACTCACAGATGCATAAGTTTTACAAATGATTTTCTTCAAAATGCACTTGAAGTCTCTTGAATTCTAACTCTTTCTCAACTGAAGCTCTTAATTTTATAGACCTTGATAAGATAAGATGATGTGGCTTAGATCAACGGTCAACGGTCATGATCAGATCTACAGATTTGGATGGCTATGAGAAAAGGTGGAGGTTGAGAGAAAGGGGGAAGGAGAAGACAAGTGTCGCTCATCTCATCTTGACTGGGTTGTTGACTGAGGGAATCTAGGGATGGTTGGAGAAGATTTAGGCATGATAGGACAAGTGGACTCAAGTCCTTCCTAAGATGTAGGGAGTGTTGGAGAGAATATAGGAAATGGTTATGAAATATGTGTACGTACACAATATTCATTAAATTTGGAGGTTGAAGATAAATGATGAATTAATATTTAAGAAATATTAATTTCCTTAGCCACATGTTTGATGAGTTGGCAAAGGGAAGATGAAGTGGAGATGGAAGGTGAGTTGGATAAGAAAGATTAAATAATTTAAGAAATTATTTAATATTTGAGACTATAGGATAGGAGAATAACTATTAAAAATTAGATATTTAATTGATTAGAGGAGATAATTAAACATTAGATATTTAATTAACTAGAAGAATAGAATAGATGAATTAATTAATAAAATATTAATTAAATTAATTAATAGAAAGACATGAAATGAATTGAATAAATTAATCTTTTCAAATTAACTATTTAATAGAAGAATAATTATTAAATAAATATAAAATATTTATTTAATTTCTCATAGCCATTTTTATGTGTATATATTTTGCCCCTCTTTGAAATGATGTTGAGACAACATTGTTTCAAAGATTAAATCAAGTCTCGACAGTGCGCCTGACGAAGATTAAAAATCCCGATTGTGTGCCCCCTCAGGAGATTGATCGTGAATTTGTTGAAAACTTCGGTTTGAATGATTGATCTCATGATAA
This sequence comes from Cryptomeria japonica, assembly GCF_030272615.1. Taxonomy (NCBI): domain Eukaryota; kingdom Viridiplantae; phylum Streptophyta; class Pinopsida; order Cupressales; family Cupressaceae; genus Cryptomeria; species Cryptomeria japonica. Next base: position 600,302,026 of record NC_081410.1, read on the forward strand.
TTGATAAAAATTCAGTCAGTTAAATTCATTTGTAAAAAATAAATTGAATTGCCCCATTAAATAGCATTAATTACTCTTCAAATGGTAAATATAAAATTAACCAAGATTAATTTTAATTTCATTGTTATCCTTGTCAGCTTGTGAAGAATTTTTTTTTGGTGAGGTGGCAAAATGGTGATTCATGTGGAGAACTATTGATTTGAGCATGTTCGACAATATCAGCGACCTCCCGAGTATGGGTATCTGGTATGTATCTTATCCCGAGCTTTGTTTTCAACTTGTCATGCAATTTTTCATGTTTTAGGTGCGTTTTTGAATTTTGAAATTTTTTGCAATTTTCGGTATTAGGTTAGTGCTTTTGCATGTAGATTTAGCGCATATGCCATTAGGTTTAACACATTTGCATGTGATAGCGCGTATGCTCATTAGGATAGCGCATATGCATAAATTAGCACTTTTGAATTATTTGTTAGTGCATATGCAATTAGGTTTAGTGCATCTGCACGTTTCACACATTCGTACATAGGGTTAGCGTGTTTGTTGAAAAATTTAGCGCATATTCTTGGTTTTAGTGCTTTTTCTCAATAAGATAGCGCATATGCTTTAAAATTGATGTTTTTGATAGATGCAAAAGCTAGAATCACTTTGATGATTAGATTTAACGTGTTTAATGCACATGTATGATGAATAGGGACTTGATTGATTGATTGATGTTGTTGGATAGATCAATTTGATTTGTTTTGATAGAGTAGCTCTAAGAAACTGATTTAGTTTCTGATGCAAGAGCTTAGCAAAGTTTTGATTGAACTCAGTGATTGATAGAAAACTCTGATTGATAGGTTTTAAAAATGATTTGATAGCTTAAGTTGCTTCAGTTTGATTTGATAGATTTGATAGATAGATAGCGTAAATTGCTTCAATATGATTTGATAGATAGATAAGTGATGATTGATCTAATTCTCTTGGTAAAATAGGAGAAACTTGATGTTCTCCAGTGTCAGGAGAAATTATCGATAGTACGTCATTTAGTGCTAGAGTTGACACAGGTAGAGGTTAGACATATAGATTCATGTGGTTTATGTCATCTGTTGTATATGCCTGAGATTACAAATAATAGAGGATTTTTGATGGTGTTAGCTGAGAGATGGCATAGTGAGCATAACACTTTCCACTTGCCCACGGGTGAGATTAGTGTGACGCTTGAGGATGTCTATAGGATTCCGCACATCCCAGTGACTAACGAGTTAGTGATATATGATTTTTCAAGATCGTGTTGGGACAGAGGCTTGCAGAGCAGTTTTTGCTGAGGATAACATCACTAGAGGAGAGATCCGATGGGAGGATATGGTGATGTATTATGAGACTCTCCCTGTGATTCTTGCTAGTTTGATTGGAGGTTTTATTTGTCTTGATAGGAAATCACAAGGTTTTGTTGTTGGATGGGGTGAGATTCTCTTGAGTATGATGCCGCATTGTACTTGATATGCTTGGGGTGTTTGTATGCTGGCACATTTATATCATGATCTTCATCAGGTGGTGTATGATGAGAGTGCTAGTTTGTTGACAGGATGCACTTTATTGCAATCTGGTGTTGGGAGCACATTGCTATTACTCAGCCTATCCATCATAGAGTTCATGGAGAGAGGCAGTCATATGTGTATTTTTATGCAGGTATCCTTACTTAGCATAAGCTAGGTAAGATGGAGTATTGGCATTGGGTGCTTGATTCATTGGATAGTATTACTTGGAAACCATATCTTGATTGTGACCTATGGATGGATGATGCACAGACATTACCATTTATTATGCAAAGTAGATATCTCATTGGTTAGACTCCTTACATTTTTGAGCCACAGTTGATTAGTCACATTATTAGATAGTTTGGTATCATCCATCCTATGCCTACTGGTGTGACGATATATGCTCAGTGGTACAGAGATAGACGAGATTGGGGACCTTCTTTGTCATTTGAGATTTCTCGTGCAGAGTTTCTTTCTATTTCGAGAGTGGCTTATGATATGAGATTGCACATTCTTGATCCTGGGGTTATGGCAGATTATGCTTAGTATATACTAGCTCATCCATTTCCTCATATTACTGATCTAGCAGATCCTCCTCCCAGCTCAGGAGATGAGGATGATGATTCAGATGATATAGGTGTGAGGAGACATAGACGGAGATAAGAGATCAGAGCTTCTCAGGAGGCCAGGGGAGGTGGAGATGAGAGTGGGGATGGAGGTGGTGGTGGTAGGAGACCTGGACGAAAGGGAGGTCAATTAAGAGTTCATGGAGGACCGTTTGGACTAGTGGCAGGATTGGGAGACCACGTCCTATGGGTGGGAGGGATGTTAGACGGATTGGGAGGGAGCATAGCATGGCAGGGATGAGATCATTGAGAGGGTTGCCATTGACAGGAGGAGATAGGATGACAGGATTGGATGGGGGTTATGGGAGAGGCATTGATTTTGGTCAGATTTAGCCAGACCCTAGGGTTATTGCAACTCATGGTAGATATGATGAGGCAGAGGATCATGTTCCACTTATTAGGTGACGGGTTATGAGAGCTACTCAGATGGAGATGCTAGCAGGTGGACAAGGAGGTGGTGAGGAGGGGATTGGTGGTCATGCACCACAATAGGATTTTCCAACGCAGGATGCACCAGAGCATAATATGCCAGAGTAGGATGCACCAGAGAATGATATGTTGGAGTGGGAGACCATTGATAGTCTTAGAGCACAGATTGATCAGCTTTGAGCACAGGTGTAGACACTCATGGATGAGAGGGATAGAGCTGTTAGGAGACAGTAGGATACTCAGGGCCTTGTTGATCATATTCTATCACAAACCCTATTTTTCCATAATTATTTAATTAGGAAAATAATGTTTATTTTTCAAAATGAAATTGAAATGAAATGAAAATAGAATTGTTAATGAAATAAGATAGGAGGTCGAATGCATTGAAATGATTTATATACAACTGAATGATCAGTAATATTTTTTATTCTAAATTGGGATTGTCATTGATAATGAGCGATTGAGTGCAAGTGAATGCAGGAACAGGTGAACAATAATGAAGGCGAGAACATGGTTAAGGTAGAGTTGTCTTAGCTCTTGTGTTTCGTTAGAATAGATGGAATCTCTCACACTCCACATTAGGATTTATAATTTTCATCTTGAAAATATGGATGATTTAGATAACCTTATTTGAGTGTTTGTTCAAATTGAAATGATGAATTTAAAATGTGTAAATGATTCAAAAATGAATATTGACCCTAGGTTTTTATGTTCTTTTTAGATATGTATAAATGTATGAAAAATTATACTTACAAGTTTACTTTTGTAAATTGGACAATAGTATAAAATATATATGTATATGAGAAATGATTCAATCATATACATGTATATCTATATAATTATAAATATCCAATTATCGTGAAATATGATTACTTCATGAATTTTGCTTATTACTACGTAATCATTTGAGATTAAAATAAATATATATACATATTATATATATATGAATAATTCGATCATGTTATGGTAAATACATGTAATTATAAAATATGTAAATAGATTTGTAGAATTAAACTATTTTATGAAAATCTATAATATATATATATATATATATATATATATTAACAAGTTTAATGTTTACATATATAATTTGAAAGTGACTAAAATTGATAAGTCATTATTTATATATATAAATATATTTAAAATTAAAAATAATAATAGAAAATAAGATATAAGGTGGCGGGTTAGTTTAAAGAAAAGTTATTAAAACAATGACAAGGGTGGTCGATAGTAATATCAACCACCCCCCTTATTTAAAGGGAGGGGTCGGTATTACCACCGACTACCCCTCCTTCCTTTTTGTTTACAAGTATTCCACATGGCGATAAACACTGACCACTCCACCTCTTAATTAAATAAACTGATGTAGAAAACACTGACTATGTCGCAAGTTAAGGGTGGCTGAGTAGGCACGTAAGCTAGCAACTAATGCAGACTTAAGTGGCAGCAACGTGGAGACCATGGCTTAGACTTGGCAACGTGAGCGATATTCAAGATCATGAAAAACACTTAAGTGTTTGTAAACATGTTTTAACTTGCCAACCCCTCCATCAAGCGAGTAATCTGCTAATAGTTTCCATGGTGAATAAAGAGAAGAAGTCCACAATATGTGGCATATAAACTGCAGATAACTCTCTCATTCCACATAGATTGGAATTGACTGATAATGTCCACAGTGATAACATAGAAGTAGACCTCAATATTAGGCATATAACTATAGGAAGAAATGAATTATCAGGCACAAGTGCCATGGAATTAGGAAAGCCAATGATAGGAAGTTGATGCATAGTTGATTCATACACTTCAAACTGCTGAAAATGTAACTAGAATTGCCATCTCTATTAGACATGTAGACTTGAGAGAGAGAGTTAAATGGAAGACTCAACATATGCAAAAGAAGACTTCAAATCAACAACCATAACCGAGCCTCTAATTTGGGAGAGATCATAGGAGAATTTAGGATAAATAGAGATGAAGGATAGAAAGATGAACACACACAAGAAGATGGGAAGTTAAGCAAGATAGAGGAGAGAAAGAATGTAGAAAAGTGACAAAGAGATATGAGAGAATAGAATAATGGAGATTTTGAAGTGCTTACGACCGAGTCATAAAATATCAATGATGGTCATCTATGGTATAGTGTCTAATTTAGAGGTTATGCTCGTGAATGAGTGCGAATTACTTTATTATTAGAGGAATTCTCAGAATATAGATAGGATAAGGACTAGTAATAGAGAGCTTGGGAGATAGAAGAGCGCCGAGAAGGAAAGCATTGGAATCTAGACATATTGCCGACAATTTGAAGTTATCAAGGATCATAATAGACTTAGATTGCATTTCTTGAGGTAGGCTCAAATCTAGTATGTTTTGTTGAAGAGATTAAGAGATAAAGATTGATCTAGTTTTAGAATTATGAAATATTCTAATGGAAGATTTAGAGTCGCAAAATGAATCATTTTTAATTGTTTAAATTACGATCATGAAAATATAGATACAATAATGATATATTTATGAAAGTTTGTTGATAAAAGTTAGTGAAACTCTTAGAAATTAGATCACCCAATCCTCTAGGAACAGAGTAAGAGGATAGAGAGAGGAACACTGAAATTGAACTTCAAAGAAGATGAAATACTAGGATAATGAATTATTAAGAATTTAAGTTTATTTTGAATTGAAAAGACTTACACTTTTGAATTTGATCCTTGCATGAAAAATGGTGATTAGGTGTCTCATTTGAAAGGCCATATGGATAGGCGCTTTATGAATTTTCATCATGTTAGATAGTTGTTATGGAAAATTAGTAAAATTAGTGAGTTGAGTACTTAAATCATGGAAAGTCACATAATAGTGTTATGTTCGAGAAAAGAGGTAAATGAACCAAGACACATTGAAAGATAGAGAGATTAGATGATATAAAACTTAGATTTATAAACCATAAGAAATGGAATGCATGTTAATGATTACACTATTTAAATGTTTTTGACAATTGAATAAAAGAATGTGTACTCATTTTATTCAATTTTTATGTAAGATACATACATGTGTTACACCTTCTTAATATTTTAATCTTGTCTTTAAAGTGCTTGAAAGATAGAATGGAAAGATTGTTTTCTTTTAGATGTATATTGGATTATCCATAAAAGATTGTTTCCTGTCAGATAGGATTGGTTGTAATAAAAGAGTTATTCTTTCAATTTCTATTCAAATGAAAGATTGTCTTCTAAGCATTGTATTTTTATCTTGCAAGAAATAGGAAGCTAGAGTTGAAAGGCAAAAGATTGTCTTCTGAATAAATTTATTTTAAGATTTATGTGAACAAAGCTAGATAGGCTTGTGTTTGTGGAAATTTACCTTCCAAGACGGGTGCCAAATGTGGATTATAGAGAGAATAGTTGCTTTTCCAGCTATCTATTTTTGTTGTGCATGGCATTATACTTGGCTGAGTAATCAAATTGAATAAACCATTGAAATAGATGAAATTATTTTATTTTATGCTCTCTACCATATCCTTGATTGATAATGAAAGCTTGTTTCTTAATAGAAATAGAGAATTGAAAATGCATGTATCATCTAGGCATGCACCAGATTCCATCTTGCCTTTCAAATTCTTTTGCTAAGAAATTCGTGTAGGGTCGGGTATTCTTGATTGACCAAGAATTTCGAGGAAGCGTAAGCTTTAAGGTTGGGTAGAAAAAGTGCCTGAATCTTGTTCTCGTCTTCATGCTAAAGATTGCATTGGCGATAGCTTGGGTTGCAGATCAACGGACGCATCTCACCCTTTACTTTGTATTATTTATTATTGAACTTATGATAACTTGAAATGTGTAAGCATTGTACGATTGAGATACTACTTTTATCAATTTATGGAATAAAGAATCTTTATCTTTTATAGAAAATTCGTGTTTATTACGATTTAAATGGAATGATCAAATGAAGCTATGGATGGAAATTTGGAATGAAATAGAATTATTAACTGATCTATGTGTTTATTTAAGAATAAAGAGTAATTTGGCTATTATTGAAGTTAGCTCGATTTACATCTTTACATATTCAGCAGGTTGGATCAGGTACTCTCTCGACTGACACTATTAGAGCATTAGTTCGGGTCGGGAAGGAGGCTTCCCACTAGCGATGATGATATGAGGAGGCAGTTGCAGAGAGCCAGAGAGCAGGTAGTTATCATACTGTAATGCCCTACCCTAGTTGGCCTTGTAAAATCTGTTTGACCTTGGTTGACTTCCTATGTGGCATTCTTGAATGGTGGATTTACTGTGATGCAATGTTGTAGATTAGATAATATAAATAATTGTGCATACCTATTATTGTGCTTTTGCATCGATTCTTGTGTAAATGTAATTGTTTCCTAATTCTTGTTTTAAATCTTGAGCTAACGCCTTCATTGAATATGTATATATATATATATATATATATGCTTGCGTGACTCATGGTCATAGGAGATTGTAGGTACTATACTGCCTAGGTGAGAGGTTCATCTCCTTCAGGATTCATAGGGTTGAGTATACCTCCTTCATCCCTAAAATTTAGATTAGGGGGTCATAAAACTCTCGTCTTGCCTTAGCCATGATCAGGTGAGCGTCGTGTGTGGTCTGTCGGGTTCTTTTTTCGTTGGGGTTGTGTGTTGTGTGATTGGTGAATTTTCTTGGGTTGCGTGCCTTGCATGTGGTAAATGGATTATTTTATCCTAAGTATTTAATTCCAATTAATGTGTGGATTTACGAATTGGTAATTGAGAAATTTAAAATAGATAGGTTCTATTTATATGATTAATTGTTAATTTAAGAGATCACTTTATTTATATTTGTAGCAAGCTTAAGTATGTAATTTGAATTAATGTGTTCATTTACGCATTAGTAGTTGAGAAATCAAAATAAATAGGTTTTTTTTAGGTGATTAATCATTAATTAAAAGGATCTCTTTATTTATGTTGTAGCGAATTTAATTTAATGGTTAGTTTTAAATAATGAATTTAATTAGTTTATGCGTTTAAAAAACAAAAGGAAATATTTAAAGTTATTTGAAATATAATTAATTTAACCACTTTTGCATTTCGGAAAAGAAAGGGTAAATTTTATTATTTAAAGAAAATCATTTTTAATTTGTAAAGTTTGATATAGTGTAAAAGATTGATTTTGGAAATTAATTTAATTTAAATACATTACCCTTGTCAATAGTTTGAAATATAAATGTTGGCTTAATTAATATTGAGAAATTAAAATTTAGAGTAAATAAGAGAGAAGTATATTAATTAGAAAATCAAGTTAAAATAATTTAAAGTTGAAAAGAATTATTATTTCTTTTTATTTTAAAAGGGCTTAAATTTTTAAATTAGAAATTAGGTCAAAATTGGTTCCCATTTAATCTAGGTTGAAAAATATTGTTGGGGGTTGTTGAATTTTTGGAAAAGAAAAATATTGGCATGGAGATTTGGGGATTTTGGCAAGGATGGATTTCTACAACTACATGTTGGGGGCTCTTCTTCGAATCTTACCAGGAATGCTAAAGAGGTAGGATTCCGGTTTTCCCTTTTATTCTTTGCGAAATCAAAAAAAAAAATGGTATTTGGTTGTTCTTCATGAAATGTTGGTTTTAAAATATCCATGAATGCTCTTAAGATTTAAGTTTTTAGTTTGAGAATATTGATTTGTTTTTGGGCCAAGATTTTTTAAAAAAAATAGATAGATGGGATATATTTTATTCATATGTGTATTGGAGAATCATGATCTTGTTGAGAAAATTTTCCCCATTTTATTGTTTTGAACATTCTAGAAAAATATGTCTGTGACTATGATAAATGGATAATGGGGGTTTTTATGTTTTTCTTTTGGTTGCATCATTTATGCTTATTTCAAAAAAAAAAAAAATACTGTAGAAACTAGAAAATGATAATACAGTAAATATATTTAAAAATAAAAATAAAAAAATACTATAATAATTGGGGGTTTTGGGGTGGGGGGGAGCCGAAGCTCAACCCGCCCCTCCCCATGGCGCCATCCGTAACACCCCCGGTTCCACACAGTGGGGGCCGAAGGGGACTGCGTCCTTTGTGGAGGTCGCAGCAACCCCCGGTTCCACTATTTGGAGGCCGAAGGGGCTGCGACCCCCACGGCAGCTGCAGTAACCCCGGCTCCACTGTGGGTGGAGGTCGAGGGCCTGTGTCCTCCATTGAGGCCACAGTTATCTTCGGCTAGGGCACGACCACCCTAGGGTTTTGGCTGCCCTCTAATTAGTTAATTTTTTTTATATTTCAAATTTAAATATGATGTTTTTTTTAGTATGTTAAAAAAGGATATATAATAATAAAAATATATTATAAGTAATATATTTGTTATTATTAAAGTTTGGTCGAGATTTATATTTTTAGCAAGTAATAATTATAAAAAAGAAAGGGGGATAAATACATATCTTATTAATTATATATTAATCATTGGACTCAATAAAGTAATGATTTCCATTGATTTAACAATTGTTGAATGTTGTATTTATTTTTATTTTTTAAGTTGGTAAATATTGGGACTCATATTTAGATGCTAATGAATAAATCGAATGGTGAAATTAGTTTTAAAATGTATGCAAGGGAATCTTAAATAAGCTGGGAGATGATTTTCCCATTTCCTTATTCACTTTTAATGTATTTTGTTCTTTATAGTAAAGGGTAATTTTTGTGTTGTTAGAAAAGGGGCTAGAGTATTGTTGTAAAACCAACTTGTCATTGATGAATTTATAAGGATTAAATAACTTGTTTAGATGCTTAAATCAATAGGAGAAAAGACTGAATTTACCCGTTAATGCTTGTGCATGGTTTAATATTTTTGTAATCGCTATGACTATAGTAATAGCACATCCTTGATAGGTTTGTTGGGTCCCTATCGTCTGGTTGCTTGTGTCTGGTTATAATCAGTCAAGTCTCTATTTAGGGTACCAACAATTAAGAAAACCTTGTATTTGCTTTTCATGTATTCAGTAGGATCCGCTTCAATGTAATTATCGACCGAGGTGGTTGTTGTATAGTGGTCGTGTTCACCTAAAGTCAGAGATGTAATTGACATGAAACCTATGTAATCTTAACTTAAATAATTGCCAGAGGGGTCTTGCAGTTGAGCAGACCTGAAGATGTAACCCTTTCGGGGTGAACTCCGAGATCATATCTGTGTTATGCGATGCTTTTGTTCCACCCATTTTATTCATAGTGTTAGCATGTATGGATGCATTTTGTAATTGTATAATGGGGATTTAATGAAGTTAATTTTCAAATGCATGAACATAGTCATCTTGTTAAATGTATTATTTAGGGTCATAAAAATTGTAAATATGATTATTGAAAAGTATTTTGTTAATGTTAATGAAAGGAAATAAGCATGGAAAGAAACTCTCTAGGTTACAACTATTGGATTAACTTGTCATAAAGCTTGTAATTGGAATGTAATGAATGGACAACAAATATTGGTTTAACTGTCATAATATCTAAAATGAGAATCTAATGGAAGAACCTCATTTGGTTATTTACCTTTTTATCTTAATAAATGAACATCGTCATATTAGCTTTATTTCACTAAATTGGAGGAATTTATTTAGTTGTTTACATTTTATTCTAAACAAATAATCCTCACCAAATTAGTTTTATAATTGGATGAATCCAAATTGGTTTTCCACATTTTAACCTTAATAAATGAACTTCATCATAATAGCTATATTTGAACTAAAATGGGAGAACTCATTTAGTTGTTTATATCTTAATCATAGCAAATGTATTACTTCATATTAACTTTAATTTAACTAAAAAGAGTGAACTCACCAAGTTAGTTATATTTTAACCCTAATGGATGATATTCATTATGTTACTTACATTTTTTTTTAAATCCTTAATGAACGAATTGCATCATAGTAGTTATATTCTGATTAATGGGTTGAACCCATTAGGCTATTTACATTTTATCCTCTATCAATGTACCACGACTTATTAGTTAGTTATGTTTTAAACCCTAATGAAAGAACCTCCTCTTTTTGGTCATAATTTAACTATAAAGGATGAAACTCATTTGGTTGTTTACTTTTAAACCTAAATAAATGAACCATGATATATTGGTTACATTGTATCTAAAATGGATGGACTCGTCAAGTTAACCATACTAAAACCTTAATGGGTGAATTCTTAAGTTGTCTACGTTTAAAATACATTGAGTAAATATCCTCATGTTAGCCTCATCTCCAATCAAAATAGATGAATGCTTCCTAATTTCTAAAATGTCAATTCATTGAACATATTAAATCCATGTCTTAAGTAACTTATAATTAAGATATCCAGCTTAATTGAATCTAATGTCGCGAGTTGAGTTAGGTGTAAGGTTACGTAATCACGTTGGGAAACTCCTTAGGATTGTTGATTCTTCCGCTGTGTTATCTAAGCGTTAGATAACTCCAATGTATCTTAATGTTGTGTCTTAATGTTAACACTTATTATTAAAAAATATATATATATTTACACTCCGAATGAGTGTTTTAGCTTTATCCCTTCGGGGTTTCCTGGCGTGGCATTACACTTGGTATCAGAGCCCATGTTGCAACACTGGGATCTCTGGTTTCGCTTGTTCCCTTAGTTGGTGTGAGGTGTATCTACCTTATGTTGTAGGCTTGTCCTCCTTGTTGTGTGTGTGTGATTGAGAAGACCTTAACCTGGGAGTAACATGTGTGTTCACACCCTGTTCTCACCTTCTTGATGTGGGTGTTTTTGAATGATTATAGGTGCTTTGTCTTCTTATTGAGGTCTTGGTCTATGATTCCTCTTGTTCTGAAAGAGAGTCGTATGTACCTTCGTTCTTGAATTGTTTTACTCTTTTGACTAATCCATCTGGGTTGGTTGGTATTGTCTTGAATCTAAAAGTATGAAATGTGCTTGTTATGGTTATGATCTATCTTAGTGTTGTCCATTTGAAGGACGAGTATGGCAAATATTAAAGGCATACTTTGTAGTAAAATGAATGATTATCACCCTTCTTCCTCTCTCTCTCTAGAAATTTAAAATGTTTGTTATTTGTGTAACTATCCCTTCAATGTGAGTTTTCTTATTGCAAGAGAAAGGATGATATTCCTTGAACCCTTGTGTGAGCCTTATAACGCTTATGTGTTTTAGATTGTGAAAGGGGTTTGGGTTGAAAGTTAATATTGGTTATTGAGAGAAAATTGTATGTTTACATTAAGGATTCTCCATGTGCTTTGTAGGAAAAATATAATTAAATTCCATCTTAAGTAAGGTGCATTAATATGCACATAGTTGATTCTGTGAAAATTGCTTGTTGTGAAAGGAGTACCAAAAGAGAACATGTTATAGTAGCTTCAAGAGTGTATTAATGTGTTCCTCGAAAGATTGTTTTATGTGCTTCTTCAAACTACTTTGATTTAGGACCTATTTTAGCAATGCTCCATTTAACTTGCCTTTGGAGATAGATAATTGTCTTATTGTGTTTAGAAAGAGCAAATGAAAGACTTGTTAATTTGTATGCATTAATGTGTAATATTTAGTAGATAACTCCTCATTTACCTTCTTGTCGTAATTCAACTTTAAATGTTAGGTTGCAGATTTTGATGTATTGTAGTATTGAATTAAGAATAGTGAGTGTCCTCAAGAAGTCTGGTATTACTGAAATATTGTCTGTCTTAATTTCTTGTTCAGAAAACTAGAACATTATATTCCAACAATAATAATTGGAAATGTTGTGTTATGTTGTTTTTGGCACCCTCCTAAAAGATAGCGAAATGAAAACCATGCAACTAAAATGATAGACTTATATCTGAGCATATAGTGTGATCTTGTTGATCTTGTGTATTCGTAGGAAATAGATGATTTCTCCAACTCTCTTCCTCCTCTTGCCTGAATTATAGGGTTTGTTGTTTTTGAAATGCTATTAAGAATGTAGTGATTTAAGAAGAATTTTTATAATGCATATAAAATTGTATGTTTGCTTTGGTTTCTGATTGAATGAGGAAATTTTTTCACTTTGGAAGAGAAAATTGCATAGTTAGTAAGGTGAATGAAAATGCTTAGTGGAATTTGAGAAAGATATCGGAATGACGTTATTTCCTTGTGCAAATTTGAATTGTCAAGAATTTCTAAACGTGTATCTAGAGTAAACTTTATTTAGTGACTCATGTGTAAAGCATAATTAAAACTTCCCTTTAGTAGATGTTAGCGTATTGTAAAGTACTCCTCGTAAATGTGACTAAACCAATAATGGTACTACTCCTTGTGTGTTGTAAGAAACCCGTACTTGCTATGTGTGCCCATGGGATGGTAAAGTAATCAACCATTGGGGATGTGTTTGCTTATGAGAATGGGAAACCATACTATTTATGTGATGTTGCATATGTGTTCCCTTACTGAGTGCCAACCCATGGGTTGTTGATAAGTCAGTATGTGAAGGTGTAGTATTAGAAGTCACTATTCCTTGAATAGTATGAACATTGTATGAGTAATGTCAACACGAAGCGACTTTAGCTTCCCTATCTCGAGGGAAAAAAAAAAAGTATAGTTATATAATGAAACTATATTATAGGTGTACTCAATACATTCCCTTGTGATGAACTGAGTCATGAGGTTCATGTGTGCCAGCCTATTCCTATCCTTTATTTTGATCATATAGATGATAGTTCTTGAGCATAATGATGGATTTTATTGGAGCATGTTTTGCCTTGTCTTCATGAAAGGCGTGTTATTTTTCTTACATGAGTTTCCAATTGACTAGTGTTGGTAGACTTGTGGGTAGACCTTAGCCATGTATACCTCTGGCTTACGGTGAGTATCCTGAGAGGTATGTTGCTATGCGGGGTGTGACCTGCGCATGCCTTATCCGTGAGGTACACTGCCATGTGGGATACGTCCATTGCGTGCCCTTTTCGCTTGGAGTATTGCCATGTCGTGCTGAGACACGATGCAGGATGTAGTAGACATTGCCATGAGGCCTACTGATAGGTATAGGGTAGAGTCATGCCGCATGATGATGTGATGTAGGGTGATGTCGAGGTGCACACTACCATGCCATGTGGATGTGTGACTAGGCCACACCACATGATGAGCTACTGTGATAGCTAAACGATTGTTCCTTCCTTCCTCATTGGTGGCTAGCTGCTAGTCACGTAGTGATGTAATGTGCACTTATGATTTTATTTTATTATTAATTATTTAATTATTTCCTTGTGGGCCAGCAATTTATTTTATTTTGACCTTGAAGGTTTAGCCACGATCTTGCAATCTTGTTTTATTTACTTGATTTGATGTTGCAATTCTGGAATTATTTTCTTGCCCTACTATTGGAATTGACGATTATTATCTTTATTCTTCTATACTTTGGTGGCTAAACTGGTTTATCCTTACTATTTTCGTAAGCTAGTCTTGTGTTGCAATGTGAATTCCTCTCTAAGAACGTAGGAGATGGTCTTGGATGAGTGTATACGAGGAAGTAGACATAGGGAACCTTGAGGATGGAGGTATGTGAGGCTGTGAGACAGCTAGGATCCACTACCTACCTATGAGTGGTGACTATCTCATGGAGGCTAAACACCTTACACAACAAGGGATATTCACGAGGGTCTTGTATGGAAGGTAGCACCGCTATGGTGTACCCTAGCACCATCAAGCCTTTGAGTGAGATGTTGGAAATTGATGATCATGTTATTTGTTCTGAGATCGGGCATAGAGATGTTGATCGTGCATGTTACCTTTGACCGAGCATTAGACATGCTCACATGTGGCCTTTTGTATTGTGCAAATTCCAGTTATGTGGATGGTTATTATGTGTAATCATGGTTTAAATGGTGTTAACTTGTCACTATGTTATGGGACATAGTCATTGGAAAAGTTCTTATATACCTAGAAAGTGCAAACAATTGAGTTATATATGTTGCTCGTATTTATTGAAAGTTAACTTGGTCGTAGAAATTTATATTTGAAGCTAGTTCTATGTGATAAAGTTTTGCTGAAACAGGTATGGGTGAAAGAATTTGATCTTGATGGCATGTTTACTTGTCATGTTTGATGGATGAGTATGGTAACTGTTGTCTATATCTTTTAATTGCTTTAGTTTGGTGTAATGAAAGGAAGGAAAAAAATTCTCGTTTCTCTACTATGATTGTGTGTAAATTCTAGAATATTTTAAGAAGTGTATGATTTTAGATGCATTCTGCTAATCGATAATGACATTCGTAGAGGATTTATAAATAATGATTTAAATTGTTGACAAAATAGTTATTTGTGCAAATTGATAATTGTTAATTGAGTTTAAGGGGTAATACATGTTGTATGACTTCTGCTTAGCCTTGCGACTTCCAGGAGTAAGTCAGAGCCTAGGGGGGGAGAATGTAATGCCCTACCCTAGTCGGCCTTGTAAAACCCATTTGACCTTGGTTGACTTCCTATGTGGCATTCTTGAATGGTGGATTTACCGTTATGCAATGTTGTAGATTAGATAATATAAATAATTGTGAATACCTATTATTTTGCTTTTGCATCGATTCTTGTGTAAATGTAATTGTTTCCTAATTCTTGTTATAAATCTCAAGCTAACGCCTTCATTGAATATGTATACATATGTATGCTTGTGTGACTCATGGTTGCAGGAGATTGCAGGTACTATACCCCCTAGGTGTGAGGTTCATCTCCTTCAGGCTTCGTCGGGTTGAGTATACCTCCTTCATCCTTAGAATTTAGATTAGGGGGTCATAAAACTCTCGTCTTGCCTTAGCCATGATCATGTGAGCATCGTGTGTGGTCCGTCGGGTTCTTTTTTTGTTTGGGTTGCGTGTCATGTGATTGGTGGACTTTCTTGGGTTGCGTGCCTTGCGTGTGGTAAATGGATTATTTTCTCCTAAGTATTTAATTCCAATTAATGTGTAGATTTACGCATTGGTAATTGAGAAATTTAAAATAGATAGGTTCCATTTATATGATTAATCGTTAATTTAAGAGATCACTTTATTTATATTTGTAGCAAGCTTAAGTATGTAATTTGAATTAATGTTTTCATTTATGCATTAGTAGTTGAGAAATCAAAATAAATAGGTTTCTTTTAGGTGATTAATCATTAATTAAAAGGATCTCTTTATTTATGTTGTCACGAATTTAATTTAATGGTTAGTTTTAAATAATGAATTTAAATAGTTTATGCGTTTTAAAAAAAAAAGAAATATTTAAAGTTATTTGAAATATAATTAATTTAACCACTTTTGCATTTTGGAAAAGAAAGGGTAAATTTTATTATTTAAAGAAAATCATTTTTAATTTGTAAAGTTTGATATAGTGTAAAAGATTGATTTTGGAAATTAATTTAATTTAAATATATTACCCTTGTCAATAGTTCGAAATATAAATGTTGGCTTAATTAACATTGAGAAATTAAAATTTAGAGTAAATAAGAGAGAAGTATATTAATTAGAAAATCAAGTTAAAATAATTTAATAGTTGAAAAGAATTATTATTTCTTTTTATTTTAAAAGGGCTTAAATTTTGAAATTAGAAATTAGGTCAAAATTGGTTCCCATTTAACCTAGGTTGAAAAATATTGTTGGGGGTTGTTGAATTTTTGGAAAAGAAATATATTGGGATGGAGATTTGGGGATTTTGGCAAGGATGGATTTCTATAGCTACAGGTTGGGGGCTCTTCTTCGAATCTTACCCGGAAAGCTAAAGAGGTAGGATTCCGGTTTTCCCTTTTGTTCTTTGCTAAATAAAAACAAAAAAATGGTATTTGGTTGTTCTTCATGAAATGCTGGTTTTAAAATATCCAAGAATGCTCTTAAGATTTAGTTTTTTAGTTTGAGAATATTGATTTGTTTTTGGCCCAAGATTGTTTAAAAAAAACAGATAGATGGGATATATTTTATTCATATGTGTATTGGAGAATCATGATCTTGTTGAGAAAATTTTCCCCATTTTATTGTTTTGAACATTCTGGAAAAATATGTCTGTGACTGTGATAAATGGATAATGGGGTTTTTTACGTTTTGCTTTTGGTTGCATCGTTTATGCTTATTTCAAAAAAAAAATTAAATATTGTAGAAACTGGAAAATGATAATACAGTAAATAAAAAAAAAAAAATACTATAATATTTGGGGGTTTTCGGGGGGAGGGAGCCGACGCTCAACCCGCCCCTCCCCATGGTGCCATCTGCATCACCCCTGGTTCCACACAGTGGGGGCCGAAGGGGACTATGTCCTCCATGGAGGCTGCAACAACCCCCGGTTCCACTGGAGACCAAAGGGGCTGCGACCCCCACGACGGCCGCAGTAACCCCGACTCCACTGTTGGTGGAGGCTAAGGGCCTGTGTCATCCATGGAGGGAGCAGTTCTCTTCAGCTAGGGTATGGCCACCCTAGGGTTTTGGCCGCCCTCTAATTAGTTAATTTTTTTAATATTTAAAATTTAAATATGATGTTTTTTTTAGTATGTTAAAAAAAGGATATATAATAATAAAAATATATTATAAGTAATATATTTGTTATTATTAAAGTTTGGTTGAGATTTATATTTTTAGCAAGTAATAATTATAAAAAAGAAAGGGGGATAAATATATATATTATTAATTATATATTAATCATTGGACTCAATAAAGTAATGATTTCCATTGATTTAACAATTGTTGAATGTTGTATTTATTTTTATTTATTTAAGTTGGTAAATAAAGGGACTCATATTTAGATGCTAATGAATAAATCAAATGGTGAAATTAGTTTTAAAATGTATGCAAGGGAATCTTAAATAAGCTGGGAGATGATTTTCCCATTTCCTTATTCACTTTTAATGTATTTTGTTCTTTATAGTAAAGGGTAATTTTTGTGTTGTTAGAAAAGGGGCTAGAGTATTGTTGTAAAACCAACTTGTCATTGATGAATTTCTAAGGATTAAATAACTTGTTTAGATGCTTAAATCAACAGGAGAAAAGACTGAATTTACCCGTTAATGCTTGTGCATGGTTTAATATTTTTGTAGTCGCTATGCCTATAGTAATAGCACGTCCTTGATAGGTTTGTTGGGTCATTGTCATCTAGTTGCTTGTGTCTGGTTATAGTCGGTCAAGTCTCTATTTAGGGTACCGACAGTTAAGAAAACCTTGTATTTGCTTTTGGTGTATTCAATAGGATCTGCTTCAAAAGGGATCATTATGTAATTATCGACTGAGGTGGTTGTTGTATAATGGTCATGTTCACCTAAAGTCAGAGATGTAATTGACATGAAACCTATGTAATCTTAACTTAAATAATTGGCAGAGGGGTCTTGCATTTGAGCAGACCTGGAGATGTAGCCCTTTCGGGGTGAACTCTGAGATCATATCTATGTTATGCGATGCTTTTGTTCCACCCATTTTATTCATAGTGTTAGGATGTATGGATGCATTTTGTAATTGTATAATGGGGATTTAATGAAGTTAATTTTCAAATGCATGAACATATTCATCTTGTTAAACGTAGTATTTAGGGTCATAAAAGATTGTAAATATGATTATGGAAAAGTATTTTGTTAATGTTAATGAAAGGAAATAAGCATGGAAAGAAACTCCCTAGGTTACAACTATTGGATTAACTTGTCATAAAGCTTGTAAATGGAATGTAATGAATGTACAACAAATATTGGTTTAACTGTCATAATATCTAAAATGAGAATCTAATGGAAGAACCTCATTTGGTTATTTACCTTTTTATCTTAATAAATGAACATCGTCATATTAGCTTTATTTCACTAAATTGGAGGAATTTATTTAGTTGTTTACGTTTTATTCTAAACAAATAATCCTCACCAAATTAGTTTTATAATTGGGTGAATCCAAAATTGGTTTTCCATATTTTAACCTTAATAAATGAACTTCATCATAATAGCTATATTTGAACTAAAATGCAAGAACTCGTTTAGCTGTTTATATCTTAATCATAGCAAATGTATTACTTCATATTAACTTTAATTTAACTAAAAAGAGTGAACTCACCAAGTTAGTTATATTTTAACCCTAATGGATGATTTTCATTATGTTACTTACATTTTTTTTTAAATCCTTAATGAATGAATTGCATCATAGTAGTTATATTCTAATTAAAGGGTTGAACCCATTAGGCTATTTACATTTTATCCTCTATCAATGAACCATGACTTATTAGTTAGTTATGTTTTAAACCCTAATGAAAGAACCTCCTCTTTTTAGTCATAATTTAACTATAAAGGATGAAACTCATTTGGTTGTTTACTTTTAAACCTAAATAAATGAAACACGATATATTGGTTACATTATATCTAAAATGGATGGACTCATCAAGTTAACCATACTGAAACCTTAATGGGTGAATTCTTAAGTTGCCTACATTTAAAATACATTGAGTAAATATCCTCATGTTAGCCTCATCTCCAATCAAAATAGATGAATGTTTCCTAATTTCTAAAATGTCAATTCATCAAACATATTAAATCCATGTCTTAAGTAATAACTTATAATTAAGATATCCAACTTAATTGAATCTAATGTTGCGATTTGAGTTAGGTGTAAGGTTACGTAATCACGTTGGGAAACTCCTTAGAATTGTTGAGTCTTCCGCTGTGTTATCTAGGTGTTAAATAACTCCAATGTATCTTAATGTTGTGTCTTAATGGTAACACTCTTATTATTAAAAATAAAAATAAAAATATTTACACTCCGAATGAGTGTTTTAGCTTTATCCCTTCGGGGTTTCCTGGCGAGGAATTACACATACCACCGTGTTGATGGATACTAGCAGTGGTGGGGTCATGGGACCTCCTCAAAGGAGTGGTGATCATGGGAGTCAGGTATATGGAGGATCTTCTTGCCCATAGCCACAGAGACGGACAAAGTCAGGTGGTCGTGGTACATGACAGTCATGACTTGATTTGGAGGCACTTGTATTGTTTATCTGATATCATTGTATACTTGGACTTTTATTGTTTTTATGGTGATCTATATGTAGACATGGATTCTATATGATGATGATCTTTATTATGCATGTTACTTTATTTGATGATGATCTATTTGCTTTGATTATATGGATGTAGTGATTATATGGATGATGATTTTTATGCATGTTACTTTATTTGATGATGATGCTTCATATGATGATGCAATGATAAATGCTTTTGTTGATTTTTTATTTTGATGACCTTGGATGTTAAATGAAAATGATTACTAACTTAAATGATATGTAAATGATACAAAATGCAATGATCTATATGGATTTGCAAATGAATGATTGATTTGCTTTTGATTTATGATGATGTAAATGCAACTGATCTACATGAAATGTTTTTGAGTTTATATGTAATGTTTATTATACTTATGAATCTAAGTGCAAAGATACAACTAAATGATCGTTAATGGAATGATAATGCAAATAATCATGATGATACACTACATGATGAATGAAATGCACTTAATTGAATGCAAATTAACGCAATTTTTGAAATACAACTAAGTGATTTGAAATGATTATAAGGATGAATGCACCTAAAATGATCAAATGCAAATTGTTTTTGTTTGTCCAAGCATACTCAATCTTTATTTATGATCATCGATCCGTGAATGAAATTATATGCTTATAATGTAACTGACAATGAATGCTTATAATGCAGACAAATAATGAGCTAATGAAATGATCTAACTAAAAATGATACTGCCATTCTTCATATGCTATCTTTGTAACAGTGCTTTGATTTCATCATTGAGCTTTAAAATGTTGTAAAAAAATACAAGAAACTTGACATAATGATTCAAGATGACCTGAGTATTCCTTACATGGATTTTGATATAGAAAGTTAATACAAGCAACTTGATATAATGGATCAAGTTGACCTGAGTATTGCTTGCAGAATAGACAAGGATTATCCCCTTTCATGCATGACTTGGAATGTCCTCCTTGATTTTTTGCCGATCATATCCTAAGATAAGTACATACCATAGTAAGAGATAAACCATAGATAGCAATCAAAGAAAAATAATCATGCCTCATCATAGCTTCTCTAGTCATGGACATCCTTGAGGTACATAGAATACATGATTAGCAATAAAATCAAGATATAAACACTAAATCTTGCATGTCATTCACATGTTCTTATAGTCATTAACTGATATAATCATCTTAATGAATGATCTTTGATAATCCTTTATTACTTGCTAGTTGATTCTTCAGTTTCTGAGTTTCACGATTCAGTTGTTGATGAAATGCCTTGATTTTTGTTGCTTTATTGCTCGTTATCTATTTCAAAATCCTAGGTGTTTTTGATTTTTCTAAGTTTTCCGAATGTTTTGGATTTTCAAAGATTCAAAAGATCACCTTGGCAAAAAGGAATTAGGATTTTGCCCCCAGTGGAAACAAAAATTTATTATGGATGTATGAATTGATCAAGATCCAAACGATGGAGGGATACAAATGCAGATTGATTGATTCTGATAAAATCTAAGATAGTGACTACGACAAGTATGTCAAAGATTTATAACTATTGGTAAGCTACATATTTCTTGCTAAATGGTTCAGAGAAATGGATGCAAAAGATGGAAGATGGAATGGATAAGGTAAGATAGATGGAAGTGATAGATGCGATAAGATGGAGTGGATAGGTAAGCAAAGAGATCTCATAGATGGAGGAACTCACCTTTTAGATAGCGCCTGTTTACTAGGTTTTCACCATCTAAATTTATTGTGTAGACGTATAAAAATGACCACATTCCTAAATGAATATTTTATGTTCATTTCCCTATTTAATTAAATCCAATTTAATTAAATTATCCACATTCTTCTATTTTATTAAGTAAATTACTCAATTTATTTAAATAAAATTCACTATACCATTTAATGAATAAATCATTTTATTCAATTAAATCCTCCTAGCCACTTTTAATTAAATTCAAATTTAATTAAATAGTTATCCTAAATTGAATAAATCATATTTATTTAATTTCTCCAAATTGCAACCAAATTGAATGAAAATCATTTAATTCAATTAAATCCTATTATCCCCCCATCCACTTGCAAAATCCCAAACCCCTTCCTAATCCCTTCTAGAATCTTCTAATCGATTCTAATTAACATAACCCCCCTCTAAACTTTGTCACATCCCTAAGCAAAGGGAGGTCACTTCTCAAAATGGCCCAAAGTCTTGGATAACCATTGAAGGTTTTCAACCTTCAACCACCAAAACCCTTAAAGTCTTTGAAAACCATTGAAGGCTTCCAATCTTCAACCACTTAATCCCCAAAGTCTCCAATAACCATTAATGGTTAATTCAAACCCTCCCACATGGTTAAAACATTTGTTTTGACTCAACCTCTATCCAACCCAAGGGTCTCATCAGGCCATTAATGCTTTGACCATGATTATCTCTTAATCATTTGCGCAAAGGTTTATCCTTGGATTAACTCTTAATCCAGTGGGTAAACCTAACTTAGACTTGACCCTTAGCCTTTAGATAACCATGAGGTCTTCTCAGGCCTTTAATGCCTCCAACCTCTTCTCTCAACCCAATCCTATGTTGACACTTGTCACCATTTCATTGGTACAAATTGTGCACATGGATCCCCAACTTTCAAACTTGGCCCTTGATTAAACCTTTCAATCCTGACCATCCATTGCCCTGTTTGTGCTATAAATAGAGCTCTCATTCCTCCATTCTTAACAATCATCTTTCAAATTTGAAGCATTACACTTATGCTCAAATTCTTTCAAGCTTTCATTTCATATATGCTCATCATTTAGCCTCTTTTAGATCATAAATTAGACTAATATGCATGTTTAGAGTAATTTATTTATCATTTTAGCTCAATCATAGACTAAATATAGTATGTTAGGATAATATTCATACTAAACTTGTCATCTTATCATTTAGTTTATTGCATTTTTAGCATCATACATAGTTTCACATCTATCTCATACTAAAATCAATCAAAAGCATCTCTCGTTCTCATATTTGCCATCCCTAAACCATTTTGCTCAGTGATCTGAGAGCAAAAACATTGGTTTGAGGGACATTGTGAGATAGAGAACCATGGGACCCTCCTTGCGAAGCTGAGTAACACTACGTTACTCCATAGCTTGCATCAAGAAGTCCTGTGTGTGTGTGTGGACTAGTATTTTACAATATTTTCACATATTGAGTTTTATCAGCCCACTTTTCCCGCATACATTTCTGGCGCCCACCGTGGGGCTCGACCCCAAATAACAAATCAGTTTTTGAAATTAATCATTTTTGCAGGTCCGCGGGAAACAGGAATCAGCGCGTCAAAAACATACAGTAGCGCATCCGCCTAACAGTCTAGCGCTTCTAGCCTACTATTTAGCACGTGGGCTCTCTGTTTTAGCGCGTGAAGTCCTTTTCTTAGCGCATGATTTTTCCTATAGGTCTCGACGTGGGCATAACACAGAGTAGCGCATCGACCCAACAGATTAGCACATCCAATCCACTGTTCATCATGTGGAGAGCATCCTCTAGCGCGTGCAGTTAAAACATTAGCGCATGGCCTCCACTAAGTTTTTCTTGTAGGTCTCAACGCAAAAAAAAAAATAGAGTAGCGCATCCAGTTAACAGCCTAGCACATCTAGTCCACTGTTTAGCGCATGGAGTCTATCATCCAGCACATGAAGTCAATCTTTTAGTGCATCAAAACACTAATATTTTCCTGTAGGTATCAACGCAGGAGAAAAATAGAATAGCGCATCGGGAAAATAGCTTAGTGCATTGGGGGCACATAATAGCGCGTAGGTGATTTTTCTTAGCGCATAGAGTTGGCAGAGGCAAAAATTTATGACAGAGTCAAAAATTAGGCTTGTGGGAGGCATAATATATATGGAATATAACATTTAAGTATAAGTGACATTTCCTCTTCTCTTTTCTCTTTTCTCTTTCTTATACTTCAAAGTTATATTCCATATATACTTTTAGGATGTTTGAGAGGGGTTTCAGACCTCTAGGAGTTATAATGCAAAATCTAGTTTTTGGAAGATCTTCCAAATTTCAGACTTAGTCAAATTTTAGGGCATTTCAGGATCAGGATTGTAAAATTTGTAACCAAAATCATAATTTAGGCTTGTGTAAGCCCACACTAATATTTGATCACTGACTGTGTGCAGGTTCTAATATTTTTTGTGCAGGGGAAGGAGCAAGTTTAGAGGCTTTAAGTTTCTTTTTTTACTTTCTTTCAACAAAAATTGGTTAAAAAGAACTCACTCTCATTTTTTTGCACAGGTTAAAATAAACCTCATCATTTCATTTGGATGCATAAAATGAACTTCATGCCTTCCTTTTTGGTGTTTTAAAAGAAAAGTCATTTTTCTTTATTGCATGGTAAAAAGAACAACAAAGCAAACCTTTCATTCCTGCAAGTTAGGAAAAACACTTCATTTTGGAAGCTATAAAAAGAACCAATAATCTTTACTTTGGCAAAAGTTTTAAAAAGAACCTCACCATCCTTTGGTGTTTAAAAGGATTCACTTCATTTTGCAAAGTAAAAGAACCTCATCTTCATTTTGTGCAAGGCAAAGAGGGAAAGTTTTCCCCTATCGACTTTAATTTTGTTGACCAAACATCACGATTTACTTTGTTGACCAGGCTTGTTTTACAAAAGTTTTGGAAATACACACTTTGCTATGAAGGGTTAAAAAGAACATCATGCTTTTTTGGAGCAACATCTCCAAATAGAAGTTAGCAAATCATTGTCTTGAAGGCTAAAAAGAACAACTTGATTGCCTTGTCTCGAAAGTGGAAGGAATATGCTCTCCCCATAACTGGGTGACCAAAAAGCCAAACCACTCTTAAGCTTTCTGTACTTCAAGCATTTACATCCTTTAGCAGGCCTGCCTTCCCGAGGGGTTGAAAAACTCTTAAAGCCATTCTTTGGCCAGTGTGAAGGGAACGACCTAAGTGGGGAACGACTTTGACACCAAGAATTCCAACCCATTATAATCAAATGTGGAGAGTGACGAAAGTCCTTTTCAACGGTTGCGTGCAGTGATTAGCCTTCCCCCAGTATCCTTGAGATACGTAAAGCCTTTGTTCTAAAGGTTGGGAAGCCTCCTGAGGGAGTTTATCACTAACGGATGAACAGGAAGCCTGATTAAGAACCTTAGCATTAGAAACTTTGAACCGAGTCAGTTGCCAAACATTGGCAATATCATAGTGCAAGGGTGGGGAAGAATCTGCCCCCAAGATTACTCACCATATATCTCCCAAGATAACTACTCAACTGTGAAGCAATTCACTTTGAGTTAATTTCTGGCAAAAGGCAAAAAAATGGGCGCCCTCTAGGGGGTGACAAGGCTGTTTGAGCTGACGGAGTATCGAGACTAGTGGGCTATGATATTGCCAATGACCTTTGAATAAAGAGTCTATCTGATGTGTCTTTTGTTGTAAATCAAACCAGTGATAACATCGAGGATTTGAACACATCCTCAAAAGAATATACACTCAATGTTTAGCATTAGGATGATCATTGTCTTCATGTGTGCTATGTATTCTTGTCACAAATGTTAGAATATCTTGCAAAGTATCCAACAATCAAACTCAAAAATCAGTTCAAACAAGGAAAAATCATAAAGTGGAGAAAATTTCCATATCCAACAAAACATCTTTTGAGATGGCTATCAACATTTCAACTATCTTTAGGAAAGACTTTCATCCAACAAGATTAGGGGAATACCAAACCAAGTAATCCTTTCTAGAAAAAGTTTTCAAACTTCTTGAGTATCCTTTCAGGTCCAATATCAAACGTGATCACAAGAAAATCAAATCAAAACACCAGAGAAATCATTTCCAAATCAAACAAGTCAGTCTTAGAGCAAAAGTTGTCAAATCCAAAACTAGCTAAAGATAAGACTTTATCCTATCAAAATCAGGTATTATCATCACCTTGATCAAAAGGTCCATCATCTAAAGGATTCTATCAAACAACATACCAAGTTTAAACCTTAAGTTGTCAAATCAAGTTTCTATATCGGGAGACTTTATCCATATCATTTGACACACTTTGTCGTGAGGGGGCATCTAAACCTTCATTTGATAAAAGTGGACTTAAGTTTCCAAACGAAGTATCTCAATCCAAACATCAAAGGAAACCATTGATCATTCGTGTATGACCACTCCTCATATTTTGAGACGAACAAGTCTTCATCACAAAACTAAATTAAAGAAGAGACAACCTAGTCCTAGGACCCTTATCAACAAGAGTAAATTTCTCTACATCAAACTATCAAAAACATCAACTTTT
Organism: Cryptomeria japonica; assembly: GCF_030272615.1. Taxonomy (NCBI): domain Eukaryota; kingdom Viridiplantae; phylum Streptophyta; class Pinopsida; order Cupressales; family Cupressaceae; genus Cryptomeria; species Cryptomeria japonica. The sequence goes on from NC_081410.1 coordinate 600,327,857, forward strand.
ATCATTCATATGACCATTCATCATCAAACCAAGAAAAAGGAAACTCAGTCAAAGGGAATGAGTCCTAGCCTAAATCAAGATCACAATATCATGGCTCTCCAATCTGATCCCACCTGTAAAGAATCTTATGATGATCCCCTAAAATTTTGGTATTCCATCCACAATGACCCTCTTTCATCTCAAGAGCAGAGTCCCATTCAACATCCATCTCTTACGCAAAATCATGATATTCCTTCGATATCCTTCACTATTCTAATTCAAAACCAAGAGAAAAGCACAAACTCAAATGATCTTACTCCAAGTCAAGATCAAGATCAAGGAATCTCTTCATCCTCCAAATCTATCTTAGGTCCTTTCATTCCACAATCGAAGTCTCCATCCCTTCCATCCATCTTGGGTCCTTACTTCCCTCCATCCACAAATCCATCACCTCAAATGATCCATAAGAAAGATCAATGAGGAGCACATCTTTGAAATTCTTTCAATCCTCTATCTAAACATCTTTCTAAAACTTCTTCTATCATTTCCTCTATCTATTTTGGGTCCTTCTATCCCAAAATTCAATTTTCCTCCATCTCTTCATCACTTCTCAAGTACCAACACTCATCCTGAAAACATTTCTATCTATCCTTGCACAAATTTTCAAACATTCTATCTATTATCCAACACCTCTTTTCTATCCTTCCATCCCTTTCATTCAATCATTCACATACAATCTTTCATCTGTGAAATAGGCATTTGTGTCATTTTGTCACATACTTACCCATGCTCGAATCTCATGTTCAGTCCTTTAACTAGATATCTATTCATGAAATGCTTCAGAATCTGAGGTTGTTCCTCTTTAACATTTTCTTTTGGTTGGGATACACACTCAATCCAAAAAAGAACCACTTATCGTATCTTGGTACCGACATCTTTTGATTACTATATCTCATACACTTAATCGATTGCTCTAAAAATCATTGTGATCTCTTAAATTGAAGACATGGCTAGTGAAAAATCTAAAATCTTGCTTCAGCGCCACTGTAATTATCACACCCATGTAAGTTTCATCACTTACAAGCCAATGCAAGAAAAATAAAGAAAAAAAAAAAAAAAAGAAATATCAAAAGCATGAGCAAGAAAATGAATATCAAGAAAAGCAAAATGCAATGAAATGCAATATCAAAATGATTGGCTATGGGAACATGCAAGTAACTCCATCGGGGCTATGGACGCCTGGCTGGCAATGGAGCAATATTTGTGAGATTACAACGATAACCTCATCAGGGCTATGGATGCTCGCTGGCAACGAGGCTCTATCCAGGATGCTTTTGAAGTCAAGGTAACTCATGTAGCTAGCCATGTTGGATTCTGAAGATTACAATGATCATATGAGCCAGAATGAACCCACTTGCACACACATGGGTAATCAAAGAACTAAGTACCTTGATCCAGTTTGGGATTCTTCTTCCCTTTTGAGTCTGCTTCCTAGTTGCTAGAAATGTTCAGTTGAATTTTCCAGAGGTTCTAAGTGTGGGTTGGGTCTCTATCTTTGAAAAGTTCGAGAACACTTATTCAGATGGTGCTAAATACTATGACAATCTTACATATCACCTTTTTGCAAATGGAAACCTCTATGCTTGGGGGCAAAGTTCATCTACTCTATTCTTCCTACCATATCTCCCAAATCCTCTAATCCATATCCCTTATCCTATCTATTCATTTCTTCTATCATCCAATTCTTTCTACAATCTTGCTTCACTCTAATCCATATCCCTTATCCTATCTATTCATTTCTTCTATCCTCCAATTCTTTCTACAATCTTGCTTCACTCTAATCCATATCTATCTATCCTATCTATTCATTGCTTCCATCATCCAGTGCTATCTATATCCTATCTCTATCTATATCCTCTTTTTCATCCTCGATTTTGATCAAAACTATGGACAACAAATCTATTTCCACCTCAATGGTTCAGTCATTCATTCATCCATTCCTCGTCTTGATATACATTGGGGCAACCAAATACATCTTTCTTCTAATCCAATAACTCAAAAAAAATCAAAATATCCAAAAGCTCAAAAAAATCAAAATATCCCAAAACTCAAAAAAATCAAAATATCCAAAAACTCAAAAAAATCAAAATATCCAAAAACCAAAAATCGACAAAAAAAAAAAAAAAATCAAAACAAAAAAAAATCAAAGCATGAACACATGGACCATCCATCAAATCAGATCAACAACTGGAAAACTCTCGAAGTCTACAATCAAACTTATCACATGTCTTCTTAATCAACTCATTACTTGAAATCAACATCAACATCAAACATGTCTTATACAGGGATAGGTACACTCGAAACCAGACAAATCAGTCTTCTACGGGGTACTCACTCTTTGAAACTAGACATTTCTATCAATCATCAAGTCTTGATAATCAATCCATCCATCAAACATCATTTTTCATCAAAGCAGAGTGACAAGCAAACCATTAAAACTATTTCTCGAGCTAAATTTGTGTCAAAACAAAAGTTGTCAGAATCCTAAACGAATCGCACGATAAAGGACGTCTCTCCTATCATAATCCGGAAAATCTCATCATCAGTATCAACAGAATCCTTTACCATCTTACGGATTTTTATCTCAAAAACACTTGTTTAAAACTTTCAAATTGTCAAATCCAGTTTCCAGATCGGGAAGCTTTTATCCATATCATTCGACACACTTTGTCGTGAAGGGATAGCTAAACCTTCACTCTAATAAAGTAAGATTTGAAATTTTCAAAAACAAGAATCAACTGAATCCAAACCAATCAAAGGAAACCATTGATCACTCATGCATGACTAATCTCCTTATTCTGAGAAGAAAGAACTTTTATCGTAACATCACGTTAAAGAAACAACAACCTAGTTTTTCCAAATTCATCAAGAGAAATAAATTTTTATACATCAATCATCAACCACATCATAACAATGACATCAATCAATCTGACTGCTGGGTTTTGTTCTAGTTAGCCTTATCTTTATCAATTGATGGAAATACAGGGTTCACAAATCATATTGTACATATCATATCCACCCATCTGAGACATCACCAGAAATTCACAAATGCTTATCAATCTTGGGCATACTTAGTGTAGTCACTGTCCTTGGTTTATCTGAAACAATTATCCAAATAATATCCCACCATGGCTTGGTGATCAGTATACATATCCATATCAAAGTAGTATCAATGACAAGGGGCACAATCCTGACCTCGCTAGGGGCATTTCGCCTTCAAGATTTTCAACATCACACCAAAAACGTAGCAAGACAACAAGGATCAAAACAACCAACAAATGACAAATGACAATGCAAGAAGGCTAAACATGATGAACTTGAACTTATTTCAACTGAACAAAGATCTTTTTTGCAAGATGTTTTAATTGACAAGAATACATTTCCAATAGCATGCAAGATTACTTATGGTTGTTAATTTTTGCTTATCATATCTCCTGAGCACCTCCAGGATGTCTTACGACTAGAGAAGCAAGGAAGGAATGTGATGTTTTATTTGTCTTCTATTTGTGAGTGAAGTCTTTTACCATGCAAATTTGTCCTATGAAGAAATCCGGTGGCATATCACTGAGGACATTTCAGATTTGTATGGGACAAAGGTTAACTCTTGTATGTTTACACAATACGCACTCAGGTCGTCCTGGTTTAATTATACCTTAACGCTTGTGTTATCTTGCAAAATCAAATATCATGTAAATTTTTCTCAGGTCATTATGGTTCAATTGTACCATTTTGCTTGTATAAATTTTCAACATATCCTAAACAAATCAATGCTCAATGATGATATCTACAAAGAAAGCAAACAAATGGCTATATCGGATGGCAAATACAGAATGAGGATGCTACCAAAAAAAAAAAAAAAAATAGTTGCATATCATTTTACAATTAGTTGCATATCATATCATACATCTCATTTTCAAAATATCATTCATCATTCATCATTGCATCCCTCGCATGCATATCTATCACATCATCATGGAATCTTTCTTCACTTTCAAATCTATATCATTCTTCTAACCTATCTTCTATCATTCTTCCAATCTATCTTCATCATTCTTCTAAACTATCTTCATCATTCTTCCAAACTATCTTCTATCATGTCTTATACATGCAGTATCATTCCTGAAACCAGACGCTCAATCATCCATATCTTATACAGGTGGTATCATTCTTGAAACCAGACACTCGGTCATCCATGTCTTATACAGGAGGTGTCATACCTGAAACAAGACTTGCTCTCATTCCAATCAATCTAATCAATCTTATCAAACCCATGCATGCCATCACTATCTACTCTTCCATCTTTCAAACAACATTCTTCTTCTTTCGAGAGATCATTCATGCTTTGTGTGCATGAACGATCTCCCGAGGGGGCATTATCATATCAAATCTCAAAACAAATCCAATATCAGTTCCCACATCAACACAAAGATATCAAAATCAAACTTACATCAAAAACATGAAACAAATTTGCTCATCTACAATCAAAGTTCAAAATCCTATCATTTCATATCAACTTGTAAAACAACTCAAGTTCTCAAAAACCATATCAAAACTTGTAAAACAACTCAAGTACCACAATCACATAAACTTGTAAAACAACTCAAGTTTCCCACCCATATCAGCTTGTAAAACAACTCAAGTTTCCAACCCATATCGGCTTGTAAAACAACTCAGGCTTTCACACACACTGAACTCGAAACAGATAATGCAAATAATCATGTTTTGATCAACACAAACAGCTTGATATCTATACATAACTTGAAATATCACACATCAAATCAAATCTGGGGCACAACTTACAAATCATAAGAGCGACACAACAAAAACACATCATTTTCTTTGAAATAACATGTGCACACACGTCACTTCAAAGAGGGGCAAAATGTAGACGTATAAAAATGACCACATTCCTAAATGAATATTTTATGTTCATTTCCCTATTTAATTAAATCCAATTTAATTAAATTATCCACATTCTTCTATTTTATTAAGTAAATTACTCAATTTATTTAAATAAAATTCACTATACCATTTAATGAATAAATCATTTTATTCAATTAAATCCTCCTAGCCACTTTTAATTAAATTCAAATTTAATTAAATAGTTATCCTAAATTGAATAAATCATATTTATTTAATTTCTCCAAATTGCAACCAAATTGAATGAAAATCATTTAATTCAATTAAATCCTATTATTCCCCCCATCCACTTGCAAAATCCCAAACCCCTTCCTAATCCCTTCTAGAATCTTCTAATCGATTCTAATTAACATAACCCCCCTCTAAACTTTGTCACATCCCTAAGCAAAGGGAGGTCACTTCTCAAAATGGCCCAAAGTCTTGGATAACCATTGAAGGTTTTCAACCTTCAACCACCAAAACCCTTAAAGTCTTTGAAAACCATTGAAGGCTTCCAATCTTCAACCACTTAATCCCCAAAGTCTCCAATAACCATTAATGGTTAATTCAAACCCTCCCACATGGTTAAAAAATTTGTTTTGACTCAACCTCTATCCAACCCAAGGGTCTCATCAGGCCATTAATGCTTTGACCATGATTATCTCTTAATCATTTGCACAAAGGTTTATCCTTGGATTAACTCTTAATCCAGTGGGTAAACCTAACTTAGACTTGACCCTTAGCCTTTAGATAACCATGAGGTCTTCTCAGGCCTTTAATGCCTCCAACCTCTTCTCTCAACCCAATCCTATGTTGACACTTGTCACCATTTCATTGGTACAAATTGTGCACATGGATCCCCAACTTTCAAACTTGGCCCTTGATTAAACCTTTCAATCCTGACCATCCATTGCCCTGTTTGTGCTATAAATAGAGCTCTCATTCCTCCATTCTTAACAATCATCTTTCAAATTTGAAGCATTACACTTATGCTCAAATTCTTTCAAGCTTTCATATCATTTTTATGCTCATCATTTAGCCTCTTTTAGATCATAAATTAGACTAATATTGCATGTTTAGAATAATTTCTTTATCATTTTAGTTCAATCATAGATTAAATATATCATGCTAGGATAGTATTCGTACTAATCTTGTCATCTTATCATTTAGTTTATTGCATTTTAGCATCATACATAGCTTACAACACATCTCATACTAAAATCAATCAAAAGCATCTCTCATTCTCATATTTGCCATCCCTAAACCATTTTGCTCAGTGATCTGAGAGCAAAAACGTTGGTTTGAGGGACATTGTGAGATAGAGAACCATGGGACCCTCCTTGGGAAGCTGAGTAATACGTTATTACTCCATAGCTTGCATCAAGAAGCCCTGTGTGTGTGTGTGGACTAGTATTAGTAACATTTTCACATATTAAGTTTTATTCGCCCACTTTTCCCGCATACATATTGCATTGTTTTCATATTTTGTACTTTTTTGGAGATTTTTTAGGACTTTATATGCTTTTTGTTGATTTTTTCAGGACTTTATATGCTTTTTGTTGATTTTTTTAGGACTTTACATGCTTTTTGTTGATTTTTTCAGGAGTTTATATCTCAAGCATAGAATTTCTTGAGATGGATAGAATTTATAGGTTCATCAAACCAATCACCTTTAGGGGTGGATAACCTATATTCTCTTTATCCATATGCTGCTACTATGACAAAAGGTCCTAGCCAATTTGGTTCAAATTTTCCTTTCTTTTCTCGGTCTTGTTGATTTGTTGGTTTCTCCCTTAGAACTATATCTCCAATCTTAAAAATACGTGGCTTGACTCTGTGGTTATAGATTCTTGGAATTCTTTGTTGATATACTTTCAAATGATCTGTTGCATGTTGACAACATTCTTGAATCAATTCAAGCTCCTGGAGTCGAGAGATTCGTTGTTCTTCTTCTGGTATAAGACCTTGCAAGGATACTCGTAGAGAAGGTATCTCTACTTCTATAGGTAATATGGCTTCTATCCATAGACCAAATAATATGGAGTTGCCCTTGTTGGAGTACGAATGCTAGTTCGGTATGCCCAAAGAGCAGGATTTAGCTGAATGTGTCAGTCTTTTCCAACTTCATTGACTATTTTCTTCAAGATTTTCAAGATAGTTTTGTTTGATGCCTCAACTTGACCATTTCCCTATGGATAATATGGAGTAGAAAACCTATGTTGGATATGAAATTGTTCACATAGCTCCTTCACATACTGATTTTTGAATGGTCTTCCATTATCAGTGATAATGGTCATAGGAACTCCATAGCAACAGATTATATAATTAAAAATAAATGATGATATTTGTTTTTCTATCACTGTTGTTAAAGGAACTTCTTCAATCCATTTAGTAAAATATTCAGTAGCAATCAGAATAAACTATGTCCATTAGAAGATGGGGATTTATGTTTCCTACCAAATCAAGGCCCCATTGGGAAAATGGTCATGACCCTATCATAGGATATAACTCTTGTGCTAGTGCATGAATGGGATTCACATGGATCTGACATTGTTTGCATTTTCTAGCATATGTGAATGAATCTCTCTCCATAGTAGGCCAAAAGTAACCCATACGAAGAAGTTTCTTAGCCAATGTTAAACCACTTGAGTGTGTGCCACAAATACCTGCATGAATGTCGTTAAGAACTTTCTCAGATTCTTCTTGTTCAAGACATCTCAACAAAGTACCATCTAGACCATGCCTATATAGGATATCAGAAATAATAGTATAGCGAGAGGACTAATGGATAAAATTCCTTCTCTGATTACGAGATAAGTCAAGAGGAAGGATATTGTCTTTTAAATACTGATAAGTTTGACCGTATGAGGATTGACTGGTTCTTGATATATGGCAAATTCAGTAGGTATACTGGGATTGAATGGTAGGGGTTAAGATATATTCCATGAGAAATTCGTAACATTGTTGATTCTTCTTATTTTGCAAGAGAGATGCTATTGTAGCCATTACATCTGCTGCTTTATTCTCATTTCTTGGAATCTAGGTGAATGATATTTATTTAAAGTATTCTTTAAACTCCTCTATCGGTTGTTTGTATGGCATAAGCTTATCATCCTTTGTTTGATATTCATCATTTATTTGGTTGATGATAAGTTTCTGAATCACCATAGACATGTAGTTCTTTGACGTTCCAATCATTGGCCATTTGAAGACCAATACACAATGCTTCATACTCTCCAGTATTATTGGTGCATGGAAACCGCAGTCTATATGATTTCAGAATTGTGTGTCCCTGAGGTGTGATGAAAAAGACTCGTACGCCTGATCCATATTGCATATAAGAACCATCAAAGTGCATCAACCAATTGATCAGCGATGACTTGTCCCTTGATAGCTTTCTGGTCAACATACTCTATATCAAATTCACTCAATATCATAACCCATTTGGCTAGTCTCCTTGTCAATGTTGACTTTCTCAACAAATATTTGAGGGGATCTATCTTTGCTATTAGTTTGACAAAATGAATCAACATCTAATGTCACAGCTTCTGACTTGCAAATACAACTGCTAGACATGTCTTTTCTATTGAGGAATAATTTAATTCATAACCAACAAGCATTCTACTGATATACTAAACTGCTCTTTCTTTTCCTTCATCATCATGTTGAGTTAGGAGAGCGCCTAATGATACATTTGTTGCTGAGACATAGAGTAACAATGGTTTCCCTTTGGTTGGTGATATCAGTACTAGAGGACTCATAAGATATTCTTTTATTTGCAAAAAGGCTTCTTCACATTTTAGATCCCATTTGAATGGAATATTTTTATGTAGAAGATGAGTGAATGGAAGACATCTATCTCCTAACTGAGAAACAAATCTCCTGATTGATTGCAATCTTCCTTGTAAAGATCACAATTGACTTACATTCCTAGATGACTCCATCTCCATGATAGCTTTGACTTTTTCAGGATCTACTTCAATTCTACGAGCTGATATAATGTACCCAAGGAGCTTTCTAGATGTTACCCCAAATGCACATTTCTTTGGATTTAATCTCAATTGATATCTTTCCAACTGTCAAAAATCTTGCTTAAGATATTCAAATGTTCTTGTCTTGTATGAGAATTTGCAAGTATGTCATTGACATTATCTTCCATAAATGTATGCATCATATCATGGAAAATTATTGTCATAGCCCTTTGATAAGTCACTCCTGCATTCTTAAGCCCAAATGGCATAACATTCCAGCAATATGTTCCCCATGCATAGGTGAAAGCTGTCTTTTCTTGATCTTCAGGTGCAATTCTTATTTGATTATATCCTAAGAAGCCATCCATTAATGAAAACATCTCATGCCCTGCTGATAAGTCCACTATTATATCAATGTTTGCTAGCAGGAATTCATCTTTTTGACATGCTTTATTCATATCTCTGAAATCTGTACAAAATCTTATGCTTTTATCTGGTTTTGATACTGGTACAATACTTGAAACCCATTCTACATAAGCAACAGGTCTTATAAAACCCACTTCTAATAGTATCTTTAGCTCAGTTTTTACAAGAAGAGCAATGTGTGGATGCAACTTTCGTAGATTTTGTTTAATTGGTTTTGCTTTTAAATCCACATTAAGATGATGCATGATAAGATCTGGATTAAGTCCTGGCATATCTGCATAGGACCAAGAAAAATTTATTTGTCTTTGCTTAAAGAATTCCATGTATTCTTTCCTCTCTTTTTCTGATAATGAGGCAGGATAATGAAGTAATTTAGGATCCTTTGATGTACCAATGTTTACTGCTTTTGTTGGTTCTATTAGGATAGCAGATCTCTCCTGAAAATATGCAAGAAGAATGTCAAACTTTCCATCTTTTGGCACCTCAAAAAGTTTTCAACATCAGATACGTCCTTTGTTTTCCCTTTTGATTGATCTAGTGTTGCCATGAAATGGTTTTCAACAATAGGTCTCTTTCCTTGTTTTATTTTGCTTTTGCGATTGGAAAGTTTGGCATTCTCCTGACTATGAGAAACATCACTTGATTCTACAATGGAAGATATCTTAGGTGGGATGGGTTCAACAACGTTAAGGTACACAGCTAAGTCATGCTCATTGGAAAAGACATTCAGTTCAAGGTTATCTAAATTATCCTAATCAATTAGTTTAGGATGGAGAAGGGGTAAGTCATAATCACTATCATCATTAGGTGCTTCAACGTTCATGACATAAGATCATAACTTGGCATAGAATAGGTACCGTCATAGATTAAATGTTTTTGAGAATTGTCTTTCTCAAGCGTCTCCGAATTAGTCCTGACAAAATCAATATTAGCATTTTGTAGTTCACACTCAAGTGGTTCTTCAACTAATGTTTGTCCCTTAAATGAATGGATTATATCAACACACATATCTTTAATACTGCAAATTCCTTCTTGATTGACCTCATTTTCATTTTGGAGTTGACATACTTGTGTACATGATAAAGAGGATTCTTTTGCTAGATTTTGTCTCTTTTCAAACTCAACTTCTTCTAGACTAATAGTCAATCCAACTTGACTATCTCTTAATTCTTCTATGGTTCTACCACATCAGGATACATCTTGTTGTTCTTTTGATGAAAATCTTGTATTTCAATATGCTTGATCTATCCTTGTTTGTACTTCTTGTGTCATTAATTCTTTGTCTTTGTCATTCCCTTTTCTTTTTCCATACGCCTCTTTTCTCTGAATTCTAAGTTTTTCTCGCCTTCTTTCTAACTCCATCTTTTGTTTTTCAATAGACAAGTCTTCTTTCGTGATAGCTACTTGGTCTTTATTGTGTTCCTTACTTGATGTAGTAGATAAGAAATCTAGACCCCATTTATACTCGTTTGAATTTGTTTCTAAATCATGATCTAATATTACTCCACTATACCATACTCGAATATCGTATGGTGCAAAAGGTTCCTTGATTTCTGCCATCTCTATTTTTACTGCTTCTGGAATATCTTGTTCAAATTTTGCATTTGTTCAAGTATTTTCAAAACTTGTTGACAATATTTTTCTTTACCTTTGATGGTAATCTCCTCTTCTTTCTTTTCATGTTCTTCTTGCTTCTTTTGTTTATTTGTTACTATTTCAGCCACTTGATGTAGCTTTTCTTGCCTTCTTTAGAAACTGATTTCTTTTTCTATTTGTGTTGTTGATGATTATGTTGCCTTTGATTAGATTTTAGATATCCAAGCCCAGATTTATCTTCTTTGGATTGCGAGTGTGGACAAATAGGTTCTGAAATACCTTGATGTCGCTTACCAATTGGTCCTTTCCCTTCATATCCCAATTTTTGCATGATTTCATATCCTTTGCCATATTGTTTCATGGGAATATTGACTTCTGCTGCTATTGCTATAGTTTTATCTTCATCCTTGTACAACCAACCAAGAATGTCTTTGTCATCATTTTCCTCTTCAAGAGTTCCAACACTAACAAATGTTCCTTTAAACATATGTTTTGATCTTTCTGATGTCTTTGATTGAATATATGTAGGCTTTCCATATGACTTAGGGGAAAGTGGAAAATTATGCAAAGAATATTTTCCCATTCCTTCATCATTTAATTTGAGCTTTTCCTCAAAATTTTCCCATAACTTTTCTTGAATCTATTTGGTAGGATATATTGATTCTCTGTTATGTGGAACTCTTGTATCTTGTGTTGGCTTCAAATTATTGCAATATTGGCTAGAATCTACAATTATAGTGATCTCTTGTCCTTCATGAGGAAATTTCACACATTGATGATATGTAGAAGGAACTACTTGCATCTTGTGAATCCATGGTCATCCTAGAAGAATGTTGTAAGAGAGGTTCAAATCTAAAACCTGACACAATGTATCTCTTTCCATGGGTCCTATTCTTATTGGTAGCATAATAGTTCCTTTAGAAGAACATTCTACTTCATCATAAGCCTTGATGGTTATTTTCTTTTTTGGGTCTACTGCATTTTCTGAGTACCCCAAAGCTTTTATCAAACTTAATGCACAAATGTTTAAGCCATCTCCTCCTTCTATGAGTACACATTTAACACGAGTTTTATTAATGGAGACTTCCACATGTACGGGAGCATTGTGAGGATGTTGTAAGGATGCATCATCATTATCAGAAAATGATGAGAAATTAGGAGCTATAAGGTGTCCTACCATGTTTCCACTAAAGATTTCTCCAAAATTGCCTTATGCATAGGTGAAACCTTGAGAAGTTCCAAAATTGATATTTGAGCGGGTATTCTTTGTAATTGCTCTACTAAATTGTATTGTTGTGATGTGGATATTGGGTCTTTATAACCTTTGCTTGGCTTCTCGTAATAACATTGATTGACTCTGAAGATGGATTATCTTTAACAATGATTACATTTACTACATCATCATATGTATAAGTGTAATTCACTTTGGCTTTTCCTTTGTCATCATTTATTTGGGATGGCTCACCTTTGTCATAATTCGGAAGTGGAGTTTTGAAAGCCAGGTGTGATTCATTTGTCTTATGGCTATCCACTATGATGGTTCCATTATCGATTAGATCTTGAATAAGGTGTTTCAATCTTTGACAATCATTTTTTAGGTTTCCTTTATTCCGATGGTAATTGCAAAACTGATTGTCATTCCACCAATTTGGCTTGACTGATGGTTCATAACTTCTTGCTTCTGGTAAAACAATCAATTTGTTGGCAAGTAGAGTTTTTAGAGCTAATTCCAAAGGTTCTCCAATGTTTGTGAATTTCCTCTGAGGATTGGAGAAAAAGGACTTGGCTTTATTGTTTTCCAGATTGTTATTGCTTGGGATTTGACTTGATAGATTAAAAATTGGTTGTTGTTCTTTTGTAGTATTATTATCATCATTTCCTTCATTGCTGACATTCCTATTCTTTGACCAGAACTTGGGTTTGTCATTTTTGTTGTTGTTGTATGAATTATTGTAAAGTTTTACCTCTCCTTTCTTTACCATTGCGTTCTCTATTTTTAGACCATTCTCGATCATTTTGGCAAAAGAGGGAGGACATTGCATTCTTAGTCGATAACTCATTTCACTGATAAGATTATCAATGAATATGTCCTTTTTTTCTTGATAAATTACATCGCGGGGATGCCTATTAAACATGTGTTTCCATCATTGTAAGAAGATCTAAAAGATTCACCATTCTTCTATTTAACATTGCAGAGATCCAACATCATTATCTCATTCCTTATATTGTAGGAGTATTGTGAAATAAATCTATTCACAAGTTCTTCAAAAGATTTGATTCTGGATGGTAATCTTGAAAACCACTCCATTGATTGTCCATTTAAACTCCTAGGAAAAAGACGCATAAGGTAAGTTTCATCATGAGCAAATTCTATGCTCATTGTACAAAACTCCCTAATGTGATCCTAAGGATCAAACTTCCTATTGTATTTGTCATATTTAGGAATCTTGCAATGTTGCAGAAATGGTATCATATTCAAATTGTTATCGAAAGGATATGGGCATATGTCTTCTAATGAATAATTTTTGGAGCTTGTTCCATTTTGCATGTCTTGTATCTGTTGAATAAGGTTAAACAATGGATTATCCACATAGTTTCTGCTTGTTTCTTCATGAGTTCTTTTATCACTACGCTCTTTTCTTGTTTCATCCTTTTCTTTCCTTGTTTCTTCATTGCTTTCTTTGTTCACATCTTCATTATTTGGATCATCTATGTTTTGGGTGTTACTTGCCTCCACATCTTGTTTCAAGCTTTCTATGTTAAATTCTTGTGGTAGTTTAGCCCCAGATTTTGCCAACATCAAGAGATATTTCTCTTTTTGCTTTGCCAACAATTTTTCCATTAGCCTATCAAATTTGAAATCTTGTTCGAGGTCTCTAATGGTGCTATTGACTGCTTCTTCGTCAACAACAATAAATCCAAATGTTTTGAATATAGGATTATCTTCTTCCTCCATTTGTTGTTGTTTTCTAAGTTGTTCGTATTGGGCTCTAGTCCACACTGGCATGTGATTATTTCAAAGTTATTGAAATTTCCAAAGGGCAAAGTCAATAGGTGATTATTGGTTTAGGAAGACCCCGACACAACTATCAAGCCCCACCCAACCTAATCTATAGCCAGAACTATAGTTTACCACCCTGCTTCCTGAATCATAGGGTCCCCTGGTCAATAGAAATTGCGATAACCATGATTTCTTATAGAGCAGCAATAAATACAAGGACAATTTAATAAAATCAAGACAAAGTCTAAGGTTCAGTCTTAAACAGAAAAATCAAAACAAGCACTAATTCATATCTTGTTAAGTAATTAAATAAATGATCATTCAAAAGATAATGGTTAATCTGGAGGAGGTGCAAATTAATCAAAGTCAAATACATGGTTGAGGTGTTAGCCAGCAATGGGTTATGGATCGCTAGGGTGCGAAGACTGGACTATCAAGAAGGGGTCATCTTCCCATTCCCGTTCCCAGTAACACTCATCTCTAGTTCTAGTAGCCCTTGCCAGTCACAGTCACGAGGGATCCGAGCGAGTGAACCAGCATCAGTGCCGAGGGTCTGCATAGGTATCACCCGTATTCTAGTAGGCTAATTAATAAGGACCCATAACCACCAGTGATAGGGATGAAGTACCGGTCGAAGTTTATCCCGATAACCATTTCATGAAATGGGAAGCATCTACCCAACCCCTTTAGAATAGTAGGGCTAGTGATGAACTCTTCCTCCCATTTCTATATAGCTGTACTACCATAGAATAGTAGGGGCCAGCTGCCCCAGTTGCTAGTAGAGTTTTATAAGGGTAGGGGCCTGACTATAGATTGTGGCCTTTGATTCGTCACAAGGGGAAGGTGGATGGAGGAAAAGGGGGATGAACAAGAGGTAAAGGGGTCGCCTATAGATAGTAGGGCTCTCTCTAGAATATAGCGAATTTATTTTGTTTATTTTACCGCTATTGTTTGTTCGTTGGGATAAAGCATCTCTTTGTTGAAAAGAACATCTTTCCAAAATTTCACCGTCAAACTCTGTACCGCAGCCACGTAAGTAGTGATGAAAATGGTGTAGGAATGTCCTATGTTTTAATAAGATCTTGTGATTGATATACAAGAATCTTATCCTTTTCTGAGTAGCTTTATAACTGGGTTTTCTTTTCTTAAGGTGATACTTAAAAGTCATATAAGCATTTGACAATTTACAAGTTTGTTTGATTCCAATGTTGGTGCAATTCTGATTTTGATATAACCTAGGTTCAAAATAGGAAAGATATATCCAAGATTATGAACCTAGTATAGATTGATCAAGCTTCGTGATAGAGGATTTGATTATCCTGATGAGAGACTTGACAATGATGTTGATTTTTGCACTTAAGATGTTTGAATCAATAGCTTGTTGGATGTTGATGTTTATAGAAACCTCTTAGGAATAACCTGTTGGATTAGTGACCTAGTTGTTGAGCTAGTTTGAAAAATATATGTTGGTTTAGAAACAAACCTACTTAAAGAATTATTTTGATACTAACATTTTGACACTTTGGTTTTGATCTGGTGTTTCAAATGTTGGAAAGCTTTTGTATTACCCTTTTGATCAAACTTTTTCAGCAATTTGTTGAATTTTTGCTCACTTGTAGATGATAATTTTCTTCAATTTTTGACCATTTGGAACATGTTATAGACATAGAAGACATAATGTCTAATAAACAAAATGCACAAGCAAGTAAAAATCTTATGGCAGGCTGAGACAATAGTTGTTGAATCTCACATGGGGTTTCCCCTGAGGCTATGCTATTCAAAGTGGATATTTAGATGCTTGACCTCACTGGCTCCACCCTTGGCACTCACTTCTCCAGGGCAGCCAAGCACCAGTTTCCATGAAAAATCCCCATGGGAAACTTTATATCTCTACTAGGAACTGTATGTGTGTGAGCGGCTTCAGAGGTCTGACCTCCTGCACCAACAACTAGAAGGATTTTGGCAACTAGTACAAGTGGGTTTTAGTAAAGGCTTTTGGTCATGTGGCCATACATGCAGAACTTTCAGCTCTGTAAATATAGAAGGTTCCCAACCTATAGAGGTTACACTCCATAGGGTTTATGGGGAAACATAGTGTCGGTATGAACTTATCAACACATGTTGTTTGGGACTTTCATCACAAACATGATTTATTTATAGCAGATTGGAAGGACTCGGTATTATGCCATTTCTACTTTAGGTCATTCCCCTCTCACTGGCCCCCTCAAGGCAGCTCGGGAAGGCAGGCCCTCTAAAGCATTTAATTGCTTGAAAGTAAAGAAAGCATAAAAGAGTGGGTTTGGCTTTTTGGTCACCCAATTAAGGGGAGAGCATATACCTACCACTTTCGAGACATGGAATATAAGTGTTCTTTTTATCCTTTTCAAAGCAATTGTATGGCTAAGTCCTATTTGGAGATGTTGCTCCAACAAGCATGATGTTTATTTTAGCCTTTTTTAAAAGTCTATGTGCAACTATTTTAGAGAAGTTACTAAAAATGCAAGTTGCTTGCTGTCAATTTATCCTCTTACATAAATTAAATGAGAAATACATGATATATTACTTCCCAAAATAAGGCTTTTAATTAACTAAGTAAGGAATTGCATAAAATTTGTCTTAAACACCATCCTACACCTGCATGTTAGTAGTTAAAAAAAAATTAATTTCTTGGACATTCAGACCTACATGAAAATTTTGTCAGTGCAAATGAAAGCGCTATTCTAACATATGCGCTATCTTTCCCCTCAAAAGTGCTAATATGTAGAGCAAAAGTGCTAATCTAGACTGCAAAAGTGCTGCTATGCGGACACAAAAGTGTGATTTCTTTAATAAGTGCGCTAACCTACAGGGCAAAAGCGTTAACCTGTAATGCAAATGCACATATTTTCAGACAAAAGCACTAACCTGCGTGGCATATGTGCTAACCTATGATGCAAATGCGCTAACCTAAGATGCAAATGCGCTAACTTGGGATTGAAAAGCACTGTCAGAATTCACACATGCGTGAATCTGCATTACAAATGCGTTAATTTTACTTTTCCGATATTTTTAAAGGTATATGCGAGGTCCATGAACCCCACGGTGGGCGCCAAAATGTGTCGAATTGAATTTCATCCTCAGAATGCTACCTACAACAAGTTAGTTTCACAAAATACAAATGGAAATGCTACAGGAAATCCAAACTCAACCAATGAAACTACATGAAATACATATAAAATAAAAAACACTATTATTACCTTCATGATTTATGTCTCATTGTGTCCTAACTCCACTTTTCCTAGTTGTAGATGGTGTGCTCTCAGACAATGCACTGATAGCTTCCAAGATGGCATATGAAGAATGGACTGATAAGTGATAGTTAATTGATACTATGATATGCAATACTACATGATTATGCTAAAATGCTAATTGATATTTGCTTCAAGATTAAAACTCACAAATGCATAAGTTTTAAAAATGATTTGCTTGAAAATGCACTTGAAGTCTCTTGAAGTCTAACTCTCTCTCAACTGAAGCTCTTGATTTTATAGACCTTGAGAGGATAAGATGATGTGGCTTAGATCAATGGTCATGATCAGATCTACAGATTTGGATGGCTGTGAGAAAAGGTGGAGATTGAGAGAAAGGGGGAAGGAGAAGACAAGTGTCACTCATCTCACCTTGACTGGGTTGCTGACTGAGGGAATCTAGGGATGGTTGGAGAAGATTTAAGCATGATAGGACAAGTGGACTCAAGTCCTTCATAAGATGTAGGGAGTGTTGGAGAGAATATAGGAAATGGTTATGAAATACGTGTACGCACACAATATTCATTAAATTTGGAGGTTGAAGATAAATGATGAATTAATATTTAAAAAAGATTAATTTCCTTAGCCACATTTCTAATGAGTTGGCAAAGGGAAGATGAAGTGGAGATGGAAGGTGAGTTGGATAAGAAAGATTAAATAATTTAAGAAATTATTTAATATTTGAGACTATAAGATAGGAGAATAACTATTAAATATTATATATTTAATTGATTAGAGGAGATAATTAAACATTAGATATTTAATTAACTAGAAGAATAGAATAGATGAGTAAATTAATAAAATAGTAAATAAATTAATTAATAGAAAGACATGAAATGAATTAAATAAATTAATCTTTTCAAATTAACTATTTAATAGAAGAATAAAAATTATATAAATATAAAATATTTATTTAATTCCTCATAACCATTTTTATGTGTATACAGATGTCAAAGGGGGAGTAGTGGACAGAGAAAAATGGCTAATCAGAGAAGATCATCTGCTTAGGGGGAGCACACATGTTTGGGAAATTTTTGGATTTCATTTTTGGAACTAGATTTTTGGATTTTTCTCATGCGTGTTGCCATCAATGCCAAAGGGGGAGATTGTTGGCATTCTACACTCTAGTGAGAAATGATGGTGTTGTCATTGATGGCAACCTACCGACAACCTTGTGAATACCTCTAGGCACCAGCATCGGCAGACATCGGCATCGGCAGACACTTCACCGACAGCGGCAAGAATGTATATGGGTACCCCAGACGACAGGAATGAACTTTTGTTTATTGTATTTAATTGTAAATATCTTTTTGTAAAGACGACATGGCATATTCTAATAGACTCATATATGTATGAGATCTTGTAAATCATTTTGTAATGATGGACATATGACGGATATGGTAGAAGTGATGAGCGAATATTAAGGCAGATTTTGTTGGTATTTTGGTATGGTTTTGTCATTGATGTCAACACCTACTAAAACACCAGTACTTTGGAGATCCAAAAGCATTCATCGGCAAGCAAGTAACTATTGCACAGTTACAGGTATATGGTTCACTGGCAGGATATAATGATCACCGACACTCGGAATTATGTGGAAGACACTTGGTAATGTTGAAGACATCTTTTGGACATCTTGTCCTGGAGTTTTGTTCATTGGTATATTCATATTTGCATATTTTCTTTTACCGGCAAATAGGTTGAGGGTCACCTAGGGTTACACCGGCAGGTTTATCTTTTCCAGATCAACATGGCACACTAAGGAAATGATTAATTATTATTGTAAATGAATTAAGTCGACATGTTCAATTGGTTATTGCATCAAACATTATATTGTTTGTAAAATGTTTTATTGTAATATCTTGTAGAGATGACCTACTAAAATTGGTCTTAGGTTATGGTATAAATGTAAGATCTTAATTGTAAGATCGAATGTGGAATGCGAAAAAGAATTGTGTGAAGGTATATGCGAGATTAAGTAGAGCTATACATGAAGACATCATTTGAAGGTGAAGTTAGGTTTTTGTGAAAGCATATCAGCATTACATCGGTACTGAAACCAACATATGAAGATGTTATTTTGTGTAGTACATTCTTATTGGATTTAACCATCCAACTGTAGTCAGTGTGACTCCCATTTTGTGATTGAGCAATGAGCTCTAGGCTGTTGGCCTTTTTGCATGCGCAGACCCCATTTATGTACACTTACTATCTGCAGTAGTATCATCTGATTATGGGTAAGGTTTCCCACCATGGTTTTTCCTTTTACAGGGTTTCCACATACAAATATTGGTGTCATATGTTGTGGATGACTTTGTGTTTATGTTTCATGCATTAATCTTTACTGGTATAGCTAATAACTGTTAACACTGTCTACTGGCATACTTAACTGGTTTACCGGTATTAAGCATTAAGGTGGTTAAGTTATCTTTTGGTTTAAAATTAGTTGACAACTAATTCACCCCGCCCCCTCTCAGTTGTCCCCGGGACCTAACAATTGCTATCAGAGCTAAGTCCTCTTTTGCAGAAGTTTAACAACTTGACAAGATCCAATGTCTACTAATTATTTTAGGAAGGATAGTCCTAAACTTGATGGAACCAACTATGGCATATGGAAGATCTGAATGGAGACACATCTAAATTACATTGGCAAAGATATTTGGGAAGTTACAAAGAAAGGTTACACTACTGCTGTAGCTAGTTAGCCCAGTCCAACTACCTTGGCTAAAGATGAGGAAAATGATTGCAAAGCAAGAGAAGCACTTTTGAGCACATTATCAGATCAACAAATCATGGGATTATCAGATAGGTCTATTGCTAAAGCTATTTGGGATCATTTGGAAACACTGAATGAAGGAGATTCCACAGTCAAAATTGCAAAACTTGAAAGCTTTCGGGTCAGGTATGAACATTTGAAAATGGAAGAAGATGAAAGGATTTCTGCTTTTATGGAAAGAGTAAATGAAATTGTTTTAAAAATCTTAAGAGGATTGCCACCGGCATATAAAATGAAGGTTACTGGTATAAATGAGTTAAGAACAATGCCTAATACATCAGTAACTAGGGATACATTGATTGGAAAACTTTCAGCTTTTGAAATTGAAGAATTTGGCCCTCTTGCTACTATAAAGATAGATTTAGCCTTTAAAGCATCAACATCATCTACTCCATCATTTGACAAATCTGATTGGAAAGCCTTTTATGCAAGAGAACTTGAAGAAAGTAGGAAAGAAAATGAAGAACTTGAAGAACTTGAAGCACTATTTGCAAGGAAAATGCCTAAAGGTCCAGTTCGAAGTAAGTATAAAGGTAAAGCACCCTTTAAATGTTTTAACTGCAATAAGATTGGTCATATGGCTTCAAGATGTCGTGATAGACATGCTAGACTAAGAGAAGAAGCTAGAAGGACATAGAAGCCTAGTCCTAAATATCAAAGATACACATTCAAGAAGAACAAAGACAAATCTTGTTACATTGCTGATGAAAGTGTGATTGATGATTTTGATGAGGATCCGACAGACAATGGATGGGTTTTTGTTGCTATAATAGAAGATCAACTGACAATTACTGTTCAACCGGTAGAACAAGCCCTAGTAGCTAAAGTTGAAATAAAGGATGAATGGATCATTGAATCAGGATGGTCACATCATATGACAGGAGACAAAGGTAAATTCTTGAACTTTCAAGAATACAATGGAGGTTTAGTAAGATTTGGAGATGACAAAGCCTGTTCAATCAAAGGTAAGGGTACAATATCTCTGGATGGTAAGCATTACACTGACAATGTCTACTATATTGAAGGATTAAAGCATAATATTTTAAGTGTTGGTCAATTAGTTGAGAAAGGATTTTAGTTACAATTTAAAAATGGAAAATGCAAAATCATGAATAGAACTGGTTTGGAAATTGCAACCGGTAATCAAACTAGAGGTAATATCTTTCATTTGAATAACAGTGAAAAGACATGCTTGATTGCACATATAGATGAAAGTTGGTTATGGGATAAGAGACTGTGTCATGTAAACTTTGATTGCATGGTAAAGATCAGTACTTCTAAGGCAGTTAGAGATCTACCTAAAATTGTCAAACCTCAGAACACAATATGCAAGGAATGTCAATTTGGAAAACAAGCTAGAGATAGTTTCAAAAGTATTCCAGAAAAATCCAATAATGCTCTTGATTTGATTCACACCGATTTATGTGGTCTAGCTAGAACTAAAAGCTTACAAGGTGATAGATATTTCATGCTAATCATTCATGACTATTCTAGAATGTGTTGGGTTACTTTTTTCAGAGAAAAATTAGAAGCACTTGGAAAGTTCAAACTATTCAAAGCAATGGTTGAAAATGAAACCGGTAAGAAAATCAAATGTTTAAGATCATATCAAGGAGGAGAATTCACATCTAAAGACTTTAATACATTCTATGAAGTGAATGGAATCAGAAGACAGCTATCAGCACCTCAGACACCATAGCAGAATGGAGTTGTTGAAAGGAAAAACAGAACTATCTTGGATGCAGCAAGAAGTATGTTATCAGAAGCAAATTTACCACATGTGTATTGGAGAGAAGCAGTCAACACAGCAGCCTATACATTCAACAAAGGTCACATCAAAGGTGAAACTGGTAAGACCCCTCATGAA
Source organism: Cryptomeria japonica (assembly GCF_030272615.1). Taxonomy (NCBI): domain Eukaryota; kingdom Viridiplantae; phylum Streptophyta; class Pinopsida; order Cupressales; family Cupressaceae; genus Cryptomeria; species Cryptomeria japonica. Next base: position 600,349,719 of record NC_081410.1, read on the forward strand.
CTATGGTTTGGTAATACTCCTACTCTTAAGTATTTTAGAATTTTTAGAAGTAAATGTTATATTAGAAGAGATGAGTATATTGGAAAATTTGATCCTAGAAGTGATCAAGGAATATTTCTTAGTTATTCATCTAAGAGCAAGGCATATAGATGTTTTAACAAGAGATTGCAGAAAATTGTTGAGAGTACAAATGTAAAAATTGATGAACAATTCAGAGGAACTTCAAGGTATATAGACTCTGAATCAGCAATAGAAATTGTGACAAATGAACCTACACCAAATCCATCGGTACAGAATGAAGATCTAGTTACCCCAGTACCATCTGAAGATTCCACAATAACTGAAGAACAACAGCAAGCAAAGACACCCCGGTATATAAGATTGAATCATACTGAAGATCAAATAACTGGAAACAAATTTAAAGGAGTTATGAAAAGAGGAAGATTGGCAAATGAAGAGGTATGTCTTATTTCTCAAATAGAACCATCATTTGTTAATGAGGCATGTGAAGATAAATTTTGGATTAAAGCTATGGAAGAAGAATTAGAACAAATTGAGAAAAATAACACTTGGACATTAGTTCCCCGACCTAAAGATAAAAATGTAATTGGAACCAAATGGGTATTCAGAAACAAACTTAATGAAGATGGTAAGTGATGCTCTGCAAAAGGGATTAGAAAATCTACTTGATGGAAACACACACAAGAGCACAAGAGACAAATGTTATTGTTAGCAACAAAAGATTATTATAAACAAGCATATCAAGAGAGATATTAAGCATGAAATAGAAAGCATACAAACATAGAATAGATAAATTGTACTCCTCCAAATGCTAATCAAGATGCTCGTAGTTGCTCCTCCCTTTTTCCTCTCCTCTCCAAGTCCCACATGAGTGTAGCTCTCAGCTTTTAGCACTAGCCATGGATGCCATATGGAGATTCAAGATGGTTGAATATGATAAGCAAATGCTATGCAAGTGTAGATAGTGATGATATGAAAAAACTCTATGCTAATACCAGTATAACAACAATACTCTAATGCTTTCTCCTTTGCTTGAGGAGAAGGGTTCTATTTATAGAAGAAATGGGGAAATGAAGGGTTAAGATTGAGAAATCTTAACAAGGGTTAGGATTGAAAGATATTCAATCCATGTGAGACTTTCAACCCAATCCCATGTTGACAAGTGTCGCCATGAGGAGGCTTGAGAGGAGAGATAAGGAGCATTAAATGTTTGAGGGGACATGATGGCTACCCTAGTCAAAGAAATAAATTCTTTGAAGAGACCCATGAGTCAAAAGGATGGTTAAGTTAGAGGAAAGTCTCTAACCAAAGGTAAAAGGTGAGTTAACCATAAATGGTTATGTAAGAGCCTTTAATGGTTTGGAAGACTTTAGAGGTTAACCATTTGAAGACTTAAAGCCTTAAATGTATTTCAAAGACTTTGAGGGCTTTGAGAAGTGACTCCAAGTTGCTTAAGAATGTGACAATATTTAGGGGATGGATTAGGCTAATTAAGAAGGGGTTAGAAGAATCTAGAAGGGGGTTAGGATTGCAAGTGGGAGGAATTTTGGGATTTTCAATTAAAATAAAATCATTTATTTCAATTAAATGGTGTAATTTGCATTTGGATAGATATTTAAATAAATATTAATTTATTTAAATGTGAATGTGAATTTTGGATTTTATTTAAATAAATCTTAATTTATTTACATGAGAAAAAGGAAGATAAAACATTAAATGCTTGAAGACTTTGAGGGAAACCATTAAAGGCTTGAGAAGACTCTAGAAGGAAGCCTTTAAGTTTGATGACTTTAAGGGAAACCATTAAAGGCTTGAGAAGACTCTAGAAGGAAGCTATTAAGTTTGAAGACTTTAAGGGAAACCATTAAAGGCTTGAGAAGACTCTAGAAGGAAGCCATTAAGTTTGAAGACTTTAAGGGAAACTATTAAAGGTTTCAAGTGGGTGAGGATAAATAGGATTTTAAATAAATTATTTATTTATTTAAAATAGTTGTGCAACTTGCATTTGTAGGAAAATGCATGTGGGTGAAGGATAAAGGTGATTTAAATAAATTTTAATTTATTTAAATGTGAGAGATGGGATTTTGGGGGATTTAAATAAATATTAATTTATTTAAATGTGAGAGAGGATTTAATTAAACAAATATGATTTATTTATTTAATTAATGGTCTGAATTTGGTTAAGTGAATTAAATCAAATAAATTGAATAATTTATTTAATTAATAGGAGAAGAGGGTTAAGATGAATTAATTAAATATTAATTTAATTAATTATTGATTGATGGTTAAATAATCAAATAAATACTAAATATTCATTTAATTAAGTGGACAAATTTATGTGACTATAGTAAGGTTGTCAGAAATAGAGCAAGACTAGTGTGTAAGGGATGTTCTCAGAAAGAAGGAGTTGATTACAATGAAACCTTTGCGCCAGTAGCTAGAATTGAGGCAGTCAGATTATTCTTGGCTTTTGCAGCACACAAGAACTACAAAGTTTATCAAATGGATATTAAATGTGCATTTTTGAATGGAGATCTTGAAGAGGAAGTATACATTGAACAACCTGATGGATTTTCTTTGACAGATGACAATGATATAGTTTGCAAATTAAGGAAAGCTCTGTATGGACTGAAACAAGCCCGAAGAGCTTGGTGTGCAAGATTGGATAAGTATCTTTTAAAGATTGGTTTTACTAAAGGAAGTGCAGACAACAATTTATATTACAAAATAACTAATGATGACATCTTGATTATAGAAGTATTTGTTGATGATATAATCTTTGGAGGAGAAGATGGTTTATGTAAGGAATTTTTTACTAAAATGCAGCAAGAATTTGAAATGTCTATGATTGGAGAAATAAAATTCTTTTTAGGATTGCAGATTTCACAAACTGACAAAGGTATATTCTTGAGTCAATCCAAATACTTAAAAGAGTTACTAAAGAAATTTGGGATGGAGAATTCTAAACCGGTAAGCACACCTATGACTACAAATGACAAATTATCTCAAAGAGATGAATCTACACCTGTTAATCCAACTAGATACAAATCTATGATAGGAGGTTTTACTATATTTAACACAAACCAGACCTGATATTATGAATGCAGTATGTATTGTTTCAAGATTTTAAAGTAATCCTAGAGAAAATCATGAATTAGTTGTAAAAAGGATTTTCCGGTACCTACAAGGCACTATAAATCTTGGATTATAGTATCCTAGAGATGAAAATTTTGATCTATGTGCATACACAGATGCAAATTGGGCAGGAGATGTGGATGATAGAAAAAGCACCACCGGCGGAGCATTCTTTCTTGGAAAGAGATTAGTTTCTTGGTTGAGTAAGAAACAGAGTTGTACATCTTTATCAACAACAAAATTAGAATATGTTGTAGTAGCAACTAACTGTACATAGGTACTATGGCTTAAGCAAATGTTGAAAGACATAAAGGTAAAATGCAAGGAACCTATTACCATATATTGTGATAACAATGCAGCAATTGATATATCTAAGAATCCTGTACTACATTCTAAAACAAAACATGTTTCTATCAAACTGAATTTTTTAAGGGAAAAAGTTGAAGAAAAGGAGATAAAACTAGTTTATGTGAACACTAAAGAACAACTTGCAGATATTTTCACAAAACCTTTTCCTAGGGAGACTTTTGAATATCTCAAAGATTAGCTTGGAGTCATACCACCACCGGTAGAGACTTAGATAGTTGATGATTGTCATCAACCGACAGAATTAAAAGACAAATCTTTTACTCCAGTCTTTTATGAGGGAGCTACTTCTCAGGGGGAGTAGTTGGTATTTTGTATATGAACTTGGTATTATTGTAACTTTGGCATTTGATGTCAAAGGGGGAGAGATATCTATGGAAAAATACATTATCTTTTGGAGAAATTGGTATGGAAACTTTGGAAAACACATGTTGCTCCCAGGGGGAGAAATTGTTGTTTGGGAGAGACTATTACTCTCTATATTCTGGTTATGATCTTTTTAGAGATTGTTGGTATTTGGCATTTCTGTTTTGGCACTTTGATGGTTTTTCCATCTTGTGTTGCCATAAATGCCAAAGGGGGAGATTGTTGGTATTTTGGTATGGTTTAGTCATTGATGTCAACACCTACTAAAACACTAGCACTTTGGAGATCCAGAAGCATTCACCGGCAAGCAAGTAACTATTGTACAGTTACTGGTATATGTTCTTCACCGGTAGGATATAATGATCACCGGCACTCGGAATTATGTGGAAGACACTTGGTAATGTCGAAGACATCTTTTGGACATCTTGTCCTGGAGTTTTTTTCATTGGTATATTCATATTTGCATATTTGCTTTTACCGACAAATAGGTCCAGGGTCACCTAGCGTTACACCAGCAGGTTTATCTTTTCCAGTTCAGCATGGCACACTAAGGAAATGATTAATTATTGTTGTAAATGCATTAAGCCGACATGTTCAATTAGTTATTGCATCGGACATTATATTGGTTGTAAAATTTTTTTATTGTAATATCTTGTAGAGGCGACCTACTAAAATTGGTCCTAGGTTATGGTATAAATGTAAGATCTTAATTGTAAGATCGAATGTGGAATGCGAAAAAGAATTGTGTGAAGGTATATGCAAGATTAAGCAAAGCTATACATGAAGACATCATTTGAAGGTGAAGTTAGGTTTTTGTGAAAGCATAACAACAATACACCGGTACTAAAACTAGCATATGAAGATGCTATTTTGTGCAGTACATTCTTATTGGATTTAACCATCCAACCGTAGTCAATGTGACTCCCATTTTGTGATTGAGCAGTGAGCTCTAGGATGTTGGCCTTTCTGCATGTGCAGACCCCATTTATGTATACTTACTATCTGCAGTAGTATCATTTGATTGTGGGTAAGGTTTCCCATTGTGGTTTTTGCCCTTGAAGGGTTTCCACGTACAAATATTGGTGTCGTATGTTGTGGATGACTTTGTGTTTTTGTTTCATGCATTAATCTTTACCAGTATAGCTAATAAATGTTAACACTGTCTACCAATATACTTAACTAGTTTACTGGTACTAAGCATTAAGGTGGTTAAGTTATCTTTTAGTTTAAAATTAGTCGACAGCTGATTCACCCCCCTGTCAATTGTCCTCGGGACCTAACAAATTTTGTATAAAGTTTATGGTTATAGTATGAGCTTAAACTGGTACTGAACCTGGCATAGCAGATGATGACTTGTAGTAGTACATTATATTGGATTCTCATAATCCATTTGTAAGTCAGTGAGACTTCCATTTTGTAGATTGAGCAGTGAGATCTAGGCAATTGGCCTTCCTGCATGTTTAGGCCCCTCATTGTAAGTAATATTTATTCATCCGCTAGTGAGTTAATATTGTGGGTCACAAATCCCACCGAGGTTTTTCCCACACTGAGTTTTCTCATTAAACATCTTATGTTATGGTGTGTTTTCTATGTTGTCTTTACTATTCCTATTTACTACATTAATTCTTGTTTATCGGTACACTATTTTGGAATGCAAAATACTTAATAAGGTTAAATATTGTCTAAACTGGTTAGATACTGATTCACCCCCCCTCTCAGTATCTTTGGGACTATCATTGATCCTAACAATATTAGATCAATTTTTTATCAGAAGTCTACTACATATAGAACAACAATATATAAATCTACCAATCCAACCAGAATTTGATTGAGATGTACATCTTAGATACAAAATCTCTAATATCCACCTAATCAACCAAGAGGTGCTCTGGTCCAAGATTCTTCTCCACCCATGTTACCCAGCCTTAGGGGCCCTCCATTCAACACACTTACCTCTCCCTGATAGTTCTGATACTTAATATAAGTACATATCCAATAGCCAATAAGATGAGAGGGGGGGGGTGAATCATACAAACTTAATCATCCATAAAAACATTAGATTCAACCACGGTAACATATATATCAGTCATATAACCAAAATTGTCAAACATGCAAACTCAAAAGCATATGAACAATATAAACCTCATAACACTAGATTTAACATGGAAACCCAAATAGAGAAAAACCACCGTGGGATTTTGGATCCACTAAGAAATATACTCTTCTAGAGTATGCTCGGTTAAAAGAAAATCCTATTAAATATTACAAACACATTGCTAGATGTGACTCGGTTAAGGGATTTCCCTCAGATCTGTTAGGAACTTCACTTTGTTAGAAGTGACCTTGTTAAAGGATTTCAAACACTCAATAAGAATGTCACCTTGCTAGAGGATTTTACAAATAAGACTGTTAAGTCCACTTGGTTAAGAGATTTTCTACTACTTCTCAAAATAACAGTAATAAAAATATGTCTGCAACTTCACATCTAAAAATGTTGAAGCAGATTCTTATTTGCTCAATTCAATCAATTCATAAGACTTATCTTGTCCCTCTGCTGGGCTATATACTCTATTATCAAAATAGGTCTTCAAGCTTCTGTGCTCGGTAATCACTATGTAGCATCCCTATGCATACGCTTGCCCGCATACATTGTTTATCAACACTTTCCTATTTATAAACAATCTTCCAACCGCTTAATCTCCTTGATCACATTTCCCATGATCAATCATAGGCATTAGATCTTCAATCTTGTCCAGGTTCAATGTATCCTTTGATCTGAAAATGTTTTACCCCACCTTGGAACTTGTATTTTCACCTTGGAACTTGTGTTAGGGTATTGCAGTTCAATCTGAGCTGTAGATCTTCCTGCCGATCTTTCTTTACCATAGATTCTTTAACAATATTCATACATGACTTACCAATCATTTAATTCACTCCAGCTCATCAGCTTCCTTCATTAAATATCACATGTAAACATTTAATGCATGCTATTATAGCTCGGTTGTAACTCAGTAAATACTAAACTTCACTCGGTGGACATTCTGCCTTCATTAACCGATAGCGGTAACCTTAGGGTTTACCGACTAGGTTCCTTAGGGTTTACCGACTAGGTTCTTTAGGGTTTACCGACTAGGTTCTTTGCTCGGTAACATAGTATAGTATTAACCTTTCAAACAATAGCATATGTAGGATATCAAAACAATCTAAACATCATGATCTCATCATTGTCTAACTCGGTAATAGTTGCCCATTGAATAACTTATCCCCTTATTCATCATATTCTTTCTGTGTCTTTTACCGACATCTTTATACTCATCAAATCATACTTCTTAAGATATGGCAACATCATACTGAATTAGAAAATCAATTTCTTGACATCAATGACAAAATAATAATATTAAGACAGTAATCATCCTTAATCAGTTATATCCATAGTCGTCAACAACCTTCTCAATATCCTTATTGAAATGCCAACAATCTCTCATTGTAATTGGAATGCCAACCTTCTTCTTGTCTGTTATAATGCCAACAATCCCATCTATACAAATCCTAGAAAGGATGTAAGCAGATTGTAGCTCTAACTTCTTCTGATGCAAACCCCTATAAATCCTCTTGACCTTCTTGTTGTTTTTAAGCCCTTGAACAAAAGTGGTTTTCTTAGTAGCATCTCTAGTCCATGTGAAGCCATGGGATATCTCCCATGTAGACATTCTAATGGTCCCATCTTGCAAAAAAATATAAAACTTCTTTTTGGAACTCCTCATAGTGATTGAAACCTGCATGTTAACAACATTAAATATCAGTCTCCTAAGAGACTCCATAAGTGCTCTATATTTACCTCCAAAAAGACCATCATTCCTAATTTTCCATATTTTTCATAGAATTTCAATAGAAAAATAAACTGAAATAAGTTGAATTCAATCTTGTGACCATAACAAAAACCAAAGATAGCATTAGAGATATCCACATTTTTAGAGTGACCAGCAAAGGATAGACTAAAAATATTCCATATTTTTGAGGCAATAAGACACTCCAAGAAAATATGACATATAGTAATAGACTTTCTATAGATGGGACACATAAAACATCTTGTGGGGTCCCTTAGAGGCAGTTTTTGAAGGGTAAAAATTCATTTGAAGCATCTTTTCTTAGGTTCAACAAGGCTGCTCCAAATCAAGTGAAAGGTATTTTGCCACTTTCAAGAGAGAAATCCAACCCCCATAGGTTGTTAAGGTACATAGGGATTGTTGGCAATTGACACTCATTGGATTCATTTTGTTGTCATTGATGACAAAAAGATCAAATGGAAGTCATATACCGGCATTAGGAGGCATTTACCAACAGACACCGACATAGGAGTATCCAGGGTTACACTAGCACCGGCACCAGTACCAGCATCAAGTACTTCAAGGAAGCCGAAATCAAAGAAGATTTATTTGGAAAATCATTTTGTAATTATTTTCAAGACCGACATTGAATATCTTTTGTAATGTATTGTAAGCTTACATAAGGCATATTGTCTGTAATGGGTATATAGGTTAGTGTGTTAGGTCATTATGATATATCATGATTTTAAGTGAGGATAGAACTTGTGGATGTGGATTGTGAATGCAAATATTATTTGTATGCGAATATTGTATCATGCAATGATCTGTAAATGTTTTGTAAGACATTCTTGGAGGGAAGGTGATACTGGTAGTAGTGTTCAAGGTTTATGAACCGGTATAGAGCAGAGCTAGAAGCAGAACTCTTTTTGGCATCGCTGATGCATTTTGTGAGTTCATTATTACTATTTTATTTCAACAGAAGCTTGTAGTCAGTGAGACTCTTTTTGTGATGAGTAGTGTGCTCTAGGTAGTGTGTCTTCTTGCATGTGCAGGCCCCCATTTTATGTAATATCCTTTCATATGTCCAATGAACTGATATTGTGGGTCACAAATCCCACCATGGTTTTTCCTCTTTGAGGTTTTCCACGTATAAATTATGTGTTTTGTGGTGTTCATTTATGTGGATGGTTTATTTGCTTCAAGTTATATGTTTTTTCATTTACCGGTTTATATGTGTATGGTATAAAAGGATAAAATCTTATCTTACCAGCAAAAAACTGATTCACCTCCCCCTCTCAGTGTTCTTGGATCCCAACAGGGATGTCATTATTGTCAAATCAAAAGATATAGATGAACTTTTCTTTAAATTTATGCAAGAGAGTACCATCAAGCCATTTGTAGATCATGTATCTGATAGGGTCATTAGAACATGCTAAAGGTACTGGGAATGAGGAGCAAGCTTCCCTAATACCAAAATAAGTTCTTCATTGTGAGTCTTAAATCCCAAAATAATTACTGGTCTCTATCCATCTACTCAATCTTCCCCCATTAATAATATCAAAGAAGCACTTAATGCCCTTAGCATTCCATCTCTTTATTGAGCATCTTTGAAGTAGGGCAAGAGGCTTACCCTTATTGAATAAATTCCACCAAATAGATCTCTCCCTACAGATATCGTTGTTTGAATAGAATATTTTTCTAGGTGAGATAAGCTTCCTAACATAGTCCCATACTTTCTAAATATATCAGAACACATTAGATCCTACTAGGCAGATGGGAAAGTGCCCAACCACAAGATCAATGATGGGCAGTTTCTTCCATGCTCCTACACTTTTTGGTATAGAAGTAGTAATATTGTTTCTAACCAAGACTTTCCAAAGCTCATCTCCTTGTAGTTCCTTAAAGCTCCATTTTGTTGCTAAGGCCATACCTTGAAGTTTAAGATCTTTGAGGCGTAATACCCTTTTCTCTTGCTCATTGTGTACACTAATGCCATTTAACCAAATGTTCCTTCCTATTTCCTTTACCATCAAACCACATAAAACTCCTTATTTATATTTGAACATCATTAACTTGGTAATTGTTGAATAGCCATGTTGAAGCATAATAGAAATTGTAAGAGGTTGGTATATTTTGACACACCTATACTCTTCAAGCCAAGGAGAGGTAATGTTTATCCCACTTCCTTATTTTCTTATCAAATTTTCTCTTTGATCCATTGCCACATTTCCTTCAGATTTGGATTCACGGAAAATGGGATTCTTAGGTATCTAACTTGGTGGTTGGGACCTTCCCATGAGAAGTTAAATTTGTTTAACCAGCCTGGAGGTTGATTGCCCCATCTAAGAAAAATTGTAATGCGCACCACAAAAATCATAGAGAAACTAAATACAAAACTAATGAAACTAGAGATAAATTTTTTTTAAATTACAAAAACACATTTGTAAAGCGAAAAAATCGAACCCTAGACGTTCTCCCCTCCCCAATCTCCAAGGAGAGAGAAGGGAGAGTCACTAGGGTTGATGGTTTTCACTTAGGAGAGACTTTACATTCAAAAGAGGGGTTGAAACCCACAAGATCCAATCCCCCACAATGCAAGATTGGATTCTAAATGAGTTTCAAGGGTTAAGACATCAAGGATACCCTCTTTTGTAAAGAAATGTAGATAGAAAGATTGAACTAGGAATGCATGTAAAGTAGGAAAGATTCGCTTGTAAACAGAGATAGGGAAATGGGATGGAGCTACGGACCTGGAATTAATAGTAAAATGTTGAGACGGTGCTGTTCTGCAAATTTGAGCAAAAGTTGACGGGACGATGGCGCTCGACGTGCACACGGTCCTCCGAAAAATCCGCGAAACGAAGGGGGATTTGTTCGTCTCTGCACAAGGAGTCCAGATCTTCAATTACAGCCGCGTACCTGCAACCTACACACAGAAAAGAGAGGACGATTGGGGGGTTAGGGATGAGGGGTTTGCCTTTAGGTCAAACCCCGGTTTTGGAATTAACCAAGAAATGAGAATGCTGTAAATGTAAATGTTTGTAATGTAAACAAGTACTGATACCTTGTTGTAAGAATGTTTGTATTCTTACATGCGAAGGTGTAATGTATGTAGTATGTTGTATGTTGTATGTGATCTCCTCTTCAATGGTTGAATCCTTGTCTTGAATGCAACACTTTGCCTTGAATGGAGACTTAAAATGATCAATTGCTTGAAGGAATGCTTGAATGCTTGAATGTTTGAATGCTTGAATATCGTTTCCGCCTTTTTTCCATCTCCACAAAATGGGAGAGGAAATGTAGTTTATATAATTGTCAATTAGGGCTGATAGACTAATTTTCTTGACCTTAGGCCGACCTAGAAACATTATTTTCCAATTTGCAAACTTAAAGACCCGAAGCCCCAAAAGAGACCGGGCCCAAAATAGCGCCAGGGACCAGGGCACTAGGTGCCATGGTCCTGGGGGACTAGGGCGCTAGGTGCCCTAGTCCTTAAGGACTAGGGTGCTGGGCGCCATGGTCCCACCTCCAGGGACAGTAGGGTGCAAGGAGGATCAGGCCAGGGTGCTGAGAAATGCAGTTTTTGATGTCATGAACAAGTTTCGGGGTCTCCATTCAGGTTCCGTGTTGCATCACCATCGTGAAGACCCAAATGCAGTTGAAATTGTAAGTGTCACAATTTTAGGATGCTACATTTAGCCCCCACTTTAGCGGGAGTATAAGCGTATGCTCATACTTCCGGTAAAGTACAAGGAAACAACATTGAAAAACTTTCACCACGTCAAGGAGGCAAGATACACCAAGCCCCCAGTGGACTAAGGATCTTACAACTTCGATTGACAAGGTAAAAGGGAAGATCACGAGGGAGAACAAATGACTGTCAGTAGTAAGGTTCCCTCACTATGAGTCATGCAAGAAAGATATCAAAAATTTTCAAGGCAAAGCTAAATTTGTCAAGAAATTTTCAAGTATCTTGAACAGATATGAACGGGATGTATGCCCCCCTACGTTAAAGCGATCACACACGCCTCACCGGGGGTGATTTCTTTAAGGTAGTGATACATATAAGGAATGAGAAAGGAGCACGTTATCACAAGGATTTAGCCCCCAAGTGTGAGATAAGCCCAAGGATAATAGACACAAAACACAAAGCACAATGTGACTTTGCTTTCCTCGGGGTCAGTATGCTGTATGATAATTCATGTATATCATATGTATGTATGCATAATTGTTCTTCATTCCCCAATCAAGGAAGGTCACCTAGAAGAAGGGAACACATGTGTCTTTTGAGTCAACATGAGAGAGACCAAAAGAGATCTCAATGCTTTGCATCGTCCTCAAGTATACAACACTAAGGACAACAAATAGAAGAATGAGAATAACACATAGAAGAAGTAACAAAAGAGAGGAGGAGAGAATTTGCTATGCTAATGAAACTAGTCTAGCACGTCATCTACTGCCTGATCTTGCTGATCAATATTTCGGGAAGGTAGGAAACACACTAGAGGAGGAACATCCAACACAGCAGATGGAGCTATCACAAGATCCAAACAAGGGCTATGTTCATGTTCCGGGCCACATTGTTCTTGTCTAGGAGCTAGGATAAGTGCTTTAGATAATGTGTTAGATAAATGGTTATCAACATCAACATATTCATATTCACTATCAAAATGAACAGGAGTAACATTTTCATCATGAATAACATTTTCATCTATATCATCATCAAGATTTATAAAAATAGGATCTTTAACTCGCACAGGATCAAGACCATCATGCATGTTATGTTTAGGAGATTTTGGCTCAATCGTCAGCTGAGGAGAAAATGGAATAATACTAGCTGAAGGTGTTCTTGGGGATTGCAAAGTTTGAGAAGCAGCTGCCTGAGCTCTAAGATGACGCTTTCATCGGTGTTCACGTGAAGAATGATTTCATCTAGTCTTAGTAGGAAGATTAGGAGATTGAGGAGGAGGAATGTTCTCATCCTTATCACTTGGGTGTTTAGGTTGTGGTCTCTTAAGTTGAACAATAGGAGAAGAGGAAGCTCTCTTCTCTCCATAAGAGGAAGGAGGAGGAACTACTCCATATAAGGGAGGAATATTTGGTTTAGGAAGGAGACCAAGTCCATCATGACGAGGAGGTATAGGTCTACTTTTAGAAAGTTTATTAGATATAGGCATAGTCACATCCATAGGAATGGGTTGGGAATCTTCTTGAGGAAAGACATTAGTTTTATCTTTCAAAGGAAGAACTTCCTTCTCAAGAATGATAGGAATGTCAAGTTTGGGTGTTCTAGGTTCACTTAGAGATAGGATCATATCTTTTTTCCACTTTTGATAAGATTTGAAAAGATGATCACTTCGCGGAGGAAGAGATTGGAATTGTTTAGGCCAAAAGTAATCAATAGGAACGCTAGAAGTTCTTTCAGCTGGTTTAAAGAGACTATGATTGACAGTAACAACTTCACCATTATGGGGAAATTTCAAGCACTCGTGAATAGGAGAAGCAATAGCTTTCATGGAAGATAGCCAAGGATAGCCTAGCTTCACACGAAATGGTTCGGATGATGGAATAATAGCAAAGTCCACATCAAGGGATTTGTTATGAACTTCAATAGGTAATGTAATAGAACCAATTGCAGGAGAAGAAAATGCATCAAATAGTTTCACAACCACATTTGTTTTGTCATAGATCACTTGATTCAATTGCAAAGTAAAAAGAAATTCTTCAGTAATGACATTAACCATGCAAGAAGGATCAATAAGCACTCCACGGCAAGGTGTATTTTTGACTTTTGCAACTATATATAAAGGACCATCAGATGCCCTGATAGTTTCACTAGAATCAAAGGTGATGGAAGGTTCTTTAGGGATTTTCTGCTGCTCCACAAAGTTAATCACATTCAGAGTCATAGACACGAGATCATCAGGTGAGATAGAGGAATCAGTAGTATCAATCACATTAGAGGTATGAGAAGGCAATGGATCAGTAAAAATCTGAAGTTTTTGGTTAGGAGGAGCTACAGATTTGTTGCCTTTATCATTCACACCAGAAACAAAGATAGTATTATTATCAATCAAATCTTGAATTTTACCCTTTAAAGAAAAACATTTTTCAGTATCATGCCCAGGATGATGATGAAATTGACAAAAAGATTTGTTATCAAAATAGGGTGAATTAATCTTTGTAGGATCTATTTGCCTTATAGGAGGAAGAGAAAGCACATTTTGTTCCAATAACTTATTCATAATACTATGCAATGATTCATTCAAAGGAGTAAACTTTCTTTCTTTCTTGAAAAACTTAGAAATAGGAAGCACACCTAATGTTGCATTCACATTGTTGTTGATGATGTTTTCATTGATTTTAATGGACTCTCTGTTCGGTTTAAACTTCCCAAATGGTTGTTGACTACTATCACCCTTATCACTCGGAGTCATAGGATTTGCTTGTTCCATTTGACTCACAGTTAGTTGATAATTGTGAAGAGTTGCGCACAACTGTTGGAAAGAAGTAAACTCAGAAAACAGGAGTTTTTCTCTAATATCTTTTTGTAAATTAGAAATAAAGATTCTTTGCATATCATTGTCAAGCACTGGAAAGGAAATTTGAGCATACAAATGCTTATATCTACCAATGAAATCAGTCACTTTTTCTTTAACACCTTGTTTACAATGCATTAAATCAATCAAAGTAACCTTAGGACTTATATTGTTTTGAAATTGTTGAATAAAAGCATTTGCAAGTTGTTCGAAAGAAGAAATAGAATAAGAAGGCAACGAGCAATACCATTGTAGGGCTTTATCTCTTAATGTTTTGGTAAACAGTTTTGCAAGCAACCTTTGGTCATAAGCAAAATCGGTACATATTGTTTGAAAGGTCTTAACATGTGTTAGAGGATCACGCTTACCATTATAAAGCTCCAAATGTGGAATTTCAACATGTTTAGGGGGGATAGCTTGAACAATATCAAGAGAAAGTGGGCTCGCAACATCAAATGTGGGCACACTAAACTTAGATTGATTCATAGAAGCAATTTGTTGTTGTAAAGAAGAGACAGTTTGTGCAAGATTGTTAATGGTCGCTTCAGTCGAAGAGTTCATATTAGACGTGTTAGATTGTGATGGAGGTGTTATGTTATTGAAAGAAGGTAGAGAGTAAGGTATTGGGACACTATGATAGTTAGTCATAGGAGATGATTGGAAAGGAGGAACACTACAAGGAGGAATGGAATGATTAAACGAATTGCCCCCTTGCATCATGTTCATTTGTGGAGATATAAGAGGAACACTTATTGAAGGAATGAATGAAGAAGTTGGATTGAATGAAGGAAGAGGGTTGATTGAAGAAGAAGGACTGCCCCCATAATTAGTGATCATAGGAGGAATGTCTTGTATTGAAGTAGTCATTATGTTTGATGTAAAAGTATGTATACTAGCAATAGAAGTTGTCAAAGGGATAGAATGATTGTCTTGAGTAGGAGGTTGTGTATAACCTAAGGTTTCGGCACAACCTTTCATAGGCATCACATTCGAATCCACAATGTGTGCAATACCACGCAAAATATCAATTCCATTCTTATCACTTTGAACCATATGTTTTAGACCCTCAATTAATGAAAGAGCTTCGCTATCAGGGTACTCTTGAGACATCCATTGTCGAAAATCATCAAATTGATTATCCAATTTTGAAAGTTGTTCTACAGAAACCTCATGGAGAGCTTCTTCATCATTAAGAGGATTGGAGGAATTACCCATGTCCTCATTAAAAAGGCCATTCAAATTAGGTTCCATCTCCTCAGTAATTAAACCTTGGAAGGACTTAATTCTAAGGCTTCGTCTAATGGGAATAGTGTAAGTAGGGCTTATTGTTGTAAAACTCATGCACTAAAGAGAGAGAGAAGATTTTGAATTTTATAGGTAGCAAACTTCAATAAAATCAGCCAATCTCCTAGATTTAAGCTATTAAATGCAATCAGGACAATCTCTCGAAATTTCGGAAAAAATGTCCGGGACCGTGGCGAACGGAGTGCACACGGTCCTCACAAATTTTTTCGAAATTTTCAGGGATGAAAGTTATGATGATTTTAAAGCTAATCTGAAAAAATTGAGTGATTTTACGATCTGTAGATAGGCCAAATTAAAGTTGCAATCTCAAAATTGAACCCTACCAAGATTGTTGAAAAATGCAAAATTTGAATTTTAGAAAAGAGGGGGAAACTGAAATTTTGAATTTTATGATTTTAGAAGGAATACTGAAAGTAATGCAGGCTTTGAAATTTAAAAGTTGACTCGATTTCATGCAAAATTCGAATTTGAAAGTGGAAATCAGAGTTGTTGCAATTAAACACTTAATTTCAAAAGTCACAAACTACAAAAATTTGAATAAAGCACTAAAATTTTGAATGAATGCCAACACACTTTTCAGATTTAGGACAGTAAGGAACACAATTTTGATATGAATTTTAATTTCAACAATTTTTGAATGATTAGAAGCCTCAATCCAAGCAATCACTAGACCAACTTTGACTTTAATTTTGAAGGTGTTAAAGTTGATAAAATCAGCCAAAATTCTGGATTTTAGCAGAAAAATATAGTAGGATCTAGCTCCTGAAATTTTGAAAAAAATGTCGAGGACAAGGGTGCTCGGGGTGCACACGGTCCTCGCAACTTTTTTCCAAATTTTCAGGGATGAAAGATATTGTGATTTTGTTGCGGAATCCAAAGTTACAGCCGATTTGGAGGTGTTTTGATCAGTGAAATTATCAGTCAAAGGTTGAATCAAGAAGGTTTTAAAAATTAGGGTTTTGACATTTAACCACTTAATTTTCAGAATTAAAGCACAAATATGAATTGACAATTTGCAATAGAAGGGTAGATCTGAAACAAGCATTAACAATTAAACATTTCAAAAGTTTAATTACTAAAAAGAAAATTTTTAGGGTTTTTATGCAACCAACCTCTAAAATTTGCAAAAGATCAAACATGGAAATGTAATTAAGGAAGCAAAATTTTCAGATCTAACCATGAATAATCAGAATGAGGATGTTCACGTCGGGTTCACCAAAATGTAAAGCAGAAAAAATCGAACCCTAGTCGTTCTCCCCTCCCCAATCTCCAAGGAGAGAGAAGGGAGAGTCACTAGGGTTGATGGTTTTCACTTAGGAGAGACTTTACATTCAAAAGAGGGGTTGAAACCCACAAGATCCAATCCCACACAATGCAAGATTGGATTCTAAATGAGTTTCAAGGGTTAAGACATCAAGGATACCCTCTTTTGTAAAGAAATGTAGATAGAAAGATTGAACTAGGAATGCATGTAAAGTAGGAAAGATTCGCTTGTAAACAGAGATAGGGATATGGGATGGAGCTGCGGACCTGGAATTAATAGTAAAATGTCGAGATGGTGCTATTCTGCAAATTTGAGTGAAAGTTGACGGGACGATGGCGCCCGACGTGCACGCGGTCCTCCGAAAAATCCGTGAAATGAAGGGGGATCTGTTCGTCTCTGCACAAGGATTCCAGATCTTCAATTACAATCATGTACCTGCAACCTACACACAGAAAAGAGAGGACGATATGGGGGTTAGGGATGAGGGGTTTGCCTTTAGGTCAAACCCCGGTTTTGGAATTAACCAAGAAATGAGAATGCTGTAAATGTAAATGTTTGTAATGTAAACAAGTACTGATACCTTGTTGTAAGAATGTTTGTATTCTTACATGCGAAGGTGTAATGTATGTAGTATGTTGTATGTTGTATGTGATCTCCTCTTCGATGGTTGAATCCTTGTCTTGAATGCAACACTTAGCCTTGAATGGAGACTTAAAATGATCAATTGCTTAAAGGAATGCTTGAATGCTTGAATGTTTGAATGCTTGAATATCGTTTCCGCCTTTTTTCCATCTCCACAAAATGGGAGAGGAAATGTAGTTTATATACTTGTCAATTAGGGCTGATAGACTGATTTTCCCGACCTTACGCCGACCTAGAAACATTATTTTCCAATTTGCAAACTTAAAGACCCGAAGCCCCAAAAGAGACCGGGCCCAAAATAGCGCCAGGGACCAGGGCACTGGGTGCCATGGTCCTGGGGGACCAGGGCGCTAGGTGCCCTAGTCCTGAAGGACTAGGGTGCTGGGCGCCATGGTCCCACCTCCAGGGACAGTAGGGTGCAAGGAGGATCAGGCCAGGGTGCTGAGAAATGCAGTTTTTGATGTCATGAACAAGTTTCGGGGTCTCCATTCAGGTTCCGTGTTGCATCGCCATCGTGAAGACCCAAATGTAGTCGAAATTGCAAGTGTCACAATTTTAGGATGCTACAACATCAAACTACATTAACACAATATTCTTTGAGAATCACATACATAGATTATTCATGATCACATAAAATTGCAGTGCACAAGCATAATAATTCAAAACATATAAGAATTCTTCCCTAGGGTATAATAACAATATTGCTTAACTACTACACCAACAAGGAAACATACATTATCTAGCAAAGATTCATGTTTACTCTTTCTACTTATACTAACATTCCAATCACTACATATAGCATAGAAATTTAATCATATGGGTTTCGTTAATCACTTATCCATGAAATAATACCATATCTAACTCATTTGCATCCAACACTATATAACTTATCATTTCAATACATATTACATCATATATTGGTAACTATTACAAATATACATTCTCTGCTACAAATACGAAGATCATGATATACAATTATTCCAAGAATCCATAGTAAAAGAACTGTAGAAATGTAGAAGCATCCACCATGCTCATGAACATCCAACAAAGAAAATCCCAATGGAAGAAGGCATCAGACCACTTGACCATGTGGAACCAAAAAGGAACCAGTCCTTGTGCTTTGGAGAATGATATAAGGCCTGAGTGTCACCCACACAGATGCCTCCCATCCATGTAGACTTTGCATGTCTATAAAAAATGACTCTCTAGGAAGAGATGCCATAGAGGGGCGTAGATGATGAACTAGCAATTACTGTTTGTGTCCTGCTAAGATTCCTAGCCCTAAACCTAGCATTAAATATAAATTTATTGTACCTACCTACTAAACCACTGAGGCAACATAAGGTACTTACTGGGTCTTCATGTTCAGTAGGCCATTGGAAGTATTGGAGGTTCTCTCCCCTCTACATGTGGTGTGACACGATCAATATCTTTCTCTTTGTTCTCTATTGGTAGTATACTGGGTGTGTGAAAATGACCCTTCTATGGGCCTTGTGTGGCCTATATATGTCATTCCTTCACCCTTACATGTCCTGTTCTCTACTCCATTTCCCTTTTTCTCCACCTCTTCTTCCATTCTTCCTTCCTCTCTTCTTTTTCCTCGTTTTTCCATTGTTTTCCTATTTTTTGAGAATTTTCTCATAGAATTCAATTTTTCTAATTAAATTCTCAAGGGGGAATCCTTACCCATGTCTCGCCTATGATGCTCCAAAATCTGCACTGGGGAATCTTTTTCTTCTTTTACCAATCGCCACTCTTTGCCACTGCATAAAAGAGGGGCAAAATGTAGACATCCAAAATTAATTAAATTATATTTTAATTAATTTTGTCACTTTAGCCATATAATTAATTTATCAATTAATTATATAAATTCCTAATTCTTGTAAAATTAATTTAATTTTCAACCTTCGCCAATATTCCTTTCTAATCCTGATTAGTTAATTAATACTAATTAATTAACTAATATTCTAATTCCTACTAATCCTCTTCCTAATCCCTATCATTTAGCCTAATTAATCTAGGCCTAATCACGAACATCATTTCTTTTAATTTTAAATTCCTCCATTCGTTGTCTCTCCTCATGTCACATCCTTCTGACTCACCTTGTTTCTCTCTTAATCCTTCATTATCTCACCTAATCCTCTCACTAACCACTTGCACATTCCTAATCTTTATGATTAGGGAGTGGTCAACTTCTTGCCATAAATGGCCTTCCAATTTCACCTTCCAACCTTAAATGCCACCCACTTTTTTTCTATCCAAGGAATTTTGAATTCTTTGAGTCTCCCCATGCCTTCTCTTCCAAGTGAATTTTTTAATTCCTTTTACTCTTTATTCTTCCAAGGCTCCCTATTTCTAAGGAATTTTTAATTATTTTCTCCTCTTCCCAGTGTACTTGGGGATCTCTTCCCCATTTACTTGAGAAGTGTGGAGACAGGAAGCACCTTTATGGCAAGGATCTCTTAGACCTCATGCTTGTCATATCTAAGATACCTCACCCTCCTTCAATCCTAGCTCTTCATCTCCTTTCAATCTTGACCCTTCATTCTGGGCCCCTCAAATATATAAATTGGAGTTTCCTCCCTTCACAATCTATCAACTTCATCCATATTGTCATTCTATCAAGTTGAGTCCAATAAATCATCCATCCTACCCATATTATGCTCAAATTTAGCCTCATCCAATCCATATAATCCAACATATTGTTGTGTATCTTGGAGAGCAATCCACATCCATTTACTCGAAGGAGCAAATCAAGTGGAGAAAGGGTGCATTCCACTTCAAGCTCCATCAGAGTGAGTAAGAAACATATAAGTTTAGTACTCTTTCATGCTTTAATTAGTTTATGAATTTCCTTGCTATCACAAATATAGATGTTTGCATCCATCAATAACATAACAAAGATAAATTTATCAATTATTTTTGTTAGGTATACTAGTATCAATTGACTCAAAAAAAAAAATTCACACACACACAAACACATGTATATATATGTATATATATATACATATACATATATGTATATGTATATGTATATACATATATACACACACACACGCACGCATAGATATATATATATATATATGTATGTATGTATGTATGTATATGTATACATATATATATGTATGTATGTGTATGTGTATGTATATATATATATATGTGTGTGTGTGAGGATCCAGTTATTACTGAGAGGGGGAGTGAATCAGTAATAACAATAAACTACAATCTTTCACCAATCTGAAAACACTTCGTTAAAAAAAAGTTCATAACCAGTACTGGTAGCTGATCAAATAGTCTCCAAATTAGATTTACCAAAACATTACTGGTAGCTATTCAAGTGTTCATCATTAAGAGAATATAGCAAACACATCAAATGAATAACTTAACAATCCATCCACAATATGAACACATGTATTTTTCACGTGGAAACCCAAATGGGAAAAATGACGGTAGGAATTGCCACCCATAAAATATTTGCACTCTTTTGGAATGCGCCCTATTAAAGGCCTAGCCTGGTTAGAAGCTTTACAATAATGGTTGGTTAATAGAAGACCCTATTAGAAGTCACCTAGTGAAGGGATTTGAACCTCGTCTCTATTAGGAGCTCTACCCTATTAGAAGTAACATTGCTAAAGGATTTAAACCCAAATTAATGAGCCACCTGGTGAACGGATTTACAAGATTAGGTCTTTAAGGACCTACCCGGTTAAGGAATTTTAATATTGCTACAACTATAAGGAAAGAATAGGTAAATGATCTGATCAATGAACTCTCTGCTTGCTAATACAGATCCATTTAAGCTCCAATCTAGTTCGGCACACTCTCCTTCTCTGATTACCAACACAATAAACCTTCTAAAACTTGACCCAAATAGACTTTACAATTAGGTCAGTTACATAACCCTAAGTTACAATGAATCTACAACATAGATCATATCAGATTATTACAAATCATTACAATTCATCATATTGATCATTACAACAAATTTCAAGATAATTACAGTCGTTGAATGATCATAACTCATCACCACACATCGATCTGATAAGCTGTCAAACCCTTATCACGTTCTGATAAGCGCTTCATTGTTTCCCAGGATATTCACTCCATGTACACTCTAAAATAGCATCTTATCTCTTCACATGGATTTTGACATGTCATCATCAACTTATGAACATGATAAGATTCACCACCAAACCATAAAACATCACTGGTCAAAGATCTTATTATTGGTTCTCAAACCCTACACTGAATAAACAATAGTTAATAATAAACATGACTTTCGATTCTCCAAACATGATCCAGTTCATGTCATAAACTCATTATAATATCATAAGCATAAATTCCAAACTACAACACCTAACTCAACATGGATTTCTACCACAACCATCTCCTTCATTGTTCTTGCTTACCGATTCACTATCAACTTAGCAAACATACCATTACCGGTTAGGCTTAGATAACTTAGATAACTTGGATGTTATACCAAACATAAACAAACATGGTTGACATCAATGACAACACAAATAATTGATCATCATATCACAATTATATCATCATCAATAGTCCATCAATATATCATCACCAATAATCCTTTACTAGTACATCATCATCTCTATCAGTTATGCCAATATGCCAACATTCTCCCCCCTTGGAATTGATGGCAACACTAAAAGAATACAAAAACAAAGAAATCAACAATTGACAAATACCAGGAACTCATCATACCATGTTGTACCGATCTGTGCTTCACTTTATCTTCTCCTCATTTGTATTGTTCTTCTCCCCATGACTATTACATTTCTTCTCCCCCTTTGACAACAATGCCAAAGATGCAAAGGCATCTTCTGTCTTCATGTCTCCTGCTTCATCTCTGCTGCTCCCCCTAAGGAGTAGCCCATTTATCATCAATACATAGTGAAAGATATTCAATGAGTCCACTCAATTGATGTATCACTAGCATCCTAGTTGATCTTGGGTAGGGGTATAACTCCTAACTTACCTATGAGATATTCAATGGTAGCCTTAGGCAATGGCTTAGTGAATATATCAACCAACTGCTCCTTACTTGACACATGATCTAGTCTCACTTTCTTTTCATGTACTCTTTCTCTCAGAAATTGATACTTCAATTCAATATGTTTAGTCCTAGCATGCAGTACCAGGTTCTTTGAAATATTTATAGCACTAGTGTTATCACAACGTATGATCAGCGGTTATGTCATATCCTGCTTGAATCCTTCCAAGACATGTTTCATCCATATAGCTTGTGTAAAATTCATGGATGTAGCTACATACTCTGCTTTTGTTATAGACTGAGAGATACAAGTCTGTTTCTTACTGGTCCAAGATACCAGTCTACCTCCTAGAAAGAATGTGCCACCAGTTGTGCTCTTTCGGTCATCTACATTTCCTACCCAATCAACATCAGTGAATACCTGCAAAGAAAAATTTCCTTTGTATGGGTACCATATTCCATAATCAAATCTCTCTTTTTTTGAGGATATCTGAATATCCTCTTTACTATTGTCATATGTGTCTCCTTGGGACTCTTCTGAAATCTTTCTACTAAACCAACTGCATGGGCAATATCTGGTCTACTATGAACAACATAATGCAATTTCCCAATCATGGATCTATATGTTAGCCATTTGGAGGAATTGATTATGTGTTGCATTCATGTTCAGTTAGTCAGTTTTGATTTGGTGATCAGATGATATCATATATGCTAGTAAGCTTGGTTTATTGATCCGGTGAGGGTTTCACCGGTAGAGCTTTGTTGAAGATCTTATGATATTATGCATAAGTGGTGTTGGTGTGGCTTCTAGTAGAGATTGAAGATACTAGTGGTGATCATGTTTGAGACTTCTCTAATTGGGATCATTTCTTTAGCATGTGTGGACCTTAATTGGGTCCAATACTATCTAGGTTATGGACCAACTTAATGTAACATGTTGTTGGGACTTCTCGGTGTGTTTTTGGGATGTCTTATGGGTTGGATATTATTTGTTTGGTCTCGGGACAATATGTTTTGTAATTATGTAATTGCTTTATTGTCTTGTGTCTAACCTTATTATTTGTGGTCTGGGGTCTGTATATATATGATGTAATATCTCATTGTGGATAATGTAAGAGAAAACATAAGGATGTATGTGAGCGAATAATGTAATAATCATTCGATCATTGGTGATTGAGTTGGGTTTATGTAAGATGATTAAGTCCTCTGGTATTAAGCTTAACCAAAACTGTATTCAGGCATAGGAGATACTATCATTGCAGTTCATTCTTTCTTCTAGATTGTAGTCTCAATTTTTATGTAGTTAATGAGACTCCTTTTGTAATGAGCAGGGTGCTCTATGCTGTTGGCCTTCCTACAAGTGTAGGCCCCTCAATTTGTATTCACATACTTACTGTACAAGTATTATCTGACTGTGGGTAGGCTTCCCATCATGGTTTTTCCCTTTACTAGGTTTTCCACGTACAAATCTTGGTATCATGTGGATGGTATCTATTCTCTAATTGTTTCTTGTGCTTAATTGGTATATCTGTTATTTTGGTAATCAGTTTATGCATTTTGGTATTGATCTTATGTGTTATGGTATTAAAGTTCTAATTGCTTAAGGTTTTGGTAATCTGGTGACAACTGATTCACCCCGCTCTTAGTTGTCTTTCAATTATTTGAACTATCTAACAATTGGTATCAGAGCTCTGGTCCTCTCTATAGAAGCTTAACCACTTGAGGAAGATCCTATGGTGACTAATAGTTCAAGTTCATCTATTTCATCTACTAATGTCTTACAAAGAGAATTTCCTAATCTTGATGTAACAAATTATAGAGTATGGAAGATTTGGATGGAGACTCATCTGAGATGTCTTGGGAAGGAAATTTGGGAAATCATAGAGAATGGTGTTACTCCTTTTAATCTGGCATCTGGCAATCCTCCTCCGACAAACTTGGATAAGGAGCTTGAGAACGATTGTAGAGCTAGAGAATCCCTCTTGTGTGTGCTTTATGATCAACAAATAATGGGATTGACTGACAAATCATCAACAAAGGCTATATGGGACAAGTTGGAGACTCTTAATGAAGGTGACCCTACTGTTAAGATTGCTAAACTTTATGGTTACCAGGTGAGATATAAAAACATGAAGATGGAAGACAATGAAAGGATTACTACATTCATGGAAAGGGTAAATGAAATTGCCATGGGAATTCAATGCTGTGGTGGAACTCTGAGTGAAGATGAAATAGTTTCTAAAGTTCAGAGAGCTTTACCACCGACTTACAAGATGAAGGCTACTACAATTAATAAATTGATAACAACGGCTAATACTTCTGTCAATAGGGATACCTTGGTTGGGAAATTATCTACTTTTGAGCTTGAAGAATTTGGACCTTTTGGAGCTGTGAAGTCTGAACCTTCTTTTCACGCATTTACATCATCAACCAGCAAGAAAGATTGGAAAGCTTTGTATGCAAAGGAATTGGATTTCATGAAGAGAGAAGATGAAAAAGTTGAGCAACTTGAAGCCCTACTTGCTTGAAGAGTACCTAAAGGACTAGTAGGAAGTAAGTATGAAGGAAAATCACCTTTTAAATGTTTTGCATGTAATAAGATAGGTCATTTTGCATCTAGATGTCCTAAAAGGAATTTAAGATTTGAAGAAAGAGCTAGAAGATCTTTTAAGCCTAACCCTAGATATCAGAACAAACATAAGTACAAGAAAAATAAAGATAAATCATGTTACTTTGCGGATTAGGAAGGTGTGACTGATTCTGATGATGAACCGACACAAGACTCTACTAGTGGTTTCACCAATGGAAAGGAGTGGGTGTTCTTGGCTATCAAGGAAGATGATCTAGCACTGGAAGAGAATGCACCTGAAGAGAAGGCCCTTGCTGCTAAAATTGAAGATAAGGATGAATGTGTAATCAATAGTGGATGTTCACATGACATGACTGGAGATAAAAGGAAGTTTCTATCTTTGCAAGAATTTGATGGCGGTCTGGTTAGATTTGGAGATGACAAAGAATGCATGTTCAAAGGAAAAGGAAATATATCACTAGATAGTAAGCACAATACTAGTAATGTTTATTATGTTTAAGGTTTGAGGCATAATATTTTGAGTGTAGGACAATTGGTGGATAAGGGATTTCAATTACAATTCAAGGATGGAAAATACAAAATCATTAATCGATCTGGATTGGAGATTGCAACCGGTACTCAGACAAAAGGTAATATATTTCATTTGAATTCCTATGAGAAAACATGTTTGATTGCACAAATTGATGAGAGTTGGCTTTGGCATAAAAGGCTATGTCATGTGAATTTTGGTTGCATGGTAAAGATTTATAACAAGAGATTGTAGAGAATTGTGAAGAGTGCTAATGTCAAGGTGGATGAGTAGAATAGAAGTTAAATCAAAATTTATAAGCAAGAACTGACAGTATAAATGATCATAACTAAACTGGTAACACCTTTATCGAAATAGAATGTTGAACCAGTTACTCCAGCAGTATCAAAAAACTCAACAGTAACTAGAGAACAAGAAAGAGGAACATAGAATCAAAAGACTCCTAGGTATTTAAGGTTGAATCATTCAGAAGATCAGATCATTGGGGATAAGAACAATGAAGTGATGACAAGAAGAAGATTGGCAGCTAATGAGGTATGTTTAATTTCTCAAGTTGAACCAGTATCAGTAATTGAATCATGTAAAGATGAATGTTGGATGAAAGCTATGGAAGAAGAATTAGATTGGATAGAAAAGAATAACACATGGATTTTAGTTCCCTGACCTAAAAATAAGAATGTTATTGGAGCTAAATGGGTATTTAGGAATAAAGTAAATGAAGATGGACAAGTTGTAAGGAATAAAGATAGATTAGTTTGTAAAGGATATTCTCGAAAGGAAGGAATTGATTTGGTAAAACTTTTGCACCTGTAGCTAGGATTGAAGCTGTAAGATTATTTCTTGCCTATGTTGCACATAAAAACTATAAGGTTTATCAAAGTGATGTTAAGTGTGCTTTTCTGAATGGGGATCTTGATGAGGAAGTTTATATTGAGCAACCTAATGGTTTTTCCCTTTTAGAGGATAAAAACATGGTTTGCAGGTTAAAGAAAGCCTTATATGGATTAAAACAGGAACCTAGAGCTTGGTATGCAAGGTTGGATAAATATCTTTTAAAGCTTGGTTTCACTAAACATAATGCTAACAATAATCTATATTATAGAGTTACTGATGATGATATATTGATTACTGAGGTCTTTGTTGATGACATCATTTTTGGAGGTGAAGAAATTTTTGCATGGAATTATTTAACAATATAGAGAAAGAATTTGAGATGTCTATGATTGGGGAAATGAATTTTTTCTTAGGTTTGCAAATTACTCAGATTGATAAAGGTATTTTCATCTATCAACCTAAGTATACTAGGGAGATGTTGAATAAATTTGGTATGGAAGATTCTAAACCGGTTAGTACTCCTATGGTTACAAGTGAGAAATTGACAAAGAAAGATGAATCTGCACTAGTAAATCCTACAAGATACAAGTCTATGATTAGAGTTCTACTATATTTGACTCAGACTAGACCAGATATAATGAATGTTGTTTGCATTGCTTCAAGATATCAAAGTGATCCTAGAGAAAATCATGAGAGTTCGATGAAAAGGATTTTTAGATACTTACAAGGAACATTTGAATATGATTTGTGGTACCCTAAAGATGATGACTTTAATTTATGTGCATATATAGATGTAGATTTGGCAGGTGATGTTGATGACTGGAAAAGTATTTCCAGTGGAGCTTTCTTTCTTGGAAAGAAACTTATTTCTTGGATCAGCAAGAAACAATCATGTACTTCTTTATCTACTACTGAAGCTGAGTATGTTTCTACTGCTACTAACTATACACAAGTTCTATGGATAAAGCAAATGTTGAAGGATATAAAATTGCATTGCAATGGACTAGTGGTTATTCACTGTGATAACTCTGCTGCTATTGACATATCAAAGAATCTGGTATTTCACTCTAAGACAAAGCACATATCTATCAAGTATATCTTTTTGAAGGAGAAGGTGGAAGAAAATGAAGTTAGATTGGTTTATGTGAATACTAAAGAGAACATTGCAGACATCTTCACTAAACCTTTGCCAAAAGAATCATTTGAGTACCTCAGAGATAGATTAGGGGTTTCTACCCCTCTGATAGAGAACTAATTGATTAGATTTAGCATCAATTCGGTATGCATTATCATAGATATTATTCATTTTGGATTTATGTGGTGATGCTACTACTCAGGGGGAGTAGTTAGTCTTCTGACTCAGGTTTTAAGTCTTGTGATATACATTAGGGGGAAAAATTTGCAGAACTTAACTAAGATATCATCTATAGGGAGAGTATGGATCAGAACTTCATTGGTATATTTTTATGTGGGAGATTTGTTTATCATTTCTTGGCACTTTGATGTTTTTCACATCTAGGGTTTCCATCAATGCCAAAGGTGGATATTGTTGAGTATTTGGATGAATTGATTATGTGTTGCATTGATATTTTGTCATTGATGCCAACACTAGATATTTTGGTTGCTTTACCGGTATCCATTTGGTCCCGGTAAGTTGTTTCGTTTATGGTTGGATTAGATCATGATGATTTGGTATACTTCAGTATGCTTTGGCTCATGGAATTGGATTAGATATGCTATTGATGTTACTCAGATTCATGTTCAGTCAAATGGTTTTGATTTGGTGATCAGATGCTATCTTATATGTTGTTAAGCTTGGTTTGTTGATCCAGTGAGGGTTTCACTCCTAGAGCTTTGTTGAAGATCTTATGATATTATACATAAGTGGTGTTGGTGCATCTTCTAGTAGAGATTTAGGACATTGATGGTGATCGTGTTTGAGACTTGGCTGATTGGGATCATTGCTTTAGCATGTGTAGACCTTAATTGGTTTCAGTACTATCTAAGTTATGGACCAACTTAATGTAACATGTTGTTGGGACTCCTCGATGTATTATGCATTTGATATTATTCGTTTGGTCTCAAGACAACATGTTTTGTAATTATGTAATTTCTTTATTGTCTGGTGGTCGACATTATTATTTGTGGTCGAGGGTTTGAACATATATGATGTAAGATCTCATTATAGATAATGTAAGGGAAAATATAATGATGTATGTAATGAATACTAAGAGGGGGGATGAATTAGTATACCAAAAATCAGTGTACTTAAAAACTTTGCTAGATTAACAGTAAATCGGTAAAACAATTTAGTAGACAAACCAGTTAGCACACATGCAAACCAAATATCAATAATGCATTTGTTGGCATATGGACACTCCAATGAGACATTGTGTGTGATTGAAGGTTTTGTCATTGATGGCAACCTTGCAATCCTATGGCACCGGCAAGACATTATATCGGCAAAGCATTACACAGGAAACCTTGCAATCCTATGGCACTAGCAAGACATTATACTGGCAAAGCATTACATAGGCAACCTTGCAATCCTATGGCACCGGCAAGACATTATACCGGCATCAACAAAATCAATCTACATCGGCACCGGCACAGAAGATGTACACTGGCACAAAAGATGTACACCGGCACAGAAGGAAATATGTATACTGACATAGAGGCTGACAGGATTTTTGATATGTAATATTTTGTTTATCATTGTAAGCCGACTTGGCAAATTGTAAAATGACTCTTGTATATAAAAGAGATCATTGTAGGCATTTGTAGGATATGGAGAGAATATAATAAATAAATTATAAGGCAGACCTAATGTGCGAATTATAGGTCAAGGCTATATGTAAAGAACAGAGCAAGAACCGGTACTGAATCTGGAATTGAAGATGCTATTATAAAGTAGTAAAGAATATTGGATTTGTGTAAATCCTCATTGTAAGTCAATATGACTTCTTATTGAGCAGTGAGCTCTAGGCAGTTGGCCTTCCTACATGTGCAGGCCCCTATTGTAAGTAATATTCTCTTATTGGCCAGTAAGTGAATATTGTGGGTCACAAATCCCATCGAGGTTTTTCCCACATGGGGTTTCCTCGTTAAACATCTTGTGTTATGGTGTTCTTTTCATGTGGATGCTTTTGATTCTGTTATTTGCATTAATTCTTGCATACCGGTATACTGTTACTTTATATTCTGCATATTCAGTTCTAAGAAAATTTCATAACCGGTCAGATACTGATTCACCCCCCCCCCTCTCAGTATCTATGGGAACCCTAACAATTGGTATCAGAGCCTAGTCCTCTATTTTCAAAAGCCTAACAGCTTGAGGAAGATCTTGACACCGGTAAAGATGGAAAATCTGATGAAGCAACTTGAAGGCACTCTTACTGACTATGATGCAGAGAAGTTGAAAAATATCAAATTAGAAGATGATTTAAAAGCAGCTCAGGACATTATTCAGGCACTTCAAGAAAATCTTACTGTTACAAGAAAAAAGAGAAGAGAAATTTGTGAAAAATTGCAAAATGAAAATGATGAAAAGGAATCATTAAATGATATGATAAGAAAATTGAAACAAGAGATCATGACAACGAAAAATGAAATGCAGGATATGACCATGAGATTCTGCGAAGAGACTAAGGACAGAAAGAGGAATGAAGAAGAATTGACCAGAAGACTAAGTGATGCAGCAAATGAGAACACAAGACTTAGCTATGAAAATGATATGTTGAAGACAGATCTGATGCATACTCAAAATGACTCGAATGAACTAATGAGACAAAAAGAGATCTTGGAAAGGGAATTGGAAACTGCAAATCAACACAAAGAAAAATTCAAGAAAAGCTCAGAAGAACTTGGTACCTCATTGAAAAATCAAAAACCCAAAGGTGACACTTCTGGAGTTGGATTTGAAGTTGGAGAAAGCTCTGGTACTGCAAATACCCAGGATCAAAGCAAACTGGTAAGACCCTCTAATACTGACAAATTCAATGGAAAATTCTTTAACTGTAATAAATATGGTCATAGGGCAAATGAATGTAGATCTAGGAATTATCATAACATCAATCCTCCCACTGGTCAATGCACCAAATGCAACAAAATTGGTCATAACTCTGAAAATTGTAGAATGAATGTAAGATGTTATGCTGTGGAAGATTTGGCCATTTATCAAATAAATGTTGAACACAAACTGACATAGGTTATGGGAAAGCTATTCAGAAAAATAATGTAACTTGTTATGCATGTAACAAGATTGGTCATATTGCTAAATTCTGTAGAAGTAAAGGTACACCAGTAGATAACAAAAGTACTAGCTTGAAAGGTAAAGAAAAGGTTGAAGAGGTTAAGCAAGAATTTTCAAAGCAATGGATTAGAAAAGGTGATCTAAATATTGGGGTTACTCCTCCACCGGTAGAACCAACAAATGCTTCACTGGCAGGACAGAGCAATGCTCCACCGGTAGGATGTTCTTCATCAAATTCAAGAAAATTATCTTGAGGGTTTGGCAATTTAATGACACATGTGCTATTATTCCCTCGGTTAGAGAAAAGAAGTTGAAAATCCTTCATTACCGGCAAATAAAGTTGAGTTAATACATTGTCGGGAAATAATTAATGTGGTAGGTGGCAGAAAAGACTTTATAAAATAAGGTTTTTGGCTCCATTTCATTTCACCGTGAATTCAAACCTTCAGAGAGTGTGAAGATTTCCGAGCTAAGGCATTCCGAGCAAAGAGGCAAAGCACTTTAGCAATCAATCCATCCAAAGGCAGAAAAAGGTATTTATCATCATGGCATCCTCCTCTGCACCTGAATTCATAGCAAACCCTACAGTAGTCGAGGTTATAAAATGAACTAGGCCCATGTTTGAGCTAGTTCCCGAGGTAGCTAAGAAAGATGACAACACAGGTGCCTTTTCCCAAATTCCAAAGGGTGTTGTTTATGTAGAAGACCCTAGAATGTACATTCATTGCAACATAGAGGAATTAGGTGATGAAGAAATCAAAAACATGTACAAATTTGTTATATGTGACAATGCAAGAAATGTGAAACCTGAACATAAACTTGTTCAAACCCTAGGATTCACTGAAATCCTTTGCATTCCCAGAATTTCCCAAGGAAGTCGTTAGGATAGTTCTTAGCAGGGTACATGGCTCATTCTTTTGGCTTGACTCAGTGCATAAAATTACAAAGGTAGTTGTGAAAGTAGTAACAGGGTTACCTTCCACCGGTACCAGACTCGACAAAACCAAGAAGGTCTCTAATGACCTAGTAATGAAATTAACTGGTGCAACATCTGACAAAAGATCATTGAGGGTTAATGATGTGAGCGATACAAATGTGAGATTCATTAGCATGATTCTAGGTTACAAAGCAACTCATGCAAATAGGCTTAACTCTGTTTCCAGTTTATGCATAAAAAGTGCTTATGACATGGTTAAGAACAATGTAAAAATTGATATTTGTGAATGGATAAGAAAGGAACCTTTAGATTTGGAAATTTGCTTGTATGCTTAATGCTACATATAACCAAACAGGCTCCCAGTATAGGCAACAAGGATTTTGGATTTGACATACCAGTAGGAAAACAATTGTCTGACTTATTCAACAACATGGGTGAAAACAAAGAAAAGAATATCAATGAGTATTTTCAAGCACTAAAGGTCAAAATGAATAAGAGGACCAGACTATCACAGGAAATTGTCAACAAATACAAGGATGACATATGTTTTGTAATAAAAAAGGATGAGATCTGGATGGAAGTAGTCATCCCAAGAACAATCTGGGTTATAGAAATGGGGTATGAAACAGATGACCACATAGTGGAAACTTATGCCAAAGCACTTCTGGAAGCCCCCAATGAACCAAAGGAAGAAGTATTTGGTAGTGTTGAGCACATTGAAAGTCAAACTCAATCTAAAAAGAGAGTAAAGAAAGTTGAGGCATCTGTGAGGAATGGAAGCAGGAAAGCAAAACCCTTAAAAGATTATGTATTAAAGAAAATCGGCATAACAGAAGAAGAGTTGGCAGCCCAACAGCCTGAAACTCATCTATCACCGGTAGATACCTCCTCAGAAGGACATATGCCAGCAACTTTCAAAAGAGTTGTTAGGAAAAGAGACCCCTCACCGATATCCACTCCTTCACCTAGAAGGACAAGATAGAAGCAACAAGCTGTAAGGTCTCCAGTCAAGAAAGCCACACCTAAGAAAAAGCTGACCCCCAAAAAGAAGAAGAAGACAGACACTGACTTGGCCCCTTTTGACATATTATTGAATGAAATCACAGAGGAAGGTAAATTGAAAAACATAGGGAAAATCTATGACACCCTATCAGAAGATGAGAAAGGACAAGTTGAGGAAAGTGTTATACTACACATGGACATGTATAAAAATTTTTGATGCAAGTCCTAAATGAAATTCCTGATGAATTATATAAAAGACTTGAGGCCAGAAGGCAAGGAATAATTGAGTTGGATAAGAAAATTAAAATAGAAAAATTACTTGCAGTATACCTGGCCAACTCACCTAAGGAAATTGATGATTTGATAGCTCAGGCCAACCGAACAGTCTTTTCCACTATACACTGGCAAATATCATTAATGGTAGGTAGAGTTACTGAAGTTTCAACTAAAACAGAAGATGGTTGGGATAGATTCTTGGTTGAAAAAGAAAAACAAGAAGAATATATGAATCCTAAGCCCATTCTGGTATATCAAAAGGACAAAGGGAAAGGTAAAGTTGGTGGACCGCCAAGTATCAAGATTAGAGACAACTTACCCCCAGCTCCTTTAAATACTCCACTGGTAAAAACAACTGTAGAAGATCAACTGGTAGCTGAGAGCATGGACACAGAGGATAACAATCCTAATCCTGAAGTCCTATATACTGTGAATGTTGATACTCAAAAAATCAACATAGTGGTAGATAAGGATACCACAGATAAATCTGATAATAAAGAGCAACTGGCAACAGGAAACCAAGAGCAACCGGCAGCAGATTCAGAGAAAAAGATGGAATCTAGAACACAAACAGAGCAACCAATAGAGCGAAAAGGCTCCAAAACAGATGCCACCAGTAAGAAATGATGTAGGAAAAACTGTGCTTAAAGAGATGGAGACACAAATAGACCTACTAGAAGTCAATACCAGCATGGTCCCTTCCACCGACACTCAGTTTACTGGGTCACCATCAAATGTAACAGAGGTATTGCTCGATTCTATCAAGAAAATAACTGATTATAGCTCACAAGCCTATAAAGCAATAGATGATTCAATTCTAGTTTTGAAATTAATAGCTCCAAATTGTAATATAGACAACAAAGATTCTTTAGGCCAGTTGGATACACTTTGTAAATATATTTCTGGAAATTTTGAGCAAACAAAGGTAGAAACTGTAAAGGAAAGTGTAGAAAAAGAGAAACAGAAATTCTTTAAGGAAGGAATAAAGAAGTGTAACAGGGAATTTGACACACTTCTACCAGAACTGTGCAATTTATTGAAAGAGTACAAAACTCTGTATAAAGAGACCTATAAGATAAACTTTTTGACCATGGATGTAGACAAAAAGATGAGCAAGGTATAGGAAGAGATCAATAAACTTGCTAATAATTTTGTTAACTCACCCGATACATTATCAGTTTTTGAGGAAAAGATAACAAATTTTGAGGAAGAATTGCTCAAATTAGAAAGAGAAAATGAGAAAATAATAAACAAGGCAAAAATTTTGAGATCTAAACTAAGTCCAAGATTGGACTATTTAGCATCTCTGTGTAAGGAAATCTCAGAGGCACTAACACAGGGTAGCAAAACACTGGCAAAGCACTTGTAGCATCTCACCAGTACAGTACACAGAACTGAGATAGCAATAAAGGAGAGCAAGAAGTTTATGGATGGTATAAACTTAATTTTGGGAGATATTATTCAGATAATAACTACCCAACTACAAGGTTGAGGTTATAAATTGGTACAACTACAAATCTACTAACCTTTGTCATTGATGCCAAAGGGGGAGTAGTAGATGAGAAAATTCAAAACACAGGGATCACATGCTCAGGGGGAGCCCTCATATTTTTGGTAACATTTTTTTGGTATACACATTTTTGGATATCTTTTTGAAATTTCTCCTGAGTGTTGCCATCAATGCCAAAGGGGGAGATTGTTGGCATATGGACACTCCAATGAGGCATTGTGTGTGATTGAAGGTTTTGTCATTGATGGCAACCTTGCAATCCTATGGCACTGGCAAGACATCATAGCGGCAAAGCATTACACAGGCAACCTTGCAATCCTATGGCACCGGCAAGACATTATACTGGCAAAGCATTACATAGGAAACCTTGCAATCCTATGGCACTGGCAAGACATTATACCGGCATCAATAAAATCAATCTACACTAGCATCGGCATAGAAGATGTACACCGACACAGAAGGAAATATGTATACCGGCACAGAGGCCGATAGGATTTTTGATATGTAATATTTTGTTTATCATTGTAAGCCAACTTGGCAAATTGTAAAATGACTCTTGTATATAAAAGAGATCATTGTAGGCATTTGTAGGATATGGAGAGAATATAATAAATAAATTATAAGGCAGACCTAATGTGCGAATTATAGGTCAAGGGTATATGTAAAGAACAGAGCAAGAACCGGTACTGAATCTGGCATTGAAGATGCTATTGTAAAGCAGTACAGAATAATGGTTTTGTGTAAATCCTCATTGTAAGTCAGTATGACTTCTTATTGGGTAGTGAGCTCTAGGTAGTTGGCCTTCCTGCATGTGCAGGCCCCTATTGTAAGTAATATTCTCTTATTGGCCAGTAAGTGAATATTGTGGGTCACAAATCCCACTGAGGTTTTTCCCACACCGAGTTTCCTCGTTAAACATCTTGTGTTATGGTGTTCTTTTCATGTGGATGCTTTTGATTCTGTTATTTTCATTAATTCTTGCATATCGGTATACTGTTACTTTATATTCTACATATTCAGTTTTAAGAAAATTTCATAACCGGTCAAATACTGATTCACCCCCCCCTCTCAGTGTCTATGGGAACCCTAACAGCATTTACCCATAGAAGCACAAACACCATAACACAAGAGATTTTGACGTGGAAACCCAAATGGGAAAAACCACGGTGAGATGGAACTCACAAGTAACTATCTGCAGAATAGGAAACAGACCGCTTAAGGTCATACAATGTTCTTTACCAGAATAGATCCTGTTAGGAATCTCAATCTCTATTAGGAGATAAGTTTGATTAAAGACTACCTTGCTAGAGAATTTTAGATCAACAGATGTGAACCACCTTGTTAGAGGATTTACAAAAGGCTTTTGGGCCTACCCGGTTAAGGGCTTCAAACTTGTTGGAGATGTAAGTAATCAACAAGTGAGTGATCTAGCAAATAGCATAGATTGCTTGGTTAGGTCCTTGATAGCTCATTCCTAATGCATTCCAGCATTATTTCAGTCTTCAACAAATTCACACTTTCTCTAACTCATGAACCACCTTAAACCCTTGCAACAACCTAAAACCCTAGGCATGATGTCCTTTTAAAGGAATCTGATTTCATGTCAGTCCAATAGGATTACAATACAATTTCCTAGGTTCAATGCATCTAGACATATTTTGTAACATGACATAAAAAGCACCATTGAAGTGTCAGCACCATCAAACAATCAGTGGATGGTAACTCATCACAAAATGCTGGTTGGTAACTCATCACAGAGTATTACCATTCATACAAAATACCGGTTTAAGCAAAATACCGGTTGTTGGTTTGACAAAATGAAGACTGAGAAACATGTGTTCTACCACTTTGATCCTTTATACCACTTGAGATCCTCGAACCGCTTGGGGTCAGCATATCGCTTATGATCGGTAAACACTTTTTGCAAAACACCAATAGTCTAAGGACTATAATGCATCATACCAGTTGGGAAAAATTGTCGATTGAGCATAACTCATACATATAAAAGCGATCTCAATGCAAGTGTGTGTCCATCAATGACAATCACAACATAATCATCAAAAATGCCAACAATCTCCCCCTTTGGCATTGATGGCAACACTTAGGAAATTTTGACATCTAAGTGTTTTAAAATAAAGATATGCCATAATCAAAATTACTCCTCCTAAGCATATACACTATCCCTTTTACAGAAAAATACAATGTATACTACTTCTTAACAGAAATAACATGAAAGTATACATCAAAACATTCAAAATTTATACTTCTCCCCCTTTGCCAACAATGACAAAAATAATATTGCAGACCAACCCCTGTTTCATTAAAATAATAAGTGTTTATGATAGTAAAGAATAAAACTTGTCAAAAATTGATTTAAAGTCCTGCAAAAATTGTTTTATAGATAAGGACTAGGACTCAAGTAGGGAGGTAGCCACTTCTTTCTCTGTCTGCATCTGGGAGACTTGTTCTTCCATGACGTCTATTGTGCTCATCTCTTGAGTCACTGTTAAAGCATCCAGATTGAGATAACATTTCTGAAGGATATGCACGTGTGGGAGTAGAACCAATTGGAGTTCCTACAAATCTCGAGTCTGCTTGCTTATTTCCAACTCTATTTTT
The DNA here is from genome assembly GCF_030272615.1 of Cryptomeria japonica. NCBI lineage: Eukaryota > Viridiplantae > Streptophyta > Pinopsida > Cupressales > Cupressaceae > Cryptomeria > Cryptomeria japonica. Next base: position 600,386,747 of record NC_081410.1, read on the forward strand.
GTAGACTAGATATGAAACCGGTGAATGGTTTGCCCATAAGCTGTAAAAGAGTCATACGATAGCTTGAAGGTACTCATATATAACTGCAAGTCAGTTTGTAGCTTTTTCTTTTGTACAAGCACATCATCATAGAAGAGATGGGGTTGGCAAATCTTACTCAATAGTAGATTCCCCTCATCCAGAGCATTCCTTATGCCCTTTTGTTCTTTTTGCAGTTCAGACCGGAGCTCATTAAGCTTCTTCACTAGGGCAATGCTGAGAGCCTTTTGATGCTCTTTCTTGGTATGTGCCTCTGCTACCTCTTCTAGGCTCTGCACCTGATCATCCACTACTATGCATAGGAGCTTCAATTGTGCCAATGATGAATCAGTATTGGGGAGGTTTGTGCCTAGTAACAAACTGGTAAGAGTGTCCACTGCAGCTTGGATCACATCTTCCTCCTTCTTCCTCCTTAACACTTTAAGGCGTTCTTGAGCAACCTTAATGCTCTATAGCAGCTCCATTTCATTTGTAGACTAGTGGTTAATAGGACTAGTGAGGTCATCCAGTTTGGCTTGACTACCAGTTGCTTTTGGAGTCTCCATCTGCATGCTCTTTGCCGCTTCTACTTTCTTATCCTCCTCTACCTTCTTCTTCTCCACTTCTTTTCTCTTTTCCTCTTCCTTATCCTCCTCTTCCTTTTTCTTCTCTGCTTTCTTCCTCTTCTCCTCTTCCTTTTCTTCCTCTGCTTTCTTCTTTTTTACCTATTTCCATTTCTCCTCATCTTCTTCCTTTTTCTTCTTCTCTTCCTTATCCTTTTCTTCTTTCTTCTTCTTCGCATCTTCTTGTTTCTTTTTCTCTTCATCCTCTTCTCTTCTTTTCTTCTCATCCTCTTTTCTATTTTCCTCCTGTTTCTGTTTCTCCTCATGTTCTTCCTTTTTCTTCTTCTCTGCCTGTTTCTTTGCTACCTCTTCCTATTTGTCCTCTACTTGCTTTTCAACCTGTTCAGCCTGCTTCTCTTGTCTTGTTGCTTCAGATGGTGTGTCATGCGCAACATCTTCTACATCTAGAGCATCGACATCAATAGTGTCTGTTGGTTCAACAACCAGGTTTCCTTCATTATCAAACACTTCATCCGGTTTAGTTATTGTCGGTTCTTGCTCAACCTTCCTATTAGCTTTAGCCACTCGATACATCTTAAGAGCTTCTTGAGCACTTCTTGACCCTTTCCTTCTAGTAACAGGAGTCTTCTTCTTCTCATGAAGAAGAGGCCTTTGTATTTATTCATAACTTCAAACAGTTCTGAATTTGATACATTAGGAAAATGTTGAGAAAATTTTTTCTCTCATTTCCTATTCCTTTTCTATGGCAATGCACCATTTATTGTCTAAGGAGTTATACAAAGAATCTGGTGTCTCAGATCTAATTTCTGAAGGCAACTGGTTATTAACGCATAAATACTTAATGATTTCTTGTTCAACTGCTTCCTTTTCATCATCAGTGAAATCATCAAAACAATCAATCAAATCATTCAGCACTTTTCTCCTAATATTTTTGATATTTCTTTGACAATGTGTCAAAGGTTTGTAGGAGGAAATGTCAATATTTACCGGTGCTAATGATGCCGGTTCATTCTTTGTCTTTTTCCTTGGTTGTCTAGTCTTCTTGGGTTTTTCCTTAGACATAGTTTCTTCTAAGTCCAATGAGTTATTCCTTGTCTTCCTCTTCCTCTCAAAGACTTTGGTAGGTGTTGCTTCTGGATTCTTCTTTGTAGGTGACTGCTTGGTCACTTTGGGATTGGTTGTAGTAATCGGTGCCGATGTCGAAGGCACTGCCTTTCCTTTCTTTTCAGGAGGTTCTACAACCGGTGCAACCCTTTCCAGATAGGTGTCGGTTCTCTTTGCCTTAGGATCAAGAGGTGAGGTGATTAGGGTAGAAACATACCCGTCCAACATATCATACATCACCTCATAGCCCATAGGCTTTACTTCTTCGTGTCTAGGCTCAACGGCCTCCATTATGCATTCATCCACATTGATGATAAAGTAAATATCATCTTCATATTTCTTAACAATGTCACTAGATATCCTCATCCTCAGACTCATCTTGCTTTTGAACTCATCAAAGTACTTGTTTAGAACTTCAGGGTAGCCGGTTCCAACTACTTGCAGGCTTTCTTTGATCTGCTTGGTAACCGGTTGGTCCATAGACCACTGAATATCTCCCACTCTAGGGAAGTAACCTTGGAAGTAGAAAAATAGTCCTACTAGTAGTTGTCCAAACTTGAATTTTAATGCATTATCCTGTTTGATTGATTTAAGATTCCACAGGAGTTGCCTTTGCATACCGGTGCAGAGGTCAAATGATGCATCTTCCTTGATCATCCAATAAGCAACATTTACCGCTGTAGCAGATATAGAGTTAATTCTGCTAGCATGGAACATCCGGTATCCAATCACCATGCATGCATATTTCACAAGGTCATCCTTGATGAAATTAACAGTCATTCCTTGTGAGTCGCTTACTAAACCAGTGAGCTTGGTCATTTCAGTCTTGATGATCTTCCTTAGGGCTGGCACTTCACCGACGTTGCAGAAACTGGTGACAGCATGAACAACTTGTGGTGTGATATCATCTTGTCACCATGAACTCTGCTGAGAATGATTCTAATGTGGTCATCTGTGAAATCCTCTAGGAAATAAACTGCATTATGAAGTTTCTTCTTCTCCAAAATGCTATACTCCGGTTTGATCTTTTTATCTTTCCCATAGAATAGACCTAGCTAGGAGTGGATTGCTAGAGACCCTAGGTCTTCAATTTTACAGTCTATATAATCAAATATTCCTTCTTCCACTATTACTCCAGCAAGAACTTGTGACAGGGCATTGTATTTGGACTTGCATTGAATGAAGCTTACTGAATCGACAAATGCACTAGATCTAGTATGAGATGCGAAAGCCATGATAAAAATAAAAACTCGAGAAATACCTTTCAGAAATCAAGAATTTAGGGCTTTCAAATTCTACTTCACCTCACACTTTCTCGGTTGTAGAATCACCACTTTGCGTTCTTCTCTTGACCGTTTGTAATTTGCTTTTGAATCTCCTTCAAGGTTTCTAAATTTCTCTGAATCGTAGCACAAATCACTTTTTCATCACTCTGCACTTGAAAACCTTCTTCGCTCAAAAAATGATAGTGAGAAATGATTTGAAAATTCCTTTTAAGCGTATTCCTCACCAACCATAATTAATGCTCCACCATTAGGGCATAAACCCTAATTTGCCTTTCATTGTTTTCGGTCATCTGCCAAATGATAGGTATCACATACTGGTTAAGGTCTTTTACCAGTGTAAACTAGGGGTTTGAAACATTTCGCTATTTTCTCCCCCTAAGCTTTTCTGATGCTTAGTTTGTCAGCTCTGATATTTCCACATTAGGAGCAGAAAACGGTTCTTCTTGCAGCACTGTTGGTTTCTTCTTCCAGGTTTTGTTCATATCCACTTGAACAGTGTCAATATCAATCTTTCCTTTCGGAGTGACTGGAATAACATTCGATATACTCCTTCTACTTCTGCAGAATCTTGCAATGTGACTCGGTTTGTTGCAATGATAGCAGACCATTCCAGGTGCTCTCCAAGGTCCATTATTCATGTTACTGTTCTTCCTCCTGCATGTTGCAGTAGTGTGACCATGACCATGACAGATCAGATAGTTTTCTCTCCATCTGGTTGCCACTTGATAGCCACCACTTCTTGATTGATGATTAAAGGTATTAAACTGGTTGTGATTCCAGTTCACAACAGGTTCCAGACCAACTCCTTGAGTCCTCTGAGGATATCTTCCAGCATTGTTCATAACAGACCTGCGTTCAGATGCTCTATGCCCAAACTTGTTGCATGCATAACAGTTACCATTGAATCTATAGGATCTAGGCTTATCATTTAGAAAATAAGGAGAATTATTGTAAGCCTTACTCCTACACACATTGGCAGTATGTCCTTCTTTAAGACAGTTAAAGCAAATAGGTTTAAAATTTTGCTTACCTTTATCCTTTGATGTCGGTTGTTTTTTTAATGCTTCAGTATTTGTGCCAGAGGTCTCACCTTCCTCATGACCGGAATAACTAATTCCATCAGTATTCTTGACAGGTTTGGCAGATTCATGCTTTTTCTCTAGCTTGACAGTACTCTTGTTGAACTTAGCAAGTATTTCCTTTGACTCAGAGAGTTCTTTGGAAATAGTAGCATTTGTTTCCATCATGTTTTCATTTTCAGAGATGGCAATGTTCAGTTCTCCTTGCATGTCTTCCTTTTCCACTTTGCTCACATGGAGTTGAGCAGTTAGGGCACTGATCTCTTGCTTCATCTTGGAGATTTCATGATCTTTGTCTTTTATCAGATCTTCAGCTTTCCTCCGGTTCTCAAGCTCTTGGAACATTTGAATAGTTAGTCCTTCCAATTCTTTTCTTAGGTTGGAATTGGATTCATTCATCTTTTCTACTTCTTGGATTAGGGCTTCCATGCTCGCTTCATCAGAAGAACTATTTTCAGATAGCTCCATCAGCTTTTCAGCATGTTCTCTCCTTTTTGCTTGAGAGGCCTTATATTTGACCATAAGATCATCATAGGCTTGCTCAGACTGAGTGAGCCGATAAGCAAGTTCCCTCATAGTGTATTCCCCCATATCTCTTTCCAAGTGGTTAGACTTATAGAAAGGTTGGCTCTAATACCAATTGATGAATACTAAGAGGGGGGGTGAATTAGTATGCCAAAAATCAGTGTACTTAAACACTTTGCTAGACTAACAGTAAATCGGTAAAACAGTTTAGCAGACAAACTTGTTAGCACACATGCAAACCAAATAGCAAATAATGCATTCACCCACAGAAGCACAAACACCATAACACAAGAGATTTTGACATGGAAACCCAAATGGGAAAAACCATGGTGAGATGGAACTCACAAGTAACTATCTACAGAATAGGAACCAGACCGATTAAGGTCAGACCAGTTAAGGTTATACAATGTTCTTTACTAGAACAGATCCTATTAGGAATCTCAATCTCTGTTAAGAGATAAGTCCGATTAAAGACTACCTTGCTAGAGGATTTTAGATCCACACATGTGAACCACCTTGTTAGAGGATTTACAAAAGGCTTTTGGGCCTACCCAGTTAAGGGCTTCAAACTTGTCGAAGATGTAAGTAATCAACAAGTGAGTGATCTAGCAAATAACATAGATTGCTTGGTTAGATCCTTGATAGCTCATTCCTAATGCATTCTAGCATTATTTCAGTCTTCAACACATTCACACTTTCTGTAACTCATGAACCACCTTAAACCCTTGTAACAACGTAAAACCCTAGACATGATGTCCTTTTAAAGGAATCTGATTTCATGTCAGTCCAATAGGATTACAATACAATTTCCTAGGTTCAATGCATCTAGACATATTCTATAACATGACACAAAAAGCACCATTGAAGTGTCGGCACCGTCAAACAATCAGTGGATGGTAACTCATCACAAATGTCAGTTGGTAACTCATCACAGAGTATTACTGGTTCATACAAAATACCAGTTTAAGCAAAATACCAGTTGTCGGTTTGAAAAAATGAAGACTGGGAAACATGTGTTTTGCCAGTTTGATCCTTTGTAATACCGCTTTAGATCGGTAAACCGCTTTAGATCGGTAAACACTTTAGATCGGTAAACCGCTTTAGATCGGTAAACACTTTCTGCAAAAGACCAATAGTGTAATGACTATAATCCATCATACCAGTTGGAAACAATTGCCGGTTGAGCATAACTCATACATATAAAAGTGATCTCAATGCAAGTGTGTGTCCATCAATGATAATCACAACATAATCATCAAAAATGCCAACAGTATGTGAGTGAATAATGTAATAATCATTCATGTAGAGGATTTAGTCGATCATTGGTGATCGAATTGGGTTTATGTAAGAGGATTAAGTCCTTCGGTATTGAGCTTAACTGGAATTGTATTCAGCCATAGGAGATGCTATCATTGCAGTTCATTCTTTCTTCTGGATTGTAGTTTTGATTTTTATGTAGTCAGTGAGACTCCTTTTGTAATGAGCAGTGTGCTCTAGGCTGTTGGCCTTCCTACAAGTGCATGCCCCTCAATTTGTATTCACATACTTACTATAGAAGTATTATCTAACTATGGGTAGGATTCCCACCATGGTTTTTCCCTTTACTGGATTTTCCACCTACAAATATTGGTGTCATGTGAATGGTATCTATTCTCTAATTGTTTATTGTGCTTAATTGGTATATCTACTATTTCAGTAATTGGTTTATGCATTTCGGTATTGATCTTATGTGTTCTGGTATTAAATTTTTAATTGCTAATGTTCTGGTAATCTAGTGACAACTGATTCACGCCCTCTCCTCTCAGTTGTCTTCCAGTTATTTGAACTGTCTAACACTGTATTCCTTCTCATCCATTGAGAGTGAATCATCTTCTTTTGACAATCTGCAACTAGTAACCATATGTGTTCCAACTGGTTTACAACCTTCCATTCCAAAGGTCTTTAACACTTCCTTCACATACTTAGACTGACTAATAAAAATACCACCTTTCATCTATTGTACCTGCAAACCAATGAATTTTTTTATCTCACCTATCAAAGACATCTCAAACTCTTCCTTCATCTCATCTACAAAAGTCATACTCATATCATCAACAAATACTTCTGCAATCAACATCTTGTCTCCTTCAGTCTTCAAATAAATATTGTTGTCCTCACTGGTTCTCTAAAATCCTATCTTTATTAGATGTGCATGAAGTCTCTCAAACCATGCCCTTTGTGCTTGCTTTAATACATATAAAGATTTATGTAGTTTTCATACCATATCCTTATCTTTTGTCAATTCAAACCCATCTGATTTTTTAATATACACCTCTTCTTCAAGAATACCATTCAGAAATTCTTTTACATCCATTTGGTAAACTTTAAATTCTTTAAAATCTACAAATGCAAGTATCATTTTAACACATTCAATCCTAGCAACTGATGCAAAGGTCTCTCTATAATCTTCACCTTCTGCTTGTGCATACTCTTTGCAAACTAGTCTTCCCTTGTTTCTAACAACTTTACCATCTTCATTCATCTTGTTTCTAAATATGCACTTTGTACCAATCACATTTTTATCATCGGGTCTAGGAACAAGTGACCAAGTGTTATTTTTCTCAATTTGATCAATCTCTTCATTCATTGCCTTTATCCAATCATCATCCTTAAGAGCTTCTCTCACTGTCTTTGGTTCAACTGTGGAAATCAGACATGCACTTTCTTTGATTTTTCCTCTAGTTTGCACTCCAGCATTCTTGTCACCTATTATCTAGTCTTCAAAATGATTTAACCTTACATACCTAGGTATAACCTATTCCGATGCAATAACCTCTTCTTTTACTTTATCTTCTTCATCTTCTACCAGTTGAGCATCTTCATCTGCACTATTCGGCTCAACATCTTTTTGCACTTCCAGTTCAATAATCACAAGTTTTTTTTCATCATCTGCTGGATCAGATTTGTTGGTATCACTAGGTTCATCAGAGTACTCATCAACTTTTACATCCACACTCTCCACAATATTCTTTGTCCTTTTGTTAAAACACTTGAAATCTTTGCTCTTAGTAGAGTAGCCAGGGAATGTTCCTTCATCACTTTTAGGATCAAATTTACCAGTATAATCATCTCTCTTTATAAAACATCTGCTACCAAAAAATTTGAAGTAACCAACACTAGGAGTTCTATTGTACCATAACTCATAGGGTTTCTTTTCATTACCTTTCTTCACCAGTACCCGGTTCAATGTGTATATTGCAATGCTGACTGTTTCTCTCCAAAACATCTTAGTTACATCTCCCCGTATCAGCATAGTCCTTGTTGCTTCAACAATGGTCAGGTTTCTCCTTTCTACAATTTCATTCTGTTGTGGTGTCCTTGGAGTAGATAACTACCTATTTATTCTATTTTCATCACAATATCTCACAAACTCATCAGATGTAAACTCTCCACCCCAGTCAGATCTCAGGCACTTAAGATTCTTACCGGTTTCCTTTTGTACTAAGGCCTTGAATTCCTTAAACTTGTTGAAATATTTTGACTTTTCCTTCAGAAAAGTAACCCACATCATTCTAGAAAAATCATCAATAAATATCAAGAAGTACTTGTCACCATAAAAACTTCTAGTCTTCATAGGACCACATAAGTCAGTGTGCACCAATTCTAGAATATGCTCAGAAGAAAAATATTTTCTCTTAAAAGAAGATGTAGTCATCTTACCCAACTAATATTATTTACACATCACATTGTCTGGTTTAACAAGTTGTGGCATACCTCTAACCATATTTGACATGTTGAGGTTAACCACGTTATCAAAGTTCACATGACTAAACCTTCTATACCATAACCAACAATCTTCAACCTTATCAACCAAATAATTGTTAACATTATTAGTCAGATGGAATAAGTTACCTTTAATCTATTTACTGGTAGCAATCAGTTCTCCTTTGCATCCTAAAACCCTACACACTGCATTCTTAAAATCAAGATGATAACCTTTGTCATTCAATTGACCAACACTCAACAAGTTATGTGTCAAACCTTCAACCCAATATACATCATCAACATTACTTTTTCCATTCAAAGAGATAGAACCTTTACCTTTAACCATACAAGGTGAATTGTTTCCAAACCTTACGACACTACCATCAAATTCTTCAAGAGAAATAAACTTATTTTTATCACCGGTCATATGGTGTGAGAAACTACTGTCAATAATCCATTCATCATTGTTGTCAATGTGAAATACTAAAGCCTTCTTATCAGACAGATCTTCCTTAACAACAACAAAAACAATCTTCTTATTGTCTTCATCCTTAGATTCCTCATTAGTAGCACCTTCATCCACTACAAAATAACATTTTTTCTTTCCTTTTCCCTTATGTTTTCTAAACTTTTCCTTTTGATCACTATTAGGGCAGTTTGCAGCTATATGTCCTATCTTGTTACAAAAGAAACACTTAAGAGGAAGCTTGCCTTTGTACTTACTAGTGACTCTAGGAAGTCTTTTTGCTCATAGAGATTCAAACTCCATCAGACTATCTTCATCATCCACATCGGATTTTCTACCACCATGATGACTTGACCTACATTAATTATTATGACAAACATCTTTCCCTTTTCTCATTGGTACACTAGATATAGATGGTTGGAAAACATATTTTGTCTTAGGTACATTGTTATCAAAAACAATTCAACTCAAAATCAATGAGCTTACCAATCAAAGAATCAACAGTAATCTTATCATTAATGACTGACCTCAACTCTTGATTAGCAAACACTCTAATGGCATAGGTAGGCAATAGGGTTCTAAGAATTTTACTCACCACAATGTCTTCTTCTATAGTACCACCAGCACTTTTGATTCCATCAACAACTTATTTTATCCTCTATCCATACTGAGTAATATTTTTTCCTTCCATCATTCTAATATCATCAAACTTTCTTCTTTAGCGCCCAAAAATGGGTTTACACTGACACAAGGCAGAGACTAAGTTGTTTTCTTATAAAATATCTATGGATATCCACTTCCAGTTGTTAATATTCTTCAGACTTGGACCAACAATAACAAGGATACAAGATCCTTCTACACTTTAGGCTCTACAAAACCAGGGAGGGTGATCTCCATGCCAATTTGTGATTTCTACGCCACACTCACAAATTATACATGAAAAAAAGAAAATAATCTCATATAAGACTCAACAGAAAGGGAGAATGCCCAGGAATGGCAAATTCCTCAGTGATCCTCAACCATTTTAGAGCATGAGATGATTAAAAACACATGACAACATTCTTGTAAATGAAAATATTCTGATATTCAATAGGTTATAGAAAACAAGTAGTGATTCCATATAGAAAATCAATACTAAGGCATTCACTTAGCTATGATCAATGTCTTATTCCATTGGGTACATGAATTCATATTTGCATAAAGTGCATTCCGACAGAATTTATCTAACAACATTGTAAAGCGGAAAAATCGAACCCTAGTTGTTCCCCCCACTCCACTCCAAGGAGAGAGAAAGGAGGGTCACTAGGGTTGACGGTTTTCACTTAGGAGAGACTTTACATTCAAAAGAGGAGTTGAAATCCACAAGCTCTAATCTCACACAATGCAAGACTGGATTCTAAATGAGTTTCAAGGGTTAAGACATCAAGAATACCCTCTTTTGTAAAGAATTTAGATAGAATGATTGAACTAGGAATGCATGTAGAGTAAGAAAGATTCACTTGTAAATGGAGATAGGGACACAGGATGAAGCTACGGACCTGAAATTAGAAGTAAAATGTTGAGACAATGCTGTTCTGCAAATTTGAGCGAAAGTTGACGGGATGATGGCGCTCGGAGTGCACACGATCCTCCGAAAAATCCGCGAAACGAAGGGGGATCTGTTCGTCTCTACACAAGGATTCTAGATCTTCAATTACAGCTGCGTACTTGCAACCTACACATAGAAAAGAGAGGACGATTGGGGGGTTGCCTTTAGGTCAAACCCCGGTTTTGGAATTAACCAAGAAATGAGAATGTTGTAAATGTAAATGTTTGTAATGTAAACAAGTACTGATACCTTGTTGTAAGAATGTTTGTATTCTTACATGTGAAGGTGTAATGAATGTTGTATGTTATATGTTGTAAGTGATCTCCTCTTGAATGGTTGAATCCTTTTCTTGAATGCAACACCTAGCCTTGAATGGAGACTTAGAATACTCAATTGCTTGAAGGAATGCTTGAATGCTTGAATGTTTGAATGTTCAAATGTCACTTTCGCACCTTGCTCCTGCTTATTTCCTTCCTCCCTTTCTAGGAGAGGAGAAGTAGTTTATATACTTGTCAATTAGGGTTGAGAGACTGATTTTTCTGACCTTAGGCTAACCTAGAAGTATTGTTTTTCAAATTGCAAACTTAAAGACCCGATGCCCAACAAGAGACCAGGCCCAAAATAGGGCCAGGGACCAGGGCGCTGGGCGCCATGGTCTTGGGGGACCAGGGCACTGGGTGCCATGGTCTTGAAGGACCAAGGCGCTGGGCGCCATGGTCCCACCTCCCGAGACAGTAGGGTGCAAGGAAGGATCAGGCCAAGGTGCAGAAATATGCAGTTTTTGATGTCGCAAGCAGGTTTCGGGGTCTCCATTCAGGTTCAACGTTGCGCCGCCATCGTGAAGACCCAAATGCAGTCGAAATTGCAAGTGTCACAATTTTAGGACGCTACATTTAGCCCCCACTTTAGCGGGAGTATAAGCGTATGCCCATACTTCCAGTAAAGTACAAGGAAACAACATTAAAAAACTTTCACCACGTCAAGGAGGCAAGATACACCAAGCCCCCAGTGGACTAAGGATCTTACGACTCTAATTGACAAAGTAAAAGGGAAGATCACAAGGGAGAACCATGACTGTTAGTAGTAAACTTCCCTCACTATGAGTCATGCAAGAAAAATACCAAAAATTTTCAAGGCAAAGCTAAGTTCGCCAAGAAACTTTCAAGTATCTTGAAGAGATATGGATGGGGTGTATGCCCCCCTACGGTAAAGTGATCGCACATGCCTCATCGGGGGTGATTGCTTTAAGGTAGCGATACATATAAGAAATGAGAAGGGAAAGGAGCATGTTATCACAAGGATTTAGCCCCCAAGTGTGAGATAAACCCAAGGATAATAGACACAAAACACAAAGCACAAGGTGACTTCGCTTTCCTCGGGGTCAGTATGCTGTATGATAACTCATGTATATCATATGTATGTATGCATAATTGTTCTTCATTCCCCAATCAAGGAAGGTCACCTAGAAGAAGGGAACACATGTGTCTTTTGAGTCAACATGAGAGAGACCAAGAGATCTCAATGCTTTGCATCATCCTCAAGTAGACAACACTAAGGACAACAAATAGAAGAATGAGAATAACACATAGAAGAAGTAACAAAAGAGATCAAGAGAGGAGGAGAGAGTCTGCTATGCTAATGAAACTAGTCTAGCACGTCATCTACCCCCCAATCTTGCTGATCAATATTTCGGGAAGGTAGGAAACATGCTAGAGGAGGAACATTCAACATAGCAGATGGAGCTATCACAAGATCCAAACAAGGGCTATGTTCATGTTCCATGCCACATTGTTCTTGTCTAGGAGCTAGGATAAGTGCTTTAGAAAATTCATTAGATAAATGGTTATCAACATCAACATATTCATATTCACTATCAGAAGCAAGAAGAGTAACATTTTCATCATGAATAACATTTTCATCCATATCATCATCAAGATTTATAAAAATAGGATCTTTAACTCGCACAGGATCAAGACCATCATGCATCTTATGTTTAGGAGATTTTGGCTAAATTTTCGGCTGAGGAGAAAATGGAATAATACTAGCTGAAGCTATTTTTGGGGATTGCAAAGTTTGAGAAGCAGCTGCCTGAGCTCTAAGATGACACTTTCATCAGCGTTCACGTGTAGAACGATTTCATCTAGTCTTAGTAGGAAGTTGAGAAGATTGAGGAGGAGGAATTTTCTCATCCTTATCACTTGGGTGTTTAGGTTGTGGTCTCTTAGGTTGAACAATAGGAGAAGAGGAAGGTCTCTTCTCTCTATAAGAGGAAGGAGGAGGAACTGCTCCATATAAAGGAGGAATATTAGGTTTAGGAAGGAGACCAAGTCCATCATGATGAGGAGGTATAGGTCTACCTTTAGAAATTTTATTAGTCATAGGCATAGTCACATTCATAGGGATGGGTTGGGAATCTTCTTGAGGAAAGACATTATTTTTATCTTTCAAAGGAAGAACTTACTTCTCAAGAATGATAGGAATATCAAGTTTGGGTGTTCTAGGTTCACTTAGAGATAGGATCATATCTTTTTTCCACTTTTGATAAGATTTGAAAAGATGATCACTCCGCGGTGGAAGGGATTGGAATTGTTTAGGCCAAAAATAATCAATAGGAACACTAGAAGTTCTTTCAGTTGGTTTAAAGAGGCTATGATTGATAGTAACAATTTCACCATTATGGGGAAATTTCAAACACTTGTGAATAGGAGAAGCAATAGCTTTCATGGAAGATAGCCAAGGATAGCTTCACACGAAATTTTTCAGATGATGGAATAATAGCAAAGTCCACATCAAGGGGTTTGTTATGGACTTCAATAGATAATGTAATAGAACCAATTGCACGAGAAGAGAATGCATCAAATAGTTTCACCACCACATTTGTTTCGTCATAGATCACTTGATTCAATTGCAAAGTAAAAAGAAATTCTTCAGTAATGACATTAACTATGCAAGAAGGATCAATAAGCACTCCACGGCAAGGTGTATTCTTGATTTTTGCAACTATTTATAAAGGACCATCAGGTGCCCTGATAATTTCACTCGAATCAAATGTGATGGAAGGTTCTTTAGGGATTTTCTGCTACTCCACAAAGTTAATCACATTTGGAGTCATAGACACAAGACTATCAGGTGAGAAAGAGGAATCATTAGTCTCAATCACATTAGAGGTATGAGAAGGTAATGGATCAGTAAAAATCTTAAGATTTTGGTTAGGAGGAGCTACAAATGTGTTGCCCTTATCATTCACACCAGAAACAAAGATAGTATTATTATCAATCAAATCTTGAATTTTACCCTTTAAAGCAAAACATTTTTCAGTATCATGCCCAGGTTGACGATGAAATTGACAAAAAGATTTGTTATCAAAATAGGGTGAATTAATCTTTGCAGGATCTATTTTCCTTATAGGAGGGAGAGTAAGCACATTTTGTTCCAATAAATTATTCATAATACTATGCAATGATTCATTCAAAGGAGTAAACTTTCTTTCTTTCTTGAAAAACTTAGAAATAGGAGGCACACCTGATGCTGCATTCACATTGTTGTTGATGATGTTTTCATTGAATTTAATGGACTCTCTATTCGGTTTAAACTTCCCAAATGGTTGTTGACTACTATCACCCTTATCACTCGGAGCCATAGGATTTGCTTGTTCCATTTGACTCACAGTCAGTTGATAATTGTGAAGAGTTGCGCACAACTGTTGGAAAGAAGTAAACTCAGAAAATAGAAGTTTTTCTCTAATATCTTTTTGTAAATTAGAAATAAAGATTCTTTGAATATCATTGTCAGGTACCGGAAAAGAAATTTGAGCATACAAATGCTTGTATCCACCAATGAAATCAGTCACTCTTTCTTTAACACCTTGTTTACAATGCATTAAATCAATCAAAGTAACTTTAGGACTTATATTGTTTTGAAATTGTTGAATAAAAGCATTTGCAAGTTGTTCGAAAGAAGTAATAGAATAAGAAGGAAACGAGCAATACCATTGTAGGGCTTTATCTCTTAATGTTCTAGTAAACAGTTTTGCAAGCAACCTTTGGTCATAAGCAAAATTGGTACATATTGTTTGAAAGGTCTTAACATGTGTTAGAGGATCACCCTTACCATTATAAAGCTCCAATTGCGGGATTTCAACATGTTTAGGGGGGATAGCTCTAACAATGTCAAGAGAAAGTGGGCTCGCAACATCAAATGTGGGCACACTAAACTTAGATTGATTCATAGAGGCAATTTGTTGCTGTAAAGAAGAGACAATTTGTGCAAGATTGTTAATGGTCGCTTCAGTCGAAGAGTTCATATTAGACGTGCTAGATTGTGATGGAGGTATTATGTTATTGAAAGAAGGTATTGATTGAGAGTAAGGTGGTGGGACACTATGATAGTTAGTCATAGGAGATGATTGGAAAGGAGGAACACTACAAGGAGGAATGGAAGGGTTAAATGAATTGCCGCCTTGCGTCATGTTCATTTGTGGAGATGTAATAGGAACACTCATTGAAGGAATGAATGAAGAAGTTGGATTGAATGAAGGAAGAGGGCTAATTGAAGAGGAAGGATTGCCCCCATGACTGGTGATCATAGGTGGAATGTCTTGTATTGAAGTAGTCATTATGTTTGATGTAAAAGTAGGTATACTAGCGATAGAAGTCGTCAAAGGAATAGAATGATTGACTTGAGTAGGAGGTTGTGTATAACCTAAAGTTTTGGCACAACTTTTCATCGGCATCACATTCGAATCCACAATGTGTGCAATACCACGCAAAATATCAATTCCATTCTTATCACTTTGTACCATACATTTTAGACCCTCAATTAATGAAAGAGCTTGACTATCGGGATATTCTTGAGACATCCATCGCTGAAAATCATCAAATTGGTTATCCAATTTCGAAAGTTGTTCTATAGGAACCTCATGGAGAACTTCTTCATCTTTAAGAGGATTAGAGGAATTACCCATGTCCTCGTTAAAAAGGCCATTCAAATCAGGTTCCATCTCCTCAGTAATTAAACCTTGGAAAGACTTAATTCTAAGGCTTCGTCTAACGGGAATAGCGTAAGTAGGGCTTATTGTTGTAAAACTCATGCACTAAAGAGAGAGAGAAGATTTTAGAGGTAGCAAATTTCAATAGAATCAGCCAATCTCCTAGAGTTAAGCTGTTAAATGCAATCAGGACAATCTCCCGAAATTTCAGAAAAAATGTCAGGGACCGTGGCGAACGGAGTGCACATGGTCCTCGCAACTTTTTTTGAAATTTTCAGGGATGAAAGTTATGATGATTTTAAAGCTAATCTGAAAAAATTGAGTGATTTTACGATCTGTAGGTAGGCCAAAATAAAGTTGTAATCTCAAAGTTGAACCCTACCAAGATTGTTGAAAAAATGCAAAATTTGAATTTTGAAAAAGAGAGGGAAACTGAAATTTTAAATTTTATGATTTTAGAGGGAATACTAAAAGTAGTGCAAGCTTTGAAATTTAAAAGTTGACTCAATTTCATGCAAAATTCAATTCTGAAAGTGGAAATCAAGGTTGTTACAATTAAACACTTAATTTCAAAAGTCACAAACTGCAAAAATTTGAATAAAGCACTGAAATTTTGAATGAATGCCAACACACTTTTCAGATTTAGGACAGTAAGAAACACAATTTTAACAAAAATTTCAATTTCAACAATTTTTGAATGATTATAAGCCTTTATCCTAGCAATCACTAGACCAACTTTGACTTTAATTTTGAAAGTGTTAGAATTGATAAAATCAGCCAAAATTCTGGATTTTAGCAGAAAAATACAGTAAGATCTAGCTCCCGAAATTTCAAAAAAAATGTTGGGGACGATGGCGCTCGGGGTGCACACGGTCCTCGCAACTTTTTTCAAAATTTTCAAGGATGAGAGATATTATGATTTTGTTGCGGAATCCAAAGTTACAGCCGATTTGGAGGTGTTTTGATTAGTGAAATTATGAGTCAAAGGTTGAATCAAGAGGGTTTTAAAAATTAGGGTTTTGACACTTAACCACTTAATTTTCAGAATTAGAGCACAAATATGATTTGACAATTTGCAATAGAAGGGTAGATCTAAAACAAGCATTAACAATTAAACATTTCACAAGCTCAATTACTAAAAAGAAAATTTTAGGGTTTTTATGCAATTAACCTCTAAAATTTGCAAAAGATCAAACATGGAAATGTAATTAAGGAAGCCAATTTTTCAGATCTAACCATGAATAATCAGAATTAGGATGTTCATGTCGGGTTCACCAAAATGTAAAGCGGAAAAATCGAACCCTAGTTGGTCCCCCCACTCCACTCCAAGGAGAGAGAAAGGAGGGTCACTAGGGTTGATGATTTTCACTTAGGAGAGACTTTACATTCAAAAGAGGGGGTGAAATCCACAAGATCCAATCTCACACAATGCAAGACTAGATTCTAAATGAGTTTCAAGGGTTAAGACATCAAGGATACCCTCTTTTGTAAAGAATGTAGATAGAATGATTGAACTAGGAATGCATGTAGAGTAAGAAAGATTAGCTTGTAAATGGAGATAGGGACACAAGATGAAGCTACGGACCTGAAATTAGCAGTAAAATGTCGAGATGATGTTGTTCTGCAAATTTGAGTGAAAGTTGACGGGACGATGGCGCCCGAAGTGCACACGGTCCTTCAAAAAATCCGCGAAAAGAAGGGGGATCTGTTCGTCTTTGCACAAGGATTCTAGATCTTCAATTACAGCCACGTACCTGCAACCTACACACAGAAAAGAGAGGACGATTGGGGGGTTAGGGATTAGGGGTTTGCCTTTAGGTCAAACCTCAATTTTGGAATTAACCAAGAAATGAGAATGTTGTAAATGTAAATGTTTGTAATGTAAACAAGTACTGATACCTTGTTGTAAGAATGTTTGTATTCTTACATGCGAAGGTGTAATGAATGTTGTATGTTATATGTTGTAAGTGATCTCCTCTTCAATGGTTGAATCCTTGTCTTGAATGCAACACCTAGCCTTGAATGGAGACTTAGAATACTCAATTGCTTGAAGGAATGCTTGAATGCTTGAATGTTTGAATGTTCGAATGTCGCTTTCGCGCCTTGGTCCTGCTTATTTCCTTCCTCCCTTTCTAGGAGAGGAAAAGTAGTTTATATACTTGTTAATTAGGGTTGAGAGACTAATTTTTCTGACATTAGGCCGACCTAGAAGTATTGTTTTCCGAATTGCAAACTTAAAGACCCGATGCCCAACAAGAGACTAGGCCCAAAATAGGGCCAGGGACTAGGGCACTGGGCGCCATGGTCTTGGGGGACCAGGGCGCTGGGCGCCATGGTCCTGAAGGACCAGGGCACGGGGCACCATGGTCCTGGGGGACCAGGGCACTGGGTGCCATGGTCCTGAAGGACCAGGGTGCTGGGTGCCATGGTCCCACCTCCCGGGACAGTAGGGTGCAAGGAAGGATCAGGCCAAGGTGTAGAAATATGCAGTTTTTGATGTTGTAAGCAGGTTTCGGGGTCTCCATTCAGGTTCAATGTTGTGCCGCCATCGTGAAGACCCAAATGCAGTCGAAATTGCAAGTGTCACAATTTTAGGACGCTACAAACATATAATCCTAAGATAATATTTCCTTGCAATACATCATATTCGCAACCTCAACCCAGAATTGCTTATCAAAATCCTTGCAAATATCCCTACCACTCTGCAATTTACTCAAGCATTTAATTAGCCCATTAAATGAAAGCATGAACAAAAATGCATACACCACAATAGTGCAATGAATGATAAATTCCTTGATAATATGCATTCAAAACATGATAGAATAATACACTGAAGAGAAATGGGTTTGAATTATATTTCTATTGAATAATTCAATTGTCTCTATAAGAAAACAATTCATACATAACTCCTTCAAGAACCTACAAAATTACAGACATAAGACTCTTTCTATTTTTCTCTATAAAAATGACCTCTTACCACTTTTTTGTTTTAACCTAAACTTTGCTATTGGAAACATAAATTAGGAACACTCAAGGGACCAAAAATATGAACCCCATCTCATAGCCCTAAATTACTTTTTATAAAAAATAAACAAGGGAACAAACAAGCTTCAGGCGAAAGGAGACACCTATCACCTCATAATGATTACGCACAACTGCATTCTGTTACACAACCATTCATCCTTGATTTCTCTTATGTGGGATCAAAGTATGCGGCCACCTTCTTTAAAACTCATGATGAATATTACCGCCATTTTTGTTATACAAGTTGAAAAATATCTGCCACTAGAAGACAAAAATAGTTATGCAAACTATTTACAACCTTTATTCATCATTCAGATACATATTGCTCCATGCACTACAATCTTCATCGGATAACCAATCAAAACTCATGACTTCATCAGCTTTTTCTCTATATGGAATATATTTAATGGCTACTTGGTTTTCCTCTCTTTCAAAAGTTTCTAAAAATGATCCTGTGGCCATTATTTTATCCATGTTATCCTTTAGCATATCCATGTTTATCCCTTCACATATAATTTCTACCTGGGTACTAATGACTCTTTTTGCCTCTTCCTTCCAAAATTGTAAAGGCTTGACTGCTCCTTCTTTATCTTCAATATCTGGCAAAAGAGTTTGTTCCAATTCACTGAAACTTTTCATCAATTCCATTTCCTTTCTTTCTATATTCTCCGACAAAATTTGGCCTTCCTGCATTGATTTTACCAACAAATGGAGTGCATGTTGTCCCTCGACGTGGTACTTAGAGGCCATGGACATTACTCTGAGCTCATTTCCTCTTCGTAACCATTTTGTAACTAGAGGAATTGCCACTTCCCTATCATCATCAAATTTGTGAATAACATTAAATAGCAAATAATATAGGGCATGGACACTATTTAGTCTGCTTAAAAAATTCTCATTCAAATGAGTTATTACTAAGCTAACTATATCCTTTTGTTGCCTAGCTGATTAATCTTCTGATTCTTTTAGCCTATTTTCTAATTCAACAATCTTTTCTAAAAGCAAAGACTGATTTGGTTTAGTTGATATTGTAGCTTTAGGCTCATCATCATCATCATAGGGCACTAGTGACATATTAGGGATATCAATACTTGCGTCCATTTGAACTACTTCTCCTCCCTGGACCATAGGTGATGACCTAGATTTTGATGGCTCGGATGACCCTGTAAGTGCAAGAAAGGAAACTTTTATTGGTCCCTTCTCAAAAAGTTGCACTCTCATTTGCAACTCCACACACCTTTTTTGAGATGCATTGTAATCATTGAAAATCTTATCAAACTTTCTTATCAGCTCCACCTTCTCTAAATCTTCTCTCTATACACTCTCATGTGCTAATTTAGCAACATCAACATTTAATTTTGTAGCCTCTACACTTGATGTCTCAGATGCTCTTTTTTATAATAAGGCTTCCCTTCAAATTGGGGTTTAAATCACTAATGTTAGGCTTTCTAGGTCCCTCCTCTAGTGCCCATATTGCCAAGGTTTAATAATCATCCATAAATTTTTATCCTTTTAATGTCAACGTTGCTTCTTCTTCTAAATTGAAATGTTGACCTTTTGACTTCCTAATTGTATCAAAAACCATTGCATCTTCTATGTCCCATTCTGGTAAGATCAAGACTCCAACTTGACCTATAATCTTCCTGCCTTCATGTGCAGTGATTTTCTTAAATTATTCCTTCATCTCATTCTCTACTTCTTCTTGGTTCTCTTGATCTGATCTATCTAGCCTTTGGGCCTTCTTCTCGGTAATTCTTTCTTTGTACTCCTCAATCTTCATCTTCCATACTAGTTGCAGAAAGGCTAGACTTCTCACAAAAGAATCATCTTCAAGGAACTTATCACATGCCTCCTTTATTGCATCTTTAAAAGATTTACCCTATATATCCAAAGGAGTGAGATCCAACTCCAAACTAGGAGGCAAAGGAGGAACACCGAACTGCATTTCTGCACTTCTTTCTATGAACATATCTTCCTCAATTTATTCTTCATCCTGCCTTATAGGTGAAAAGGATATAGGTGATGGTGAAGGAATTTTGTCTGAGTCTTCAAGATCAATAATAATGATTCCTTGAAAAGGCTTGGTTTGTATTTTAGGGCAAGGCTCTGCGCTCATCATCTTCTTACCCTTTCTCCTTATTAACCTTCCACTATCATTGATACTATCCTCTTCATCACGTGTTTCTTCTCTTTATCTTTTGTGAGAAGATTCATGAATAGGCCTCCTTCCTACCATGCCACTTGCTTTCTGAGACAAAGGAGGTTGTGAGCTTGACTGTTGTCAGCCATGAACTTCTTCAAGTTTGGCTATCTTCTCCTTTAAAATCAGCTTTAATTCATCGAAATTGTTCATAACAAAATTGACCTTGGCACAATATGGGGAAATATCCTTTAATGGGTCATATTTTTTATCCATCTTTTGGATTGGAGCCCATAATTTTTTGAAGATTATCCACTTTTCTTTCCTCCATTCCTGAGTCATGGAATCAAATTCATTTCTGATTATATCCTCAGGAAATTTATGCTCATGGAGCGACAAACGTCCTTTTGTTCTTTCTTTGAAAGTATTGTAGAACCCCTCAGGATCATTGTGTCTAGATATACTCACCCCCAAATGATATGGAGCAAATAATTTATCAAAATGTTCATATCCTCCCTTCAGAATTACAAAATAAGCGATGATAGTGTAATCTGGGAAAATTGTTCCTTTACCCCTTCCTTTTAAATCATTTTCTTGAATGCATCATATTTGCCATATTACTTCAGAAAAACCCATTCTCAGAGGAACATTCAAAGGAAGCACATGTGGCTGTCTGGAGAAACCATACATTCTTATAACAATACTTACAAGATAAGGGATAAAATCCCCCCAATTATGCTCAATCCCGACAAGTGGTAACCTCTCTTGGGGTTTTACAAAATCATGTAATTCTTTGGGAATTCTTGGTGGATTTACTGTCAACTTTTGCCTCAACCTAGAAGCAAAATTGTTATCGAATCTTACAAAGTTGGCCTCATGTCTATCCCAAGACATATCTATGCTCCAAAGTTGCACTGGAATCTCCTGGTTATCAATTGACCTTTTGAGGTTCATGGTACCCTCAAAGTAATCTGCATTCCTAAAAAGGAACATATACATGAGTAAGGAAAACTAGAAGAATTTAACACCAACCACTTCATTCTTAATATCCTGTAACCCCTCATGAATCTTTTCTTCAAGCTTTGGGGAAAAATAAAAAACCGTTGTATAATCTAGATGTTGTATTTGCATGGCCATGTACTTAAAATCAGGTGGCATCACTGTAATTGGATTAAAACCCAATATCTAACACAAAGAGAAGAAGGTAGCCTAAAATTAGGGAGCAAAAGCACCAATTAGGAATGGCTCCTCTGAGCTAGGGCTGATATGGTATGTTGTACTCCCTGCTCTAGCCAAATGCATTGGAAGGAAATCATTTCTAATGAATTCCCTCATCTTGTAGTACTTTGCCTTTTTCTCATTCAAATCTATCTGCACCAGGCTCATAGATGATTCATATAGGTCAAAAACCTCTTGGAATTCTTCCCTTCTGATAGTAAATAAAATCTCTCCTTCATTTCCCCAAATAACCCTCAAGATAGGGTCATATATATTTTCTACAGCTTTGAGTAGGTCAACATCCATGAAGACACCTGACACTACCAATGTACCCAAATCATACTATTGGGGACTAGATAATGGGGAATGCAAGTTCCTTTGTCCATATCATAGTTTGAACATTCCTAGTCCAATCATCGGTATACTAACATCTGCCAAGTGGAATGTTTTATTGGTTAACCCTTAGCCTAGGGTTTTCCACTCACAAATCTCTGCCCCTGCTGTCTATCATTTGTTGAGAGCTTCAATTGATCCAAGAAATCATCATATAATCCATTTGTGCAAAATGTTTTCATGAGGGAGCCATCTCTTGAAACTAGGGTTTTACACTATAACATAAAATTGAGGAAGAAAAGACTAGGGCTAACACGAGATTTAAATTACAACAGTAATTTAAAGAAATTTCACTCTTCTCTGTTTAGCTCTTAAACCTAGAACAAATTGAAATTATTTTCTTACAACTTCATGCATAATTTATAACATCAATTCATTTCAAGAACAGATGAAGGAACTCAGATAAACATATTATTTTGATTTCACCAAAGAGATAGAAATTTTGTGTTGCAAAAAGTCATTTCAAACTTCTTCAACAACATGAATATCTTCTGGATTACTGGTGCAGGAGCACCTAGTTTTTAACTAGTTTTGTTGATGCATTTCCAAATTTTGGACTGATTGATCATGTTTGGGATCAATGAATGAATAATGGATTGTGGTTAGGTGCACAAGTGTGGTTTAGAGTGATTTTAAGTATATTTGTCATCAAGGTTTGTTTTGTTTTCTCATTTTTGGCCAATGTGCCCTTGTAAGCCTAAAATAGCATTATTTTGCAAAATAGGGTAAAACTCATTCTAAGGCCTTATTAGGCATTTGGTCATATTTTTTTTATGCTAGGGAACCATCCTAGGGGGTTTATAATGAAGAAAAATTCCTAAGTTGCAAAAAAGCAAAATGGAGAAAAAGTTGTCATTGTTGCTCGGTAACTTTTGAGCAACTTTGCAAAATTGAGAAAATCAGTGGTTAGGAAACTAATGAGGAGTTGGTTATGACCAAGGAGGCATATTAAATTTTTTTTCAATGATTGTAAATGGGTTGGAAGATCCAGGAGCAAGTTTGAATAAGATTTGTAGACAATTTCTAGATTTTTGCCTTATATTTTGTCATTTTGGTAGCAGCAATCCGTACCAAATGGATTGATCTTGTTATTTTTCTTTCCTGGTGGTTTAGTGGATGATATTGTGTTTCTTTGGAAGTTTTTTTATCTTTTCTTAGTGCAATTTTGGTGTGTGTTTATAATTTGTCTCTTACTGCACTACTCTCGGTCTGAGCAAGGGTTTAACACCCTAGACATGGTTCCAACTTGAAATCCTATTGTGTTTGATCAATGGACCTTGGGAATCAATTAATGGAACCTTTGTATAGTGTACATATTCTATGGAATGGCTTGGAGGTTTATTGGATTCCAATTTCTATCATATCCTAGGCGAGCTCTGCCATAGCTCGACTAGGAATATGACTGTCAATTTTGTCTTTACTTGCAGGGATGAACAAATGTGAATGTTACAAGTGTTTCACATGGAAGTATGATGCATAGAAAAGTCTCAGTGAAGAGATAGAGGTGTGATAGGGTGTAGAAACCAATAAACCCCATTGGAGAAGGTTGTTAACTCTAAAACCCTCAACAGTGCCATTTTTGGGATTTGTACTGATATGGACAGACTAAACAACCTACCCTAGTGAATCCAAAAGTTTTTCCAAAAGGGTACTCGGATCACCAAAGATTTTGGGGGGGTCCTTTGAAGGTTTTCTGAGTAATTTCACAAAAACCAATAAGGTAGGGCTAATAGGGGCTCTAGGGCTACTAGGCCTATAAAATAGGAAGAAGATGAAGCGATGGGAAAATGGAGAGAAACCAATTGAAGAACCACTTGAATAGAGTTGAAACACTTACTATACACCCCCTGAGACCCCTGTAAGTGTGTGTTGGAGGTTTGGATAATCCAATGGTTGGATTTACTCTAGTTAATCCCAACCATGCTTGAGAGAAACTGCAGAAAACAAATTGATAGGGAGCACTCCAAGGGAGTTTAATTGTTTGACTTGTTAATGGATAAGTGAAGAGTGATTGTAGCCCAATAAAAAATCCTTTACCTACCTATTGAGAAAGGTGTAACTCTTTTGTAAGAATCTCCCCATCAAAGTGGTATCAGAGCCAGGTTAAGATTTGGGAAGAAACTAGTTAATGTAAGAGACTGAGTCAATAGGAGAAAATAGCCTCAGGATGGTGACCAATGCATTGTTAGGAAAAAGGTAGAAGATCAAGAGGAAGAGAATAGACTCCTCAGGGTAAGATTGCAATAGTTGGGGAGAAAACTAGGCAAAGTTGAAGACAAGACTAAGAAGGTAACATTTAAAATCAATTAAGGGAAGGGTAAAGAGGTAGTAGAAGAGGATAGTACACCTAAACCAGATCCTATTCTACCCGAAGAACCTTTCCTTAGAGCCATAAAAGCTTTAGGAGGGAAGTCCCTAGAAGGAGTTCCACTTTTTTGTGGAAAAATGGAAGCAAAAGCGGTCATCGAATGGATTCAAGGATTGGAGAATCACTTTGAATGTGATGGAATTAGTGAAGCACAAAAGGTGAAGGTAGCTAAATCCAGATTGAGAGGAGTAGCCTTGAATTGGTGGAAGTTCATCCAAGAGGAGAGGCAAAAAGAGGGTAAGAACCCAATTGCCATGTGGAAAGGAATGCTAGCCAAGGTGAGAGAAGCCTATATCCCTAAAGACTATGAAATTCAATTACACAAGAGGAGACAAAATTTGAGACAAAGAGAACTAGATGTGAGCAGCTACACTGAAGAATTTGAGAAGTTGTGTCTGAGATCTAAGCTGGTGGAAGATGAAAGCATCAAGGCAGCTAGGTATTTGAATGTTTTGAGATGGAATATACAAGAAGATTTAAGTTCATGGTGTCCTAGTACTATCCACAAGTGCTATCAATTGGTACTCAAGGTGGAAGAGAAGAGTAAAAAGAAACAAGAGAAAACAAATAGAGGTAGAGGTAGGGGAAGAGATGGTAGAGGTCATAGAAGTAGCTATGTTGGAAGAAGTGTAGACCAAAGATCCCAAGGGAATCCAAGTTGGTAGAGTAGAGTGGCGATTCCAATAGAAAGAGAAGCTATAGAGGAAGGTCTAGTGGATCAGGAAGAGGGTCCTATTTCACCACAATGAAGTGCTACAATTGCCATCAACTTGGACACCTAGCCTATAGATGTCTTGAGAAGTCTTCTTCATCCCAAGGAGGTGAGAGGAGAGTAAATTATATCTAGGAAGATGCAGCAAATGTGAAGGCATCAAAAGTGAGTTTAGATTTTTAGGTTGGAGAGAATCTCATGATGAGAAGAGTCTTGATAAAAGAGCCAATCAAGGAGGAACCTAGCCAAAGAAGATCCTTGTTTAGAATAAAGTGCAAGATTATGGGTAAAGTGGGTAGAGTGGTGGTGGATTCAAGTTCCACTGATAATATAGTGTTAGAAGAAGCAGTAAGTAAACTCAACCTGCAAAGAATCCCACATAGTGATCCTTATAGGGTTACTTGTCTCAACAAGGGGCAGCATGTACTAGTGAATGAACACACTTGGGTGGAGTTCACTATAGGAGGCTACAAGGACAAAATATTGTGTGATATCTTGCCAATGGATGCATGCCACCAAATCCTAGGTAGCCCTTGGCAATATGATAGGAAGGCAATACACCATGGGGAAAAGAATTCCTATACTTTTCAAAAAGATGGGATTACCTATAAAATTGAGTCCATAGGGGATCAACAAGAAGGAAGATCTAAAGGTTCCAATGTGCTTCTAGTTGGTGAAAAGGAGTTCATTAACACTCTCAAGGAAGGAGAAGGAGTGGTGTTTGCACTTGTAGTGAAACCAAAAGACGAAAGCAAGGATAAGAAAGTATGTATTCCCAATGAAGTGCAACAAATACTAAATTAGTACAAGGACATTAGAAGTGATGGAACACCTACAACTTTGCCTCCTCAATGTGCCATAAGTCACCAAATTGACTTCATACCTGGTGCCTCTTTTCCTAATAAGGAAACTTATAAAATGACACCGAAGAAAAATAAAGAGGTAGCTAAACAAATCCAAGAACTCTTGGATAATGGTCTGATAAGGAAAAGCATCAGTCCATGTGCAGTTCCCACTATTTTAGCACCAAAGAAGGGAGGTACTTGGAGAATTTGCACTGATTCTAGAGAGGTATAGGTTTCCCTTTCCAAGAATTGAAGATTTGATGGATTGTTTAGGAGGTGCTATGTACTTTACCAAGATAGACCTCAAGAGTGGCTACTACCAAATTAGAATCAAGGAGGGAGATGAATGGAAGACAACATTCAAGACCACAAAAGGACTTTATGAATGGCTTGTTATGCCATTTGGACTCACAAATGCTCCTAGAACATTCATGAGACTCATGAATGAAGTACTCAAGGATTACATTGGTAAATTTGTTGTTGTTTATTTAGATGACATCTTGATTTTTAGTAAGTTTAAAGATGAACATCTTAAGCATATAGAGATTGTATTGAAGAAATTATATGATGAGCAACTAACTATCAATTTGGATAAATGTGAGTTCATGAAACATGAGTTGGTATATCATGGGTTTGTAATATCAAGTGGTGATTTGAAGATGGATACCTCCAAGGTGGAAGCCATAATCAGTTGGCCTACACCTAAAACAATAAGTGAAGTGAGGATTTTTCATGGCTTGGCACAATTTGATAGGAAGTTCATCAAAGGGTTCAATGAGATATGTGCACCTATGCTTGATACAATCAAAGGAGGTGTGAAGACTAAGTTTCAATGGACAAAAGAAGCACAAAGAGGATTTGATCTCTTAAAGACAAAGGTGGCTACTCAACTGGTACTAGTTCTTCCAAGATTTGACAAGCTCTTCACCATAGAATGTGATGCAACCAACATAGTAGTTGGAGCGTTTCTAAGTCAAGACAATAGATCGGTTGAATTTTTTAATGAAAAGCTCAATGATACCAAGAAAAGGTACTCTTCCTATGATTTGGA
Organism: Cryptomeria japonica; assembly: GCF_030272615.1. Classification (NCBI taxonomy): domain Eukaryota; kingdom Viridiplantae; phylum Streptophyta; class Pinopsida; order Cupressales; family Cupressaceae; genus Cryptomeria; species Cryptomeria japonica. The sequence continues at coordinate 600,413,879 of NC_081410.1, forward strand.
GTTATATGCACTTATTCAATCACTTAGGAAATGGAGGTATTATTTATTACCTAAAGAATTTGTGGTTTATATTGATAACCAAGCTCTTAGTTTTCTCAACTCACAAGAAAGGTTGAATCATAGGCATATCAAATGGGTAGAGTATTTGTAGTCATATACTTTCACCATTAAACATAAGAAAGGTCAATGAAATAAAGTTGTTGATGCATTAAGTAGAAGGTTGCTAACAGTTCAAGAAGTGTAGCTCAAGAGCATTGGATTGGATAGTTTCAAGGGGTTATACCAAGATGATGAGGATTTTGCTTCCATCTACAAGGTTTGTCAAGAGTTTAGAAATCATTTTCATGGTGAATATGCAGATTTTACCTTACAAGATGGTCTTTTGTTTAAAGGATGACAACTTTGTGTACCTAGAGGGTCCATTAGAGAAATTTTGATGCAAGAGAAGCACAATGGTTGTTTAAGTGGACACTTTGGATTGAATAAAACTTTGTAACTTGTCCAAAGATTCTATTATTGGCCAAATATGCAAAGGGATATCAAAAAATATGTGGAGCAATGTGTGGTTTGTCAAAGAGCCAAAGGTACTTCTTCTAATTCTTATCTCTGTCAGCCTTTACTTTTCTCAAACTGGCCATGCGAATGTGGAAGTATGGATTTTGTTGTTGGTTTGCCCAAGACCAAATCAAGATTTGATAGTATCTATGTTGTGGTAGATAGATTTATCAAAATGGCCCATTTTATTCTATGTAAGGTGACTCATGATGCTAGTCATATTTCTCACTTGTTTTTCAAGGAAGTCATTAGGGTTCATGGCTTACCAATCAATATAGTGTCAGATAGAGATGCAAAATTTATTGGTCATTTTTGGAAGACTTTATGGTAGAGATTGGGCACTAACTTGTCTTTCAGCTCAGCCTACCATCCCCAAATGGATGTCCAAATAGAGGTGGTAAATAGAACACTTGGGAACCTTCTTAGGTGTTTGACTAAGGAGTATGGACAAGCTTGGGGTCAAATCATCCATAGAGCTAAACTTGCCTACAATGACAGTGTGAATAGATCAACTGATAAGAGCCCTTTTGAGGTAGTTTATGGCCTTCATCCCAGAGGTGTGTTGGAGCTCAGAGATATTGGGAAGATGGAAAAAAAGAGTGGACATGTTGTAGACATGGCTTAGTCCATGCAAGAGATTCATGAGCAGGTTAGGAAAGTCTTACTAGACACCTCTTAAAGGATCAAGGATAAAGTAGATGAAAAGAGAAGGGATATTCAATTTGTTGTTGGGGACTTGGTCATGGTTCATTTGAACAAAGAAAGGCTTCAAAAAGGTGTCCCTAGCAAGCTTTAGATGAGGAGGATTGGACCTTATAAGGTCTTGGCTAAGTATGGGCAAAATACCTACAAACTTGATCTACTTGGAGACATGGCTTTATCTCCTATTTTTAATGTTGTAGACTTGGTGAAGTATAAAGGGACACTTCCAGAGGAAGGTATTAGAGTCTCAGAGGTCTCTCAATCACTTTTAGACATTATTTTACCACCGACACCCAATTTTCAAGTTGAGAAGGTGTTGGACTCAAGGATTCTCAAGACGACTAGGCAAACCGCCTATATGGAACACTTGGTCAAGTGGCCGCATATTCCAAATTTTGAAGTGGTGCAGGAGCACCTAGGTCCTAGTTTTCTTGTTTTTACAAATTTTGGCTTGTACTGACCCTAGCCAAGTTAGTAATGAAAAAGGACTCCAAGAGGGTGCAAGAGTGTGTAATTTGTCAATGTAGGCCTAGGTGGAGTTCATTTTACTTAGGTTTCCATTTTTGTGTAAATAGTGTGTTTGGGTAGATTTTTTTGGCCTTTTTGTTGGTCAAAAGTGTCAAATGTTGGCAAAAGCCTTAGAGAGGGTCAAATAGGTCTTAGGCATGTTTGAAATATCATATGTGATGACTAGGATTAGGCCTCTTAGGTTGGAGAGTGTTAGGTCCTGGAGACAACTAAGAGCGAGGGGGGGGATGAATCAGTTGTCCAATAAATTCAACCAAAATTAACTTAACCAAAACTTAATAATTAATACCAGTAAACCAGACTTTATGTCGGTAGACAGTTTTAACAGTTAATTGCAATACTAGTAAAGATTAATGCATGAAATAGAAAGATAATAACATCTACAACACATAACACAAATGTTTGTGCGTGGAAACCCGGTAAGGGGAAAACCACGGTGGGAAGCCTTACCCACAATCAAATGATACTATTGCAGATAGTATGTGTGTACAATATGGATTCTGCACATAAGAGTCACACTGACTATAATTGGATTGTTAAATCCAATAATAATGTACTGTACAAAATAGCATCTTCATATGCCGGATTTAGTATTGGTTAAGTTTCAATTGCCTTCATAAAATCCTTCCTTCAACCTTCAAATGATGTCTATGTGTGTAGCTCTGATTATTTTCACATATACCCTATTGCAATCCTTTTCGCATTCACAATCATTTCTCTTTTTTTTGATCTTACAAATAAGATCTTACATATATACCATAACCTAAGACAAATTTAATAGGTCGGCTCACTAAAAGATATTACAATAAAATCAATTACAAATAAATCAATATTCGATGCATGATGTCAGCTCAATGCATTTACAATAATAATAAATCATTTCCATAACATGTCATGCTGATCTGGAATAGATAAGTCTATCGGTGCTTATCCTAGACCTATTTGTCGGTAACAACAAATATGCAAACTCGAATAAACAATTAATCAAATCACCAAAACCAAGTGATTGAATAATGTCTTTGACATAACCAAGTAGTTTCCAAGTCATTCCAAGTACCGATGAACAATATAATCTACCGATGAACCAAATACCGGTGACTTGCATAAGTCTCTGACTTGCATAAGTCTCTGACTTGCATAAGTCTCTGACTTGCCGATGAACATAACCAAAATCTCCAAGTGCTAATAAGTGTTGACAAGTGATGACAAGTGTTGACATCAATGACAAAACCATATCAACATATCCAAAATACCAACAATCTCCCCCTTTGGCATTGATGGTAACACAAGATGGAAAAACTATCAAAGTGCCAAAACAGAAATGCCAAAAACCAAAAATCAACAAACTCCCAAAGAGATCATAACTAGAAATAAAAAAATACATAATATCTCTCCCCAAGGGATAAAAACTCTCCCCCTAGGATATTCATGTGTTTTTCCATATCATTCTCTCCCCCTTTGACATCAAATGCCAAAGAAATACAAAACCAAATACAATTAGTTCAAAGAACTTATCACAAAATACCAACTCATTCAATATACCAACTACTCCCCCTGAGAAGTAGCTCTCCTCATCAAAAGCCGGAATAAAAGATTTCTCTGTTAATTCTGCCAGTTGATGACAAACATCAACTGTCTAAGTCTCTACTGGTGGGGGTAGGACTCCAAGTTGCTCTTTGAGATACTCAAATGTTTCCTTAGGCAAAGGATTTGTAAAAATATCTGCAATCTGCTCTTTAGTATTCACATAAACCAATTTCACTTCTTTTGCTTCAACATTCTCCTTTAGAAAGTTCAGTTTTATAGAAATATGTTTAGTTTTAGAGTGAAGTACTAAGTTCTTTGATATATCAATTGTTGTTGTATTGTCACAGTAAATAGTTATAGGTTCTTTGCATTTTACCTTTATGTCCTTCAACATTTGCTTAATCCATAATACCTGTGTACAGTTGGTTGTTGTTGCAACATATTCTGATTCTGCTGTTGACAGACTTGTACAACTCTGTTTCTTGCTCAACCATGAAATTAGTCTACTGCTAAGAAAAAATGCTCTGCCAGTGGTGCTTTTTCTGTCATCCACATCTCCTACCCAATTAGCATCTGTGCATGCACATAAGTCAAAATTTTCATCTCTAGGATACCATAAACCAAGATTTGTAGTGCTCTGTAGGTACCGAAAAATCCTTTTCACTGCTGATTCATGATTTTGTTTAGGATTACTTTGAAATCTTGAAATAATACACACTGCATTCATAATATAAGGTATTGTTTATGTCAAATACAGTAAACCTCCTATCATAGATTTGTATCTAGTCGGATTAACAAGTGTAGATTCATCCTTCAAAGATAATTTTTCATTTTTAGTCATAGGTGTGCTTATCGGTTTATAGTTTTCCATGCCAAATTTCATTAGTAATTCCTTCAAGTACTTAGATTGACATAGGAATATACTCAGTTTGTGAAATCTGCAATCCTAAAAAGAATTTTATCTCTCCAATCATAGACATTTCAAATTCTTGTTGCAATTTGTTAGAAAAGTCTTTGCACAAACCATCTTCTCCTCCAAAGATTATATCATCAACAAAAACTTCAATAACCAAGATGTCATCATTGGTCACTTTGTAGTATAGATTGTTGTCAGCATTACCTTTTGTGTAACCAAGATTCAAAAGATATTTGTCCAATCTTGCATACCAAGCTCTAGGAGCTTGTTTCAATCCATATAAAGCTTTCCTTAACCTACAAACCATGTCTTTGTTATCTGTCAAAGAAAATCCATCAGGTTGCTCAATGTAAACTTCTTCTTCAAGATCTCCATTTAGAAATGCACATTTAACATCCATTTGATATACTTTATAGTTCTTGTGTGCTGCAAAAGCCAATAAAAGTCTTACTACCTCAATTCTAGCTACCGGTGCAAAGGTTTGATTGTAATCAATTCCTTCTTTCTGAGAATATCCCTTACACACTAATCTTTCTTTGTTTCTGATTACCATGTCATCTTCATGAAGTTTATTTTTGAAAACCCATTTATTTCCAATTACATTTTTGTCTTTAGGTCAGGGAACTAATGACCAAGTGTTATTCCTTTCAATTTGTTCCAATTCATCTTCCATTGCATCAATCCAAAATTTATCTTCACATGCCTCATTAATTGATGTAGGTTCAATTTGAGAAATAAGACATACCTCCTCATTTGCCAATTTTCCTCTAGTCATAACTCCTTGAAATTTGTTTCCAATTATCTGATCTTCAGAATGATTCAATCTTACATACTGGGGTGTTTTAACTTGTTGTTGTTCTTTAGTGACTGTTGAATCTCTAGATGATGTCGGTGTAACTAGATCACCATTCTGTATGGGTGTATTCATAGTAGGTTCATTTGTGATTATCTCTATTGCTGGTTCAGAGTCTGTGTACCTTGAATTTCCTCTAAATTGTTCATCAATCTTCACATTTGCACTCTCAACAATTTTCTACAATCTCTTGTTAAAACATCTATATGCCTTGCTCTTAGATGAATAAGCAAGAAATATTCCTTCATCACTTCTAGGATCAAATTTTCCAATATACTCATCTCTTCTAATATAGCATTTACTTCCAAATATTCTGAAATATTTAAGAGTAGGAGTATTACCAAACAATAGTTCATGTGGGATCTTACCGGTTTCTCCTCTGATGTGAACTCTATTGAATGCATAAATAGTTGTATTGACCACTTCTCTCCAGTATATATGAGGTAAATTTTCTTATGATATCATACTTTGGGTTACATCCAAAATAGTTTTGTTTTTTCTTTCCACAACTCCATTCTGCTGGGGTGTCTGGGGTGCTGATAACTATCTTCTGATTCCATTCACTTCACAGAATGCATTAAATTCCTTAGATGTGAATTCACCTCCTTGATCAAATCTCAAACATTTTGATTTTCCTTCCAGTTTCATTTTCTACCATCACCTTGAATAGTGTGAATTTCCCAAATGCTTCAGATTTTTCTCTGAGAAAAGTAACCCAACACATTCTAGAATAGTCATCAATGATTAGCATAAAGTATCTATCTCCTTGTATACTTCTAGTTCTTGCTAGACCACATAAATCAGTATGAATTAAATCAAGAACATTGTTAGAATTCTCTGAAATACTCTTGAAAGATACTCTAACTTGCTTTCCAAATTGACATTCCTTACATACCGGATTGTGAGGTTTAACAATCTTAGGTAAATCTCTAACTGCCTTAGTAGTACTGATTTTTACAATGCAATCAAAATTTACATGACAAAGTCTCTTATGCCATAACCAACTTTCATCAATATGTGCAATCAAACATGCTTTCTCATTATTGTGCAAATGAAAGATATTACCTCTAGTCTGATTACTGGTTCCAATTTGCAAACCAGTTCTGTTTAAGATTTTGCATTTCCCATTCCTAAATTGTAACTGAAATCCTTTCTCAACTAGTTGACCAACACTCAAAAGATTATGCTCAAACCTTCAACATAGTAAACACTATCAATATTGGGCTTACCATCAAAAGATACAGTGCCTTTTCCTTTGATCGAACAAGCTTTATCATCTCCAAATCTTACTAGACATCCATTGTATTCCTGAAAGGTTAAGAATTTACTCTTATCACCAGTCATGTGATGTGAACATCCTGAATCAATAATCCATTCATCCTTATCTTCAACTTTAGCTGCCAGGGCCTTCTCTACCAATTGAACAGTAGGTGTCAGTTGATCTTCTATTATAACAACAAAAGCCCATCCATTGTCTATCGGATCCTCATCAGAATCATCAGTAACTCCTTCATCAGCATAATAACAAGATTTGTCTCTATTCTTCTTAAATTTGTATTTCTGATAGTCAGGGTTAGGCTTATATGTTCTTTTAGCTTCTTCTCTTAATCTTTCATGTCTACGAGGACATCTAGATGCCATATGACCAATCTTATTATAGTTAAAACATTTAAAGGGTGTTTTACCTTCATACTTACTTCCAATAGGACCTTTAGGCATTTTCTTTGCAAATAGTGCTTCAAGTTCTTCAAGTTCTTCATTTTCTCTCCTTCTTTCTTCAAATTATCTTGCATAGAAGGCTTTCCAATCAGATTTATCAGATAATGATGATGATGCCTTGAAATCTAGATCTGTCTTGATAGTAGTAACAGGACCAAATTCCTCAAGCTCAAAATTTGAAAGTTTTCTAGCCAAAGTGTCTCTAGATACTGATGCATTAGGCATTGTTCTTAATTCATTTATAGGAGTAACTTTCATTTTATATGCCAGTGGGAAAGCTCTTAAAACTTTAGAAGCATTCTCATCTTCACTTAAGGTTCCTCCACAACATTGTATACCCATAACAATTTCATTTACTCTTTCCATAAAAGCAGAAATTCTTTCTTCTTCCATTTTCAGACTTTCATACCTAGCCCAGAAGCATTCAAGTTTTGTAATTTTGACTGTGGAATCTCCTTCATTCAATGTTTCCAGTTTGTCCCAAATAGCTTTAGTAGTAGATCTATCTGACAATCACATGACTTGCTGATCTCACAATGCGCTCAAAAGTGCTTCTCTTTCTTTGCAATCATTTTCCTCATCTTTTCCCAAGGTTGGTGGATTAGGCTGACTGGGAGTAGGAGCTATATAGCCATTCTTTGTAACCTCCCATATATCCTTTCCAATGCAATTCAAGTGTATCTCCATCCTGATCTTCCACATGCCATAGTTAGTTCCATCAAGTTTTGGACTGTCCTTCCTGAAATAGTTAGAAGATATTGGATCTCCTAAAGCATTAAACTTCTGTAAAAAGAGGACTAGGCTCTGATACCAATTGTTAGGTCCCAGAGACAACTAAGATGGGGGGGGGGGGGGTGAATCAGTTGTCCAACAAATTCAACCAAAATTAACTTAACCAAAACTTAATGCTTAATACCAGTAAACCAAACTTTATGTCGGTAGATAGTTTTAATAGTTAATTGCAATACCGGTAAAGATTAATGCTTGAAATAGAAAGACAATAACATCCACAACATATAACACAAATGTTGGCATTCCAATTACAATGAGAGATTGTTGGCATTTCAATAAGGATATTGAGAAGGTTGTTGATGATTATGGATATAACTGATTAAGGATGTTTACTGTCTTAATATTATTATTTTGTCATTGATGTCAAGAAATTGATTTTCTGATTCAGTATGATGTTGCCATATCTTAAGAAGTGTGTTTTGAATAGAGTTAAGATGTCAATAAAAGACATAGAAAGAATGTGATGAATAAGGGGACGAATAAGTTATTCAATGGGCAACTATTACCGAGTTAGACAATGATGAGATCATGATGTTTAGATTGTTTTTTGATATCCTACATATGCTATTGTTTGTAAGGTTAATACTATACTATGTTACCGAGCAAAGAACCTAGTCGGTAAACCCTAAGGTTATCGCTATCGGTTAATGAAGGCAGAATGTCTATCGAGTGAAGTTTAGTATTTACTAAGTTGCAACCCAATAATAACATAATGCATTGAATGAATAAAAGCATTATTTAATGAAGGAAGTTGATGAGCTGGTTATGATTAAATGATTATTACAATGTGTATAAAGGTTGTTAAGGATCTATGGCAATGAAAGATCCGTAGAAATATCTAAAGCTCAGATTGAACCGCAATACCCTAGCACAAGTTCCAAGAAATGTATGCAAGTTCCAAGGCAGGGTAAAACGTTTTCAGATCGAAGGATACATTGAACCTGGTCAAGTTTAAAGATCTGATGGCTATGATTGATCATGGGAAATGTGATCAAGGAGAATAAGCGGTTGGCAAATTGTTTATAAATAAGGAACTATTGATAAACAATGCATGTAGGCAAGTGTAAGCACAGGGATGCTACATAGTGATTACCTAGCACTGAAGCTTGAAGACCAGTTTTGATAATAGAGTATAGAGCCCAGCAGAAGGACAAGATAAGTCCTATGACTAGATTGTATTGAGCAAATAAGAATATGCTTTAGCATTTTTAGATGTGAAGTTGCAGATATATTTTTATTACTGTCATTTTGTAAAGTGACAGAAAATCTCTTAACCGAGTGGACTTAATAGTCTTACTTGTAAAACCCTCTAGCAAGGTGACATTCTTATTGAGTGTTTGAAATCCTTTAACAAGGTCACTTCTAACAAGGTGAAGATCCTAACAGATCTGAGCGAAATCCCTTAACCGGGTCACATCTAGCAATGTGTTTGTAATCTTTAATAGGATTTGCTTTTAACTGAGCATACTCTAGAAGAGTATATTTCTTAGTGGGTCCGAAATCCCATAGTGGTTTTTCCCTATTTGGGTTTCCACGTTAAATTTAGTGTTATATGTTTTGTGATCTTATCTATTTATGAGTTTGCATGCTTTATAGTTTTTCTTATAAGGTTACCGAGATTGAATCTGTTGATTTTATGGAAGATTAAGTTTGTATGATTCACCCCCCCCCCCTTTCATCTTGTTAGCTTGGCATCTGTACTAAACATTTAGTATCAGAACTATCAGCAAATCTTTGTACATGGAAACTCTGTAAGGGGAAAAACCATGATGGAAAGCCTTACCCACAATCAAATGATACTACTAGAGATAGTATGTGTGTACAATATGGATTCTACACATGTAGAAAGGCCAACTGCCTAGAGCTCACTACTCAATCACAAATTGAGAGTCACACTGACTACAATTGGATTGTTAAATCCAATAATAATGTACTGTAGAAAATAGCATCTTCATATGTTGGATTCAGTATCGGTTAGGTTCTAATTGCCTTCACAAAATCCTCCCTTCAACCTTCAAATGATGTCTGTGTGTATAGCTCTACTTATTTTTGCATATACCTTATTTCAATCCTTTTCGCATTCACAATCCTTTCTCTTTTTTTTGATCTTACAAATAAGATGTTACATATATACCATAATCTAAGACCAATTGAATAGGTCAGCTCACTAAAAGATATTACAATAAAATCAATTACACACAAATCAATATTCGATGGATGATGTTAGCTCAATGTATTTACAATAATAATAAATCATTTCCATAACATGTCATGCTGATCTGGAATAGATAAGTCTGTCAGTGCTTATCCTAGACCTGTTTGTGCTTATCAAATAAAAAATTAATCATATTGCCGAAACCAAATGATTGAATAATGTCTTCAACATAACCAAGTAGTTTCCAAGTCATTCCAAGTGCCGGTGAACAATATAATCTATCAGTGAACCAAATACCGGTGACTTGCATAAGTCTTTGACTTGTCGGTGAACATAACCAAAATCTCCAAGTGCTAATAAGTGTTGACAAGCGATGATGAGTGTTGACATCAATGACAAAACCATATCAACATATCCAAAATACCAACAAAGAGATCAAAAATGTAAAAAACACGAAGTTGCAAAAAGTTGTCATGACAATTTTTGTCTTGAAATTGGTTCAATGTTGAAGCTAGGGATTTCTCAATGCCATGGAAGGAATCCACATGTGGGAAGGATATATAAACCCTCTCTTGCACATTTATCAAGGTTGGTGTACTTGGATTTTGGAAGCAATAATCAAAATACAAGATTTTGGATTGCACTTTTCATTGTTTTTCTCAATTTTTGCATTCTTTGAAGGTTTAATGGATTGAATCCATGAGTCCAATGATGGATTAAGGTTTAGTAGCATGTTGTAGGGTAGGATTTTCATTTTAAAGCTTTGTATTTAGCATTTACTACTGTTTAGGTGATTTGATTCACAAGTAGCCAGTGTTGGCTTGTAATTAGTAGTTTTTGCTAAAATGGGTGCCCCATAAAATCCCACCGTGTGTTCATCATGGCCTTTTGGGACATGGTAGGAAACCCATTTTAAAGTGTACATATGAAAGGAGAAGGTCTAAAAGTTTCATTTTATATTTTTAGCATATTTCCCTATGCGAGCCCAGGAGCAACTTAGTTAGAGTTGGCAAGATGAAAAGTTAGCTCAAATTGTAGAGGTGAATGTAAATGAAAGTCCCAAGCTTGTGGGAAGTTTTAATAGGATAGCACAGGTTTTTTTGTGTAGGAGGAAGCCTCAAGAGTTCCATTTGAAGGCCCAAAGACAAGATTTACTTGTTGTTGCCGATCAAGTGCCTAGAAGCCCTTGAAATTCTCATTTTGGGGTTTGTGTATGCAAAGAAGGGTTGGAAGCTTAAAACCACTGAAATCCTTTGGGGTTGAGTGAATCTTTGAATAAAATCCATTTTAGTTTGGGGGTCCTTTGGATCATTTTATCCTAAGACCTCAAAAACCGGTTCTAGGAGGCCTAATTGGGGCTCTTTCCCTTGTAGCCTTTTCTAGACCAATTTTTGAAATCGGTAAGAAACCTTTGGATTGCAAACCACAAATAGACCTTGAAACCATCTAGAAACATGAGAGAAGAACCCTCTACACCTCTACAAGATCTCAAGACCATTGGAGGGTAGTTTGATGAATTTGAGCGACGAAGACATCATTGAGCATATGGGAAACATAGCAAATTGGCAGGGTTCCTAGCAAGGACACTTGAAGAAAAAACCATGGAGTGAGTAAGAGAAATCCCTAGAAGAGATTGAGAAGGACTTGTAGGTCTAGAAAGAAACTAGGCCTGGTGAGTTGGTGAAATTGAGAAACATCAACTTAGTGAAGTGTTGGGCAGGCTAGGTGAATCCTACCATGAAGCCACCTAGGTACTTGAAGAATACTTTCCTAAGCTTGGAATTCCCCTCTCTTTGTTTCCTAAAGGAGTCACTTGACTTCTTTCTCATTGGGGGAGTATGGTGCACGAGCACCTAGTTTTTAACTAGTTTTGTTGATGCATTTCCAAATTTTGGAGTTATTGATCATGTTTTGGGATCAATGAATGAATAATGGACTATGGCTAGGTCAACAAGTATGGTTTAGAGTGATTTGAAGTGTATTTGTCATCAAGGTTTTTTATTTTCTTAGTTTTGGCCAATATGCCCTTGTAAGCCTAAAATGGCATTATTTTGCAAAATAGGGTAAAACTGATTCTAACACCTTATTAGGAATTTGGTCATGTTTTTTTGATGCTAGGGAACCATCTTAGGGGGTTTAGAATGAAGAAAAATGCCTAAGTTGCAAAAATGCAAAATGGAAACTAATGAGGAGTTGGTTATGACCAAGGCGGCATTTGAAATAATTTTTCAATGATTTAACATGGGTTGGAAGATCCAGGAGCAAGTTTGAATAAGATTTGTAGACATTTTGTAGATTTTTCCTTATATTTTGTCATTTTGGTAGCAGCAGTCCGTACCAAATGGATTGATCTTGTTAGTGTTCTTTCCTAGTGGTTTAGTGGATGGTATTGTATTACTCAGGAAGTGTTTTTATCTTTTCTTAGTGCAATTTTTGTGTCTTTAGAATTTGTCTCTTACTACACTGCTCTCGGTCTGAGCAAGGGTTTAACACCCTATACATGGTTCCAACTTGAAATCCTATTGTGTTTGTTCAATGGCCCTTGGGATTCAATTCATGGAACCTTTGTATAGTGTACATATTCTATGGAATGTCTTAGAGATTTATTGGAAGCCACTTTCTATCATATCCTAGGCAAGCTTTGCCATAGCCCGACTAGGAATATGACTGTCAATTTTATGTTTACTTGTAGGGATGAACAAATGTGAATGTGAAAAGTGTTTTTCATGGAAGTATGATGCATAGCAGAGTTTGAGTAAATAGATGGATGTGTGATAGGGTGTAGAAACCAATAAACCCCATTAGAGAAGACTGTTAACTCTAAAACCCTCAAAAGTGCCATTTTTGGGATCCATACAGGTATGGATAGACCAAAAAACCTACCCCAGTGAATCCAAAAGTTTTTCCAAAAGGGTACTCGGATCACCAAATATTTTGGGGGGGTCCTTTGAAGGTTTTCTGATTAATTGCACAAAAACTAGTAAGGTAGGGCTAATAGGGGCTCTAGGGCTACTAGGCCTAGAAAATAGGAAGAAGAGGAAGCGATGGGAAAATGGAGAGAAACCAATTAAAGAACCACCTAAATGTTGGTATTTTGGTATGGTTTTTTCATTGATGTCAACACCTACTAAAACACTAGCACTTTGGAGATCCAGCAGCATTCACTAGCAAGCAAGTAACTATTGCATAGTTACTGGTATATGGTTCACCGGCAGGATATAATGATCACCGAAACTTGGAATGATATGGAAGACACTTCGTAATATCGAAGACATCATATGGAAATCTTATCTTAATGAATTAATCATTAGTATATTCATATTTTCATATTTGCTTTTACCGGCAAATAGGTCTAGGGTTATCTAGGGTTACACAAGCAGGTTTATCTTTTCCAGTTAGGCATGGCACGCTATGGAGATGATTAATTATTGTTGTAAATGAATTAAGCCGACATGTTAAATCGGTTATTGCATCAGATATTATATTGTTTGTAAAATGTTTTTATTTTAATATCTTGTAGAGTCGACCTACTAAAATTGGTCTTAGGTTATGGTATAAAGGTAAGATCTTATTTGTAAGATCAAGTGTGGAATGCGAAAAAGAATTGTGTGAAGGTATATGCGAGATTAAGAAGTGCAATACACACAGACATCATTTGAAGGAGAAGCTAGGTTTTTGTGAAAGCATATCAGCATTACACCAGTACTGAATCTAGCATATGAAGATGTTATTTTGTGCAGTACATTCTTATTGGATTTAACCATCCAATTGTAGTCAGTGTGACTTCCATTTTGTGATTGAGCAGTGAGCTCTAGGCTGTTGGCCTTTTTGCATGTGCAAACCCCATTTATGTACACTTACTATCTACAGTAGTATCATCCGATTGTGGGTAAGGTTTCCCATCGTGGTTTTTCCCCTTATAGGGTTTCCACATACAAATATTGGTGTCATGTGTAGTGGATGACTTTGTGTTTATGTTTCATGCATTAATCTTTACCGGTATAGCAACTAACTGTTAAAACTATCTACCGACATACTTAACTAGTTTACTGGTATTAAGCATTAAATTGGGTAGGTTGTTTTTTTTTTTTAATTTATTTGACAACTGATTCACCCCCCCTCTTAGTTGTCTCTGGGGACTAACAATTGGTATTAGTGCTTAGTCCTCTTTTGTAGAAGTTTAACAGCTTGAGGAGATCCAATGTCTACTAATTATTTCAAGAAAGACAGTCCTAAACTTGATGGAACCAACTATGGCATATGGAAGATTAGAATGGAGACACATCTAAATTGCATTGGTAAAGACATCTAGGAAGTTACAAAGAAAGGTTATACTATTGTTGTACCTGGTCAGCCCAGTCCAACTAACTTGGCTAAAGATGAGGAAAATGATTGCAAAGCAAGAGAAGCACTTTTGAGTGCATTATCAAATCAACAAATCATGGGACTATCAGATAGGTCTACTGCTAAAGATATTTGGGATCATTTGGAAACACTGAATGAAGGAGATTCCACAGTCAAAATTGCAAAACTTGAAAGCTTTTGGGTCAAGTATGAACATCTAAAAATGGAAGAAGATGAAAGGATTTTGCTTTTATAGAAAGAGTGAATGAAATTGTTTTGGGTACTAAATGTTGTGGAGGAACCTTAAGTGAGGATGAAATTATTTCAAAAGTTTTAAGAGGATTTCCACCAGCATATAAAATGAAGGTTACTGCTATAAATGAGTTAAGAACAATGCCTAATACATCAATAACTAGGGATACATTGATTGGGAAACTTTTAGCTTTTGAAATTGAAGAATTTGGTCCTATTTCTACTATTAAGAAAGATTTAGCCTTTAAAGCATCAACATCATCTTCTCCATCATTTGATAAATCTGATTGGAAAGCCTTTTATGCAAGAGAACTTGAAGAAAGCAGGAAAGAAAATGAAGAACTTGAAGAACTTGAAGCACTATTTGCAAGGAAAATGCCTAAAGGTAAGTATGAATGTAAAGAACCCTTTAAATGTTTTAACTGCAATAAGATTGGTCATATGGCTTTGAGATGCCCTGATAGACATGATAGACTAAGAGAAGAAGCTAGAAGAACATACAAGCCTAATCTTGAATATCAGAGATACAAATTTAACAAGAATAAAGACAAATCTTGTTACATTGTTGATGAAGGCGTGACTGATGATTCTAATGAGGATCCAATAGACAATGGATGGGTTTTTGTTGCTATAACAAAAGATCAACCAACACCTACTGCTCAATCGGTAGAACTAAAGTTGAAGTAAAGGATGAATAGATCATTGACTCAGGATGCTCACATCATATGACAGGAGACAAAGGTAGATTCTTGAACTTTCAAGAATACAATGGAGGTTTAGTGAGATTTGGAGATGACAAAGCCTGTTCAATCAAAGGTAAGGGTACAATATCTCTTGATGGTAAGCATAACACTAACAATGTCTACTATGCTGAAGGATTAAAGCATAATCTTTTGAGTGTTGGTCAATTAGTTGAGAAAGGATTTCAGTTACAATTTAAAAATGCAAAATGCAAAATCATGAATAGAACGGGTTTGGAAATTGCAACCGATAATCAGACTAGAGGTAATATCTTTCATTTGAATAATAGTGAAAAGACATGATTGATTGCACATATAGATGAAAGTTGGTTATGGCATAAGAGACTCTATCATGTAAACTTTTATTGCATGGTAAAGATCAGTACTTCTAAGGTAGTTAGAGATCTAGCTAAAATTATCAAACCTCAAAATACAATATTTAAGGAATGTCAATTTGGAAAACAAGTTAGAGCTAGTTTCAAAAGTATTCCAAAAAAATCCAATAATGCTCTTGATTTGATTCACACTGATTTATGTGGTCTAGCTAGAGCTAAAAGATTACAAGGTGATAGATATTTCATGCTAATTCTTGATGATTATTCTAGAATGTTTTGGGTTACTTTTCTCAGAGAAAAATCAGAAGCAATTGGAAAGTTCAAACTATTCAAAGCAATGGTTGAAAATGAAACCAGTAAGAAAATCAAATGCTTAAGATCAGATCAAGGAGGAGAATTCACATCTAAGGACTTTAATAGATTATGTGAAGTGAATGGAATCAGAAGATAGCTATCAACACCTCAGATACCACAGTAGAATGGAGTTGTTGAAAGGAAAAACAAAACTATCTTGGATGTAGCAAGAAGTATTTTATAAGAAACAAATTTACCACATGTGTATTGGAGAAAAGCAGTCAGCATAGTGGTCTATACATTCAACAAAGTTCACATCAAAGGTGAAACCGGTAAGACCCCTCATGAACTATGGTTTGGTAATACTCCTACTCTTAAGTATTTCATAATTTTTGGAAGTAAATGTTATATCAGAAGAGATGAGTATATTGGCAAATTTGATCCTAGAAGTGATGAAGGAATATTTCTTGGTTATTCATCTAAGAGCAAGGCATATAGATGTTTTAACAAGAGATTGCAGAAAATTGTTGAGAGTACAAATGTAAAAATTGATGAACAATTCAGAAGAACTTCAAGGTATATAGACTCTGAACCAACAACAGAAATTGTGACAAATGAACCTACACTAAATCCACCGGTATAGAATGAAGATCTAGTTACCCCAGTACCATCTGAGGATTCCACAATAATTGAAGAACAACAACAAACAAAGACACCCCGATATGTAAGATTGAATCATTCTGAAGATCAAATAATTGGAAACAAGTTTAAAGGAGTTATGACAAGAGGAAGATTGGAAAATGAAGAGGTATGACTTATTTTTAAAATTGAACCATCATCTATTAATGAGGCATGTGAAGATAAATTTTGGATTAAAGTTGTGGAAGAAGAACTAGAACAAATTGAGAAAAATAACACTTGGACATTAGTTCCCCGGCCTAAAGATAAAAATGTAATTGGAACCAAATGGGTATTTAGAAACAAACTTAATGAAGATGGTAAGGTTGTTAGAAATAAAGAAAGACTAGTGTGTAAGGGATATTCTCAGAAAGAAGGAGTTGATTACAATGAAACCTTTGCACCGGTAGCTAGAATTGAGGCAATCAAATTATTCTTGGCTTTTGCAGCACACAAGAACTACAAAGTTTATCAAATGGATATTAAATAAACCTGATGGATTTTCTTTGACAAATGACAATGATATGGTTTGCAGGTTAAGAAAAGCTCTGTATGGATTAAAACAAGCTCCAAGAGCTTGGTATGCAAGATTGGATAAGTATCTTTTAATGATTCGTTTTACTAAAGGAAATGCAGATAGCAATTTATATTACAAAATAACTAATGATGACATCTTGATTATAGAAGTTTTATTTGATGATATAATCTTTGGAGGAGAAGATGGTTTATATAAGGAATTTTCTAGTAAAATGCATCAAGAATTTGAAATGTCCATGATTGGAGAAATAAAATTCTTTTTAGGATTGCAGATTTCACAGACTGATAAAGGTATATTCTTGAGTCAATCCAAATACTTGAAAGAGTTACTAAAGAAATTTGGGATGGAGAACTCTAAACCGGTAAGCACACCTATGACTACAAATGACAAATTATCTCAAAGCGATGAATCTACACCTGTTAATTCAACTAGATACAAATCTATGATAGGAGGTTTACTATATTTGACACAAACCAAACCTAATATTATGAATGCAGTATGTATTGTTTCTAGATTTCAAAGTAATCCTAGAGAAAATCATGAATCAGCAGTAAAAAGGATTTTCCGGTACTTACAAGGCACTATAAATCTTGGATTATGGTATTCTAGAGATGAAAACTTTGAATTATGTGCATACATAGATGCAAATTGGGCAGGAGATGTGGATGATAGAAAAAACACCACCGGCGGAGCATTCTTTCTTGGAAACAAACTAGTTTCTTGGTTGAGTAAGAAACAAAGTTGTACATCTTTATCAACAACAAAATCAGAATATGTTGCAGCAGCAACTAACTGTACATAGGTACTATGGCTTAAGCAAATGTTGAAAGACATAAAGGTAAAATGCAAGGAACCTATTACTATATATTGTGATAACATTGCGGCAATTGATATATCTAAGAATCCAGTACTACATTCTAAAACAAAACATGTTTCTATCAAACTGAATTTTCTAAGGGAAAAAGTTGAAGAAAAGGAGATAAAACTAGTTTATGTGAATACTAAAGAACATCTTGCAGATATCTTTACAAAACCTTTGCCTAAGGAGACTTTTGAATATCTCATAGATCAGCTTGGAGTCATACCACCACCAATAGAGACTTAGGAAGTTTATGATTGTGTTCAACTGGTAGAATTAAAAACAAATATTTTACTGTGGTCTTTGATGAGGAAGCTACTTCTTAGGGGGAGTAGTTGGTATATTGAATTGACTGGTATTTTCTATATGAACTTGGTTTTATTATAACTTTGGCATTTGATGTCAAAGGGGGAGAGATATCTATGGAAAAACACATTATCTTTTGAGGAACTTTGGATAACACATGTTGCTCCCAGGGGGAGAGATTGTTGTTTAAAAACTATTACTCTGTGTATTCTGGTTATGATCTTTTTGGAGATTGTTGGTTTTTGGCATTTTTGTTTTGGCACTTTGATGGTTTTTCCATCTTGTGTTGCCATCAATGCCAAAGGGGGAGATTGTTGGTATTTTGGTATGGTTTTGTCATTGATGTCAACACCTACTAAAACACTAGGACTTTGGAGATCCAGCAGCATTCACCGGCAAGCAAGTAACTATTGCACAGTTACTGGTATATGGTTCACCGACAAGATATAATGATCACCAACACTTGGTAATATCGAAGACATCATGTGGACATCTTATCTTAATGAATTAATCATTGGTATATTCATATTTGCATATTTTCTTTTACCAGCAAATAGGTCCAGGATTATCTAGGGTTACACTGGCAGTTTTATCTTTTCTAGATCAGCATGGCACATTATGGAGATGATTAATTATTGTTGTAAATGCATTAAGCCGACATGTTAAATCGGTTATTGCATCAGATATTATATTGTTTGTAAAATGTTTTTATTGTAATATCTTGTAGAGCTGACCTACTAAAATTGGTCTTAGGTTATGGTATAAAGGTAAGATCTTATTTGTAAGATCAAGTGTGGAATGCGAAAAATAATTGTGTGAAGGTATATGCGAGATTAAGCAGTGCAATACACATAGACATCATTTGAAGGTGAAGCTAGGTTTTTGTGAAAGCATATCAGCATTACACCAGTACTGAATCTAGCATATGAAGATGTTATTTTGTGCAGTACATTCTTATTGGATTTAACCATCCAATTGTAGTTAGTGTGACTACCATTTTTTTATTGAGCAGTGAGCTCTAGGCTATTGGCCTTTCTGCATGTGTAGACCCCATTTATGTACACTTACTATCTGCAGTAGTATCATCTGATTGTGGGTAAGGTTTTCCATCGTGGTTTTTCCCCTGTAGGGTTTCCACGTACAAATATTGGTGTCATGTGTTGTGGATGACTTTGTGTTTATGTTTCATGCATTAATCTTTACCAGTATAGCAACTAACTGTTAAAACTATCTACTGGCATACTTAACTGGTTTACCGGTATTAAGCATTAAGTTGGGTAAGTTGTTTTTGGTTTGAATTTATTTGACAACTAATTCACCCCCCCCCATCTCAGTTGTTTCCAGGACCTAACACTAAATGGAGTTGAAACACTTACTATACACCCCCTGAGACCCCTACAAGTGTGCATTGGAGGTTTGGATAATCCAATGGTTGGATTTACTCTAGTGAATCCCAGCCATGCTTGAGAGAAACTGCAGAAAACAAATTGATAGGGAGCACTCCAAGGGAGTTTAATTGTTTGACTTGTTAATGGACAAGTGAATAGTGATGGAAGGCCACTAAAACATCCTTTCCCTACCTATTGAGAAAGGTGTAACTCTTTTGTGAGAATCTCCCCATCAATTGCTAGGAAATCTTTTATGAATGAAGAACAACTTTTTAAAAGTTTTTAATTACTGCTTGGAAAGGAACGCAAATTTCTCATCTACCATTACTACTCGTGCAAGAAAAACAACGACTCTAAACTTGCATTTGAAAAAGTTTAAAACATGACCATTGATCATCCTCTAAGTTGGCAAATCTTATGAAACAAATAATTCAATCTGGCAGTTATTATCCATTGTGACAAGCAGGTCCATCCTTGGCATGACATGGCACATCCAACTCATTTCTTGTTTCACCACCTTTAGTTACCCCACCATCGACTTTCCCTGGCCCGCCTTGCACATGTGGCATCATCTCGTGATGTCGCGATCCATAATTTGCTCGCATCTTTTGATCGCGGTATCACAGAAACCGTCAGGTCTATTCTTTGTTTACCTTCTATCTATACTGGTCACTTAACAAAGGCTGCTAAGTCCTGATCACTTCTCAAACCGCAATCAAAACATTACCACTTGATATAAGCACATGCATAAATATTCATTTTTAGTCACTCGGGTTTTAACCGCTGGGAACCGGTAACATGAAACATTTTTAAAAGTCAAACCATTGGCTCACCTTTCTCCATTGAGCATACGTGGCATCATCTTGTGATGTCATGGTCTTTATCATCCTTGCACTTTCGACCATAGGGAAGCATAGATCATCAGATCTATTCGGCTTTTATCAACCAGCTGAAACATTTATGATTTTAGACTTGGGAAAAATGAGGCTGCATGCACAAATATTAAAAGAGACTGACTATAGGGAAATTTTTGCGTAGGAATTTAGGAAAATCATTTCTAAAACCGGTCTAACACAACTTAATGCTCAAGGAATAAAATGGCCTCACCAACAAAAAACAATGCTTGACCTTATGTGAGAAAAAGGTAATGATGGAATATAAAAAAGGCCCAAAGATTTTCTTTCATACCACAACTTAACCAGAAAGTCACAACCCCTAAAGCCCTAAACCCTAAAAAATTGACAGAGGGCATAATAACACCAAAATGACCAAAATTTTGCAAGACACAATTTTAGGTCCTATCAGTGGCTCTAGTTGGGGACGTCCATTTCATAGGAATGAGAAGAGAAACCAGAATTTTTGGTGAAGTGGACCAATTACAGAGTAGACCAAAAAGAAGTTTCCAGGACATGGTAACTTCAACAGAAAGGAAAATACACTAATATTTACAAACCCTAACTAATTCTCATGGAAAATAACTACTTTCAAGAAAAGTAGAGCTTCAAGAATTGTCCATGAATAGGCAATTCAAGAGTATTACCATGTATATCTTGGAGAATGTACGAATCTTCTTCCCATTTTCTTTGGATCAGATATGGGAAAGCCAAATGGAATCAAACTTACCATGTGTTTCCCTTGTCCTCTATTCTGGCATTCCACATTAGGACCAAATCTTGAACTTGAAAAATCCTTGCAGTTTCTCTTTTGTCATACAAGTTTTTAACCTACATATATAACTTTGTATTTCTGGTACTAGCTTCTCTTCTAGCTTCATCTAGTTCCATTAAGGCCTCAATCCTCAACTGCATATCATCATCTATATCATTGTCGTAAGTTTGGACAAACTTATACATTTCCATCAAGTTGTTTTGGGGTAACCTTGCACGCATACCATACACCAAATCAAAAGGTGCACAACTAATTGCTTTCTTAATTGTTACGTTGTCTGCCCAAACTACTAATCTAAGCTTTGAATCCCAAGCCTTCTTGTTTTTTTCTAGGATTCTTTCAATGATCTTCATCAAAATTTTGTTGCTTGATTCAGCTTGCCCATTTCCTTGTGGGTGGTAGGGTGATGAATATGAGATTTGAATACCATATTTGTTGTAGAAGTTTTCATATTTCTCTAACCTAAAACTCATGGCATTATCTGAGACTATCCTCTCTGGACATCCAAATCTAGTCAATATATTATCTGTAAGGAAATCAATTACCACCTTTCTTGTTGATTTTCTAGTGGGTATAGCTTCAACCCACTTAGTGAAATAGTCAGTGGCCACTAAAATCCAAGAATGACCACTACTAGATTTGCATGCTATCTCCCCAATGAAATCTATACCCCATTGTTGGAATGGAGCATGCACATTCATAGGTCTTAATGGCAGATTTCTTGAAAATTTCAATTTTCCTAAAAATCTCTAGCATGAATCACATTTCTTGACTAGTTGATGTGCATCCTTGAAAATTGTTGGCCACCAAAACCCAGCCCTTAGTAATTTGTGTGTAGTTATCTTGGCCATATAATGCCCTCCGCAAACTCCACTATGCAATTTAGACAATAACTTTTGAGCTTGATCCTAGTCAACACACTTTAACATGACACTATCACTATTCCTCCACCAAATTTTCCCATTAACAATGGCATATTTGATAGCATGTAATTTTAATGTCCTTTTATTATCACTCATGTCTTTTGTACATTTCATTCTCTTCATATAATATATGATATCATCATACCATTTACAACCATCCATATCACAGATACAAGATCTGTTCTCTTCTTCCATAATATTCATTTGATTGGCATCCAAATTGCTCTAGGCCATCATCTTTGCCAATCCTTGTCCTCTTACTAACTTAGTGATTTGGATATCGATGTTAAATTCTTGGATCCTATTTATCCATCAATATCTTCTTCCAGATAATTCCTATTGTGTGAAAATATCATTAATTGCAACACTAGGCACATATGCAGCCACTGTTGCTCCCATCAAATAACTCCTAAAAGCTTGAACAACCTTCACTAGTGCATAATCTTGCTTTTCATTTAAATCATATTTCAGCTCTACAGCTTGCAAATATTTACTAAAAAATGCTATAGGTTGTTCAGAACCTTCTGAATTCTTTTGCAACAATACAACAACAATAGTATGAAATGATGTGAATGAAAAAATATGCATAGGTTTGTCGTAATCAAGTGTTTTCAAGACATGTGTATTTTTAATAGCTTTCTTGTCTCCTAGAATGCCTTAACTGGTTCCTCATTCCATTCTATCTTTGCACCTTTCTTCAACATCTTGGATATAGGTCTACTAATTTCAGCAAAATTAGTGACAAATCTTCTTAGAAAATTAATCTGCCTAAAGAAAGATTGGATACCTTTAACTGTTTTGGGCTGAGGGACTTTGTCAATTTCTACTACCCTCTCCGGGTCAATTCTTACACCATCTTTTGAAATGATGTGACCCAGCAACCTACCTTCAGTTACCCCAAAAGCACATTTTTGGGGGTTTAAAGATATCCCATATTCAATAACCCTGACAAATTTTTTTTCAAGGTGACCACAGTGATCACTTTCCTTCTTGGAATAAGCTATTAATTTATCTTGGTATACCACTAAGAACATATTTATAATGTCATAAAATGCGACATCCATGGCTCTTTGAAATGTCGCTTCTGCATTTATCAAAACAAAAGGCATTCTGATATAAGCATAGGTTCCTCAAGGTGTAGTGAATGTTGTTTTGTATTGTTCTGATTCTTTAACCATTACTTAGTTGTAACCCAAAAATCCATCCATCATAGATAAGAGCTCACACCTTATTACCCTTTGCAACATTGCTTCCATATTGGGCAATGGATAATTGTCTTTTAATGAAGATATATTCATATTTCTGAAATCAACACAAAATATGATATCTCCATTATTTTTTCTTATAGGTACCAAGTTAGACACCCATGATGAATGTCTGATAGGTTTTATAATCCCATCATCTCTTAGCTTGACTAGCTCCTCTTGCATTTTAGGTGCTAATGTTGGATTAATATCCCTCTGCTTTTGTCTAAAAGGCTTGGCATTTTCTTTCAAAGGAATCTCATGTTGAAATAAATCTTCCCTGTAAGCCTTTAGGTCATCATATGACCAAGAAAAAACATTATTATACTTTCTCAACAAATCAATTAGCATTTTCCTAACCCTAGGTGACATTTTCTTTCCAATATATACCTTCCTTGGGGCTCTTTTTGTCCCAAGGTTAACTTCTTCTAAATCTTCAGGGTGTGGAGCAGTAATAACAACCTTAGCCTTGTCTTGACTATCAAACAACCTTTCTAAAACAACCAGACCTTTGAGAATTTTTTTGTCTTCAGTTGAATCACTTCCTTCCCAAAGATTGTTTCTTTGTCATCCTCTGTCTATACAAAGGCATTGAAATCAATTTCTTGATTTTCATATTCATCTACACAATGTAGAAATATTAAAATATCATCATCAATATTAAAAACCTGCCAGCTTTCAATGTTGTCAGGGATTGAAGGCCTCATTTGAATCTCAATCTTTGAGATTCCAACAAAAGTAATGTCCTCTGGCCTTAGAGCTATATTTTCCAGGAGATCAGCCATTCTGTTATGGCTCCTTTCTTTCCATTCAATACCAAAAGCATCAAAATTCTCAATTTGGTCCCATACAGTATATCTATACTGCTTCAACCTTTTATTTTTTAATTCATATTTAGATCTGACTTCGGATATGACTAACTCAGAATCTCCAACAACCTTGAGATTCTTTATCCCATGTTTTTCAGATAGTCTCAACCCAAGCAGTAGCGCTTCATATTCTACCACATTATTTGTACATGCAAAGGCCAGAGTAAAGGAAAATTTAAAAGTTTCTCCATGAGGTGATATGAATAACACACCTACTCCCGAGCCCTCCTTAGAAATGGCTTCATCAGAATACATAGTCCACAAATTATCATCTCTTGATGATTTTTCTACTTCTTCATGCAATAATGCAAGTTGTTCCCTTTTCTTCTATGAAGAATATTCAACCCTGAATGCATTTATCCCTGTGTCTACAAAACAAGTCATATCCTCATCATATTATACTGCATGCACCATCATATATGGTACCCTAGATTGTCTTTTAACCTTTATATTTTTACCATCAATGTAAAAGGTATAATAAGACAAGTCACATTGCAAACTTCCTCCCATAGAGGCACTCCACATTCTTGAAAATAACATCCCATAATGCGGTGGAATATGTACAACTAGGACACTCAGTTAAATATTTCTCAAGGAAAGGAACAAGTTTATAAGGTAGTGCCTTTATAGTTCCTATCACAGACACTTCTCTTGAATCCATAGCACAACATCTTCCTTGAGGAGTATCTACATTTAAACTCATGGATTGCATTATCCTTACTGGCATGACATTATTTGAGGCCCCAGAATCAATCATACAATTCTTCAAGACTCCTCCATTTATAATAACACTCAGAAAGAAAGGGTCTACATTGTTAGGGCTCTCGCCTACTGTATCTTCAAGATAAATTTGGGGAATTTGAGAAACCATTCCATCTAACTCTTTATCCTTTGTCACATTTTTAATCATTCATTCCTTTACATTATGGGATACATTCTCATTTTCAATTTCAACTGAATGAGAAACTCCCTTGACCCAAGCCATGGCTTTCTCCCTATGCTCTTCAATTCTTAACATTTCTTGCAAAGGAACTTTAATTGTAATCTAAGAAAGCAACTGAAGCATATCCATAGGTGTGTGATTTGGTAATTCAACTGACATACCTAATTGTTCTTCATATTTCTTTGGTTTGTTGCCTTCAATACTTTGTGTTTTCTACAAGTCTCCTTTAGTGAGCGAAGCAGATTTTTCAACCATCTTTGCCTTCATCTTAGGTGGAGAAGTTTTTTCAATAGGATTCACAACCTCTTCTTTCTTATCCCACTCCTTTCTTTTGATCTCCTTAATTTTGATTGCATCCTTTCCTAATTTATCCTCCTTGGCCTCTTTGCCTTTATTTTTTAACTCTTTGACAAATAAACTCAAAGGTTTGCCTTGGTCTTCACCCACAATCCTGTTTCTCAATTGATAGTTGTTTTTACCTGAGCTACCATAGTAGTTGTTATTCTATTAATCTCTTCATTTGAGGGTCTTCTCAAGGACATGGAACTCTCACCTTATTCAATATTACACATTTGGTCATCAACAGATAACTCTTCATCAGAAAAAAAATTGCTAATGATATGTTTCATTTATTTGCCTTTGATTATCTATATCAAAGTCCTCGGTTTCAATTTCAGAAGAATATTTTGCTTCTCCAAGACAGGAAGAAATCATAAGACAATCAACATTGTCACCTTCAAAGGTTTCTTCCTCTTCTTCATATGTCTCATCCTTGGCAGAAATAAATTGTGATACAACACAATATTCAGGTGAATGAGGTGATTGACAAGAAACACACCAAGGTTTATCTTCCACCATGTTCACTTTATGTTTCTGCAAAGGGTCAACAATTTTTTTATCATGTTTACCCTTTTGTTGTTGAAAAGGATTTCCTTCCTTTCATTTTGTATTGTAAGGATAATCCTACAATTTTGGTGATCTATTAAATTTATTAAACTGTGGCTTTTCTGGTACATAACCCTTGTCATATTTTTCCATAGTTAATTTTAAATCCTTCAAGGTATTAAGAACCTTGTCCCCTATTTCTTCCTCTTTAGGTTTTGTGCCTAAAGATTTTTCAAATTTGTCTTTGGCACTCTTAGAAAATATAGGATCCTCCCTCCTTCCAAGCTTACCTGAAGGTCTTCTATTTCCCTCAACATTTATAGCTATTATAAATGCATCTCTCAAAGTTTGAGGATCTTTTTCTCTAAGGATATATGCCTTTTTTTCATCAAATGCATTCATATATGTGGTCAGACAAACATTATCATCCAACCTTAAAACTTGAAACAACTTATGAATTGCTTTTTGAAATCTGATATTCAAATTAGACACATCCTCATTCAATGAATTCTTAATGTTATTGAACTCATTTAACATGAAGCTAGGATTTTTTTTATCACCATACTGCTATTAGGAAAACTGGTGAACAACTAAGGGGGGGGGGGGGGGGTGAATCAGTTGTTAACAAATTATAATATTTAATCCACTTAATAACCTTTAACCTGATTAAGTACCGATAGAGCAAAAACAAATACCGCTAAACAATATAACTTAACAATTAAACAGATAATCAATGCAAAGCAACCATATGACATAACACCATGATCTGTACGTGGAAAAATCGGAAAGGGAAAAACCATGGTGGGAAGCCTACCCACAGTTAGATGATACTTCTATAGAAAGTATGTGATACAATTAGGGGCCTGCACATGCAGGAAGGCACACTTCCTAGAGCGTATTGGTCACTACAAAAGAGTCTCATTGACTATAGAGAGGCTACAACCATATCAATATAAATGGACAACAATCCAAAATAAAAAACTGCTAGAAATAGCATCTACCATGCCTAATTATACTCCCAGTTAAGCTCAATGTTGGAGGACTTTGACCTCTTCTTTAATCCCAATTCAATCATTTATGATAGACCAAATCTCCTTTGCATATGATATTGCATTCCAAGACCATGAACACTTATTATGTTCCCATTCTGTGATCTCTAATGAGATCTTACATCATTTTATACAAACCATTAGGCCTAAATCAATTAGGTTGGCCATCTATAAGATATTACGATAAGATCATTACATAAATTCATATTACATTGATATGCCATGTCGGCTTAAGACCAAAACAACAATAACAAATCCATAAATCATCCCAATACATCTCGGTAACGTGTAGAGTACACGTTATCATGATACCAGTCCATAACCTAGATAGGTACCAGACCTATTCTAGGTCCACCACGCCAAAGCAATGTCTTCAAGCAGTTGAAGCACGATCAAAGAACACCTTCAACATCTTGAAATCCATCTAGAAGATGCACCAACATCAATTATGCATCCTGTCAAGATTCCTAAGTGAGAGCTCTGCTGGTAGAGCCTTAAACCAATGTTGGTAAGGGTTTACTAGAGTGTATGATAGAATTCAATTACCAAGTCAATACCAACTGACCAAGACATGCTCCAGAAGCACACACCACATGTAACCAATCACATTCCATAGATCTAAACATGTCAGAAGTGTCCAACAGATAGTCTCTTCTGTCGGTAACACTAGATCTTCTACCGGTAACCAAAACTTGTATGTCAGTAACCAACCATAACAACTAGTATTGATATCAATAACAAAACATCAATGCAACACATAATCAATTCTTCTATAATGCCAACAATCTCCCCCTTTGGCATTGATGACAACACTAGATGTGAAAAACATCTAAGTACCAAAAAATGCCAAACAAGTCTCCCCTTGTGTAAGACAACCAATAATCTCTTGAATAACACTCCCCCTATGAATGATATCTCTGTAAACTTCTGCATTTATTTTTTCACATCACTATCTATCCCCCTTTGACATCAATTCTAGAAATCGGACAAAAATATCAAAGGAAGAAAACCTATGTATCTCAAAGCAAACTACTCCCCCTGAGTAGTAGCACCACTCATCAGTTTCAAAATGAATGATATCTTTGATAATGCATGTCGAACTGATGACAAAATATATCAATCAACTCTCTGTTGGAGGGGCAAAAACCCCTAACCTATCTCTCAAATACTCAAATGATTCCTTAGACAACGGTTTAGTGAATATGTCTGCAATCTGTTCTTTAGTTTTTGCAAAAACCAATTTTACATCCTTTGCTTCTACCTTGTCCTTCAGAAAGTTATACTTTATTGATATATTCTTATTCTTAGAGTGAAATAATAGATTTTCAAACATGTCAATAGCTACAGAATTATCACAGTAGATAACTACCAGTTCACTACAATTTACCCTGATATCCTTCAACATTTGCTTCATCCACAAGACTTGAGTGTTGCTGTTGCAACTTGCTCAGCTTCTGTAGTAGATAAAGAAATGCATGACGGTTTTTTGCTGATCCATGAAACCAGTTTCTTTCCAAGAAAGAAATCTCCACTAGAAGTGCTCTTCCTATCATCAGTATCTTCTGCTCAATCTAAGTCAGTATATGCACATAGATTGAAATCATCATTTTTAGAATATAATAAACCATATTTTGTTGTTCATTGCAAATACAAGAATATCCTCTTTACTGCACATTCATGATTTTCTTTAGGATTACTTTGATATCTTTAAACAATAATTATTACATTCATAATATCTGGTCTAGTCTGAGTTAGATATAATAGACCACCAATCATAGACTTATACCTTGTCAGATTTAATGGTGTAGAAGTATCCTTGATAGATAATTTCTCACTTGTCACCATAGGAGTACTTACCGGTTTGGAATTATCCATACCAAGCTTCTTCAACAATTCCCTCAGATACTTAGTTTGATAGATAAAAATGCCTTTGTCAGTTTGAGTAATCTACAAACCTAAGAAAAATCTCATCTCACCAATCATGGACATTTCAAATTCATTCTTCATATTGTTAGTGAATTCCATGCACAATTTATCTTCTCTTCTAAAAATGATATCATCAACAAATACTTCAATATTAAGAATATCATTATCAATGATCTTATAATATAAATTACTATCATCACTGCCTTTAGTAAAACCAAGCTTCAAAACAAATTTATCCAACCTTGCATACCAAGCTCTAGGAGCCTATTTCAATCCATATAAAGCTTTCTTCAATCTACAAACCATATCTTTATCATTTGTTAGTGAAAATCCATCATGTTTCTCAATGTAAACTTCTTCCTCAAGTTCACCATTCAAAAATGTACATTTAACATCCATTTGATAAACCTTATAGTTCTTATAAGCTGCATAGGCAAGAAATAGCCTAATAGCTTCAATTCTAGCTACAGGTGCAAATGTCTCACCATAATCAATTTCTTCCATTTGAGAATATCCTTTACAAACCAATCTAGCCTTGTTTCTTTCAACTTGACCATCCTCATTTAGTTTATTCCTAAAACCCCATTTAGTTCCAATAACATTCTTATTTTTAGGCCGGGGAACTAAAGTCCAAGTTTTATTCTTTTATATCTGATCAAATTCATCTTCCATAGCCTCTATCCAATGTTCATCCGTACAAGCTTCAATAATAGTTGCCTGTTCAATTTGAGAAATAAGACATACCTCTTCATTTTCTAGTTTTCTTCTTGTCATAACTCCCTTGTTCCTATCTCCAATAATATGATCTTTGGAATTATTTAATCTTACATACCTTGGTGTCTTCTAAAATTCAGGTTCACTACTCTGATCATCAGTCACAATTGAATTTTTTGATTGTGCTGGTGTAACTATCTTAGTTTCCGGTACCGGTTGAGGCATTGTCAGTTCAGTTATGATCATTTCCACTATCGGTTCCCTACCATATGATATAGAATGATTTATGTACTGCTCATCCACTTTCACATTAGCACTCTCCACAATTCTCTGCAATATTTTGTTATAACATCTATATGCTTTTCTTTGAATTGAATAACCAATAAATATCTCTTCATCACATCGAGGATCAAACTTTCTAATTGAATCATCTCTTTTGATATAGCATTTACTTCCAAAAAAATAGAAATACTTAACAATAGGTGTATGTCCAAACCATAATTCATAAGGGGTCTTACCGGTTTCACCTCTGATGTGAACTCTGTTGAATGTGTAGATTGTTGTACTCACTGCTTCTCTCCAGTAGATATGAGGCAATTTGGCTTCCATCATCATAGATCTTGCTACATCCAAAATGGTTATTTTCTTTCTTTCCACTACTCCATTCTATTGAGGAGTCTGAGGTGCAGATAACTGTCTCCCGATTCCAAATTTATCTCACAATAACTGTTAAATTCATGAGAAGTGAACTCACCACCATGATCTAATCTTAGACACTTGATTTTCAATCCAATTTTTGTTTGAACCTTTTCTCTAATGATCTTGAATTTCTCAAAAGCTTCAGACTTCTCCTGAAGAAAACTCACCCACATCATCCTAGAATAGTCATCAATAATCAACATGAAATACCTATCACCTTGAAAGCTTTAAGTCCTTGCTGGACCACATAACTCAGTGTAAATCAAATCAAGTACATCATTAGATTTATCATGTATTCTCTTAAAAGAAGTTATAACTTGCTTTCCCAATTGACATTCCTTACATACCAGATTATGAGGTTTCATAATCTTGGGTATATCTCTAACTGCCTTAGTTGAACTTATCTTAACAATACAATCAAAATTAACATAATAGAACCTCTTATGCCATAACCAACTCTCATCAATATGAGCAATCAAACATGTCTTATTACCAATGTTCAAGTGAAAGATATTACCTCCAGTCTGAATACCGGTTGTAATCTCCAAGCCAGTCTTGTTAATGATTTTGCATTTTCTATCTTTAAACTAAAATTGGAAACCCTTGTCTACCAATTGACCAACACTCAAAAGATTATGCTTTAAACCTTCTACATAATAGACATTATTTGTATTATGTTTATAATCCAAATAAATAATATCTCTACCTCTGATCATGCATTCTTTGTCATCTCCAAATCTGACTTGACTGCCATTGAATTCTTCCAGGGATAAAAATTTCCCTTTATCTCCAATCATATGATGTGAGTATCCACTATCAATTACCCATTCATCCTTATCTTCAACTTTTATTGCTAGGGCCTTTTCTTCATTTTTGATATCTGGTTCTGGTTCATCTTCCTTTAAAGCATATAGAACACCCATTCCTTTCCATTGCCAGATCCACTAGCAGGGTCTTCTGTCGGTTCATCTCCAAAGTCATCAGTTACTCCTTCCTCATCTGCTATGTAGCATTGTTTACTTTTCTTAAATCTATATCTATTCTAGTTAGGCTTAAATGATTTCTTAACTCTTTCCTCAAACCTTGCATTCCTTTCAGGACACCTAGATGAAAAATGACCAATCTTATTACATGAAAAACATTTAAAAGGTGCTTTTCCTTCATACTTACTTCCTATTGGACCTTTAGGTACTCTTCTAGCAAATAAGGCTTCAAGTTGCTCAAATTCCTGATCTTCTTTCCTCATGTCTTCCAATTATTTTGCATATAAAACTTTCCATTCACTTTTTCCGATAGATGATGATGATGATGATGCATGAAAAGAAGGTTCAGACTTTACAACTCCAGAAGATCCAAACTCTTCAAGCTCAAAAGCAGATAATTTCCCAATCAGAATGTCTCTATTAACAGAAGAGTTAGCCATTGTTCTCAACTCATTAATTGTAGTTGCCTTCATCTTGTAAGCCAGTGGAAGGGCTCCCAAGACTTTGGAAACTATTTCATCTTCACTCAGAAATCCTCCACAACATTGAATTCCCATAACAATCTCATTTACTCTTTCCATAAACACAACAATTCTTTCATTATCTTCCATTTTCAAGTTTTCATATCTTACTCGGTAACCATCAAGTTTAGCAATTTTGACAGTAGTATCACCTTCATTTAGAGTTTTCAATTTATCCCATATAACCTTTGTCAATGATTTATCAGTCAATCCCATGATTTGTTTATTAGTAAGTGCACACAAGAGGGCTTCTCTATCTCTGCATTCATTTTCAATATTCTTGTCCAAGTCTCAGGAGCAGGATTGTCACATGCTGGATCATAAGGTGTGTATCCTTTCTCCATGATCTCCCAAATACCCTTTCCAAGACATCTAAGATGAGTCTCCATTTGAATTTTCCATATCTCATAATTTGTTCCATCAAGCTTAGGGATTTCTCTTCTAAAAATAGTTGTCGGTGGATTAGAAGTGTTAGCTTCCATAGCATCTACCTCAAGCAGTTAAGATTCTACAAAATAGGACCAAGGCTCTAATACCAATTGCTAGGATAACTGATGAACAACTGAGAGGGGGGGGTGAATCAATTATTAACAGATTATAACATTTAATCCACTTAATAACCTTTAACCTGATTAAGTACTGGTAGAGCAGAAACAGATACCGGTAAATAATACAACTTAACAATTAAACAAATAATCAATACAAAGAAACCATACCATATTGTTATGATTCCCAAAGATACTGACAGGGGGGGTGAATTAGTAGCTAACCGGTTTATAGATTTTCTAACCTTATTAATTAATTTGCATTCCAAAACAATGTACCGGTAAACAAGAATTAATGCAGTAAATATGAACAATAAACACAACATAGAAAGCACACCATAACACAAGATTTTTGGTGAGGAAACCTGGTGTGGGAAAAACCTCGGTGGGATTTGTGACCCGCAATATTCACTCACTGGCCAATGAATGGATATTACTTACAATAGTGTGCTTGCACATGTAGGAAGGCCAACTACCTAGAGTTCACTGCTCAAATACAAAAGGAAGTCTCACTGACTTACAAAATGGATTATGAGAATCCAATATAATGTACTACTACAAAAAGCATCTACTATGCTAGGTTCAGTACCGGTTGAAGCTCACACAATAACCATAAACCTTTCTACAAGATTTGCCTTAGAATTCTCTCTACATATCCATCCTATCATCTCTCTGCAAAATGATCTACAAGATCTCATACTTATATATGATTCTTATTACAATATGCCATGTCGGCTTAAAAAAAGATATTACAATTAAATACAATATATAATAAACAAAGTCCTGTTGGCTAGGGTGTCGGTAAACATCCTTGTCGCTGCCAGTGAACTATCTGCTAGTGTAGAGTCTGTCGATGTCAATGCCATAATATTGCAAGGTTTCCATTAATGACAATACCTTCAATCACCTACAATTCTCATTGGAGTGTGCAATGCCAACAATCTCCCCCTTTGGCATTGATGGCAACACCCATGAGAAAAATTCAAAATTGTATCCAAAAATTGAAGTCCAAAAATCTTACCAAAACTGTGGGCTCCCCCTGAGCAGATGATCTCTTCTGTCAATCATTTCTCTCTTCTCTACTACTCCCCCTTTGACATCAATGACAAAGGTTGTCAAAATGTCAACTGAGTGCAGTTTTAGCTCGAACCCTGTAACCGGTTGGTTACAATCTGAAATAGGTCTTCTAATACCAAATTCAGGCTTTGAGTGAACCTGTCATTGTCCTTCAATGTTGCCTCTATTCTTTGAATTGTACCCATGAGGTGATGCATTTTCTCTTCTAGTGTCTTTTCTCTCTGAACAAGTGCCTCTTAGATCTCTTTCCTCAAGGAGATGAGGTTATCCAATTTAGAACTGAGCCTACATTTAAGATCTTTTTCCTTTCCTTTTATTCTTTCCTTTTCCTTCTCCAACTTCTCAAGTTTCTCCTCAAATCTAGCTATCTCTTGTTCTATAACTGATATTGGTTCGGATGAACCAATGATATTGTCAGCTATATCATTTATTTCTTTCTGTGCTTTGCTGATCTCCTTATCGATATCCACTGTCAAAAGATTTGTCTTACAAGTATCTCTATATAGTTCCTTAAACTCCATTATTGTTTTACTCAGTGTCGGTAAAAGGGTATCAATGTGTCCCATATACTTCTTTATTGTCTTGTCAAAGAATTTCTCTTTTTCCTTATCCATTTTCTC
This sequence comes from Cryptomeria japonica, assembly GCF_030272615.1. Classification (NCBI taxonomy): domain Eukaryota; kingdom Viridiplantae; phylum Streptophyta; class Pinopsida; order Cupressales; family Cupressaceae; genus Cryptomeria; species Cryptomeria japonica. The sequence goes on from NC_081410.1 coordinate 600,448,026, forward strand.
TTTAAATGTTTCTTCATTTATTTGATCAACAATCAATATGTTGTCGGTGATGTACTTAGACAATGTATCTAATTGACTCAAGGAATCTTTATTTTCTACATTGCACTTGGGTGCAATCAATTTAAGAATGGGCATGGTATCATCTATAGCCTTATATGCCAGTGCATTACATTCAGTAATTTTCTTAATTGAATCCAATAATACCTCAGTTACATTTGTTGGTCTGAATTCAGTCATGGAAGTACCAGATGACTGTCCAACTACCTTAACAATCTCCATGCTACCGGTGTGAGTAACCACTTTGCTTGTCTTGACCTCTGGTGGGTCAGTTTGTGTCTTTATTTCTATCAGCAAAGGTTTAGACTTCTCAGCTATTGCCGGTGGCACTGTCTCTGTATGTACCTATGACTCAACCTTTTTCTCTGCCTGTTTCTCAGTGGGTTTCACTGTGCTCTCTACTGTCAGTTTTTTTGATGGTTTCTCTATGGTATCCATTGTCAGTTTCTCTATCTATACCTCTGCACTATCTACTACTGGTGATTCAATAGGTTTCTCTTGATTTTTCTATAGCCGGTTGCTCAACTTGAATCCCAATCTCAATGTTATCAGCTGGTGTTTCAACTGCAACATTGTCAGTCGGTGGCTCAGTAGCCACATCTTTCTTCTCACCAGTGGTCTCCTTATCAACCACAATATTGACCTCCTAAGTATCAATGTTCATTGTGTACAAGATTTTTGATTCAGGATTTGTATCCTCATGTGGAGTCTCCACATCCTCAGTAGTCGGTTGTGCATTAGTCTGAATCGATGGAGTAATAGAAGGTGGTGACAAATTGTCTGTCACTTTTATATTTAGTAGTCCACCTACCTTGCCTTTTCCTCTGTCCTTATCCTTTTGGTATACCTTAAAAGCTTTAGGTCTTTTGAGCTCTTCTTGTTTTTTCTTTTCCACAAAGAAGATGTCCCATTTATCTGTTGTCTCTTCTGATATCTCACTAACTCTGCCAACCATTAGACTTACATGCTGGTGACCACTAGAAAATATTGTCCTGTTAGCCTCACTTATCAACTCATCAATTTCTTCTACTGATTTCATAGGGTGAACAACAAGTAGCTTCTCAATTTTTATTTTCTTGTCTAACTCCGTAATAGCTATCCTTTTAGCATCAAGCCGCCTATACAAATCACTAGGTAAATCATCTACCACCTCTATCAAAACTTTCTTATAAATGTCTAGGTGTAAGATGATATTGTTTTCTATGCTTTCCTTTTCTTCATTGGTAAATGTATCATACAATTTACTAACATTTGATAAATTTCCATCATTTGTTATTTCATTCAATAGATTGTCAAGAGGAGGGATAACCTATTTTTCTTTTTTCTTCCTGGGTGTCATGTTTTTAGCTGGGGGCCTCACTGCCTATTGTTTTTGCCTTTTTGTCCTGGTTTTCTTGGGAGGAGGAGAGGTTACCGGTGAAGGTTTTCTCTTCCTATCTACTCTTTTAAACTCGGCTGGGATATCACTTTCTGATGAAGTTCCAACCGGTGAGAGGTGAGCTTCTGGTTGTAAACCTTCCAAATCACTTTCATTGATACCAGTGACATTCATTACATTTTCCTTTATCTCTTTAACCTACTTAGATGCACTTCAGATATACTTCTCCCATCTCTTTCTCTATTTCAGTGTTTGCACACCACTTTCAATGGTTTCACATTACCAAACACCTTTTCCTCTGGTTCTCTAGGGGCTTCAAGTAGGGCTTTGGCATATGTCTCAATAATGTTCACATCAACTTCATAACCCATCTCTATCACCCAAATAGTTCTAGGAAGAATTGCTTCCATCCATATCTCGTCTTTCTTAATCACAAAACAAATTTCTTTCTGATACTTGTCTACAATACTCTAAAATAACCTTTCCCTAGTCTTCATTTTAGCCTTAAATGCTTGGAAATATTCAGTTATTTTGTTTTCTCTCTATTCCCATGTCGGTGAAGGTATCCAACAATTGTGTACCTACCAGTATGTCATAACCAAAGTCTTTCCTACCTATACCGGGAACTTCTTTTGTAATATATAGCATTAGGCATACAAGAAGATTTCCAAATCTGAAAGTACCTTTCTTATCTCCTTTGATTTTCTTCAAATTACCAATTAGCTCATCTTTCAACCACTCACATACATCTATTTTAGCATCATTGTTGACCATATCATATGCACTCTTGATACATAGACTGGAAACTGAGTTCAGTCGGCTAGCATGTGTGGTTCTATATCCTAAGATCATGCTAATGAATCTAACATTGTCATATTTCACATTATTAACTCTTAGGGGTCTACTGTCATAGGTTGCACTAGTTAAAGTCATCACTGTGTTGTTTGGGACTTTCTTGGTCTTATCTGGCTTGCTACCGGTGGAAGGTAAGCCAGTCATAGCCTTAACTGCTTCTCTTGTGATCTTATGTATAGAGTCTAACCAAAAGAATTCTCCATGGACTCTACTGAGTACAATACTCAAAAATTCCTTAGAAAATTTTGGGATGTCAAGGATTTCCACAAAACCTAGGGTTTCAATAACCTTATGTTCCAGTTTTACAATTCCACTTTCATCACAAATCACATTTTTATACATTTTCACGATTTCATCTGAACCTAGCTCCTCAATATGGCAATGTATGTAAATTCTTGGGTCTTCTGCATATGCAACTCCTTTAGGGATTTTAGAAAATGCCCCTAGAGTATCATCCTTTTTTGCTACTTTAGGAATAATCTTGAATACGGGCCTAGGGCATTTTACCACTTCAATAACAGTAGGGTTTGCAATGAATTTAGGAGCAGAGGAGAAAGCCATTGATAAATACCTTAATCTGCCTTTTAGGTTTGGATGCTTGAAAGATCTTTGCTTCACTTCTTGTTGTGGATTCTTTCACTTGGGTTTTTCGTGCTCTTAGGAAATTTGAATGCTAGGTGAATGAAAAAGAGTGAAAAACACTAATTTATAATGTCTATTCCTTCAACTACCATAATAAATGCCTGTCGGTTAAGTGAAACTTAACACATCTTCCGGTTAAGAAGAAGTTCATCTTCTCACCATCAACAGAGGGTAAGCTTGCATGATTTTCAATTTGATGCCATACCCCCAAAAGGTTTCTTTTTAGTTAGATGAAGAATCTCTTGCCGGTGGAGTAATACTATGTTCTACCGATGAAGAAATAGTCTCATCAACATTTTGATCTATCTTTCTAATCCATTGATTTAAAAATTCTTTCTTTACCTGATCAACCTTCTCTTTTCCTTTCAAACTAGGTTCTTTGTTATTTGTCGGTGAAGTCTTAATTATACAAAATTTTGCAATATGTCCAATCTTGTTATAGGCATAACATGTCACTTGTTTTTCTGAATAGCCTTTCCATATCCTATGCCAGTTTGTGTTCTGCATTGATTAGATAAGTGTCCAAATCTTCCACAAACATAACATCTTACATTCATTCTGTAATTTTCTAAATTGTGACCAATTTTGTTGCATTTAGAACATTGACCGGTGGATGTATTAGTGTTCTAATAGTTTCTAGATCTACATTGATTTTCTCTATGACCATACTTGTTACAATTAAATTATTTCCCATTAAATTTGTAGGCATTAGGCTGTCTTACCGGTTTGTTGTGATCATGATTGTTTGCAATACCAGAGCTTTCACCAATTTCAAGTCCAAGTCCATTAGGGTCTCCATTAGGTTTCTAGATTTTCAGCATATCATCAAGTTCTTCTGAACTTTTCTTGAATGTCTCTTTGTGTTGATTTGCAGTAGCCAACTCATTTTCCAAAACATCCTTTTGTCTCATAAGTGCAGTCTTAACATGTTCCATGTGAATCAAATCTGTCTTTAACATATCATTTTCATGACTGAGTCTTAGATTTTTATTTCCAGCATCATTGAGTCTCCTAGTCAAGTCATCTTCATTCTTAATTTTGTCTTCAATGTCTTTATAAAATCTCATAGTCATGTCTTGCATCTCATTCCTCAAGGTCATGTTTTCTTACCTCATCTTACTTACGAGATCATTAATAGTTTCCTTTTCATCATCATCATTTTGTATCTTCTCAAGAAGTTCTCTTCTTTTGTTTCTAGCAATAGTGAGATTCTCTTGAAGTCCTTGAATGAATTCTTGTGCAGTCTTCAAATCATCTTCAAGTTTGATATTTTTCAACTTTTCTGCATCATAATCTGCAAGAGTTGTTTCCAATTGCTTTCTCAAGTTTTCCATCTATACCGGTGTCAAAATCTTCCTCAATTTGTTAGGCTTTTGAAAATAGAGGACCAAGCTCTGATACCAATTTTTAGGATTCCCAAAGATACTGAGAGGGGGGGGTGAATCAATATCTAACTGGTTTATATATTTTCTAACCTTATTAAGTAATTTGCATTCCAAACCAATGTACCAGTAAACAAGAATTAATGCAGTAAATATGAATAATAAACACAACATAGAAAGAATACCATAACACAATATTTTTGGGAAGGAAACCCGGTGTGGGAAAAGCCTTGATGGGATTTGTGACCCACAATATTCACTCACTGGCCAATGAATGGATATTGCTTACAATAGTGTGCCTACACATTAAGGAAGGCCAACTGCCTAGAGCTCACTGCTCAAATACAAAAAGAAGTCTCACTGACTTACAAAATGGATTATGAGAATCCAATATAATGTAATTCTACAAAAGCATCTGCTATGCCAAGTTCAGTATCGGTTGAAGCTCATACAATAACCATAAACCTTTCTACAAGATCTGCCTTAGTATTCGCTCTACATATCCATCCTATCATCTCTCTTCAAAATTATCTACAAGATCTCATACTTATATATGAGTCTTATTACATTATGCCATGTTGTCTTATAAAAAGATATTACAATTAAATACAATATATAATAAACAAAGTCCCGTCGACTAGGGTGCTGGTAAACATCCTTGTCATCATCGGTGAACTATCTGCCAGTGTAGAGTCTACCGATGCCGGTGCCATAATATTGCAAGGTTACCATCAATAACAATACCTTCAATCACCTAAACTTCTCATTGGGGTGTGAAATGCCAACACATATAACACCATGATTTCTACATGGAAAACCCAGAAAGGAAAAAACCATGGTGGGAAGCCTACCCATAGTTAGATGATACTTCTACAAAAAGTCTGTGATACAATGAGGGGTCTGCACATGAAGGAAGGAACACTTCCTAGAGTGTACTGCTCATTAAAAAAAGAGTCACACTGACTACAAAGAGGATACAACCATCTCAAGATAAATGGATGACAAACCAGAATGAAGAACTGCCAGAAATAGCTTCTATCATGCCTGATTACAGTCTTGGTTAAGCTCAATGCCGGAGGACATTGACCACTTCCTTAATCCCAATTCGATCACCTATGATCAACCAAATCTCCTTCGCATACGATATTGCATTCCAAGAATGTGAACACTTATTCCATTCTCATTCCACAATCTATAATGAGATCTTACATCATTTTATACAGCCCTAAGGCCTAAACCAATTAGGTCGGCCACCTAAAATATATTACAATAAGATCATTACATAAGTTCATATTATATTGATATGCCATGTCTTCTTAAGACCAAAATAACAATAAAATCCATATATCATCCTGAAACATCCCGGTAATGTGTAGAGCACACATTATCATGATATCGGTCCATAACCTCGATAGGTACCAAATCTATTCTAGGTTAACCATGCCAAAACAATGTCTTCAAGCAGTTGAAGCATGATCAAAGAACATCGTCAACATCCTCAAATCCATCTAGAAGCTGCACCAACACCAATTATGCATCTTGTCAAGATTCCTCAGTGAGAGCTTTGTCGGTAGAGCCTTAAACCACTGTCGGTAAGGGTTTACCAAAGTGTATGATAGCATACAATTACCAAATCAATACCAACTAACCAAGACATGCTCTAGAAGCACACACCACATGTAACCAATCACATTCCATAGATCTAAACATGTCGGAAGTGTCCAATAGATAGTCTCTTCTATCGGTAACACTAGATCTTCTACCAGTAACCAAAACCTATCTGTCGGTAACCAACCATAATAGCTAGTGTTGACATCAATGACAAAACATCAATGCAACACATAATCAATTCATCCAGAATGCCAGCAGTTGCTCCTTAAAAAATCTCTACAATTCTTCCCAGGAACTAATAATTGCAGTTGGCAATCCTCTTTACCAATCTCTAGAATCCTTTGTTAGAGATTGCACAAATAATTTCATAATAAAATCCTCATGCTCCACCTCATAGTGATTCAGCTTATTAGTGAATGCCCTCAGATGTTCTTCGCCAGTTATAGCATTATTGCTTGTGAATTTACTAAACTTATCCCTTAAATCATTTGGGATAATATTGGGATATCCTGGGATCCCATCAAAATGTAATTGCCTATATCTCTCTAAGTGAATAGGTCTTCTTTGAAATTGCCCTACTACAATTTGTCCTGCAATACTTATCATGGTATTAGCTACAATAGAATTTTTTTTGGTGTTAACCCCTATAGTTGTATTAAAATCTTTAGAAAACTGGGGTTGACTACTATTTTGAGTAGTTGCTTGACTTTTCTGCCCAATAACTAGAATTCCAATTATTTGAGTATCTTGGACACTTTGGGCTGGAAGACTCACAATGACATTAGGTGTTGTACCAGAAATAGCCTGAGTTTTGGATGGGCCAGCAATGAATGAAGTACCATTTAATGTTGACAACTTAAGAAAATCAATTTTCCTTTTCATCTCTGCATTTGAGGCTTCCATTGCAACTCTCTTTAACTCTTTTGTAAGAGTTTCATTTTATATTCTAGCTATTTCTATCTCAATGTCAATTTGGGATAACTTTTGACTTAGATCTGGGATAGTTGAAGATTTTCTATCATCTATCTTAACACCAGATATCTTTTGTTTTCCTTCATCTAGATCTAATTTAGGAATCTAAATACTTGGCTAAATAAGATCTACTAACCTCTAGTTGTCCATATTACTCTTAGTATTTTCTTTTGTGATATTTTCAGATTTCATATATAATATATCTTTAAAACAAGGCATTCAACACTGGGTTTATCATTTTCCTGAGCCAAGGCTTTGAGTATTGCTAATTGTCTTATCAGACCATCTCTCTCTATCACAACTTTAATAACATCAGATTCCTTTTCCTTTTCTCTTTTTCTTCTCAAATCTATCTGTTCTTGGAGTTCTCTTCTCAATGTGTCTATATCTCCAATAACTTCTTTTGGATTTGGTAAAGTTAACTCGGATCCGGAAGTATCATCTAAACCAATCAAGTTCACATTATCTTGTTCTTGTATTGACTCATAACTATGAGAAAAATTTGTTGTGAGACCTGGAGGAGTAGGTAAACCAATAGCATTTTCACTTTGATGACTTACACTTCTACTCTTGCCTCTTGTCTTTTATGAATACTGAACTTGGGTACATTCTTTTCTGTGTGGTTGCATTTCTTCTTGAACTGGTGTATCAAATAAAGAATTGAAAAATCTTAAACTATCTGATTCAGAACATTTAGAAGATGATGAATGAACCTAAGGAATAGTATTTAACTAAGACTTACTTGCATTCTTGTTCTTAGGCTTCCATGATGAGGGAGCGACGCTTGTGTCTGCATTTCTTCTCGTTCCCTTTCTCTGTAGAGCTCCATGAAGCTCTTCCAATTTTTATTTAGGATGAAACCTCATATAACCTCTGGTGTTCTTTGCTTTACTCATAGTAGCAGATTCCTTCAAAGATTTGTCATAATTATTCAAAAATATATGCATTGGCATAGAAACCTCGGAGTTGCCACCCAAATTGCTTTGGGATATCAAATAATAAACTGCTTGAAAATCTTTGAAAGAGATTTGTGAACCTTGTTCACAAACCAGAATATCTTTCTCATGAAAATGTAGAACACCCTTTTCATAGGAAAACATCAACCAAAAACACAAAACCACGGGCTCAACCATCAAATCACAGAGATATAATGAAAACCTCTACTATATTTTTAAACAAAAACCCTTCTAACTAGAGATTCTCAATAGTTTATCCCCAGAAGAGTTGCATTTTTTTGTTGGTGCCCAAAAATGGGTTTACACTGACACAAGGCAGAGACCAAGTTGTTTTCTTATAAAGTATCTATGGATAGCCACTTCCAGCTATTAATATTCTTCAAACTTAGACCAAAAAATAACAAGTATACAAGATCCTTCTGTACTTTAGGCTTTGCAAAACCAGGGAGGGTGATCCCCATGCCAATTTGTGATTTCTACACTACACTCACAAATTATACATGAAACAAAGTAGATAATCTTATATAAAGACTCAACAGAAAGGGAGAATTCTCAAGAATGGAAAATTCCTCAGTGATCTGGACCCAGTTTGGAGCATGAGATGATTAAAAACACATGACAACATTCATGTAAATGAAAATATTCTGATATTCAATAGGTTATAGCAAACAAGTGGTGATTCCAAACAAAAAATCAACACTAAGGCATTCACTTAGCTATGATAAGTGCCTTATTCCATTGGGTACATGAATTCATATTTGCATAAAGTGCATTCCGATAAAAAATTTCTATCAGCATATAAACCTAAGATAATATTGCCTTGAAATACATCATATTCGCAACCCCAACCCAAAACTACTTATCAAAATCCCTGCAAATATCCCTACCACTTTGCAATTTTACTCAAGCATTTAATTAGCCCCTTAGACCAAAGCATTAACAAAAATGCATACACCACAATAGTGAAATGAATGATAATATCCTTGATAATATGCATTCAAAACATGATAGAACAATACACTTGAGAGAAATGGGTTTGAATTATATTTCTATTGAATAATTCGACTGTCTTTGTAAGAATACAATTCATACATAACTCCTTCAAGAACCTACAAAATTATAGACATAAGACTTTCTATTTTGCTCTATAAAAATGACCTCTTACCACTTTTCTATTTTCACCTAAAATTTTCTATTGGAAACATAAATTATGAAAACTCAAGGGACCAAAAATCTGAACACCATCTCATAGCCATGAATTCCCTTTTATAAAAAAAAACAAGGGAGCAAACAAGCTTCAGGCTAAATGAGACACCTGTCACCTCAGAATTATTACACACAATTGCATTCTATTACACAAACATTCATCCTTGATTTTTCTTATGCGAGATCTGATAACTCTGATGCCAATTGTTAATAAGATGAGAAGGGGGGGTGAATCATCCAAACTTAATCTTCAATATATTCAACAGATTCAACCTCAGTAGCTTTAATAGATATATGTAGCCAAAACTGTAAAACATGCAAATTGAAGAACACATAATCATAACAACACTCATAACACTAGATTTAACATGGAAACCCAAATAGGGAGAAACCACTATGGGATTTCGGACCCACTAAGAAATATACTCTTCTAGAGTATGCTCAGTTAAAACCAAATCCTATTAAAGATTACAAACACATTGCTAGATGTGCACCGGTTAAGGGATTTCCCTCAGATCTGTTAGGATCTTCACCTTGTTAGAGGTGACCTTGTTAAAGGGTTTCAAACACTCAATCAAAATGTCACCTTGCTAGAGGATTTACAAATAAGACTATTAAGTCCACTCGGTTAAGAGATTTTAAGTCGCTTACAAATAAATAACAGTAATGAATATGTCTGCAACTTTGCATCTAAAATGCTAAAGCAGATTCTTATTTGCTCAATACAATCTAGTCATAGGACTTATCTTGTCCCTCTGCTAGGCTCCTTACTTTGTTATTCAAACAAGTCTTCAAGCTTCTATTCTCGGTAATCACTATGTAGCATCCTTGTGCTTACACTTGCCCGCATGCATTGTTTATCAACAGTTCCTTATTTATAAACAATTTGCTAACCTCTTAATCTCTTTGATCACATTTCCCATGATCAATCATAGCCATCAGATCTTCAATCTTGACCAGGTTCAATGTATCCTTTGATTTGAAAACATTTTACCTCACCTTGGAACTTGCATACATTTCTTGAAACTTGTGATAGGGTATTGCCATTCAATCTGAGCTATAGATCTTCTTGCCAATCTTCCATTGCCATAGATCCTTAACAAACTTCATACACGTTGTATCAACCATTTAATCATAACCAGCTCGTCAGCTTCCATCATTAAATAATGCATGTATACATCCAATGCATTTTGTTATTACTCAGGTCAACTTGGTAAATACTAAACTTCACTCAGTAGGTATTCCGCCTTCATTAACCGATAGCAATAACCTTAGGGTTTACCGACTAGGTTCCTTGCTCGGTAACATAGTATAGTATTAATCTTACAAACAATAGCATATGTAGGATATCAAAACAATCTAAACAACATGATCTCATCATTGTCTAACTTGGTAATAGTTGCCCATTGAATAACTTATTCCTCCCCTTATTCATCACATTCTTTCTGTGTCTTTTACCGACAACTTAATTCTCTTCAAAACATACTTCTTAAGATATGGCAACATCATACTAAATCAGAAAATCAATTTCTTGACATCAATGACAAAACAATATTGTGAAGACATTAAACATCCTTAATCAGTTATATCCATAATTATCAACAACCTTCTCAATATCCTAATTGAAATGCCAACAATCTCTTATTGTCTGTGTTTATGGTGAAAGTGGATTAACAATATTGAAAGACTAAATGAATTCAACCACAAAATTATAGCCTAACAACAACAAAGATCCACCATAACATATGAAGATTACCTATGACAATGCAAATCAAATGAAATCACAAAGATTATACCATCACATGTCCAATAGGGTTTGAATCTCCACTCTTCCTATCTCCATTGATCTTGCTTGCTATATTTGCTCTCAGATTTTATGTGTGCACAAGAGCTCAACAAAGAATGGAAATGCGGTTGCAAGTAGGCTTGATTTCATATACAAGTTTGAAAGCGTAGTCGGGGTTGAATGCATAGTGAGGGTTTGATAATGAAGGAAGCATCTCCTTATATAGAAGACACTATATGAAATGGAGGGATAAGATTGAGAGGTGTAAAGGAGGTCGGCTATGATTAGAGGGTAGGTAGAGGAAATAAGAAAATAATAAGAGGGTAGGTAGTGTAGGAATTAAGAGATGAATGACATGTGTCATGGGTAGAAAAGGTTAATGAATTAATTAAATAAATAAAGATTTATTTAATTAATAGAGGAACTGGGATAATTAAATAAATAAAATATTTATTTAATTTAGGAAAAGGATAATTTAAATAAATAAAAGTATTTATTTAAATGAGAAATAAGGCTAGAAGAGGATAAATGAATTAATTAAATAAATAAAGATTTATTTAATTAATAGAAGAATTAGGCTAAAGTAATTAAATAAATAAAATATTTATTTAATTAGACATGACAATTTTAGGTGTCTACATTTTGCCCCTCTTTGAGACAATGCAGCTTGTCCCGTTGTTTCAAAGAAGATAATATGAACTGATACAAAGCTGCCCCAAGATGGGAGTGATATGCCCCCTTGAGAGATTGGATAAAAATGTGTGAAAAGATTGCAAACAATCTCTCAATAAGAAAGAAAGGCTAGAATGGACTGACAGGATAAAGTGATAGAGTCACGAGATAAAGAAGATTGACTCAGGGAATGAGGGCTAGGGCTAGGGCTAGGGTAGTCTATAAGAGAGACCACGAGGGGAATACATCCTCATTGTCATCCACACATCCAAGAGATTAGAGTGCAGAGAGAGAATAGAGTAGTAGCAGTCAGCAACGATGGCATTGGTGCATAGATTCGATCGCGTTCACCGATTTCAGAGGCCCGGAGATGCAGGAGAGCTGGTAAGTACTGCAAAACCTCCTTGTACTTTGTCACAATAAATGTTGTCATTAATGCATCTTAGGTAGTGCAATAAATGAATTTTAGAATATGTCAAACAAGGTCAAAAAATGCTTAGGCACATTTGTGTTTGTGTCAGGCGCACCTGTGCAATATGTAAGTGTGTTTATGTAATGAAAGCACGTTTATGTCTTCTAGGCCAAATCAGCAGTTTTATGATGAACATACGCTATCGATTGGATAAGCTGCTGAGAGGATACACTCAAGCAGGTCCTCTAGGGAAGACTAGGATAGCAGATAGGGCTAGGATTGACAATTCTGTGATAGAACATATGTTGCCAATTAGGAAACTACTCAAGAGGATACACTCAAGTATAGCCCTAGGATAGGATAGATCGAGGCACTTTGTGATGAACAGTGAGTACCAAGACATGATACTTTGTGATGAATAATGAGTACTAAAAGAGTAGGACTTTGTGATGAACAGTGAGTGCAAATGTGAGCCGCACTTTGTGATGAACAGGGAGTGCAAAAACACGTAGTACTTTGTGATGAATAGGGAATACCACTAGGATAAATAGCAACACTTTGTGATGTACAGGGAATGCCACTTTGACTGACATGATTGATTTGCTTGACTGCAGGAGTACTTGCCTATGCTGGAGTCATGAGAGAGATTCCCGTCGACTCAGAGGTTACGACCAGAGCTGACATTTGAGGATAGAGCAGCTATTAAGGTTATGGGTTTGCGATTTATTATGTATGTGCCTGAGTTTTGGGTGAACATGGGTTTGCTGACTGCGTTAGTTGAGAGATGGCACTTAGAGACTTGTAGTTTTCATTTGCTGATGGGTGAGATGATAGTCACCTTAGAGGATGTATACAGGATTCTGAGGATACCAATCGATGGGGAGTTAGTTCCTTATGATCGAGAGGGAAACATGGATGCACTAAGATGAGTGTTTCAGGATCTAGGAGTGGAGATGAGGGCAAGACATGTTGCTTGGGACACCATGGGATGAATAGGATTAGTACTACCAGCAGTATTGGTAAGAGTGATTAGTGGGTTCCTCTGTTTGGATAGGGCGACACGAGGATTGATTGTGGGATGGGGGAGGAGGAGGATGAGACAACTAGGCTCAGGAGACAGAGGGGACATGAGAGATGATCATGGGGCAGGTCCTTCTAGGGCTCAGACTCCATCAAGTCCAGTCGACTCTGAGCGAGGGAGTTCATCATAGCCTTAGAGGGCTCTCTATGTATCAGTTTTGTACCATTTTGTATGATGATGTAGACACCTTCAGGTGATTTTTCCATATGTATTTTGACATCATTGTATCATGACACTTATGATTTTGATATATATATGAGATGATTCTTTGTGGTAGCTATATGCATCTGTACCTATGTGATGAGATGTTTCATGATGTATGTTTCTATGTGATGCTTATGTTATGGATGCAAATATGTACATAATGAAATGCAATATTTTTTTTCTTTTATGTTTTATATGTTATGCATATGTGAATGTATGAAATGCAGATGGATATGACGATGCAAATAACTATTTACATGATGAGAATGTAAAATGTACTAACATGTGTTGTGTGCAGGATATGATGTGATTGTGATATCTATATGTATGTATGAATTGCTTAATATGTGATAATACAAGTGTAACTACATGAAATGCAAATATTTTTGGTGTGTCATTATACTCAGTCATGTGATAGCAGGCTACACAGACTCAAGAAGGAAAATGGAAGTCAATTAAGAAAGGGGCTGGAAGATAGAAGATATGAAAGTGAAAGAGCTTCTTGTGCATTATCATCATTGAGCTTTATTATGGCAAGTAGGTTATGACAATCGAGGCATATGTTCGACCCAGAAAGTCATTGTACCCATTTGCATGGAGATAAGACAGTTGCAAACAAGGAATGCCCTAGTTCATACTAGACTCTCAATGTCCTCATATCCTTGCACAAGTCATAGCATTACTAAGAAACAATCCGCAAACAGCAAAGAAAAATAGGTGACGATACCCCATCCTCGCCTTTCTAGTCAAAGACATCCTGGAGATAGAATCTCTAGTCAGAGACATCCTGGAAAAGATAAAAGACATGTCACCAAAAGATAAAATCAAAAGAAAACCAAGACTCGACACCAACATCCACTATAGTCCTCAAGTTTAGTGTCTCTTGTCACTTGTATAAGTCTTATTTGATTGTGGTCACAATGTTTACTTTCACAAAAAGGATAGATAGCACTTAACCATAATGTTATCTGAGTCTATTGAAATATTTGATTTGTTGAAGCCCATTGTTGCTATTGTGTCTCATCTGAAACTAACTGAATCCATGAAACTGATACTTTATTGCGGAGAAGATGGAACTTTATTGTGGATTGTGATGCAAGTGTTGTTTTATTGTGGATTGTGCGCGTATAGACTGAAGAAGAGTGGAAGAAACTATACTCCTCGAAACATGTGATGTTCTTAGTTCCACACCCATTACTAGTCGTAGGATTTTCCTTAGCCACATATAGGAGCTGATTTATTGTGAATGTAAAAAGGTGAAAAGGAATGTTTATTATGAATGGCTAACCAATCTTGGGTAGATCAATAACAAGCCATGATGGGAATGTGTAAGTTTATTATGAATGGATAGGATGTGAGTGTGTGCAAAGTGAAAGGATGAAATGGAATCTTGAAGGAGGGAGGAGCAATGTCTCTATGCATGGTGCTGATGACCCAGTTTTCACCTTGGTACTTGCCCAGGGCGCCACCAAAGTGGTTTTCACCATTGGACGAAATGTTTTTTTGCTTTTCAATTTTTTTTGTGTCACAAGGCGCCTGTTTGCCAGGTTTTCACCAAGTAACGATTTTTTTATGTTTTATGATTTTTTTTGTATTTTGAATTTTTTGATTTTTTTTTTGTATTTTTAAATTAGGATACTTTGAAGAGCTATGTGTAAAACCTGCAAAGGTGCATGCTGTTGATAGGATCCTCCAAGGGTTCACCCTTTGTGGTCAAGAGTTGATATGCACTAGATCCATATGCTGCTATGATGATGTAAGGACCAAGCCAGTTTGGTTTGAACTTGCCCTTCTTCTCTCTGTCTTGTTGATTTTTAGGATTTTCTCTGAGAACCAAGTCACCTACCTCAAATGTGCGAGGCTTAACCTTATGATTGTAGCTGTATTGTTCCTTGACTGAATTATGTATAGCTCAAGTAACTGTCTTCCTTGATAAAGGAATTGAGATAGAATTACTAATGTGTGGACTATGTAGGCCCATATGCATGTCACCTAAAGAAGTTTGGGCATCCCTGACAACAAAGTCCTTTGAGGAAGCTCCATTAAAGGTGCATGATGTATCGCCAGAAGGGAATGGATGTGTGGAACAAGTGGATGAGTGATGAAGGCTTATGATTGCGAAAAGAAGTGAAAGTAGGATAGCATGATGGAGACTTAGGATCAACAAGTATGATTTTTGACTTAAAATTGTAGAACTTTTGCCCCCAGTTATTTTGATATTAGGCGAGATCAACTCTTGTTCTTTTTCTTTCATAGGATTTTTATCTTTGACCTTGATTTTTTCAGAGTCCAATAGCTTTTGATTTTTATTTGGACTAAAGGACTTTTCTTTATTTTTGACTTTTAGATTTTTCTTTTCAAAGCTTGATTTTTGATCCCCAATGACTAAGGGATTTTCTAATTCTTGTTGATCCAAGTCTAGGATAGGAGTGGAAATGGAATGAGTGGATGATATGGTAAAGCTATGTGAGTTATCAAGAGGGCTGGCGATATGCTCAATAGATTCTTCACTGGAACCACTCTTAGAACTATTGATATCAAGAGTTGCTTGCACCACTAGAGGAGATTTGCATTCATACTTAGTAGCCACAACACTAGGTGGTTCACACCCAATTCCTTGTTATTGCAAGTTATTTGTAGGTTGATCTTGTTGACTAAATACCTTACGAGATAGTGGGAGTTGATCAACATGAAAGATATACTCACCACATCCCATGTCTTTAAACTTGAACTTTTCTTTGAGCTCTATTTGTTTTGATGTAGAAGCTTTCAATGATTCTAGATCCACATATGCTGATGAAGGAATAGCTTCTTGATTGACTGGGATTGTTATTTCTGATCTATGTCGCATATTGTTGCAATATATGAATGGATTTGGATCAGCTTTGACAGTCACTACAACTCCATTGTGTGGAAACTTGATACATCGATGCTATGTAGATGGGACTATGCTCATCTCATGAATCCATGGATGTCCTAGTAATATATTGTATGTGAGATCTAGGTCTAGGACTTGACAAACCACATCCTTTGTAATTGGCCCAAGTCTGAGAGGTAAGGTGACTATGCCTTTAGATGAACGCTCTTCATCATCATATGCCTTGATGGTAATTTTGTTTGTAGAATTCACAACTTTATCAGAATATCCCAATTGTTTAATAGTGCTCAATGTACAAATGTTTAGACTTGCTCCTCCATCTATTAGGACTCGTTTTACTCAATGTTTGTGTATGAAGGCTTCAATGTGTAAAAGTGCATTATGTGGCTGACTCACAGAGGCATTGTCAGCTTCTATGAATGTAAGGGAGTGTGGAATGGAAAGGTATCCCACCATGGCTTGAAACTGGTCCACGTTCAAATCAGTAGGGATAGCAGTGTCTCTCAAGATTTTGTCAAGAATGACTTTATGTGAGGGGGATATGCATAAGAGCTCAAGGATGGAGATGAGTGAAGGTGTCTTCCCTAACTATTCTACAAGGTCATACTCAGGCTTGGTTGATGAAGAAGCAGTGTTTTTAGCTGGAGCACCTTGCAAAGTGAATTTACCTCGACGAGTTGTAACATGACATTCAGAGGTAGGTTTGGAAGAAGATCCAATGCCTTTTAGGACAATCTTGGGTCTTTGGGTAGAATTCTTAGGGGTTTTGTCCTTGATGATAATGGTAGAGACATAATTGTCCATTGAGATGTGATTGATAGTTGAATCATAGTAATAAGATGCTCTTGTATAGTTGGTTTGGTCATTTGTGGCTGCAGCTTTTCCCTTGTCATGCTTTGGGAATGGTTCCTTAAACATCTCATGTTCTTGATTGGATGAGTGTCCCTCGATCTCAATGCCACCTCTATCAATAAGATTTTGTATAATGTTCTTCAGTCGATGACAGTTTCCTATTTTATGTCCTTTTCTCTTATGAAATTCACAATACTCATCATCATTCCACCAATTTGGTTTAACTTTTGGCTCATATGGAGGAAAATCTAGAATAGTGATTACTTTGTTTGCCACTAGTTTCTTGAAAACTGACTCAAGTGGTTCTCCCAATGGAGTGTACTTCCTTCGTGATCTGGAAGTTGTTTGAGTATTCACTTGATTGTTTGTAGAGCTCGATCCCAAAAAAATGATTTTGGGTCGCACTGTATTGGCATCCACACCACCATCATTGACTATGTTCTTTTTTTTGTTCCAAAATCTTGGCTTATCTTTTCCTTTAAAGTCATCTTTGTTTTCCTTGAATATCTTAATGACTCCTTGTTCAATTAGGACCTTGTCTGTTGCTAAGCCTTTTTCAATGACGCCCTTAAAAGTGGACAAACAAGATTTTCTTAGGTCATAACCAATGTATTTGTTAACATTTTGGGTGAAGATTTCTACCATCTGTTTTTGTGGAATTTTACAAGAGCAGTTCCTCCATCTTTGTAAGAATGATGAAAAAGACTCTCCATATTTTTTCTTGGTGTTGCACAAAGTGGTGACTGATATGTTTGTCTCTATGTTGTATAAATGCCTCTACTAGATCACCCCATGACTTAATACCAGGTGGAAGTTGGGAGAACCATTCTATAGCTTGATCACCTAAGCTATGTGGGAATAATTTCATCAAATATGTCTCTTCTGCTGCTACTTCAATGCAAGCTATGAAAAACTATCTTATGTGTGCCTTAGGATCTCCTTTGCCTCTATACTTATCAAACTTAGGCATCACAAAGTGTGTAGGAAATGGAGGCATTGGAATGCTTTTGTCAAATGGATAGGGACATATGTCTCTCATTGTGTAAGTTGGCTTTAGTGTATTTATGTCCTCCATTTTCTTTTGTAAGTCCTTGATTTGCTATTCCAAGTTGTTCTTAGGTGGAGATCAACTTCTTGGACCATACCCCATGCCTAAAGCACCAGGTGGAGGAGGAGCATGTTGCATATATGGATGATATTGATCATACACATGTTCATATGGAGGAGGTCTATAATGATGTTGTGTATATGGACCACTTGGTATAGAGTCATGATGAGGAATGGAATATCTACTTTGTCCATGTATACCATACTCTACAGGCATGTCATGAGTTTGTTCTAATGTGTTGGCCCCAAATTTGACGTGAGGTTTCCTTTTGTCCAAATCTTGAGCATTCCTTTGAATATCCAATTGCTTTGGTGGTTGATCCTTAGCATTGGTATGTGATTGAGCATATATTTTCTGCATAAGACTTCCATAATGGTCTGTGAAGGTGAGTATCATATGCTTGACCATGTGTGTATGGGACCTCTGGTTTTTGAAACAAAGATGATGGTGATTCAGGCACAAGATGTGGTCCTCTATTTCCTCCACTATTAGGCCTCCTTTGATCCATGTTGAGGTGAGGTTGTTGCAAAGGTCGATTTTCGATTATTTGAGACATGTCAAAATCATGAGGGATCTTGGCTCCACTTTGTGCCATCACTTGTAAGAAGTATTGTCTATCTCTCCTCATTATTTCCTCAACCAATCGATTGAAATGGGGATCCATAATGGAGTCTTCCACTTCTGCTGAATGAATTGAAATATTGTCCATATTGTCATTGTGTGTATCATTGTTGTTTGTAGTGTCCATGTGCTCAACATTTGGAATGTTTCTATAGGCATCCATGTCAGGTAGTGTAGTATGATCAGAATTGATAAAGACATCATTGTCATACTCATAGGAACTCATGTTTGCAGACTCTTGAGCCTCTTTAGTTTCTCTCCTAGATTTTTGGGAACGGGTTTCAACCATGAACTAGTTATTGACCAAGATGTGTGAGACTAGATGAAAATGGAAAAAGTATGGAAGACCAAGAGTTGGATGGAATGTAAATGAATCTGAGGTGTACTTGCAATGTCCAAAGTGTAAGACCAAGTATGTGTGTAGTAGAGTAGGTGTGACTTCCAAAGAGATGATAGTTTCTCTTGATGAGGTAAGTTGACCTTGACTCTAAGTAAGACCAAATGAGACCCAAAGGTGATAGACCTTGATGAGGGACCACTTAGCAAAATGTTGTTGTATGTAGTGTGTTGACAAAGTATGATAAGGACAAGCAAGTGACCTTTTGACTCAAGTTTAGACAAATGTGAATGTAATGTAAGGTGTAAAGCAATGATGGACTTTGTGAGACCCAAAGACAGGTTGAATACTAGATGAAAACCCTAGAGAGATAACCTAGGAAGCTCAATAAGTCTGAAACTGATTGTTCTTGTTTGTTGGACTATAAATTTTTCCAATTTGTCAAGTTGTTTGTTGTGAGCAAATCTAAATGTTTGACTATTTTTTGTGACAAGAGGACACAATGTTGATGAGGACTCAATGTTTGCAAGTGTTTAGACTCAAATGACAAAGAAAAGTGTGTTGTTTGATGTAAGAATGTTTTGCATACACTTGAAGACACAAAAGACATAATGTTTTAATGTTTGGTCTTGAATGTTTGATTGTTCAAAATAAGACAAGCACAATTCTTATGGTTGGCCAAGACAATAGTTGTTGATTCCCACATGAGGCTACGCTATTCAGAGTAGATACTTAGATGCTTGACCCCACTGGCTCCACCCTCGGTACTCACTTCTTAGGGCAGCCAAGCATCAGTCC
This sequence comes from Cryptomeria japonica, assembly GCF_030272615.1. Taxonomy (NCBI): domain Eukaryota; kingdom Viridiplantae; phylum Streptophyta; class Pinopsida; order Cupressales; family Cupressaceae; genus Cryptomeria; species Cryptomeria japonica. Next base: position 600,467,834 of record NC_081410.1, read on the forward strand.
CCACGAAAACTCCTCATGGCAAAATTTGTATCTCTACTAAGAATCGTATGTGTGTGGGCTGCTCCAGAGGTCCGACCTCCTACCCCAACAACTAGAAGGATTTTGGCTTCTAAAATAAAAAGGTGCTAGTAAGGGCATCTTCTTGTGTGGCCATACATGTGGCACTTTCAACTTTGTAAATATAGAAGGCTCCTAGCCGGTAGGGGTTATGCCCTACAAATGATAAAATAAATTTGATCAAACGGGTTTATGGGGAGACATAGTGTCGGTATGAACTAATCAGCACACGTTATCCATAGTTTTCACCAAGAAAACAGTTGTTTATAGTGGTTCAGAAGAGGTGGGTTTTCCTCTCTACCACTTGGGTCATTATCTCCTCACTAGTAGTCCTAATGAACACATGGGGAGACAAGCCCTCTAAAGATTAAACAAAAAGAGCCTATTGCCCAAGACACAAAGGACACTGGTTCAATTTTAGTGCACCAATTGAAGTGTTTGATAATCTATGAAAACAAGGCACACAATAAAGATAAAAAGAAAATCCTTGTCAAGGTCCTGCAACAAAGATTTGTTGGTAGTTTGGATTGTTTCAAATGATCACCCCTTCCTACAAGCACACAAGTTAGGTAAATTTTAGATCCAAAAGACTTTGTGAAATAGGGGCCTTCAACAATGTGTTTTGTTGACCAATTCAAATATTTGATTCATTATAAAAAAAGACCACCTATAAAATTTCAAGAGATTTCCAGAAATGTAAGAAAATCCAAAAAAAATGCTAATTTGCTCCAAAAATTAATGTTTTATGAAAAATCATAAAAAATTCATATAAAATGCAAAATCAATCCAAAAAACCTAAAATTTTTACTTGAGAGTCCTGATAGTCTTCAAAACCTGCATAAAAAAATTTCTGCAACAAATCCAAGCAGTTTGTGAGATATGAGTAAAATAATGCAAAACCCTAATTTTCAAAGATCCAATTTTTGAGGAATGATTTTGCATCAAATTTAAAATCACAAAGAATAGATCCTATGTATAATTCTAATAGATTTCCAAAAAAGTAAGAAAATCTAAAAATTTCGATAATTTGCTCTCAAAATTAATTTTTTATGAAAAATCATAAAAAAATCACATAAAATGAAACCTTGATTTAAAAAATCTGAAATTTTTACTGAACACCTCGGATAAATTTCCTGACTCATAAAAGAATATTTATGCCAAATTTCAAAGCCGTTTGTGAGATCTGATCAAAATAAGGAAAAACCCTAATTTTTAAAGATCTGATTTTTAGGGAAATATTTTGCATCAAAATTAAAATCACAAAGAACAGATCATGTGTATAAATCAGAGATATTTTCAAAAATATAAGAAAATCTAAAAAATTTGCTAATTTGCTCTCAAAATTAATTTTTTATGAAAATTCATAAAAAATTCATAGAAAATTAAAATATGGTCCAATAGATCTGAATTTTTCTTTGAGAGCTTTTGATACTGTCTTCAACTTGCAAAAAAACTTTGGTGCAAAATTTCCAAGTTGTTTATGAGATATGATTGAATCTCTCCAAGATCTTGATTTTGTGTCCAAAACCCTAGCTGCACAAGGTTATTCTCCAAATTGTTTTAGAAAACAGCAATATATGCTCAGGAAAACCTGCAAAAAAACACAGATCTAACAAAAATCCATGTCCCACGGGGCATGCCAAAATGTATATGGTGAAAGTGGATTAACAATATTGAAAGACTAAATGAATTCAACCACAAAACCCTAGCCTAACAACAACAAAGATCCACCATAACATATGAAGATTACCTAAGACAATGCAAATCAAATGAAATCACAAAGATTATACCATCACATGTCCAATAGGATTTGAATCTCCATTCTTCCTATCTCCATTTATCTTGCTTGATATATTTGCTCTCAGATTTTATGTGTGCACAAGTGCTCAACAAAGAACGAAAATTTGGTTGCAAGTAGGCTTGATTGCATATAAAAGTTCGAAAGCATAGTCGGGGCTGAATGCATAGTGAGGGTTTGATAATGAAGGAAGCATCTCCTTATATAGAAGACACTATATGAAATGGAGGGATAAGATTGAGAGGTGTAAAGGAGGTCGGCTATGATTAGAGGGTAGGTAGAGGAAATAAGAAAATAATAAGAGGGTAGGTAGTGTAGGAATTAAGAGATGAATGACATGTGTCATGGGTAGAAAAGGTTAAAGAATTAATTAAATAAATAAAGATTTATTTAATTAATAGAGGAACTGGGATAATTAAATAAATAAAATATTTATTTAACTTAGGAAAAGGATAATTTAAATAAATAAAAGTATTTATTTAAATGAGAAATAAGGCTAGAAGAGGATAAATGAATGAATTAAATAAATTAAGATTTATTTAATTAATAGAAGAATTAGGCTAAAGTAATTAAATAAATAAAATATTTATTTAATTAGACATGACAATTTTAGGTGTCTACAGTCCGTTATAATACCAACAATCTCCCCCTTTAGCATTGATGGCAAAACCAATTGATTCGACCTAAAAGGATTCAAATTCAGATGGTTGTGATTGCTGAAATTGTCTCCCCCTATCATTAGTCTTCTCCCTCTTTGACAACAATGCCAAAAGAAATCTAGTACATAATTTCTTCCTATGTGAAGTAATTCCTTTGCTGTTCGGTATCAACTCAATCTGGGTTAGAGCATTTTGTCTTCAATTCCTGTTCCCTGTTTTTGTTTCCTGCACACCTTTAGAAAACATCCTAAAGTGTGTAAATCAGCATCAACTCCTAAAAGGTATTCTTTAGAGTCATCAAATTGATGCTTTCACCGAACTCGGTCAATGAGTAGAAGATAGGGGTAGGACCCCTAACTTACTTCTGAGATACTCAAAAGTGTCCCTTGGCAGTGGCTTGGTGAAAATATCTACTATTTGTGCCTTTGAACTAACATACTCCAAGACCACTTTCTTCTCTTGAATTTCTTCTCTAAGATAATGATATTTGATAGAGATGTGCTTTGTCTTAGAGTGCATAACAGGATTCTTTGAAATATTAATGGCACTAGTATTATCACAGAATATAGTTACTGGCTCAGTAAATTTCTCATTTATGCCTTCCAACAGTTGTTTGATCCATGTTATATTGGTACAATTCAATGCTGCAGCAACATATTCAGCTTTTGTTGTTGACTGTGAAATACATCCTTGTTTCTTACTAAGCCAACTTACTAGTATTTCTCCTAAAAAGAAAGCTCCACCACTTGTGCTTTTCCTATCATCTATGTTGCCTGCCCAATCAGCATCAGTATAAACTTTTAAATCAAAGTCATTTCCTTTCTGATATACTAAGCCATAATCCTCAGTGCCTTTCAAGTATCTGAAAATTCTCTTGATTGCTGTCATGTGTGTTTCCTTAGGATCTGCAGAAAATCTTGCAACTATACCTACTGCATGTGCTATATCTGGCCTATTGTGAACAACATATTGCAACTTTCTAATCATAAATCAGTAAAGTGTCTCATCAATAGATGCAAATTCATCATTCTTTGATAGTTTACAATTGGTAGTCATAGGAGTACTTACTAGTTTTGAATCCTCCATTCCAAATTTCTTCAAGATTTCCTTTATGTACTTGGATTGGGTAATGAAAATCTCATCTTTCATTTGCAGTATCTATAGACCTATAAAATACTTTATCTCACCGATTGAAGACATCTCAAATTCTTTGCTCATTTCATTTCCAAAGTTCTTGCATAAAGAGTCATTTCCACAAAAGATAATATCATCAACAAATATGGCTGAGATCAGTATTCCATTTTCATCATTCTTCATGTACATATTGTTGTTTTCACTTGTCCTTATAATTCCAATCTTGATTAAATAAGAGTGCAATCTTTCATACCATGCTCTAGGTGCTTGTTTCAAACCATATAAAGCTTTGTTCAATTTACATACCTGATATTTATTCTCTCCTTCAACAAATCCTTCAGGTTGTTCAATAAAAACTTCTTCTTCTAATATACCATTCAGAAATGCAAATTTGACATCCATTTGATATACTTTGAAATTCTTGTAAGCAGTGTATGCCAACAATTTTCTTACTCCTTCAAGTCTTGCCACAGGTGCAAAAGTCTCACCATAATCAATTCCCTCTTCTTAAGCACAACCTTTGCAAACTAGTCTTGCTTTATTTTGAATAACCTCACCTTTTTCATTCAACTTGTTTCTGAAAATCCACTTTGTACCGATTACATTTTTGTCCTCTGGTCTTGGGACCAGTGTCCATGTCTCATTCTTCTTGATTTGATCAATCTCTTCTATCATAGCATTTATCCAATCTTCATTGTTAAATGCCTCTTTCACTATCCTTGGTTCAAATTCAGATATCAGACATGTGTTTTGTCTCAGTTTATTCCTTGTCATCACAGGATCATTCTTATCTCCTATAATTTGACTTGATGCATGATTTCTTCTGACATACTTGGCTAATATAGGCTCAGTAGATTCTATATGATCTTCCTCATCACTCAGTAACTAGATACTCTCTTCATTTCCTTCAGCAATTTTCTTGGTAGGACTTCTTGGTTGAACATATACAAATCCTTCATAATCTTCTAGTTCTTTGGAGTTTCCTTCATCATTTCTTTCTGCAAATTCATCAATTTTCACATTTGCACTTTCTACTATTTTGTTAGATGATTTGATCAAACATTTAAATGCTTTGCTTCAAGAAGAATAACCAAGAAATGTTCCTTCTTCACTTTTCTAATCAAACCTACCATTTATGTCATCTTTGTGAACATAACATCTACTTCCAAAGATTTTAAAATAACTTACATTAGGTTTCTTGTCATACCTGATTTCATATGGTGTCTTCAAGATTCCTTTCTTCAGTTGTACTCAGTTCAGGGTGTAAACTACAGTGCTGATTGCTTCTCTCCAAAATGTTTGAGGTACCTTCTTTTCTATCATCAAGGTTCTTGCACAATCCTCAATTGATTTGTTTCTTCTCTCGTCTATCCCATTTCGCTGGGGTGTTCTTGGTGTAGATACTTGCCTCTTTATACCATGATCATTGCAGTATAAGTTAAATTCATCAAAAGTGAACTCACCTCCTCTATCAGATCTAAGACATTTCAGTTGTCTTCTTGTTTCATTTTCAACTCTTGCCTTGTACCATTTAAACATTTGAAAAGCTTCTGATTTTTCTTTTAAAAACATTACTGACATCATCCTTGAGTAATCATCCACAAATAATATGAAATACTTATCACCATAATAACTCTGTACTTTCATAGGACCACAAAGATCAGTATGCACAAGATCTAAAATTCCCTTAGAAGTGTAGGACTTACTTGTAAAGATTGATCTTGTCATCTTACCCATTTGGCATCCTCAACATATAGCATTCTCAGGTTTCTCAAGACTCCGTAGACCTCTTACTCAGTGCTTCTTGCTTATTTTGATCAAATTATCAAAATTTACATGACAAAACCTTTTATGCTATAACTAGGTATCATCTATCTTTGCATATAGACATTTATTCTGAGTTGAGTCAAGGTGAAATGTGTTACCTTTTTTTTGTGTCCCGGTAGCTACTAACTTTCCATGCTTGTCAAGAACTTTGACAATTCCTTTCTGAAACTCTATTCAGTATCTTGTATTGTTTAGCTGTGCTACACTCAACAAATTGTATTTCAAACCTTCAACCCAATAAAAATCATTACATTTAGCATTATCAAGAAGTGTTATAGATCCTTTACCTCTCACTGGACATGGTGCATCATTACCAAATCTTACATAACCTCCATCATAATCATCTAACATAACAAACTTGTGTTTATCACCTGTCATGTGATGTGAGCATCCACTATCTATGATCCAAGAATCATTAGTATTTATGTGAAATATTAAAGTTTTTCTTCGTACCTTTCTTCATCTGATCCATCTTTGATAGCCACATAAACAACTTCCTCTGTATCAGTTTCATCTGATTTATCATCATTAGATTCCTCATCAGCTTTTAGACATGTCTTTTTATCTCTTCTTCTGAAGTCTCGGTGTCCTTTGTAATGATTATCTTTCTCTCTGTCATCTCGGTAATCTCTCTTTTCACTGGATTCTTTGTCAAGACAATTAGAAGCCATATGTCCTATTCTATTACAATTAAAACATTTCAATGGCAACTTTCCTTTGTACTTACCTTTTCCTCTTGGTAGCCTTCTGGCTAATAGTGCTTCAAACTCTTCTTGCTTTCTGATTTCTTCATAAAGTTTGTGTACCTCCTCCATGTTTTTGTGAAATCTTTCACTTTCTCCACTGTGATTCCCTTCAGAGTACTTATACTTTCTATCATTGTAATCATCAGATTCATTAAGATGAAAAGAACTAAATGCAGACTCAATTTTATTTACTGAAGACCCACTATTATCAAAGTTACTTAACTCAAATGCATGTAGCTTACCAATAGTAGCATCCAAAGAAACTGGCATATTGGGTACAGACCTCAATTCATTGATTACAGAGACTCGGATTGCATAAGTAGGTAGAAGGGTTCTTAATAGCTTACTTGTGACATCCTTCTCTTCAATGGTTCCTCCTGCTCCTTTGATTTGATTGACAATCTCCTTCAACCTTGTACTATATTGGGTTATGTTCTCACCTTCATTCACTCTAATAGATTCAAGTTGTCCTCTTAGACTGTCCACTTTTTCTCTTTGAACATGTTAATCACCACCATACACAAATATGATCTTGTCCCACATTGCCTTGCCATCATTGCAGCCTTCTAGATCATTAAACTCTAAGTTGGTCAATGCAGAAGTTATTTCAATCATTGCTTGAATATGTTCTTGCTTTTCCTTTATCTCTTCCATTGTCAATGGATAGCTGCTAGGTGTAATGAAATCATTATCTAGATAATATACAACATATTCTCCAATTCCTGATAGGTGCAGCTTCATCCTTTTCTGCCATGTAGAGAAACTTGACTTGTTTAGCTTCGGTGCATCCCTCTTATACATCTTTGGATCTTTTCCTCAAGTACCTTTAAACTTTTCTTCCAGAGTCCAAAGCTCTGATACCAATTGTTAATAAGATGAGAGGGGGGGGTGAATCATACAAACTTAATATTCAATATATTCAATAAATTCAACCTCGATAGCTTTAACATATATATGTAGCCAAAACTATAAAACATGCAAATTTAAGAACACATAATCATAACAACACTCATAACACCATATTTAACGTGGAAACCCAAATAGGGAAAAACCAATGTGGGATTTTGGACCCACTAAGAAATATACTCTTGTAGAGTATGCTCGGTTAAAAGCAAATCTCGTTAAAGATTACAAACACATTGCTAGATGTGACCTGGTTAAGGGATTTCCCTCAGAGCTATTAGGATCTTCACCTTGTTAGAGGTGACCTTGTTAAAGGGTTTCAAACACTCAATCAGCATGTCACCTTGCTAGAGGATTTACAAATAAGACTGTTAATTCCACTCGGCTAAGAGATTTTAAGTCACTTACAAATAAATAACAGTAATGAATATGTCTGCAACTTTGCATCTAAAATGCTAAAGCAAATTCTTATTTGCTCAATATAATCTAGTCATAGGACTTATCTTGTCCCTCTACTGGGCTCCTTACTCTATTATTCAAATAGGTCTTCAAGCTTTTGTGCTCGGTAATCACTATGTAGCATCCCTGTGCTTACACTTGCCCGCATGCATTGTTTATCAACAGTTCCTTATTTATAAACAATTTGCTAACCGCTTAATCTCTTTGATCACATTTCCCATGATCAATCATAGTCATCATATCTTCAATCTTGACCAGGTTCAATGTATCCTTCGATCTGAAAACATTTTACCTCACCTTGGAACTTGCATACATTTCTTGGAACTTGTGCTAGGGTATTGTGGTTCAATCTGAGCTGTAGATCTTCCTACCAATCTTCCATTGCCATAGATCCTTAACATACTTCATACATGTTGTATCAATCATTTAATCATAACCAGCTCATCAGCTTTCATCATTAAATAATGCATGTATACATCCAATGCATTTTGTTGTAACTCGGTTGCAACTTGGTAAATACTAAACTTCACTCGGTAGACATTCCGCCTTCATTAACCGATAGCGATAACCTTAGGGTTTACCGACTAGGTTCCTTGCTCGGTAACATAGTATAGTATTCACCTTACAAACAATAGCATATGTAGGATATCAAAACAATCTAAACAACATGATCTCATCATTGTCTAACTCCGTAATAGTTGCCCATTGAATAACTTATTCCTCCCCTTATTCATCACATTCTTTATGTGTCTTTTACCGACAACTTAATTCTCTTCAAAACATACTTCTTAAGATATGGCGACATCATACTAAATTAGAAAATCAATTTCTTTACATCAATGACAAAATAATATTGTGAAGACAATAAACATCCTTAATCAATTATATCCATAATTATCAACAACCTTCTCAATATCCTAATTGAAATGCCAACATTCTCTTATTGTCTATTATAATGCCAACAAGATCAAAGTATGTGGTCACCTTCTTTAATACTCATGATGAATATTACTGCAATTTCTATTATACAGGTAAAAAAATATCTACCACTAGGAGACAAAAACAGTTCTGCCAACTGTTTACAACCTTTATTCATCATTCTGATACATACTGCTCCATGCACTATAGTATTCATTGAATGGTCAATCAAAACTCATGACTTCATCAACTTTTTCCCTATATTGAATATATTTAATGGCTACTTGGTTTTCCTCTCTTTCAAAAGTTTCAAAAAATGATGTGGAAATTATTTAATCCATGCTATCCTCTAGAATATCCATGTTTAGCCATTCACATATCATCTCTACCTGGGTACTGCTAACTCTTTCTACCTCTTCCTTCCAAAATTGTAAAGGCTTGATGCTCCTTCTTTATCTTCAATATCTAGCAAAAGAGTTTGTTCCAATTCACTGAAACTTTTCATCAATTCCCTTACCTTTCTTCTATATTCTCTAGCAAAATTTTGGGCTTCCTGCATTGATTTTACCAACAAATATGTTGGTTGGAGTGCATGTGGTCTCTCAGCATGATACTTAGAGGCCATGGACATTACTCTAAGCTCATTTCCTCTTTGTAGCCATTTTGTAAATAGAGGAATTGCCACTTCCCTATCATCATCAAATTTTTGATTAGCATTAAATAGCAAAGAATATAGGGTATGGACACTATTTATCCTACTATCAACTTTCTCATTCAAGTGAGTTAGTACAGAGCTAACTATATCCTTTTGTTGCCCGACTGATTGATCTTCTGATTCTTTCAGCCTATTTTCTAATTCAATAATCTTTTCTAAAAGCAGAGACTGATTTGGTTCATTCGATCTTGTAGCTTCAGGCTCATCATCCTCATCATAGGGGACTAGTGAAATACTTGGGAATCAATTGTTAATAGATTATAACATTTAATCCACTTAATAACCTTTAACTTGATTAAGTATCGGTAGGGCAAAAACAAATACCGGTAAAAAATGCAACTTAACAATTCAACAAATAATAAATACAAAGCAACCATACTACATAACACCATGATTTTTACGTGCAAAACCCAGAAAGGAAAAAACAATAGTGGGAAGCCTATCCACAATTAGATGATACTTCTACAGAAAGTATGTGATACAATGAGGGGTTTGCACATGTAGGAAGGTACATTGCCTACAGTGTACTACTCATTACAAAAGAGTCTCACTGACTACAAAGATGATAAAACCATCTCAAGATAAATGGCCAACAAACTAGAATAAAGAACTGCCAGAAATAGCATATGCCATGCCTGATTACAGTACCGGTTAAGCTCAATGTCAGAGCCCTTTGACCTCTTCCTTAATCCTAATTCGATCACCTATGATTGAACAAATCTCCTTTGCATATGATATTGCATTCCAAGACCACAGACACTTATTCCATTCCCATTCCATGATCTATAATGAGATCTTACATCATTTTATACAAATGCTTAGGCCTAAACCAATTAGGTTAGCCACCTATATTAGGATTCCCAAAGATACTAAGAGGGGGGGTGAATCAATATTTGACCAGTAATAATATTTCTTAACTTATAACATGAAAAGCATATTAAAACTGTGTACCTGTAAACCAGAAATAATGTAGCAAATAAGAATAACAACCACAACATGAAAAGCACACCATAACACAATGTTTTAATGAGGAAACTCAGTGTGGGAAAAATCTCGGTGGGATTTGTGACCCACAATATTCACTTACTGGCCAATAAGAGAATATTACTGCTACAATAGGGGCCTGCACATGCAGGAAGGTCAAGTGCCTAGAGCTCACTGCTCAATTACAAAAGAAGTCACACTGACTTACAAAAATAGATTATACTAATCCAATGTCTTGTACTGCTTTAGATTAGCATCTACTATGCCAGATTCAGTACCGGTTTAAGATCTGCTACATACATAAACCCTTATCCAATAATTCGCATAATAGGTCTACTACCTTCTATCTTTCACATCATACCTTATCATATATAAAATGATTTACAATGATCTCATACATATATGAGTCATATTACAATCTACCATGTTAGCTTACAAAAGATTTTACAATTACTTACAAAATACATTAATACAAAATTGTTGTCGGCCAGGGTGCTAGTAATCTTCCTTTTCGGGGTCGGTGTTCTGTATGCCGATGTAGAGTCTTTCGGTGTCGGTGCTTGTGTCTACCTGCTGGTATCACATGATTGTAAGGTTGCCATCAATGAAAATACCTTCAATCACCTACAATATCTCATTGGAGTGTGCATTCGCCAACAATCTCCCCCTTTGGTATTGATGGCAACACTCATGAGAAAAATTCAAGAATGTATCCAAAAATTGAAGTCCAAAAATCTTGCCAAAAACTGTACCAAAAATTGTACAAGATGTGTGCTCTCCCTGAGCAAATGATCTCTACTTTTTGATTTTTCTCATCTCTACTACTCCCCCTTTGACATCAATGACAAAGGTTGTCATTCTTTGTCAGTGGAGTCCTGCCTAGATTCTTGTAACCGGTGGGTTACAATCTGAAATATATCTGTCAAAATCAGTTTTAGGTTGTCATTGAATCTTGTGCTTTCCGGTAATGTCTCTTGGGTTGTCTAAACTGTACTGGTGAGTATGTGCATTTTCTCTTCCGGTGTCTTAAGTACGGGAACCAGAGCCTCAAAAATTTCTTTTCTCAAAGAAATGAGGTAATCTAGTTTGGGACCAAGTCTACCTTTCAAGTAATTTGCCTTATCCTTATCCTTTTCTTTGTCCTTCTCTAACTTCTCAATTTTCTCTTCTAGATCTCCAATTTTCTTTTCTATCTCCAAAATTGAATCAGATGTACCTATCAAATTGTCAGCAACATTGTTTATTTTAGTTTGAGTTTTGCTGATCTCTGAATCTATATCTTGTGTTAAGATGTCTGTTTTGCAAGTATCCCTATATATTTTCTTAAAATCCAAAATTGTTTTTCCTAGATCCGGTAACAAGGTGTCCATTTTCTCCTTGTTCTTCTTCACAATTTCCTCAAAGAATTTCTCTTTTTCCTTAATCAATCTCTCTTTAAATGTATCCTCATTTATTTGACCAACTGTCAAAATGTTGCCAGTGATGAACTTAGACAATGTGTCTAGTTGACCTAAAGAATCTTTGTTATCTACAATGCACTTAGGTGCTACCAGTTAAAGAATAGGGATTGTATCATCAATAGCCTTGTAGGCTTGTGCATTACATTCTGTGATCTTCTTTATTGAATCCAATAAGACATCTGTTACATTTGTAGGTTGGAATTCTGCCATAGAAGTACCAAATGTTTGTCCAACTGTCTTCACAATAGCCATACTACTGGTTGTAGTAATTACCTTGCTTGGTTTGACCTTTGGTAGGTCAGTCTATGTTTTCATTTCTACAAACAAAGGTTTGGGCTTTTCAGTTTTGACTAGTGGCACTGTCTCTATCTCAACTTGTGTTTGAACTTGCTTCTGTTCCGATTTTTCAATCTATATCTCAGAAGGTTTCTCTGAGCTCTCAATAGCCAGTTTCTCAATCTGTGTCTCTATATGCACTTCTGGTTTCTCTGTTTGTACCTCTGCACTGTCTATTGCCAGTTCTCCTGACTGTTTTTCAATTGTATCTACCGATTTCTCTAATGGTTTACCAATGGTATCTATTATCACTATTTAAAAAATGGGTTTTCCTATCCCATAATCGGCTAAGTTTTCAAAATTTTGAATTAGACACACTATCAATTGCTTCAGCTCTGTGTTAGGTCCTAGGGGTTTAGGGTTTTAATTTTAAATCATTCAATATTTTATCAGAAAACCCTCTGGTTTCTATTCCTTCGTTACTTTATCCACATAAGTAATGGGTCTTGGGGTTGTAGGAAGCATCCCCCCTTGTCATTTGCCTAGGCTGTTATTTGAATTAATCATAAAATTTTACGCCTTATGTATTCTCTTCCTAATGTTGTCAGGCCTAGTAAGTTGTGTGCAGTTCTTAGGTAGATCTATGGTTTTCGCTATTTCATTAGGTGAAGTTGTGCATAGTTTAAGACTCATGAAATGGCAAAAGGGAGAAGCGTTCTAAAATGGCGATTTTGGTCCGGTTTAAAGAGGCTTCGTCTCGTCCAAGATCCAACGGCTGGCATTATTTTGCAACCTGAACTTACAAGTGAAATACCTTTCACGAAATAGCGAAAGCGTTTGGTGGGATCTTGCAGCGAAGACTTTCTAAGTGACTAAAAGGTGATCAAGTCCAATCTAATCCGATGGTTCGTGCTATTTCACAGGATGAAGATGCTCGATAGTTAGCTTTCATGAAGTAGCGAAATGACATGGCACTCCAAGCAGATGGTCCAGCTAGTCTAGAGGGCAAGTAAGATAATGGCACGTGGTAGAGGCCATAGCGGTCAACAAGGCAGGTCTAAGGGTTAAAGAGGTGGGTCCCAAAGGTGAGTTATGTTGCAGGATAAGAAGTGACCTGGTAGATATAGGCAGCAAGGATGAGGTGGAATCTAGTGTTTTCTCTCAGTGAATGAAAAGTTGACATGTCAACTTTGAAAGTGACTAGATGCCAGGTATTTGAAGTTGAGTTAGAGGGCCCACATCTACTGGATTCAGTTTAGATTGTTAAGCATTGAGCAAGTCAAGAATAATCTAACGGCCTGCATGAATTTGCAAAGGTAAAGTGCTCATGTTTTATTCCCCGCAAAATGGCGAAAAGGTTTTTCATCCCCAAAGACAGATAAAGCATGAGGTTAAAGGAGGATCAACTCCGTTTTGATCCAACATCTGGTGTTATTTTGTGGTTGCGATTCAACCAAAGTATATGCTTCATGAAATGGTGAAAAGAAGAGAGGGTATCCAAGTGTCATGCTAGATGGTGACGTGTCCATGGTCATGTGGTTTCAGAAGAAGTTGAGGGCCCACCAAGGTGTAACCAGTGGTATAAGGGAGAGACACATGGCTGACATTGAACTAGGCTTGAACAGTTTTTTAAAGCTAATGGTTGAGTGCCATGTGGTAGTCAGTAACCAATGAAAAGGCGGTGTAAGTAAAGCAAGCATAAAGGTTTCTCTTAAAGGATGGTCATCTCCGATCTGATCCAACGCTTCACGTTGTTTCATGGCCTGAAGTTGAAATATGTTTAAGCCTAGTGAAATAGCGAAAGACCGCTAGCATTCAAGGTAAAGGCGCAGTTAATGAAGATGTCAACGGTTTCGGTAAGAGTTAAACACCGAGCAGTTAGAGTTCCATCTAACGTCTAGCACGGCTTCGTGAAGGAGAAGTGCTCGAAGGATAAAGCTCACGAAATGGCGAAAAGGAGGTGGGGCCCAATGCAAAGGCGAGACTGTTAAGTTAGTGTAAAGGCCGATCAAGTTTCTTTTGGTTGGATGGTTGGTGTGATTTCGTTTAACTAAATTGCCTGAAGGTTATGCTTCATGAAACAGCGAAAGAGAGAAAGGAAAGAATGTGCAGGAATGTTGTGACTCGTTGGAGCAAAAAATATGAATTCTCTCAGGAATTCAATTCTAAAGGGACGGCCGAAGCATGCAGTATCAATGTCGTAGTTAAGAGCCTGGGTACCATATATGATCTCCCGTCGATTGAGTAAAGGTATCATTCAAAAGAATTGTTGCAGAGGAGCAGATACAAAGCTATTTTCTTCAAATACAGAGCAAGTCAATTCAGTTGCAGAGTGGATTCCTTCAAGCTAAAAGCAAGTTTTCTTGTACTCTTGTGTGGCAATTTCTTTGGGGTGTTTTAATTAAGGTCTTGAGTTGTCACAGAACCAGTTGGGGTAGTATTTTAATTGCTTGCATATCTTCAAATGGCACCTAAGAGAGAATTTTTTGGGAAAGTTAATTATCAGGAGAGGGCCATTTACGATGATTTTCTTGAGCAGTTGACATTGTCAACTAACCAGGCATCAAAAGTAAAAGAATTAATGCCTAGAGCTCCTCGCTTGAAGATAGGAGAAGGGTTGTATGATAAGGGTAATTGGTTGAGAGATCCATGGGTTGGGTTGTCTGGGTTGGGGTTATTCAAAGTTGGATTCAGAATGAGAAATTCTTCAGCCCCATAGAATAGCATCTGGGAGTTAGATGTCAAGAAATTGGTAGTTCTAGGAGTATTCATGGATATGAATCTATTGACTCAAATTACACATAACTATGATCTAGTCACAAGGAGCATTAGGGACATAAATGGGAAAGCCCTCATTGAAATCAATAATGAGGAATTCAGAAGTGCTTTTGGGCTCAATGAGTTTACCAATTTTCTAGAACCCATTAATTTCAAATCATTAGCTCAAATATATAGTGCACAGAGGAACCACCTTAGAAATGGGCCTCTTAAGGAATTTTTTGTGAAGATAGGTGGGTTGAAAATTGTAGGACCCAACACTGAAGAGCCCTTCTCATTGAATCTATTCACCCTTAGGGCTAAGGGAATGTATTGGTCACTTTACCAGATTTTGGGAGAAGATGATGAGACAAATATGCCCAATCACTACTTGCTAATGATTGCTCAGATTTTGAATCCTTCTCTTGCAGTAACATTTGATTATGCTTCTTTCATTACTGATGCTATCCACGAAGGGTTGATAGGAATAAAAAATGGGAAGGTGGATAGGCCTTTCGGATGGTATTCACTCCTCATGCATCTATTTTTATTCAAAGGTGGTGATTACTTTGCTAGTGGAATGAACCTCATAAAAGAGAAAGAGGGGGAAAAGATGCCAGTACAACTATGGAGTACTGTGTTGTCATAGGACAGAGATGATGCCAGTTTCTTAAAATTTGATAAATATTTTGCATCAAATATTATGACTCTCCTCTACTCAGAAAACCCAAGAATCCCTAAGGTTCTTTTGGAATTTGTCAGACCAAAAGAATTTGCAGAAAGTATAAAGATTATTCATAATTGGGGTGATATTTACTTATACCCTGTATCCATAGTTTTTAGAGTTTTTTTTTTTAGAGGCACTCCATTCTTATTGTCTTATCAGGTCCCTCTCAAAGTGGGAATTGCAGCCTTGGACAAATTGGTACTGTACAGGAGGCAGAGCTGACAGGTAGGGGTAAAGGGACTATTTTCCCTACGGTTACCATAGCCCACCAATTTATAATAACCAAGGGAGGTTGGAATTGTTTTGAGGATTTCCTCAAACCTTATCATTTGTCAACTGCGATATCCAGGTGTGTTGATCCAGAAGATTTCTTCAATGGCATGTTTAGAAAGAGAGCAGTGTGCAGAGGTAGACCCCATCAATTTCAGTTTCCTGAAGACCTCATTAGAAATGAGTTTTATCTAGATGAGCAAGAGTTGAGGAAAGAAAAATGGGTGGCTTATAAGAAAGCCTTAGACTTTATACATCAGTTTGATGCCAGCTATGACCCATTGTCTAGCTTTTTTCATTTTGAGGAGAAAATAAAGTTCTTAATTGTTTGCTTTGAGGATGTAATGCAGACTCTGAAAGAAAAGAGGGAGGTTGTGATTAAAAGAAACCCTGAAAAGGCCAGAATGGTTCTAAGTAGGTCTGCCTCCACCAGAGCAATCTCTCCTAGTGACTATACATTACACAAGAAAACTAATTATAGTGTGTTGATGCCTACAATAGGGGAGCCCTCTACCTCCAAAGGAAAGAGGAAGATACAAGATGTCATTGAAATCCAAGAGAGCCCAAAGAAGCAGAGAGTAGGAAAATAAATACAATCTGATACACCCTTGTACTCTCCATCCTAATCCCCTATTCATATAGGAGATGAACAGGCATCAGCTGAGCAGCTGATACAGTTAGGCAGTCTAGGAGAAATAGCCTACACATATGATGAAGTAGAAGAGGGAATGCCAGAAGAGCCCCTTGCTGCTGAAATGAACATCACTACCAATGAATTTAAGGGCTAGGAGTGGGATCCTGAGATCAAACAGGCCACTAATGACTTTTTGGCTGACAACAATTTTGTTACATCAGGAGCATTTATGCAGTTTGTATGGAAGAAAAATATAGACAAATACAATGCAAGATGTGAGAAGAGAAAAGGTGGGAAACCTCACAAAGATCCAACTTTGGTGGAGGAGGAAATAAAGAAAGAAATGATGGATGAATTTAAGACCATCACTCCTGAGCAAGGAAGAGATATGGTGGCACAAGCTGGAGTGCTCATTCTCCCTGAATGGGACATAGCAGATGCTCTAGTATTCGAGGCAGTGAGAAAAGAAACCAAGCCCATGGAGGGAATCACTTTCAGCAAAGATAATGCTGCACTTGTCATGTGGTCTCTCAAGAGAGATGAGAATAAGAGAAGTAAGGACACCCTAGGGTTAAGCTACCTTGGTGGAATGATAGTGAAGAGAGTGCAGAACATAGGGGTGGTGGAAGCTACTAGCACTATGTTAGAAACTACAAAATTCAGTGTTGTAGTAGCAAAAAGGGAGGCTAAAGAAAAAGTAGACCTCCAAGTCAAGTTGGAGACAATTTTGAAGGCTTACAACAGTGCTAAGGAAGAGGTAAGAGGTAAGGATAGCATCATTGCTAAGTTGCAGAGCTAGTTGATAGGACAGTACCATCAAGGTAAGTCTTCAACATTGATGATCTCCTTTTCTCCTGCAAGACCTCCACCTACCAACCCCATCATTTAGTTCCCACCATCTCTAGGACCTTCTAGCCCCCAAATGGTTGAGATTACTCCTCAAGAGTTAGAGAATTTAAAACAGGCTCAGGCCTTGTATGCAAAGAAGTATGAGGAAAGAGTAAGGGCTACAATCTCAAGTTTTGCAGATACCATGAGTGCCTCACTGTTACATAACAACATAAGCAAGATTTTGGATATGTGGAATGAGCTCAATGGAGATCAGGCCATTTTGACACCTATTTTTGACAAGTGGAAGCCTAGAGAGCAGGACTTGGAGCTTATTTGTGTATCTTATGATGAAGTAGGGGCTAATCCTATCATCAAATCCACTTGTGACACCACCAAGGACTTAGTAAAATTAGCAGAAGGGGTGGATAATGCTAGCAAAAAAATCAATTTGTACAAAAAGGAGTATGCTGAGCAGGTTTTTGAATTGCTTCTGGGAGTTTTTGTCAGCCCAGATCAACTGAAGGACAAACAAGTGTGGCTTAAGGAATTAGAGGCCAAGCTGTTAGCTAGAATAAAAGGAATTGTTGATTTAGATGATGCTTCCTTCTTTGTTGTAACAGTTCAGGAGATAGAGAAAAAAAATTCTCATTATGCTTTTCTTAATTCAGAGGTTAACAAGATGAGAAATTCCTGGAAAAGGTTTACCAAGGCTAAGGCAAAAGTGAAAATTTTTGCATAGCCAACTGATGATGTGTACAATGAATGGACAAGAAAATATGCCATCCGGATATGTAGAGCAGTTAGAGGGTGCTCCTAAACAGTTAGAAGAGGTTGCAATCGGATAGCAAGTAGAAGAAGCTACAGAAGTCGAAAAGGACTTGTAACTATTTTTTGTAAAAGGCTTTGTAACTTCTTCTAAAAAAGAAATGATTGTAACAAATTATCCTAGGAAAGTCCGAAGCTATGTGCATCTATATTGTTATAAATGGATACCACGACTAATAGAAAAAGGATCACAAAGAATTGTAAGAAAATGCTACAGAAATTTATCTGAGCTTTTCTAAGTTTAATGGAGAATATTCAAAAGTTTTTGTAATACTTTCTTGAAGATAATATCAATATACAGCTCATCGGCTTTGAGTGAAAACTTTGTGTTGTCATCAAATGTGTTTGCAATTGTTTACTATTTCATTCTGAATAATCTAGGGTTATTTGTTTGAATAGAGTTGTAAGGCAACTTTCAGTAGATATTCTTCTTAGCCTTTCTCTTCAGGAGGGGAATTAAATATGCAAGGATTATTTCTACCAGTAAATTCTCTATAGGATACTTTGAATCTTGATTAGCATAGTTTAATTTGGTATGCATAAATTCTTGTGTGTGTTAGGCATATATAGGGATCAACAAAAGCCGAGCCAATGGGATGTGTAAAGATATCTTGTTTGGGGAGTATTTTTTGAATTTAGATGACTCTGTGACCTTGGATAAGGCACTGGTATAGATCGAGGTTGTCTATTACATGTTTTGTAGGTCAAAATACTGAATCTGAGTATAATTTTCATTCCTTTGCTTCAGTTAGTTTCAAGGTGATTAGATCCATTGGTTTTCTGGACTGGTTTGCTATGGATTTATCTTTTGAAAGTGTGAATTTAGTTCACAAAGGTATACCTGCCTAGACTCTGAGTAGGTCCGAAGTGTAGAAGGTTAAATCAAACCTTGTCATATGTTGTCCTAAGAGTTTTCTTCTCTTTAATATCTCTTCTGCACAGAGTTTAATCATTTTACTACAAGGATGTTGAAGTGAATCAGATTTTGAAGACAACAGTATCCTTTGTTAGTTGCTCTATCTGAGTAGGTTTTTCTGTGTTTATATTTATAGTTTCATTTACCTCAACCTCATCACCTGCAGCTGGTGACTCAGTAGTCACATCTATCTTCTTGTCCTCAGTGGTTTCTCTGTCAACCACAACATTTACTTCTTGAGTATCTATATTCACAGTGTACAAAACTTCAGACTCAGGATTTGTATCCTCTAATGGAGTCTCCATACTCTCAATAGCTGGTTGACTGTCAGTAGTATCTACCGGTGGAGTATCCAAAGGAGGTGGGGTTAAGTTATCAATTATTTTTAGGCTTGGAGCTCCACCTACCTTGCCTTTCCCCTTATCCCTATCCTTTTGGTATACTCTGATAGTTTTAGGTCTAAGTAATTCTTCTTGTTTTTCTTTTTCTACAAAGAATATATCCCATACATCTGTTGTTTCCTCAGAGACTTCATTTACTCTACCTACCATTAGTGCTACGTGCCGGTGAGCAGTGGAGAATACTATCCAGTTTGCTTCACTAATTAGTTTATCTATTTCATCAGTTGAGTTGATTGGATGTAGTGCAAGTAATTTCTCAATCTTGATTTTCTTGTCCAACTCAACGATGGCTAACCTTCTAGCTTCTAGTCTCCTATACAGATCATTTGTTATTTCATCAACAATTTCCATCAAAAATTGCTTATATATATCCAAGTGTAAGATTACATTGTTCTGTATGCTCTCCTTGTCATCTGCAGATAGTGTGTTGTATATTTTGTTGATGTTTTTCAATTTACCATCTTCCATTATTTCACTTAAGAGTTTATCCAGTGGAGCAATATCTTGTTTTACCTTCCTTTTCTTCTTAGGAGTCAACTTCTTTTTCACTCGAGGCCTCACTGCCTGTTGCTTTTGCCTTGTTTTTCTGGTTGAGGGTACCGGTGAGGGTTTTCTTTTCCTTTCTACCCTTTTAAATACCATTGGCATATCACTCTCAGAGGAGGTTCCAACCGGTGAAAGGTGAGCTTCCGGTTGAAGTCCTTCCAACTCACTTTCCTTTATACCAGTTTGTTTCAAAACATCTTCCTTAATTGCTTTAGCCTGTCGGGTTCCTTTTCTTACTATTTCTTTGACCTTCTTAACCCTTTTTCTAGATTGAATTCCACTCTCAATTGTTTCAGCATTTCAAAAAATTGTCTCAGTGGGTTCCTTTGGTGCTTCAAGGAGGGATTTTGCATAAGTTTCAATAATATTGTCATCTGTTTCATAGCCCATTTCAGTTATCCAGATAGTTCTAGGGACAACTGCCTCCATCCATATTTCATCTTTTTTGATTACAAAACAAATTTCTTTTTAATATTTGTCCACAATAGCCTGTGACAGTCTTACTCTAGTTTTCATTCGAGCTTTCAATTCTTAAAAATATTCATTTAAGTTTTTCCCCCTGTTTTCTCCCATGTTGTTCAATAGATCCAATAGTTGCTTTCCTACTGGAATGTCAAAGCCAAAATCTCTTGCACCAATACCGGGTACTTGTTTAGTTATGTACAACATTAGAGAAACAAGCAAATTTCCAAATTTGAATGTTCCTTTCTTATCTCCTTTAATCTTCCCCAGATTGTCTATCAATTCATATTTGAGCCATTCACATACATCTATTCTTGCATTATCATTAACCATGTCATAAGCACTTTTAATACATAGGCTAGAAACTGAGTTCAACCTATTTGCATGTGTAGCTTTGTAGCCTAAGATCATACTGATAAATCTCACATTTATGTCCTTAACATCATTTACCCTTAAAGACCGTTTGTTGAATGTAAACCAGTTAGGTTTATCACTGTGTCATTTGAGACATTCTTTGTTCTGTCAAGTCTGCTACTGGTGGAAGGTAACCCTGTTACTACCTTAATGGCTTCCTTTGTGATTTTATGAATTGTATCCAACCAGAAGAATTCACCATGAACTCTGCTTAGCACAATCCTTATAATATTCTTGGGAAAATCCGGGACACTAAGGATTTCAATAAAACCTAGGGTTTCCACTATCTTATGTTCCATCTTGATATTTCCAGATTCATCACAAATCATAGTCCTATACATATTTTTGATCTCATCATCACCTAATTCCTCTATATGACAATGTATTTACATCCTAGGGTCTTCAGCATATACTACTCCCTTAGGAATTTGAGAAAATGCACCTATGCTATCATCTTTCTTCGCTATTTCAGGAACCAGTTTGAAAACGGGTCTAGGGCACTTAACAACCTCAATCACAGTGGGGTTTGCAATAAATTCAGAAGTGGATGAAGAAGCCATAGTTATAAATACCTCAATCTTCCTTAGGGATGAATGCTTGGATGAATTGCTTCACTTCTTCGCTAAGAATGGCTTCGCTCAGGAATTTTTGCGCTCTCGAAGGTTTGAATGCTTAGTGAATGAAAAAGGAGCCAAAACACTTGCTTTATAATGTTATTTTCTCCAACTACCACATTTATTGCTCACCGGTTAAGTCACAACTTAACTCATCTACCGGTATAGAAGTAATTTCAACTTCTCACCATCAATCGAGGGAATAATAGCATGTTTTTTATTTTGTTGCTAAACCCCCAAAGGATTTTCCTTCAGTTAGATGAAGAGTCTCATGTCGATGGAGTGATACTCTATTCTACTAGTGGAGGAGTATTCCCATCAACATTTTGATTTGACTTTTTGATCCATTTTTTTGAGAATTCTTGCTTTACCTCTTCAATCTTTTCTTTACCTTTCAAACTAGGACCTTTGTTATTTGCCGGTGGGGACTTGCTTCTACAAAACTTTGCAATATGTCCAATTTTGTTACAAGCATAACAAGTCACATTGTTTTTCTGAATAGTTTTCCCATATCCTATGTCAGTATGTATTCTGCATTGATTAGATAAGTGTCCAAATCTTTTATAAACATAACATCTTAAATTCATTCTACAATTTTCTGAATTATGACCAACTTTGTTGCATTTAGAACATTGACCAGTGCATGTAATAGTGTTCTGATAATTTCTTGATCTACACTGATTTTCTCTATGACCATATTTGTTACAGTTAAAGCATTTCCCATTGAATTTGTATGCATTAGGTTGTCTTACTAGTTTTCTATGATCATGATTGTTTGCAGTACCAGAGCTTTCACCAATTTCAAAGCCAAGGCCATTTGTATCACCATTAGGTTTCTGATTCTTTAGCATGTCAACAAGTTCTTCTGAACTTTTCTTGAATTTCTCCTTGTGTTGATTTGCAACAGTCAGTTCATTCTCCAAGACTCCTTTCTATCTCATGAATTCGGTTCTGTCATTTTGTGTGTGCATCAAATATATCCTCAACATATCATTTTCATGACTGAGTCATGTTTTCATTTCAAGCATCATTATTCTTCTAACCAAGTCTTCTTCATTCTTCTTTATGTCTTCAATGTCTTTACAAAATCTCATAGTCATATCTTGCATCTCATTCTTTGTTGTGTTGATTTCTTGTCTTAGCTTGTTTGCAAAATCATTACGAGTTTCCTTTTTATCTACCTCTTTTTGCATCTTCTCACAAAGTTCTCTTCTTTTATTCCTTGCTATAGTGTAATTTTCTTGAAGTGCTTGAATGATATTCTGAGCAGCCTTGAGATCATCTTCAAGTTTGATATTCTTTACTTTTTCTGCATCATAGTCTGAAAGAGCTATTTCCAATTGCTTTCTCAAATTTTCCATCTCTACCAGTTTCAAGATCTTCCTCAAGCTGTTAGGCTTCTGAAAATAGAAGACCAGGCTCTAATACCAATTGTTAGAATTCCCAAAGATATTGAGAGGGGGGGGTGAATCAGTATCTGACCAGTAATAATATTTTCTGAACTTATAACATGAAAAGCATATTAAAACTGTGTACCGGTAAACCAGAAATAATGCAGCAAATAAGAATAACAACCACAACATGAAAAACACGCCATAACACAATGTTTTAATGAGGAAACCTGGTGTGGGAAAAACCTCAGTGGGATTTGTGACCCACAATATTCACTTATTGGCCAATAAGAGAATATTACTACTCATTACAAAAGAAGTCACACTGACTTACAAAAATGGATTATACTAATCCAATGTCTTGTACTGCTTCAGATTAGCATCTGCTATGCCAGATTCAATACTGTTTTAAGCTCTGCTACATACATAAACCCTTATCCAATAATTTACATAATAGGTATTCTACCATACCTTATCATATATAAAATGATCTACAATGATCTCTGTAGATCAGGAAATTGGAAATCATCAAAACAATAGCAATTAGGACAACCACAAAACCTAAAGCTTCTATGAAAGCAATCCCAATCCAATCAATGAAGACATAAAGACAAGATATTCAAATCAAATGAAATCGAAGCAAACCAACACATATATCTCCTTCATGTGGCTCCATTGTTCTTCTTTCACCTTCAAATTTGATTTGGATCTCACCTACAAGTGCAAAATGCAAGTGGAAAGCAAGTTGTTGAGAGATGAAATTCACAGCATAAGGTTACTCGAAAATGTGATTGATTCCCCTTTCATTGAAGAAAATCATCCAATTTATAGACAAATTGGAGAGAGGACAAGATTAGCATGAAGAGATTTGAAAGGAAATTCAAATCAAGAGTGGCAAAATTATGACAAATGTATGACAATTTCTATGCAAGGTGTATGACAGATTATGACAAATTATGACAAGATTGAAATGCCATTCCCATGAAAAAAGGAAAGAGAGAAAATAGCCTCCATGATTGCAACAAATGGAAGCATAAACATAGGAGAAAATGAGGGAATGAAATTAGGGGAAATATTAGAAAAATTAAAGAAAATAGGAGAAAATAGAAATCAGGTGAATTAATTAATAGGTTTTCATCCATTAATTAACTCATGAAAGAGACCTAGGACTAAATAAATAGATTTATTTAACCCACAAAGAAGAAGAAAAGGATTAAATGAACAAATCATAAAAACCTAGAAATAAGAGGACAAGGAATTAGATCAAGACAACAAGAAATTAATGTAGGTTCGATCATGATTCTGATTGACAAAGGACCAATGTTGATAAATGATTGAAATTGGTTGACAAAAATCAATGACAAATTGACCAAGATTGACAGAGAGATCAAATTGATAGGCGCCAATTGACAAGGAACAATGACTAATCGATCCATATTGACATGATTGAAAAGGACAAGGATCGATGATGAATCGATCGCAAAATGACAAGACTGACAAGGACAAGGATCGATGATGAATCGATTGCAAAATGACAAGGCTGACAAGGACAAGGATCAATGATGAATCAATCACAAAATGACAAGATTAACAAGTTGATAATCACAAATGATTACTAAAAGATGATTGAAAGATTGACAAGAGGACAAAACCCTAATTCTATCATCGATTAGGATTGACGATGTCCAAAATGATGATAAATGAGCACGCACCATGATGCGATAGGATAAGATCGACCAAAATCATGACTGAAGATTGATATTGAAAAGACCTAATTCGAAAGCGATAAAAATGAGGAATGAAGAAGAAGGACTCGATGCTCACAAATGATAAAGACCAAGTGCGCAACATAGAAGAAATGTTAATGCGATGCAAGAACCCTAAAATAAGGCAATGCGCAAATGCTAAAGTATGACTCCACAAGCATTGACCATTTTTAGATGTCTACATTTTGCCCCTCTTTGAGACAATGTGATTCTAAGAATTGTTTCAAAGAAAAATAATGAAAATGCCCCAGACAATAACAATAACATATGCATGCCCCCTTGAGGAATTGGCCAAAAAAATCCAGAAAAGAGACCAAGTGATCAATAATAATAACAGAAGACGATAGGTTTGAATGGATCAAAAATCAAAGGTCGGATGCACAAAGGACAAGTAGTGGAAGGTGCAAAAGACTGTGACCATCATAAGATGGAGAGCATGCACGTCCATCTAGGTACTGACAAAGATTTATATGGGAGACAAGGAGAAGGAAAAGAGTTCATTTGCATTGGCCAAAGTGGAGGAGTTGTTGCTCAGGAAAAAGGACCTTTGCAGAGAGATGGCGAACATTCCAATGGAAGATCACCTTGGGGAATGTGTACACACCTACAGATGACCAGATGATGTAGGAGTAGTGGTATGTAGCTCAAAAATCCATATGTTCAATTTCATGAATTTTGCTTGATTGCGAGACATTGTGGGGCCCACAGGGGAGGTAAAAATGTAGATCTGCGCCTGTGTGGGTGCATTCTGGGCCTGTGTAATGATGTTCTGCACCTGTGTAAGGTACATAGGCACAGCTTGATGCTGCACAAGCGCAAGACAGTCTGCACAAGCACAATTGTGCACTTATGACTCTAGTTTGACAGAAAGCAGCACGCAGATGATCCTAAAAAGAGGGATAAGGGTAGGATAGGTCAAAAATAGATAAGAAAACCCTGATTGGTGTATGAAACAAGGAAATACAGCCCTTAGGAGAAAATCCTAAAACTGACAACTTGTGCCCTAATTGTGATGCAGATCGACAGTATCCATTGATCACGCAGGAGAACAGACCCGATTGCTTCATGTTGCAATACAGACTCAGGAGTACTGACAAAGACACATTAGCAGGACTTGGATTATACTACATTACGTACATGCCTGAGATTAGGGCAAACACAAGACTTCTCACCACATTGGCCAAGCGATGGCATTCAGAGACTTCCTCTTTTCATCTTCCAACTGGAGAGGTGACTGTGACACTAGAGGACGTGTGGCATATCCTCCGCATTTCAATTCATGGGGATATGGTGGTGTACGACCCAATGACAGGGAGAGACTCTTTGTGCAGATTATTCAAGTGCGACACAGATGACCTTGATATCATAGAGAGGTAAATCCACTGGGAGACCATGGCAACAGAGTATGATCAACGATATGTGGTGATAACAGTGGTTATGGCATGCCTATTAGCAGGTGATAGACAAGGACATGGATTCCCTATTGGATGGGGAGGAATGCTAGAGTGGATGGCGAAAAAGGGGACTGTATACACATGGGGACCATGTGTGCTTGCCATGCTATATTTTAGTTGCATCAGATAGCATATCAGAGGGTACAGACTTTGAGCTATGGGGTCACACTTTTACAGGTATGGGCATTTGAGCACATAGCCATATGTTAGCCGATTGAAGAGAGACAGGTAGTAACACATTGACCATATGTGTACTATTATGGGGGAGCACTGAGACAGGGTCCATTCGGATACATATTGTATTGGCGACATGAGCTAGACAGGTTGAGAGATTTCACATGGAGACCATATCATGATTGCTTTGGATGGTTAGATGATGGCTATGAGCTACCATATTGCAGATAGGAGAGATACCTGATTGGGTGACCAGTGAATCACCAGAGAGTGATTGAGATGTATCTACCAGAGAGAGTCAGACAACAGTTTGGAGAGAGGTAGGATGTACTGATAGGGACTGTACACTTTGCCTGATCCCATAGAGAGACAAGTCAGTGGGGGAGGATGATTCAGCCACACATAGCATATGCTGACTTCATACAACTACAAAGGAGATAGTGGGATTGGAGATCAGATGTTGTAGATGTCGGGATGACAGAGAGGTACGAGTGATGGTTTGCACGATAGTGGCCAGTGCCATTGACGGATCCTGATATTCCAGTACCTAGGAGACAGGAGGACTTCCCACTCACTGGAGAGGAGGAGGATGACAATGAGAGAGAGGAGGAGGGAGATGATGAGGAGGAAGATGATGAGGAGGGAGATGATGAGGACAAGGGGGATGAGGATGAGGGGGATGAGGAGGCTGAGGAGGATGATGAGGGAGAGGAGAGTCCTAGGTGCACGTAGAGAGATGAGCCAAATCTAGCAGATCATGAGTCATTGTAGGACATACCCATAGGGCAGGAGATAGCTAGCATAGAGGAGATGCATATATGTAGGGCCGCCATAGCGAGTCAACATGATTACATTGCTACATTGGAGAGACAGAATGCTATCTTGAGGACAGAGCAGGATCAATGGTCAACTGAGAGGGATATGTTCAGAGCAGAGATAACCAGGCTGACAGTGGCTTGAGATACAGCGATAGCCCAGGCACAACAAGTAGAGCAGAGAGTGACCGAGTATGTTGGGTTGATTAGGGATGCTAGTGCGCGTGAGATGGCACAGATGTTATTAGAGGTAGGAGATGAGATGCGCCATTTGAGGACTCTATATGAGAGTGCAGTTCCACCAGAGCAGAGAGTAGAGTCATATCGGTCATGATCAAGGACAGAGAGCAGGCCATGCTCTTAGAGGTCAGTAAGCAGCATGGGGGTGAGTGGACCTATGAGACAACCACAGCCATGACCAAGGACAGGAGGGGCTCCATCCTTGAGACATGGCAGGGATGAGGAGGACAGAGGGAGCACCCAGTGACAGAGGCATGTGCTCCTTATGACAAAGACATATATAGTTTGACATTAGGTACTCAGCTTGCGGGCCATACATAGGACAGGCAGTCCGATTTTGTACTCCGATATTGATATATGATATGATATGCAACTATATGATGGGATGCAATGTGTTATGGCTTATGTTTACTTTCCATGTATGGATGTCTTATGCACCGTCTATGTACTATCTTTGTAACATGTATGAATGTTGTTTATGTTTTTGATGCATTTATAAGATGAAATGGATAAAATTCTTTGTATGGGCTTGATATAATGCAAATGTACTAACTAATGAATGCAGGATGCAGCTTATTTTTATTTTTTCATTTTTTAGAGATCGGAGAACTAGACCGAACGGACTACCAAGATTGACGGAAGAAATGTTAGTAAGAAGAAATTAGACAGAGGGCAGTTAGAGATGAAGGAAAACTTGCTTTCACAAATTCACATAAGTAGGTGAGAACCTTTATTTATTGTAGCAAAGTGGATGTAGAGCATCATGGCATTGAAGGCCAGAGATGGAATGCAACCCCTTTTGCAAAAGATAGACACATCGCACACAAGGAATGAGTGAAGCATCCTAGGGTGCATACATCAAGGGTCGAGGTATGTGTGGCATTCACAAAGCAAACATACTTATCATAGACACCCAATGATATAGCCGCCTCAGGTTATGACAAACATTCCACAAACAACAAACACAACAAAAAAGGAAAGGGACCATGAACCATCCCAGTCACTCTAAATCACTCAGTGACATCATCGAGCAACATAGGAACATGATCGAAGCCCAAGATAAATCAGTAAAAAGATAAGACACACAAATTCAACCAAGTCAAACAAACAGTCTAATCGTCATTGTCAAAAGTAGAAAACAAGAATGATCATGCTGTCTGGTTTCAGGGAATGCGGTACCCCGTCGAAGACAGGACATAGTCTAGTTTCGAGTATACCACACCCTATATAAGACCCATGATAATGTTGACAAGGACCAATGGTAATGTTGATGCTATTTGGATTGATGTGACAACTGTGATCAGGTTGAATGCTTGCTTGGTCGAATAGTTCATCTGTTAATGCGTGATTTCATTAAAGCACGATTTTGGATTGAGTGTCATTGGATGTATGCTGAGCGATCTATCTATGCACAAAGGGGACCATTTATTGACAAAATGCAAAATGCCAAAGAAATTGTTTTTGGGTTTTGATGTTTTTCACTTTGTAGGAATTTCGAGTTTTTTACAATTTTTTTGTTCATTTTTCAGGACTTTATTTGACTTTTTTGGGATTTTTTCAAGACATTATTTGATTTTTAGGGATTTTTTCAGGACATTATTTGATTTTTAGGGATTTTTTCAGGGCATTATATGATAAGAAAGCTCTAGTCCGCATGCAACAATAACTCCAGTAATTGATCATGACAAGGGGCACGCACCCAATGAAAATTTGAAAGACATATACAATGACCAGGACCAAAACATATGCACAAGGACTGGAAACCTGAGTATGCAAGACAATGGTGCTAACCAATCACAGGCGTGGAGCAGAACATTGGGTCAAGGCAAGGATAATCGTGATAAACCTGTGGGGGGGGAAGTACAGCTAGGAGTCATGATAGATAACAGAGCAATAGTATTTTACACATGGTGCCTGTTTGCCAAGTTTTCATCATGGTACTTGCCCAAGGCACCTGTTTGCTAGGTTTTCACCAGTGGACGAATTATTTTTGCTTTACTTTTTTTTTTTTTTGTCTTTTTTTCTCACTTTTTTTTTTTTGGATTTTGACATTTTAGTCGAAAATGGACACATGATAGGGGATGGAAGAAGGACTCAAACATCTTTTTGTTTGGATAGTAACCTTGAAAAAAATGGACCATGACCTTTAAAAGTATGCTCAAAGACATTTGTAGGATAAGGACATGGAAAAAGAGATGAAATTAAGGCAAGGATCTATGCAAAGGATGGGATCAAAGGGATTGAAGAATGGAAAACATGCATTGGATAATGGATAGGGCATTGGAAGAATTGGGCTTCACTGGATGGAAATGAAGGCAAGATCAACATTGGAACACACCTTGACGGGTGGTGGATTGATGGAGGAAAAATGGATCTCAGATTGTGAGATTTGGATGGAGGAATAGCTTGGGATTTTGGGACATAAGGGCCCAAAATGGATGAAGAAGGTGATGGAGGAACAAATTTGAGAGGGTTGGATGGAGGAATAGCAACTTTGGATGCCAAGTTGGATGTTTCTTTAGGCTTTTGTGCTTCAAGGAGCCACTTAGGGATCCACATGGTTTTTGATTTTTCATGCTTTTGTGGTTCCTTGGAGTGCATTGCTTGCACAAGGGATTTAGGAACCCATATAGATTTTAACTTTTGTTTTTGAGAAATGGGCCTTTGTGACCTTTTGGATTTTTCCTTTTCTTTATAAATCAAATTTTTCTTTGTTTTGACATGTTGATTATATTGGACATGTTGATCCTTGAATACATGTGGATTTCTAGACTTGTGACTTTTATACTTGGCATCCAAATTGCTTGGAGGGGGAAAGGAATGCATGGATGGATATGAATGAAATGGAGTTCTTTTGGATGGATGAAATTTACTCAAGGATTTGTGCCTTTGCTGACCTTGCATAGAGGATGAATGAATATAAGGACCTAAGATGGATGGAAAGTATGATGGGGAAGGGATATGTTTGGATTTTGAAGGGATGTTGGATTTAGTAGGGGTACCCATGTCTTGAGGAATTTCACTGAGGCCATTACCCTTAATATTTTCTTTAACATGAAGGGATTCTTGCTTATGGAGATCTACTCCTTTGCCTTTATGAATATCTTGACTTGTAGGATACTCTTTTCTTTGGGAAGAAGATGCGAGTCCATTATGAGGTGGATATGATATGAGAGAAATAATGAGATCTTGAAGTGGATCGGATTGCACCAAAGAGGAAGAACCCATTATGCATGTCGAGGGTTCATGAACATCTTGCACTGACATGTTAGAATCATGAGGGGGATTAGGATCATGAGGGGGACTAGGATTGTGTAGTGGACATGGTTCAATGATAGGCTCTTCAAGAGATGGAATGGGAGAAATAATGGGATCATCAAAAGAAATGAGATCTTGGAGTGTATATGGAGCATTAAGACAAGGAGATGGAGGAACAAAAGGATCTCATGGAGGATTTAAAGGAATAATTTGATCTTGACAAGGAGGAAGATCATTGGAATCCTCTTTAAAGGTGCTTTGCTCTTGACTTTTAATGGGATCATTGGAAAGGATGGAAGGGATATCTTGATCTTTCTTAGGAAGTGGAATGCCAATGGGAATTGAAAGGACATTTTTTTCATGAAATGGAAGGGGATCATTTGGGATTGGATGGACTAGGATATCTTGATCTTTCTCAGGGAATGGAGTGTCAATAGGACTTTGGATAGGATGGACAAGAATAGGGGAATCATTGTGAGTGTTTGGGAACATGGGGTCCTAGTCAACAATTGGATGGGATGATAAGGTTTCGGGATCTTGATCGTGATCTTTTTTAAGACACATTTCTTCATGCTCTAAATTATCCTCTTGACATGGGGTTGGACTTTGGATATGCATGGGGGATTTTGACAAGGGATCAATGTTTTGGCTTGAAGGAAATGCACTTTGAACATTTGTGATGGATTCTGGCAAGGAATCAATGCTTGAACATGAGGAAGATGGACTTAGAATGGGGTCCTCTAAAATAGGTAATGACAATAAAGTGCATGGTGGCATTGGGTCTTGTATTTCTGAAACATGACAAGGATGTGCATCATGAATTGGATTATCTTGGCAATCAGTTATGGATAGCCCTTGGATAATTTCATCCTTGGGTGTATTGTTTGATGAGGACAATATGGAAGGTTCTTGCGAAACTTCTAAAGGTGTAGGGATGGATGCCATTGGAGGGTCAATTTGTTTGTGGGGGGATGAGGCATTGCTAGACATAAGTGTATTATCTTGATCTTCCTCAAAGAAATCACTTGGTAATTTCCTTAAGATCCTTGCAATAAGGCCACCCTTCTTTCAAGGTTTTGACATAGTTGTATCTGGAATTTGAACTTGTTTGGAAAGGAGTTGGTTCTAGTCTGATGTCATGTTTTGATTTCAAACTAGATGTTGATCAAATTGGTTTGACATGTTCAAAATTTGGCTTGGTGCATGTTGCAAGTTTTGTTTTTTAATTTGTGATTGTAGTTGTTGATACTGAGTTTGTTGTCGATAATTAATAGTTGGTTGGACATATTATTGAAATTGGACCATTGGTTGTGCTGGTTGTATATGTTGGAATTGTTGAACAATTGGTTGTGATGGTTGAAAATGTGATTGATAGTAAACACCTTCTTGTTCTTGTTGTGGAGGCACATAATGTTGTTGTCTCTTTTCTTGAAATTGTTTCATCATCTCTATTTGTGAGAGGAGAGCTGGTATGTTTGATTGTTCAATAAGAGATCTTACATCAATTGGCTCAAAGTTTGGGTTTGGACCTTGAAATTGTTTAAATGTTTTGGACATTTGGGATTTGATCTTCTCACTATTTTTCACCTTTTGTTCAATGATCTTTGTTTCTCGAGCTAGTTTCTCCTCTAGTTTTTGTATTTGGAGACTTGTTTCATCATAAAAAGTTTGACCAATATTGCCTTGTTGTTGGGTTGGATATAGTTGTGAAAGAGTTTGTTCCTCATGTAATGTTTGAGTTTGAATTTCATGTTGCAGGTTCAGTTGATTCCAGTCAAAAGGTGCATTTTCCCTTGGCATTGGTGGACCACTCCCATATCCCAGTTTCATGGGTACAAACATTGGCTCATATAATGGAGGTGGTCCAAGTTGAACCATTCCATATTGTGGTAATGATGTGTTTTACGAACCTTCAATTTGTAATGTTTGACTAGGTTGAAACTATGAGTTTGATACGTTGTCAATGGGTTGATATGTTGGTTCGCCCATCTTCTTAGATTTTGACCTTGTTTCAATAGGCATGTCACTATGCAAATGCAATATCTTTGGGATTTTTTGATTTTAAAAGGATGATGTATGATATGCAACCTAAATAGATGAAAATGCAATCTATGGCAAGAATGCAACCTATATTTTTGTTGTTTTTCAAGGTTTGGACAAACGTTTTGGAATGCAAACCTAAAGACTCATCCTTGGGAAGTTGAAATGAAGCGAAGACCTTAAAGGACAAAGGACCAAATGACAATAGAACAAATTGACAATGTCTCACCTATATGCTTGGATACTAAGTTAGGTTTGACAAAAATGATATTAATGAAAGGACAAATTTTAGACAAGGTCAAGACTCCTTAACAATAACTTAGGGTATCATCCAAAGTTTGATTTTTCAAGTTTGACAAACCAAATTTTTGAGACTAAATGCAAGAAGGCAATGATTATGAGAATTACTTAGGATATGACATGAAAATGATCTAAGGATATGATATGACAAGATGAAGCTAGGATAAGATGACAATACAATGATAAGGATATGCGAAGACCAATGACTTGGAATATGCAAAATGCAACCTAGACAAGACCTAATTTTAGCATGACAAGGATAATACACAAATGTCACCTCAATGGAAATCTAGCTTAGATATGACAATGAAATGCAAACTTAGGGAGATGATTTTGAACCTAAGTGCAAAATGAGGATGCTTGCAATGAAAAGGACTAAAATGAAGGGAGATGACAATATGTCCTAGGACCTAATTTGGACTATGCAAAACCTAGCCTAAAGTGACATGAATTTTGAAACAAAGATATCAATGTTTTGACAAGCCATGTTCAAATGTTAGATGAATACTTGGACAAATTTGGACTTTTGTTTGGATTTTGTTTTGAATTGAAGGTTGTTGATTTTGAAAACCACAGTTGATTATGAGCACTTTTGAAAGTTTGTTTTTGATTTAACTTTTGACAATCACGGAAGACAAAAATGTTTGTTTGACTTTGACTCAAGACAATCAAGCACATTCACAACAAATCCTATGGCTGGCAAGGGAAATATCTATTGAATCCTCTAACCATAAAATACAACACTCAACCGGATAGCTAGACACTTGGTAGCACTGGCTCCCCCTTACAGTGCACTCACTTCTCGGGCATACCAAGCTTCAAGTTCAAGGGGCATCACTTCCCAAGAACTTGCTAACTCTAACTGAGGAGTACATGAGAGGTGTCTTTGGCATGCACGTATCACAATGCCTGAGCCAATAGATAGAAGGATTTTGGCATCTAAAAACAAGAGATTCTAGTAAGGGCATCCATTTGGGTGGGTATTGATCTGACGAATAAATCATCGCAATACCATTCCAGCACCCATTGTCTACAACTTTCGTTGCATGCACAGTTATTTAGAGTGGTTCGGAAGAGCTTGGATTTAGCCTGCCACCACTTTGGGTTGTTCCCTCTCACCAATGCTTGTGCGAAGTGCTAGGCAAATCAGGAGGCAGGCCCAGTTCTAAGGGTTAAAACATGCAATCAAATTAAAAATAGACAAAGCATGCATGGTGTTCATTAACCTTTAAGAAATGAAATGTGCAACTACTTTAAAAATCACAAGAAAGATGTTTTAATGAGAGCCTTTGATCGGGTCCTACATAAGATTCATTAGGAGTTGCATTTTTAGTCTTCATCACACATAACGCCAAGATGCTGCACAAAGAATTAGTACCAAAGAAAAACCAGAATGCAAGAAACAGAATGAAAACAAACAAATTTGCGAGTAAAAACAACTGATTTCACCTCTATTTCTAGCCTTGCACAGGCATAGAATGCCTCAACACAGGTGTAGAAAACTCAAACATAGGCACAGAAAACGTCAACACAAGCGCAAAAGTGTCTAGAAAGCTCCGAGTCACCCTGTTTCTTGAGTTTTTCACCTACAAACAACTTAAAAGCACTCAAAACATGGTTAAAGGGTTACTTCACATCGAGTTCACCAAAATGTAGATCAGGAAATTGAAAATCATCAAAACAATAGCAATTAGGACAACCACAAAACCTAAAGCTGCTATGAAAGCAATCCCAATCCCAATCCAATCAGTGAAGACATAAAGACAAGATATTCAAATCAAATGAAATCGAAGCAAACTGACGTAGATATCTCCTTCATGTGGTTCCATTGTTCTTCTTTAACCTTCAAATTTGATTCGCATCTCACCTACAAGTGCAAAATGCAAGTGAAAAGCAAGTTGTTGAGAGATGAAATTCGCAGCATAAGGTTACTCGAAAATGTGATTGATTCCCCTTTCATTGAATAAAATCATCCAATTTATAGACAAATTAGAGAGAGGACAAGATTAGCATGAAGAGATTTGAAAGGAAATTCAAATCAAGAATGGCAAAATTATGACAAATGTATGTTAATTTCTATGCAAGGTGTATGACAAATTATGACAAATTATGACAAGATTGAAATGCCATTCCCATGACAAAAGGAAAGAGAGAAAATAGCCTCCATGATTGCAACAAATGGAAGCATAAACATAGGAGAAAATGAGGGAATGAAATTAGGGGAAATATTAGAAAAATTAAAGAAAATAGGAGAAAATAGAAATTAGGTGAATTAATTAATAGGTTTTCATCCATTAATTAACTCATGAAAGAGACCTAGGACTAAATAAATAGATTTATTTAACGCACAAAGAAGAACAAAAGGACTAAATGAACAAATCATACAACCCTAGAAATAAGAGGACAAGGAATTAGATCAAGACAACAAGAAATTAATGTAGGTTTGATCATGATTCTGATTGACAAAGGACCAATGTTGATAAATGATTGAGATTGGTTGACAAAAATCAATGACAAATTGACCAAGATTGACAAGGAGATCAAATTGATAGGTGCCAATTGACGAGGAACAATGACTAATCAATCCAAATTGACATGATTGAAAAGGACAAGGATCGATGACGAATGAATCACAAAATGACAAGATTGACAAGGACAAGGATCAATGACGAATCGATCGCAAAATGACAAGGCTGACTAGGACAAGGATCGATGACGAATCGATCGTAAAATGATGAGATTGACAAGTTGATAATCGCAAATGATTACTAAAAGATGATTGAAAGATTGACAAGAGGACAAAACCCTAATTCTATCATCTATTAGGATTGACGATGTCCAAAATGATGATAAATGAGCACGCACCATGATGCGACAGGATAAGATCGACCAAAATCATGACTGAAGATTGCTATCAACAAGACCTAATTTGAAAGTGATAAAAATGAGGAATGCAAAAGAAGGACTCGATGCTCGCAAATGATAAAGACCAAGTGCGCAACATAGAAGAAATGTTAATGTGATGCAAGAACCCTAAAATAAGGCAATGCGCAAATGTTAAAGTATGACTCCACAAGCATTTACCATTTTTAGATGTCTACAATCTCATACATATATTAGTCATATTACAATCTTCCATGTCGGCTTACAAAAGATTTTACAATTAATTACAAAATACATTAATACAAAATTGTTGTTGGCTAGGGTGCCGGTAATCTTTCTTTTCAGTGTCGATGTTCTGTATGCTAGTGTAGAGTCTGTCGATGCTGGTGCTCGTGTCTGTCTATCGGTATCACATGATTGTAAGGTTGCCATAAATGACAATACCTTCAATCACCTACAATATCTCATTGGAGTGTGCATTTGGCAACAACCTAAAAGATATTACAATAAGATCATTACATAAGTTCATATTACATTGATATGTCATGTCTTCTTAAGACCAAAACAATAATAACAAATCCATAAATCATGCTGAAACATCCTGGTAATGGTAGAGTACACGTTATCATGATACCGGTCCATAACCTAGATAGCTACTGGACCTATATAAGGTCCACCATGCCAAAGAAATGTCTTCAAGTAGTTGAATCATGATCAAAGAACGTCTTCAACATCCTTGAATCCATCTAGAAGTTGCACCAACACCGATAATGCATCCTATCAAGATTCCTCAGTGGGAGCTCTATCGGTAGAGCCTTAAACAAATGTCGGTAAGGGTTTACCAAAGTGTATGATAGCATCCGATTACCAGGTCAATACCAACTAAGCAAGATATTCTCTAGAAGCACGTACCACATGTAACCAGTCACATTCCATAGATCCAAACATGTCAGAAGTGTCCAACAGATAGTCTCTTATGTCGGTAACACTAGATCTTCTACCAGTAACCAAAACCTGTCTACCAGTAACCAACCATAATACCTAGTGTTTACATAAATGACAAAACATAAATGTAACCCATAATCAATTCATCCATAATGCCAACAATTTCTCCTTAAAAAATCTCTCAAATTCTTCCCAGGAACTAATACTTGTAGTTGGCAATCCTCTATACCAATCTCTAGAATCCTCTATCAGAGATTGCACAAATTATTTCATAATAACATCCTCATGCTTGACCTCATAGTGATTCAACTTATTTGTGAATGCCCTCAGATGTTCTTTGCCAGTTATAGCATTATTGTTTGCGAATTTACTAAACTTATCCCTTAAATAATTTGGGATAATATTGGGATATCCTGGTATCTCATCAAAATGTAATTCCTTATATCTCTCTAGGTTAATAGGTCTTCTTTGAAATTGCCCTACTGTAGCTTGTCCTGCAACACTTGTTGTGGTATTAGCTGCAATAGAATCTGTTTTGGTGTTAACCCCCTGCAGTTGTATTAAAATCTTTAGAAAATTGGGGTTGATTACTATTTTGAGTAATCCCTTGACTTTTTTGCCCAATAACTGGAATTCCAATGTTCTGAGTATCCTGGACATTTTGGGCTGGAATACTTGCAATGAAATTTGGTATTGTACCAAAAATAGCCTAAGTTTTGGATAGGCCAGCAATGAATGAAGCACTATTTAATGTTGACAACTTAAGGAAATCAATTTTCCTTTTCATCTCTACATTTGAGTCCTCCATTTCAGATTTCCTATCTAATATCTCTCTTAAAATAGGGCCTTCAATAGTGGGTTTATCATTTTCCTGAGCCAAGGCTTTGAGTGTTACTAATTGTCTTTTTAGACCATCTCTTTCTATCACAGCTCTAATAACTTCATATTCCTTTTCATTTTCT
Organism: Cryptomeria japonica; assembly: GCF_030272615.1. NCBI lineage: Eukaryota > Viridiplantae > Streptophyta > Pinopsida > Cupressales > Cupressaceae > Cryptomeria > Cryptomeria japonica. The sequence continues at coordinate 600,505,395 of NC_081410.1, forward strand.
CTTTTACTTCTCAAATCTATCTATTCTTGGAGTTCTCTTCTCAATGTGTCTATATCTCTAAAAACTTGTTTTGGATATGGTAAGGTTATCTTAGATCTAGAAGTATCATCTAAATCAATCAAGTTCACATTATCTTCTTCTCGTATTGACTCATAACTATGAGAAAATGTTTTTGTGAGACCTAGAGGAGGAGGTACACCAATAGCATTTTTTCTTTGATGATTTACACTTCTACTCTGACCTCTTGTCTTTTTTGAATACTGAACTTGAGTACATTCTTTTTTGTGTGGTTGCATTTCTTCTTGAACAGGTGTATCAAATAAAGAATTGAAAAATTCTAAACTATCTGATTCAAAACTTTTAGAAGATGATGCATGAACCTAAGGAATAGGATTTAACTGAGACTTACTTGCATTCTTGTGCTTAGGCTTCCATAATGAGGGAGCGATGCTTGTGTGTGCATTTCTTCTCATTCCTTGTCTATGTGGAGCTCCATGAAGCTCTTCCAATTTTTCTTTAGGATGCAACCTCATATAACCTCTGGTGTTCTTTACTTTACTCATAGCAGAAGAGACCTTCAAATATTTGTCAAAATTATTCAAGAATATACACACTAGCATAGAAACCTCAGATTCACCACCCAAATTGCTTTGGGATATCAAATAATAAACTGCTTGATAATCTTTGAAAGAGATTTGTGAACCTTGTTCACAAACCAGAATATCTTTATCACAAAAACATAGAACACCCTTTTCACATGAAAACATGAACCACAAACACAAAACCGCGGGCTCAACCATCAAATCACGGAGATATTATGAAAACCTCTACTATATTTTTAAACAAAAACCCTTCTAACTAGAGATTCTCAATAGTTTATCCACAGAAGAGTACACATTTTTTGTTGGTGCCCAAAAAATAGGTTTACACTGACACAAGGCAGAGACCAAGTTGTTTTCTTATTAAATATCTATGGATAGCCACTTCCAGCTATTAATATTTTCCAAAATTGGACCAACAATAACAAGGATACAAGATCCTTCTGCACTTTAGGCTTTGGAAAACAAGGGAGGGTGATCCCCATGCCAATTTGTGATTTCTATGCCACACTCACAAATTATGCATGAAACAAACCAGATAATCTCATATAAAGACTCAATAGTAAGGGAGAATGCTCAAGAATGGAAAATTCCTCTATGATCCTAAACCAGTTTGAAGAATTAGATGATTAAAAATACATGACAACATTCATGTAAATGAAAATATTCTTATATTCAACAGGTTATAGCAAATAAGTGGTGATTTCGAACAAAAAATGAACACTAAGGCATTCACTTAGCTATGATAAGTGCCTTATTCCATTGGTTACATGAATTCATATTTGCATAAAGTATATTCCGACAAAATTTATCTAACAACATCTAAACCTAAGATAATATTGCCTTGAAATATATCATATTCACAACCCCAACCCAAAACTACTTATCAAAATCCTTGTAAATATCCCTACCACTCTGCAATTTCACTTAAGCATTTAGTTAGTCCCTTAGACCAAAGCATGAACAAAAATGCATACACCACAATAGTGCAATGAATGATAAAATCCTTGATAATATGCATTCAAAACATGATAGAACAATACACCAGAGAGAAATGGGTTTGAATTATATTTCTATTGAATAATTCGGTTGTCTTTTTAAGAATATAATTCATACATAACTCCTTCAAGAAACTACCAAATTACAGACATAAGACTCTTTCTATATTTCTCTATAAAAATGACCTCTTACCACTTTTTGGTTTTCACCTAAAATTTTCTATTGGAAACATAAATTACGAACACTCAAGGGACCAAAAATCCGAATACCATCTCATAGCCATGAATTCCCTTTTATAAAAAAAAAAGGGAGCAAAAGGCTTCAGGCTAAAGGAGACACTTGTCACCTCGGAATTATTGCGCACAACTGCATTCTATTACGCAAACATTCATCCTTGATTTTGCTTACGTGAGATAAAAGTATGCAGTCACCTTCTTTAAAACTCATGATGAATATTACCACCATTTCTATTATACAGGTTCAAAAATATTTGCCACTAGAAGACAAAAATAGTTTTGCAAACTGTTTACAACCTGTATTCATCATTCAGATACATTCTGCTCCATGCACTATAGTCTTCATTGGATGGCTAATCAAAACTCATTACTTCATCAACTTTTTCCCTGTATGGAATATATTAGCGACTACTTGGTTTACCTCTCTTTCAAAAGTTTCACAAAATGATGTAGCAATTATTTTATCCATGTTATCCTCTAGCATATCCATATTTAGCCCTTCAAATATCATCTCTACTTGGGTACTGGTGACTCTTTCTGTGTCTTCCTTCCAAAATTGTAAAGGCTTGACTGCCCCTTCTTTATCTTCAATATCTGCTAGAAGAGTTCGTTCCAATTCACTAAAACTTTTCATCAATTCCCTTACCTTTCTTCTATATTCTCTGGCAAAATTTTGGGCTTCCTGCATTGATTTTACCAACAAATATGTTCATTGGAGTGCATGTGGTCTCTTGACATGATAATTAGAGGCCATGGACATTACTCTAGGATCATTTCCTCTTTGTAACCATTTTGTAAATAGAGGAATTTCCACCTCCCTATCATCATCAAATTTTTTATTAGCATTAAATAGCAAAGAATATAGGGCATGGACACTATTTAGCCTGCTATCAACTTTCTCATTCAAATGAGTTAGTACTGAGCTAACTATATCCTTTTGTTACCCGACTGATTGATCTTCTGATTCATTTAGCCAATTTTCTAATTCAACAATCTTTTCTAAAAGCAGAGACTAATTTGGTTCAGTTGATCTTGCAGCTTCAGGCTCATCATCCTCATCATAGTGGACTAGTGACATACCAGGGATATCAACAATTGTATCAATTTGTACTTCTTCTCCTCCCTAGACCATAGGTGATGACCTAGATGTTGATGGCTTGGATGGCCCTATAAGTGCAAGGAAACCTTTATTTGTCCCTGCTCAAAAAGTTGCACTCTTGTTTGCAACTCCACAAACCTATTCTGAGATGCATTGTAATAATTGAAAATCTTATCAAACTTTCTTATCAGCTCCGCCTTCTCTAAAGCTTCTCTCTTTGCACTCTCATGTGATAATTTAGCAACATCAACATTTAACTTTGTAGCATCTACACTTGATGTATCAGATGCTCTTTTTATAATAAAGCTTCCCCTCAAATTGGGGTTTAAATCACTAATGTTAGGCTTTCTAGGTCCTTCCTCTAGTTCCCATATTGCCAAGGTTGAATAATCATGCACAAAATCTGATCATTTTAATGCCAACCTTGATTTTTTCTTCTGAATTGAAATGTTGACCCTTTGACTTCCTAATTGTATGAAAAGCCACTATATCTTCTATGTCCAATTTTGGTAAGATCAAGACTCCAGCCTGACTTATAATCTTCCTCCCTTCATCAATAGTGATTTCCTTAAATTCTTCCTTCATCTCATTCTCTACTTTTTCTTGGTTCTCTTGGTCTGATCTATCTAGCCTTTGGGCCTTCTTCTAAGTAATTCTTCCTTTGTACTCCTCAATCTGTATCTTCCATAGTAGTTGTAGAAAGGTTGGACTTCTCACTAAAGAATCATCTTCAAGGAACTTATCACATGCCTCCTTTCTTTCATTTTTAAAAGCTTTACATTGGATATCCAAAGGAGTGAGATCCAACTCCAAATTAGGAGGAAAAGGAGGAACACCGAACTACATTTCTACACTTGTTTCTATGAACATATCTTCCTCTATTTGTTCTTCATCCTGCATTATAGGTGAAAAGGATACAGGTGATGGCGAAGGACTTATGTCCGAGTCTTCAAGATCAATAATCCCAATTCCTTGAAGAGGCTTGGTTTGTATTTTAGGGGAAGGCTCTGGCTCATCATCTTCTTACCCTTTCTCCTTATTAACCTTCCACTATAATTGCTACTACCCTCCTCATCACTTGTTTCTTCTCTTTCTCTTTTGTGAGAAGATTCATGAATAGGCCTCCTTCCTACCATGCCACCTACTTTCTAAGACAAAGGAGGTTGTGAACTTGACTATTGTCAGACAAGAACTTCTTCAAGTTTGTCTATCTTCTCCTTTAAAATCAGATTTGATTCATTGAAATTGTTCATAATAAATCGACCTTGGCACAAAATGGGGAAAAATCCTTTAATGGGTCATATTTTGGATCCATCTTTTGGATTGCATCCCATAGCTTTCTGAAGATTATCCACTTTTCTTTCCTCCATTCTTGAGTCATGGAATCAAATTCATTTTTGATTATATCTTGAGGAAAGTTATGCTTATAGGGTAAAAAATTTCCTTTTATTCTTTCTTTGAAAGTATTGTAGAACTCCTCAGGATCACTCTGTCTAGCTATACTCACCCCCAAATGATATGGAGCAAAGAATTTATCAAAATGCTCATATCCTCCCTTCAGAATTACAAAATAAGGGATGATAGTGTAATTTGGGAAAATTTTTCCTTTACCCCTTCCTTTTAAATCCTTTTCTTGAATGCATCCTATTTTCCATATTACTTTGGCAAAGCCCATTCTCTGAGGAACGTTGAAAAGAAGTGCATGTGGCTATTCAGAGAAACCATAGATTCTAATAATAGTACTTAGAGGATAAGAGATAAAATCCCCCCAATTATGCTCAATCCTAACAAGTGGTAACCTCTCTTTGGGTCTTACAAAATCATGTAATTCTTTGGGAATTCCTGGCGGATTTACTGTCAACTTTTTCCTCAACCTAGAAGAGAAATTGTTATCAAATCTTACAAAGTTTGCCTCCTATCTATCCCAAGACATATCTATGCTCTAAAGATGCACTATAATCTCCTCATTATCAATTGTCCTTTTGAGGTTCATGGTACCCTTAAAGTAATATGCATTCCTAAAAAGGAACATATAAATGAGTAAGGAAAACCAAAAGAATTTAGCACTAGCCACTTAATTCTTAATATCATATAACCTCTCCTGAATCCTTTCTTCAAGGTATGGGGCAAAATCGAAAACCACTAAATAATCTAGATGTTGTATTTGCATGGCCATGTACATAAAATTAGGTGGCATCACTATAATTGGATTAAAACCCAATATCTGACACAAAGAGATGAAGGTAGCCTGAAAGTATGGAGCAAAAGCACCAATTGGGAATGGCTCCTCTAAGCTAGGGCCGATATGGTATGTTGTACTCCCTGCTCTAGCCAAATGCATTAGAAGGAAATTGTTTCTAATGAATTCCCTCATCTTGTAGTACTCTGCCTTTTGCTCATTCAAATCTATCTGCACCAGGCTCGCAGATGGTTCATACAGGTCAAAAAACTCATGGAATTCTTCCCTTCTGATAGTTAATAAAATCTCTAATTCATTTCCTCTAATAAACCTTGAGATAAGGTCATATCTATTTGCTACAACTTTGAGTATGTCAACGTCCATGAAGAAACCTAGCACTACCAACTTACCCAAATCATACTGCAAGGGACTGGATAATGGGGAATGCAAGTTCCTTTGTCCATACCACAGTTTGGACATTTCTAGTCTAGTGATCAGCATACTAACATCCACGAAGAGGAATGCTTTATCGGTTAACCCTTCCCCTAGGGTTTTTCCACTCACAAATCTCTCCCCATGTTGTCTATCATTTGTTGAGGGCTTCAATTGATCCAAGAAATCATCATATAGATTTCTTTTCATATAATCCATTTGTCCTAAATGTTTTCATGAGGGAGCCATCTTTTGAAACTAGGATTTTACACTATAACTTCAAATTCAGGAAGAAAAGACTAGGTCTAACACAAGATTTAAATTACAACAGTAATTTGAACAAATTTCACTCTTCTCTGTTTAGCTCTTAGCCCTAGAATAAATTGAAATTATTTTCTTACAACTTCATGCACAATTTATAACATTAATTTGTTTCAAGAACAGATGAAGGAACTCAGATAAACTTACTATTTTGATTTCACCACAGAGATAGCAATTTTGTGTTGCAAAGAATCATTTCAACCTTCTTCAGCAACACGAATATCTTCTGGTTTGCTAGGAAATATCTTATGAATGAAGAATAGGTTTTAAAAAGTCTTTAATTACTGCCTGGAACGAATGAATATTTCTCATCCGCTATTACTACTCATATGAGCGAAACAACAACTCTTAACTTGCATTTGAAAAAGTTTAAAACCTAACCATCGATCATCCTCCAAGTTGGCAAATCTTATAGACCAAACCATTCAATCTGGCAGTTATTATCCAATGTGACAAGTGGATCCATCCTTGGCATGACATAGCACATCCAACTCATCGCCTATTTCACCACCTTTCATGACCCCTCTATCGGCTTTTCCTGGCTCTCTTTGGACATGTGGCATCATCTCGTGATGTCATGATCCATAATTTCCTCTAATCTTTTGATTGCAGGACCACGGTAACCGTCAAATTTGTTCTTTATTTACCTTCTATCTGCACCGGTCACTTAACAAAGGCTGCTAACTCCCGATCACTTCTCAGACGATAATTAAAACATTATCACTTGATATAAGCACATGCATAAATATTCATTTTTACTCACTTGGGTTTTAACCGCTGGGAACTGGTAACATCAAACATTTTGAAAAGTCAAACCGTCAGCTCACCTTTCTCTGCTAAGCATATGTAGCATCATCTCATGATGCCGCAGTCTTTATCATCCTTGCACTTTCGACCACAGGGAAGCATGAATCGTCAGATATGTTCTGCTTTTATCAACCAGCCGAAACATTTATGATTTTAGACTTAGGAAAAATGCGGGCGTAGCCACAAATATTAAAAGCGACTGACTATAGGGAAATTTTTGTATATGACTTTTGGAAAATCATTTCTAAAACCTGTCTAACGCAACTTAATTCTTAGGGAATAAAATGGCCCCACCAATGGAAAACAACCCTCGGCCTTAAGTGAGAAAAACATAATGGCAGAATATAAAAAAGGCCCAAAGATTTTCTTTTATACCACAACTTAACCAGAAAGTCACAACCCCTAAAGCCCTAAACCCTGAAAACTTGACAAAGGGCATAATAACACCAGAATGATCAAAATTTTGCAAGACATAATTTTAGGTCTTATCAAAACATGCTTATCACAACCATAGATTAATTCTAACTTCTCCCAAACTTCAAAATCAATTTCTAAACCATGGACTTTAATATATTTAGTATGAGAAAGTATACTTGCAATGGCTTCCAATGCTTGAATGCTTTCCTGCTGCACCTTAAGTTGATCTATAGTCAGAGGATCGATAGGAGGTACATACTTAGTAATAACATGCTACCAGAACTGCGTACCCATACCTTTGATGTGAATCTTCATCCTATCACTCCATATTCTGTAGTTGTCCTTAGTGAATTCTGGACCCTCCTTTTTAATCATCTTCAAATATTTTCCTCAACCAGTTAAGCTTCTGCACAAAGAAAGCCTAAGGCTCTAATACTAATTGTTAATGTGAGGATTCAGTTGTTACCGAGAAGGGGGGTGAATTAGTAATAACAATAAATTGAAGTCTTTCACCAATCTAAAAAATACTTCCTTAAAAGGAGTTCATAACCAGTACTGGTAGCTGATCAAACAGTCTCCAAATCAGATTTACCAAAACATTACTAGTAGCTACTCAAGTGTTCACCATTAAGAAAATATAGAAAAGACATCAAATGAACAACTTAACAATCCATCCACAACATGAGCACAATTATTTTTCACGTGGAAACCCAAATGGGAAAATCCACACTGGAAATTGGTAGCCACAAAATATTTGCACTCTTTTGGAATGCACCCTACTAAAGGTGTAGCCCGATTAGGAGCTTTACAATAATGCCCAGTTAAGAGAAGACCCTGTTAGGAGTCATTCGGTGAGGGGATTTGAACCTCATCTATGTTAGGATCTTGACCCTATTAGGAGAAACCTTGCTAAAGGATTTAAACCCAAATTAATGAGCCACTAGGTGAAGGGATTTACAAGATCAGGCCTATTAGGACCTACCTGGTTAAGGGATCTCAATACTACTGCAAATATTAGGAAACAACAGGTAAATGATCTACTCAATGCACTCTCTACTTGCTAATACAAATTTATTTAAGTTCCAATCTACTTCACTCATGCAGACATCTCAATCTGATTCGACACACTCTCCTTCTCTGATTATCAACACAAAAAACCTTCTAAAACTTGACCTAAACAGACTTTAAAATTAGGTTGGTTACATAACCCTAAGTTATAATGAATCTAAATCATAGATAATATTAGATTATTATAAATGATTACAATTCATCATACAGAACATTACAACAAATTTCAAGGCAATTACAGTCATTGAATGATCATAACTCATCACTGCACATCGATCTGATAAGCTATCAAACCCTTATCACATTCTGTTAAGCACTTCATCATTTCCCAAGAAATTTGCTTCATATGTGCACTAAAACAACATCTTATCTCTTCACATAGATTCTTACAAGTCATCATTAACTTATGAACATGATAAGATTCACTACCAAACCATAAAACATCACTAGTCAAAGATCTTGTTACTAGTTCTCAAACCCTACACTGAATAAAAAATATTCAATAACAAACATGACTTTCAGTTCTCCAAACATGATGCATTTCATGTCATAAACTCATTACAATGTCATAAGCACAAACTCCAAACCACAACACCTCAGTCAACATGGATTTCTACCACAGCCATCTCCTTCACTATTCTTGCTTATCGGTTCACTGTCAACTTAGCAAACATACCATTACCAGTTAGGCTTA